>NC_090652.1:64741101-65471934 GCF_040937935.1 Hyperolius riggenbachi
AAAATGTAGCATTCGGACTATAAGACGCACTGATATTTTCCCCCCACTTTTGGGAGAGAAAAAGTGCGTCTTATAGTCCGAAAAATACGGTACATAATATTCATGCCATCATGGAGAAGAGGCAGCCAGGTCGAATGAAGACAAAGCACGGATGTAGCAGTGCGAGGGACAGGTGAGTTGCAATGGTGATCATTAGAGATGGCCCAAGCCTCCAATTTTCGGTTCGCGGACCGGGTTCGCGAACTTCCGCTAAAAGGTTCGGTTCGCGCGAACTTTCGCAAACCGCAACACACTTCAATGGGGAGGTGAACTTTGAAAACTAGAAACATTTATGCTGGCCACAAAAGTGATGGAAAAGATGTTTCAAGGGGTGTAACACCTGGAGGGGGGCATGGATGAGTGGAATAGACGGCAAATGTCCCAGGGAAAAATCTGGATTTGACGCAAAGCAGCAATTTAAGGGCAGAAATCACATTGAATGCTAAATTGCAGGCCTAAAGTGCTTTCGAACATCTTGCATGTGTATACATCAATCAGGAAGTGTAATTAGAGTACTGCTTCACACTGACACACCACTCACTGTGTAACGCACACGTAGTGACGGCCGTGCTGGACTGGTGCGCACCATGGCCAGAGTACAGGCCGTGGCGGTGTTCAAGCCCATATGGTCGCCGGGCTGTGGTAGCTCAATGATACAACAACAGTGACTGTCCAGATGATCAAATTTGGTCTGTCCACAAAGAAGCAACGACCTTATTATCTTTGGTGTGCCAGCCAGCCCACCCCCCCCCCCCCGAGACACTTATATAGCCGGCGGTCATTGCTTCATTGTGATACGCAAGCCTCTTCACCGCGGCAAGGTAATGATCACGAAGGGGAATGGGCTCATGTACATGCCTTTTGTTTTGTTGTTGCAGCTGCACTGCAGCCAGAAAAATTAGGCAGACATGTACACGCACCAGAAAAATTTGTATAGCGGCCACTGCTAGCAGCGGCCTTCAAAATTCAGGAATCCACCTGGAGTCCTGGACCCTATTGGTGGTGGAAGAGAAGGCAAGCGGCCTGCAGGCAGACATGCTGCTTAGTCTTCGGGCGGGCAGTAGCCCTCCGGGATCCATGCCTCATTCATTTTGATAAAGGTGAGGTACTGAACACTTTTGTGACTTAGGCGACGTCTCTTCTCAGTGACAATGCCTCCAGCTGCGCTGAAGGTTCTTTCTGACAGGACGCTTGAGGCAGGGCAAGACAGAAGTTGGATGGAAAATTGGGACAGCTCTGGCCACAGGTCAAGCCTGCGCATCCAGTAGTCCAAGGGTTCATCGCTGCTCACAGTGTCTACATCCACACTTAAGGCCAGGTAGTCGGCTACCTGCCGGTCCAGGCATTGGTGGAGGGTGGATCCGGAAGGGCTAAGGCAAGGCGTTTGACTAAAGAATGCCTGCATGTCCATGAGATCCCTGGAGCGCCCTGTCCTTGCCTGCATGGACATGGGAGAAGGATTACTGGCAGTAGTACCATTATTGCATTGTGCTGTGACATCACACGTATTTGCATTGTAAAGCATACTTGCCAGCTTGTTCTGCATGTGCTGCATCCTTTCTGCCTTCAGGTGACTTGGTAACATGTCCACCACTTTGTGCCTATACCGAGGGTCTAGTAGCATGGCCACCCAGTACAGCTCATTCCCCTTGAGTTTTTTTATACGGGGGTCTCTCAACAGGCTGGACAGCATGAAAGACGCCATCTACACAAAGTTGGATCCAGACGTACTCTCCATCTCCTCTTGCTCTTCCTCTGTAATGTCAGGTAAGTCCTCTTCCTCCCTCCAGCCATGAACAATACCACGGGAATGTTGAGCAGCGCAAGCCCCCTGGGACGCCTGCTGCGGTTGTTCTTCTGCCGCTGCCTCCTCCTCCTCCTACTCCAAAGAAACACCTTCCTCATCATCCGAGTCTGACTCCTCTCCCCCACATGACTCTTCCTCCTCCTCCCCCCTCTGTGCTGCCTTAGGTGTTGAGGAAACATCTGGTTCTGATGTAAATTGCTCCCACAACTGTTCCTGCCATAACTGTTCCTCTTCACGCTCCTCCACAGCTTGATCCACTACTCTACGCATGGCACGCTCCAGGAAGTAAGCGTACGGGATCAAGTCGCTGATGGTGCCTTCACTGCGACTCACCAGGTTGGTCACCTCCTCAAATGGCCGCATGAGCCTGCAGGAATTTTGCATGAGTGTCCAGTTGTTGGGCCACAACAACCCCATCTTCCCAGATTGTGTCCTTCTACTGAAATTGTAGAGGTACTGGGTGACGGCTTTCTCCTGTTCTAGCAGGTGAGAGAACATGAGCATGGATGAATTCCAGTGAGTCGGGCTATCACATATCAAGCATCTCACCGGCAAGTTGTTTCTCTGCTGAATGTCCGCAAAGCATACCATGGCCGTGTAAGACCGCCTGAAATGCCCACACAACTTCCTGGCCTGCTTCAGGATGTCCTCTAAGCCTGGGTACTTTGACACAAATCTTTGAATGACTAGATTCAGCACATGTGCCATGTAGTGTTGGGCGAACAGTGTTCGCCACTGTTCGGGTTCTGCAGAACATCACCCTGTTCGGGTGATGTTCGGGTTTGGCCGAACACCTGATGGTGTTTGGCCAAACTGTTCGGCCATATGGCCGAACTAAGAGCGCATGGCTGAACGTTACCCGAACGTTCGGCTAGCGCTGTGATTGGCCGAACGGGTCACGTGTAGTGTTGGGCGAACATCTAGATGTTCGGGTTCGGGCCGAACATGGCCGAACTCCGAACATAATGGAAGTCAATGGGGACCCGAACTTTCGTGCTTTGTAAAGCCTCCTTATATGCTACATACCCCAAATTTACAGGGCATGTGCACCTTGGGAGTGGGTACAAGAGGAAAAAAAAATTAGCAAAAAGAGCTTATAGTTTTTGAGAAAATCGATTTTAAAGTTTCAAAGGGAAAACTGTCTTTTAAATGCGGGAAATGTCTGTTTTCTTTGCACAGGTAACATGCTTTTTGTCGGCATGCAGTCATAAATGTAATACATATAAGAGGTTCCAGGAAAAGGGACCGGTAACGCTAACCCAGCAGCAGCACACGTGATGGAACAGGAGGAGGGTGGCGCAGGAGGAGAAGGCCACGCTTTGAGACACAACAACCCAGGCCTTGCATGAGGACAAGAAGCGTGCGGATAGCAATTTGCATTTTGTCGCCATGCAGTCATAAATGTAATACAGATGAGAGGTTCAATAAACAGGGACCGGAAACGCTAACCCATCACAGATGTTCATTGTTCATGTTACTTGGTTGGGGTCCGGGAGTGTTGCGTAGTCGTTTCCAATCCAGGATTGATTCATTTTAATTTGAGTCAGACGGTCTGCATTTTCTGTGGAGAGGCGGATACGCCGCCGATCTGTGACGATGCCTCCGGCAGCACTGAAACAGCGTTCCGACATAACGCTGGCTGCCGGGCAAGCCAGCACCTCTATTGCGTACATTGCCAGTTTGTGCCAGGTGTCTAGCTTCGATACCCAATAGTTGAAGGGTGCAGATGGATTGTTCAACACAGCTACGCCATCTGACATGTAGTCCTTGACCATCTTATCCAGGCGATCGGTGTTGGAGGTGGATCTGCACGCTTGCTGTTCTGTGTGCTGCTGCATGGGTGTCAGAAAATTTTCCCACTCCAAGGACACTGCCGATACCATTCCCTTTTGGGCACTAGCTGCGGCTTGTGTTGTTTGCTGCCCTCCTGGTCGTCCTGGGTTTGCGGAAGTCAGTCTGTCGGCGTACAACTGGCTAGAGGAGGGGGAGGATGTCAATCTCCTCTCTAAAGTCTCCACAAGAGCCTGCTGGTATTCTTCCATTTTGACCTGTCTGGCTCTTTCTTCAAGCAGTTTTGGAACATTGTGTTTGTACCGTGGATCCAGAAGGGTATAAACCCAGTAATTGGTGTTGTCCAGAATGCGCACAATGCGTGGGTCGCGTTCAATGCAGTCCTAGGCCGAAGAGGTCATAGCCTAGGGTCACAAAACCTGTTTATTTGGGCAATTTCAATGGTGGCGAGTCTGACGTACATAAATCGCAGCAATGGCCGTTAGCAACGTCTGAATCTCACGAAATGTCTCATGCAGGTAGAAGACATATTGTTAGACTTGGGCTCCAAAGATGGGTTCCCTACATCTCTGCAAACCAGAGTTACAGGGCTCCAAATTTGGTAAAATCACCCATAGGCTTTCATTGGGCCTCCTATTTACAGTTCCAAAATCTCACATCTTTTCAAAGGGCAATTACTCAGCAGTGGCAAATTTTCTAGCATTGTAGGGACCCTTAGGGGGAACATGACTGGTGAGTTTCGGGCCCCTAGGCCAAAGAGGTCATAGCCTAGGGTCACAAAAACCTGTTTATTTGGGCTATTTCAATGGTAGTGATGGTGACGTACATAAATCGCAGCAATGGCCGTTAGCAAAGTCTGAATCTCACGAAATGTCTCATGCAGGTAGAAGACATATTGTTAGACTTGGATTCCAAAGATGGGGTCCCTACATCTCTGCAAACCAGGGTTACAGGGGTCCAAAATTGGTAAAATCCCCCATAGGATTTCATTGTCTCCCTATTTCACTTTCCAAAATCTCACATCTTTTCAAAGGGCAATGGCTCAGCAGTACCAAATTTTCTAGCATTGTAGGGACCCTTAGGGGGAACATGACTGGTGAGTTTCGGGCCCCTAGGCCGAAGAGGTCATAGCCTAGGGTCACCAAAACCTGTTTATTTGGGCTATTTCAATGGTAGTGATGGTGGCGTACATAAATCTCAGCCATGGCCGTTAGCAAAGTCTAAATCTCACGAAATGTCTCATGCAGGTAGAAGACATATTGTTAGACTTGGATTCCAAAGATGGGGTCCCTACATCTCTGCAAACCAGAGTTACAGGGGTCCAAAATTGGTAAAATCCCCCATAGGATTTCATTGTCTCCCTATTTCACTTTCCAAAATCTCACATCTTTTCAAAGGGCAATGGCTCAGCAGTACCAAATTTTCTAGCATTGTAGGGACCCTTAGGGGGAACATGACTGGTGAGTTTCGGGCCCCTAGGCCGAAGAGGTCATAGCCTAGGGTCACAAAAACCTGTTTATTTGGGCTATTTCAATGGTAGTGATGGTGGCGTACATAAATCTCAGCCATGGCCGTTAGCAAAGTCTGAATCTCACGAAATGTCTCATGCAGGTAGAAGACATATTGTTAGACTTGGATTCCAAAGATGGGGTCCCTACATCTCTGCAAACCAGAGTTACAGGGGTCCAAAATTGGTAAAATCCCCCATAGGATTTCATTGCCTCCCTATTTCACTTTCCAAAATCTCACATCTTTTCAAAGGGCAATGGCTCAGCAGTACCAAATTTTCTAGCATTGTAGGGACCCTTAGGGGGAACATGACTGGTGAGTTTCGGGCCCCTAGGCCGAAGAGGTCATAGCCTAGGGTCACAAAAACCTGTTTATTTGGGCTATTTCAATGGTAGTGATGGTGGCGTACATAAATCTCAGCCATGGCCGTTAGCAACGTCTGAATCTCACGAAATGTCTCATGTAGGTAGAAGACATATTGTTAGACTTGGATTCCAAAGATGGGGTCCCTACATCTCTGCAAACCAGAGTTACAGGGGTCCAAAATTGGTAAAATCCCCCATAGGATTTCATTGGGCCTCCTATTTACCGTTCCAAAATCTCACACCATTTCAAAGGGCAATGGCTCAGCAGTGGCAAAACTCACCAGTCATGATCCCCCTAAGGGTCCTTACAATGCTAGAAAATTTGGTACTGCTGAGCCATTGCCCTTTGAAAAGATGTGAGATTTTGGAAATTGAAATAGGGAGGCAATGAAATCCTATGGGGGATTTTACCAATTTTGGACCCCTGTAACTCTGGTTTGCAGAGATGTAGGGACCCCATCTTTGGAATCCAAGTCTAACAATATGTCTTCTACCTGCATGAGACATTTCGTGAGATTCAGACGTTGCTAACGGCCATTGCTGCGATTTATGTACGTCACCATCACTACCATTGAAATAGCCCAAATAAACAGGTTTTTGTGACCCTAGGCTATGACCTCTTCGGCCTAGGGGCCCGAAACTCACCAGTCATGTTCCCCCTAAGGGTCCCTACAATGCTAGAAAATTTGGTACTGCTGAGCCATTGCCCTTTGAAAAGATGTGAGATTTTGGAAAGTGAAATAGGGAGGCAATGAAATCCTATGGGGGATTTTACCAATTTTGGACCCCTGTAACTCTGGTTTGCAGAGATGTAGGGACCCCATCTTTGGAATCCAAGTCTAACAATATGTCTTCTACCTGCATGAGACATTTTGTGAGATTCAGACTTTGCTAACGGCCATTGCTGCGATTTATGTACGTCACCATCACTACCATTGAAATAGCCTAAATAAACAGGTTTTTGTGACCCTAGGCTATGACCTCTTTGGCCTAGGGGCCCGAAACTCACCAGTCATGTTCCCCCTAAGGGTCCCTACAATGCTAGAAAATTTGCCACTGCTGAGTAATTGCCCTTTGAAAAGATGTGAGATTTTGGAACTGTAAATAGGAGGCCCAATGAAAGCCTATGGGTGATTTTACCAAATTTGGAGCCCTGTAACTCTGGTTTGCAGAGATGTAGGGAACCCATCTTTGGAGCCCAAGTCTAACAATATGTCTTCTACCTGCATGAGACATTTCGTGAGATTCAGACGTTGCTAACGGCCATTGCTGCGATTTATGTACGTCAGACTCGCCACCATTGAAATTGCCCAAATAAACAGGTTTTGTGACCCTAGGCTATGACCTCTTCAGCCTAGGACTGCATTGAACGCGACCCACGCATTGTGCGCATTCTGGACAACACCAATTACTGGGTTTATACCCTTCTGGATCCACGGTACAAACACAATGTTCCAAAACTGCTTGAAGAAAGAGCCAGACAGGTCAAAATGGAAGAATACCAGCAGGCCCTTGTGGAGACTTTAGAGAGGAGATTGACATCCTCCCCCTCCTCTAGCCAGTTGTACGCCGACAGACTGACTTCCGCAAACCCAGGACGACCAGGAGGGCAGCAAACAACACAAGCCGCAGCTAGTGCCCAAAAGGGAATGGTATCGGCAGTGTCCTTGGAGTGGGAACATTTTCTGACACCCATGCAGCAGCACACAGAACAGCAAGCGTGCAGATCCACCTCCAACACCGATCGCCTGGAGAAGATGGTCAAGGACTACATGTCAGATGGCGCAGCTGTGTTGAACAATCCATCTGCACCCTTCAACTATTGGGTATCGAAGCTAGACACCTGGCACAAACTGGCAATGTACGCAATAGAGGTGCTGGCTTGCCCGGCAGCCAGCGTTATGTCGGAACGCTGTTTCAGTGCTGCCGGAGGCATCGTCACAGATCGGCGGCGTATCCGCCTCTCCACAGAAAATGCAGACCGTCTGACTCAAATTAAAATGAATCAATCCTGGATTGGAAACGACTACGCAACACTCCCGGACCCCAACCAAGTAACATGAACAATGAACATCTGTGATGGGTTAGCGTTTCCGGTCCCTGTTTATTGAACCTCTCATCTGTATTACATTTATGACTGCATGGCGACAAAATGCAAATTGCTATCCGCACGCTTCTTGTCCTCATGCAAGGCCTGGGTTGTTGTGTCTCAAAGCGTGGCCTTCTCCTCCTGCGCCACCCTCCTCCTGTTCCATCACGTGTGCTGCTGCTGGGTTAGCGTTACCGGTCCCTTTTCCTGGAACCTCTTATATGTATTACATTTATGACTGCATGCCGACAAAAAGCATGTTACCTGTGCAAAGAAAACAGACATTTCCCGCATTTAAAAGACAGTTTTCCCTTTGAAACTTTAAAATCGATTTTCTCAAAAACTATAAGCTCTTTTTGCTAATTTTTTTTTCCTCTTGTACCCACTCCCAAGGTGCACATACCCTGTAAATTTGGGGTATGTAGCATGTAAGGAGGCTTTACAAAGCACAAAAGTTCGGGTCCCCATTGACTTCCATTATGTCCGGAGTTCGGGTCGAACACCCGAACATCGCGGCCATGTTCGGCCTGTTCGGCCCGAACCCGAACATCTAGATGTTCGCCCAACACTAGTGCCATGCAGGGTACATGTTTCAACTTTCCCAAATTCAAAGCGGAAAGAAGATTGCTGCCATTGTCACACACCACGTTGCCGATCTCCAGCTGGTGCGGGGTCAGCCACTGATCCACCTGTTTGTTAAGAGCAGCCAGGAGAGCTGCTCCAGTGTGACTCTCCGATTTTAGGCAAGACATGTCTAAGATGGCGTGACACCGTCATACCTGGCATGCAGCATAGGCCCTGCAGAGCTGGGGCTGTGTAGCTGGAGAGGATATCGCGGCACCAGCCAAGGAGGAGGAGGATGACGACAGCAAAGAGGATGTAGCAGGCGGAGAGGAGGTGGCAGGAAGCCTGCCTTCAAGCCGTGGAGGTGTCACAAGTTGGTCCGCTGCACAGCCTCGTACTCCCTGCTTGCCATCGGTCACCAGGTTGACCCAATGGGCTATGTAAGTAATGTAGCTGCCCTGACCGTGCTTGGCAGACCAGGCATCCGTGGTCAGGTGGACCCTTGACCCAAAGCTGTGTGCCAGAGATGACACCACTTGCCTCTCCAGTTCACGGTGCAGTTTGGGTATCGCATTTTTAGAGAAATAATTGAGGCCTGGCATCTTCCACTGCGGTGTCTCAATGGCCACAAATTTACAGAAGGCCTCAGAGTCCACCAGCTTGTATGGTAACAGCTAGTGAGCTAACAGTTCCGCCACACCAGCTGTCAGATGCCAGGCAAGGGGGTGACTGGCAGAAATTGGCTTCTTCCGCTCAAAGATTTCCTTCACAGACACCTGGCTGCTGTGGGAAGAGGAGCAGGAACCGCTCAAGGTCAGCGGAGGAGTGGAGGAGGGTGCCTGTGAAGGTGCAAGGGAGAAAGCAGCTGAAGATGCTGCACCTGAAAGAGGAAGAGGAGAAGGAGGGTGGCTTGTCTTTTGTGTGCTGCTTTTACTCAGGTGCTCTTCCCATTGCAGTTTGTGCTTTTTCTCCAGGTGCCTTCGTAAGGCACTTGTCCCTACGTGAGTGTTGGCTTTTCCAGGGCTCAATTTTTGGAGGCAGAGAGAACAGATGGCTTTGCTCCGATCTAAGGCAGACACACTAAAAAATGTCCAAACCGCTGAGCCCCCCTGGGGTGATGGCACTATGGTGGCCTCAGCAGCTGATGTTGAAGGGCATGTTGGCTGGCTGTCCATAGGTGGCGATACATGGCGCCGGACACTGCCAGTAGCTGTTTCTGATGATGAGCTCCCCCTGCTTCTTTTGGCAACTCATCTCCTCCTACTCCTCTCTGACTCCCCCTCTGAACTGTCCCCCTGTTCATCTCCTCTATTGGGAACATACGTGGGATCCATATCATCGTCATCATCATAATCATCCTGCCCAGCTTCGTTTGCCTCAGACACCTCCAAAACTGCACCAACAGCAGGTAGTTCATAATCTTCCTCCTCACACGTTACGTCCATAGTGTCGCCTAACTCACACATATGAGGTGGTGTAACTTGCTTAGCGCCTTCATCTTGTTGTTGCAGTAGTGGCTGGGAATCAGTGATTTCACCACCAAATAACTCCTGCAAAGTGTCAAGTGCAGCGGATGTGGTGCTTGTAGTAGCGCTGGTGGCTGCGGGAGATAAGGTGTTCTGTGTAAAATAGTCAACCACGTCCTGACAATCTTGGGAGTTGATGGCATGTGCCTTCTTCTGAGCACTGTACTTTGGGCCAAGGCTGCACAAAATCACATCAACACGACCTCGCACAGACCTGCTGGTGCCGGGTGGCCTTCCTCTGGGTCTGCCTCTACCTCTTCCTCTACCTGTTTTGTCCGTTTTGTCCATATCGGGGGGGGGGGGGGGAATGAAGTGAACAGGGATGAGCAGAAACTACGCTAGTGCGAATTTACGCATCGTAGTTCGCATCTACGCATTGTAGTTCGTAGGCGAAGTCTCAAAACTACGCTTACGATTTTACGCGTAGTGAAGTACCGTTACGCGTAGTTTACGCCCCTATGCGTAGTTCTCATGTGTATTGCAAAGTAAACTACGAATGCGTTATTCGCGTCTATTTTTTCACGTACGAATGTATGCATACAAAATTACGCATTGGAAAGGGGAATGTACGCACAGAAGAGTTACTAATACAAGCATTTGCAGAGGAATTCATGCGTACATTTTTATGCATAATGGCATAGGCATCCGCATGTACTATGCTACGCACTACGCGTAAGTGCGTATTTTAATGCATAGTCTACGAAATGCATACGAAGCAAATATTTGATTTTGAAGCCGTAGGTTGGCGAAGCGTAATTGCGTAAAACTACGCGTAGTTCCAGCGTAGCGAAGTTGGCTGACTACGACCATCTCTGGAAGTGAAAGGTATGCACTGACTTGACTAATACAATGTGCAGTCACACAGGTGTAGTTAACAGGTATGCATGAAGTGGTATATCACACTGCGTCCACTCACGTAGGTAGGTGGGTGCACTGAACACAACAGATAGGTATATGCAGTGATGAGGTGGGTTCACTCAACACAACAGCTAGGTACATGCAGTGATGAGGTGGGTTCACTGAACACAACAGCTAGGTATATGCAGTGATGAGGTAGGTTCACTGAACACAACAGCTAGGTATATGCTGTGATGAGGTGGGTTCACTGAACACAACAGCTAGGTATATGCTGTGATGAGGTGGGTTCACTCAACACAAAAGGTAGGTATATGCAGTGATGAGGTGGGTTCACTGAACACAAAAGGTAGGTATATGCAGTGATGAGGTGGGTTCGCTCAACACAAAAGGTAGGTATATTCAGTGATGAGGTGGGTTCACTCAACACAACAGCTAGGTATATGCAGTGATGAGGTGGGTTCACTGAACACAACAGCTAGGTATATGCAGTGATGAGGTGGGTTCACTGAACACAACAGCTAGGTATATGCTGTGATGAGGTTGGTTCACTCAACACAAAAGATAGGTATATGCAGTGATGAGGTGGGTTCACTGAACACAAAAGGTAGGTATATGCAGTGATGAGGTGGGTTCACTCAACACAAAAGGTAGGTATATGCAGTGATGAGGAGGGTTCACTAAACATAACAGGTACTAGGTATATGCAGTGATGGGTATTACAATGTGCACCTGTCACACAGGTAGTCACTGAGTGTGCTGGGCCTTGCTGGCAGTGGCACACACACAGTATGAATTAGCAAGCCTGTCTATGCAACACAAGCGTCAGTGGGACACACAGAAAAAAAAATAGATCACAAGAACAAGATTAGCTCTCAAAAGAGCTGTTGTGTGGTGCTATTTAAGCAATAAGAATCAGCCAGGAGCAAGCTAACAAGCCTATAACAGCCTAACTAATCTTTCCCTATGAGTGTCTGCCAGCAGCTGTCCCTTCTCTCACTATTGCAGGTACACGAGTGAGTGTAATGGCCGGCGGAGCCTGCCTTATATAAGGTGGGGAGTGGCTCCAGGAGAGAGTGTAGCCTGATTGGCTACAATGTGCCTGCTGACTGTGATGTAGAGGGTCAAAGTTGACCCTAATGGTGCACTATGGGGGTGAACCAAACTTCCGGAAAAGCTTGCGTTACATGGCGAACGCGAACCACCGGAAGTTCACCTGGAACCGTTCACAGGCGAACCATTCGGGCCATCTCTAGTAATCATGCATGGGTCCAGGAAGCATAGTAAGGATAGAGAGCAGGGTGGCTTTAGCTAATAGTTTCCTGGTCCAAAGTTACATTAGGAAAAAAAAAACACATTTCAATTAAATCCGATTTAAATAAATACAATGCACTTAATTTTAAAGAGGAACTTTACTGAATATAAATGTATGAATACAATTTGTATTTTGTACAACATTCATTTAGTCATTGTCTGCCCATTGTAAAACCTGTCCTCACCCTGATTTACAGCCTTAATGTATCTATTTATCACATATGGTTACATCTTTACTACAGGCAAGGTACATCGCTGTGGAATGTTATCCCCCTCCCCATGTGAAGTGTGCAGAAACAGCACCTGGGCCCATATGCAATTAACTTTTTATTTTTCTCTTTCACACTGGACCCTTTCACACTGGAGCGGTGTGGTGCGCATTTCAGCTTGACGCCACCCAATGTAAGTCTATGGGTTAAATCACATTACATGTCCGGTCCCTGAACATGCAGTCTGAAACTGGACATAATCTTAATTACAATTGAATTAATATTTTATGTTTTTTTTTTTTCTCTACGATCATGTTTGGTTGAATTCACAAACTCATTCTCTCATATGGCAATGGCTGGTAACCTGGTTACCATGCAAAGCCATAGCGTTTTTGAAGATTCATGCCTTTCACATTTTTCATAGCAACAACCATGTCGGTGGCAGATGGTCGATTCCTTGGTTCATAAGAAAAGCAGGATTTCAAAAGGGGCAGCTGCTTAAAATGCATTGAAGCTAATGAACGTGGTGGTCGTTGCAGGTTCATATCATGAAATATTTCTGTGCGTGTGGTCCAAGGCATTGCCTTAGTGAAAAGTTCAACAACTGTAGCTCCACCTGACCACATGTCAGACTTTCTGCTTGCTGGCTTTCCTTGCATGAGGCATTCAGGGGCCATGTAATAAACAGTCCCTCCCAATTGCCCAATCTTCTCATACATATCTGGACAAATGGTTATTCGAATATTTGCCAACCCCCAGTCTGTTAGAAGAGTTTTTTTTGTTCTTGCTTCAACCTATACAAAAAATGATACAGGTGATGTCTCCCAATACTATTGGAAATAAAATAACAAATGTATAATCTATAGGCAGTGATGAACTTACTAGAATATTAGCAGGTTTAATATCTTGATGTATTATATTTTTGGAATGAATATATTGCAAGGCTTGCATCAACTCTAGGCCAACATATAATTTATCTTCCTCTGAGATCTATAAAAAGCAAAAGAAAACAACAATATCAAGCTCCTATTTTGCACCAGAGTATGATTTATTCATCTATTTGTACTTGTTCAAAGTTCCGCAAGACTTGCAAGATAACATGTAGATCACCTTAGAACAGCACACAGAGACAAAGGGGGCCCAAATGGTGTAGTAGTGTCACTCAGTTATCAAATATGAAGATGTGAAGAGATACTCCCAAAATTAGGCAGTTAGGCAAGATCCCCAGGAGTTTGGTTAATCCATCTGGTAGGCCAATTGTATTTTGGGATCTACTCTAAGACATTGAATCTGCCAAAATACATTGACAGCTTTCTAAATGGTCTTATTTAAAATACCGTATCTTACATTAAATTGTACCCGAGGTGACATGTGACACGATGAGCTAGACATGTGTTTATATATTGACAAGGATACAGACTCTTATGCTGTGCACCTTCTGTTTTTTTTCTGCCTGAATTATCTATTCAGCTATGGAACAGTTTAAAAGGTCAATGATCCATGCATTTATACTCTGGGACACTTGAGACATTGCAATTAGAGATGGCTCGAACCTCAGTTGTAGTCAGTGTAGTTGTCAGTGAGAGAGTGTACTGATTGCTGTGTGCAAGCAGGTTCACTGATTCGCGTGCATATTAAATGGACGCTACTCAGTTCGGCACGGTGAGAGCCAAATGACAGCTCTCACCTCTGCCGCTAAACCAAATCAAATCAAAGTCAAATCAAATCAAATCAAAGATAGCTTTATTGGCATGACCAAGATTAATTACAGGTATTGCCAAAACAAGGGGAAAAAGGGGGGACATGGAAGGGGGTGGGGTATGGGGACAATGGCTAAGCAGTCTGTGGGCATTTTTTAGGTTTACAGTTCTGTTATGTTCCTCTCAGTCTGTGGCATGCTGTGACATAGTGTGCAGCGATTGTCACTGTGGATTCCTCTTCTCCCAGTAGGATATATGTTTTTCTCTTGTCTTCTAGTGTGAGAAAGTCTGGGAATAGTTCCAACAATTTCTTAAAGTAAGTGTCCCTGGTTGCAGTATATTTGGGGCAGTGCAGCAGGAAGTGGCTTTCATCCTCAAGGGTCTTCTGCTCACAGTGTTGGCATAGTCTCTCTTCCCTGGGTTTGTACGTCTGTCTGTGTCTCCCAGACTCTATTTCGAGGTTGTGAGCACTCAATCTGTAGACACTCAGGATTTTCCTCTCTTGAGAGTTTTGCAGCTTTTCCAGGTATGGGGCCATTTTATATTCTCTTTGTAGAGACTGGTATATGGTTAGCTTTTGTGACTGTTTTATTTCACTCCTCCATTTTTCCACATAGTCTTAGCTGTGGTGTGTTTTATCTGGACTTTTGTTATGACCTGTGGGTCGGGGGTTGGAGGGAGTATAGAGCTGACCACGACTTTCAGTGCACATGGCTTTTCTTGGTCTTCAATGTGCAGCATAGTATTTAACTCCGAGGCGGAGTTAAATACTATTCCCCCTCCGAGTTGTCGCAACTCGGAGGGAGATGTAATTCGGGGTCTGGCAGCCGCCAGAGCCCCAAATTACCGTTACATGCCCCGCGCAGCATAGCATTGCTGCTATGGGGCACCCAGTTTCAGCGCTCGGTTCTCAGAGCCGCGCGCCAAAATCATCTGTTTCACACTGATTCTATCTGTTACTGCTCTATTACTGAATGTATTCTTGTATTTAGCTAGCCAGTGAGTGATTAACTTAAGTTAGATGTAGTCAGTGTAGTAGTCAGTGACAGTGTAATGATTTGTTGTGCTTAGTGCAGGCAGGTTCAACTTCACACTTATTCTACTGCTCTATTACTGTATACTGTGCTAGCTAAGCCAGCCAGCCAGTGATCAACTTTAGTTAGTTGTGGTCAGTCACTAAGTTTAGTCAGTGACATTGTACTGCTCTATTAGTGCACTGCAGGCAGACCGCTGTCCATTAATTTTTGTGCCCTTTTATTATTTTACTGTAAATCACTTGTATTCAGCTCATAGCCAGTGATCAACTTCAGTTAGTTGCAGTCACTGCCACTGGTCAGTCACTAAGTTTAGTCAGTGACATTGTACTGTTCTATTAGTGCAGGCAGACCGATGTCCACTAATATTTGTGCTCTTTATTATTTTACTGTATCACTTGTATTCAGCTCATAGCCAGTGATCAACTTCATTTAGTTGCAGTCACTGCCACTGTTCAGTCACTAAGTTTAGTCCGTGACGTTGTACTGTTCTATTAGTGCAGGCAGACCGCTGTACACTATTTTTTTTTGCTCTTTATTATTTTATTGTATCACTTGTATTCAGCTCATTAGCCAGTGACCAACTTCAGTTAGTTGCAGTCACTGTGACTGTTCAGTGACTAAGTGACATTGTACAATGCTAGTGGCATGCAGACAGTTACTTTGCTGTGCACATAGTGCAGTCAGACTGCGGTGCTGTCCAGAGATTCTCATGGTCTATTACTGTATTCAGTATTTGTGCCATCTGCACATTTTTTTTGTTCTTTTCTGAAAAATCAATAAAAGCCCCCTGTTATATTCTGTCTGTCCCCAGGCCCACACACATATTGACTGTAAAAAGCATCACACTTTCTCCACCTTGAAATCTTGTGCCTAGTATGCAGCATGTCTGGCAGGGGTCGTGCATGTGGCAGGAGAGGGAGTGCCATTGCCTCCGCCACTTCTGGGACTGGTCCACGGCCAGGGAGGGGGTGCTCTGCTGAAGGGGGTGCAGCAGAGAGGCATCTATCCGCAGCACAGCCTGGGCCGAGTCAACCGACACTGGTGACACCCATTTTAAGCACCTTGGCTCGACGATGTGTGGTCGTTCAGGAGCTTTACTCACAGGCAATGATGGACATGACGGAGGAGCAGCCCATCATGAGTTTCTCACAGACCTCTGCTGTGAGCAGCACTCCCAGCGGCAGCAGCAGCCAATGCCCCACACAAGTTGTGACAATTACCCCAGCAGCCAGTGGTCAGCAGCCCTCCCCAGACAAGAGCGTTTTGTCCCTCAGTCCAGCGTCTGGGCGAGTATTGATGGCTGCCGTTGAGGAGATGATGGGGCCTGATGTGGAGGAGGATGTTGTGCTCGGGCCAGCATCCCATGTTTTTTTTTTTTTTTAGGATGATGAGGGGTCTGTGTCTGGGGATGTTGGGGTGGAAGAGGTGGTGGGTGGGTCAGGAGAAGAGTTCTTTAATTATGAAGGTGAGGATGAACTACTAAAGACGTTTTACTACTAAAGTCTGTGTTCCCAATGCCAGGGTCCACGGTTACATACAATTTTTGGGCACAATTCTCGTGCTATAGTGCCACAAATGAGAGGCCATGCCTTTCTGTGCTGCTGCTGAGTCCTTATTCCTCCTCCTCCTGCTGCTGCTGATGTTGTGTTTAGCTACTAAAGTCTGTGTTCCGAATGCCAGGGTCCATGGATACTTACAATGCCTTTCTGTTCTGCTGCTGAGTGGTTAGTCCTTCTCCTCCTCCTGCTGCTGATGTTGGAATTTAATACTTAAGTTTGTGTTCCCCAGGGGCAAATCCAGGATTTTCAAGGAAGGGATTCCTTAAAGGTCTCCCCCTCAGCTACGCACAATACAGTATAATAATATGGTAGGGTATCATGCTGGGTACACATAATGCAATTTCCTGTCCAACTGACAGGATCTGACAAGTATTTCCTAAATGTCCGATCTGCTCCCGATCAACAACGGGATTAATCAGAACCAGTTTGTATTCAGATAATAATAAGGACTGCCGACATTAATGAAGGGAAAGTGAAGCATTCACACAGCAGGAGCACAGGGCTGTGCTCATACCTGGCTCTGTTAAAGGAATACTGTAGGGGGAAAATTAGTTGACCTTATCCGGGGCTTCTAATGGTCCCCTGCAGACATCCTGTGCCCGCGCAGCTACTCACCGATGCTCCGGCCCCGCCTCCGGTTCACTTCTGAAATTTCAGCCTTTAAAGTCTGAAAACCACTGCACCTTCGTTGCCGTGTCCTCGGTCCCACTGATATCACCAGGAGCGTACTGCGCAGGCACAGACCATACTGGCCCTGCACAGTACGCTCCTGGTGACATCAGCGGGAGTGAGGACACAGCGATGCAGGCGCAGTGGTTTTCAGACTTTAAAGTATGAAATCCCAGAAGTGAACCGGATGTGGAGCCGGAGCATCAGTGAGTGGCTGTGCAGGCACAGGATGTCTTCGGGGGACCATTAAAAGCCCCGGGTAAGTTAAACTCAGTTTCCCCCGACCCCCCTTCAGTATTCCTTTAAGTTCCCCAGAGCTGCTCCATGCTCTGTACACATGCTGCTGCACCATGCTCTGTACACACGCTGCTGCACCATGCTCTGTACACACGCTGCTGCTCCATCCAAAGTCAACTGTAGCAGGGAAAGAAAGGGGTCAGTGCTGTGAGCTGCAGGATGCGTGCAAATATTCTGGTGTCTCAACTTGTGCCCCAGACACTGCACCAGCCCTGGTTTGAGGGGGGATTCTGGGAAGCTGTAATCCACCCCTGCATTTGCCTATGTTCCCACTGCCAGGGTCCACAGATGCATACAATTTTTGGGCACAATTATCATACTGAGGTACCACCTGTTAGGTGCCTTGCCTTTCTGTGCTGCTGCTGAGTGGTTAGTCCTCCTTCTTCTCCTGCTGCTGATGTTGGAATTTAATACTTAAGTCTGTGTTCCCACTGCCAGGGTCCATGGATGCATACAATTTTGGGGCACACTTATCATGCTGAGGTACCACCAGTTAGGTGTTTTGCCTTTCTGTTCTGCTGCTGAGTGGTTAGTCAATCTCCTCCTCCTACTGCTGATGTTGGAATTTAATATTTAAGACTGTGTTCCTAATGCAAGGGTCCATGGATACTTACAATTTTTGGGCAAAATTCTCATGCTGTGGTGCCACCAATGAGGGGCCAAGCCTTTCTGTGCTACTGCTGAGTCCTTAGTCCTCCTCCTTCTGCTGCTGCTGATGTCGTGTTTAACTACTAAAATCTGCGTTCCCAACGCCAGGGTCCATGGATACTTACAATTTTTGGGCACAATCCTCATGCTGTAGTGCCACCAATGAGGGACCATGCCTTTCTGTGCTGCTGCTGAATCCTTAGTCCTCCTCCTGCTGCTGCTGATGTTGTGTTTTACAACTAAAGTCTGTGTACCTACCACCAGGGTCCACTGATGCTACAATTTTTGGGCTGATAATTTATCGTGCTGTGGTGCCACCAGTGAGGTACCATACTCTTCTTCTGTGCTGCCGCAGAGTGCTGCTTAGTACTTCTGTTGCCGCCTCTCATGTCGTATTTAATGACAACAGCAGTCTGTGTAACCACCACCAGGGTCCATGGATGCTACAATGTTTGGGCTGATTTATTATGCTTTGGTGCCACCAGTGAGGTGCCATGGTCATTCTATGCTGCCGCGCTGACCACTTAGTCCTCCTCCTGCTGCTGCTGCTGATGTTCTATTTCACTACTAATGTCTGTGTTCCCACTGCCAGGGTCCACGGACAACTTTGCTGCCATGTCATTGCTATCGATGCAAGAAAAAAAAACATTTACAAAAACCTCTCTGGGTGTTTTTGTGGCATCTGCCACTCATCCTTCTCAGTGGTACCACCACCATCAGGTGCCATTGGGACTCGCCATCACCTCTGCGATTGCCTAAAGTGTATTTCCCTGTTTAAAACCAATTGTTACCAATTAATAGCCCCATATAAAGTGTTCCAATTAATAGCCCCATATAAAGTGTTAATTTAACTTTATAATCCATTTTCTCAAAAACGAAAAGTTCTGTTGGTATTTGTTTGTTTCCATGCAATTTGGGGGATTGTAGCATGTATGGGGGCTTTAATAATAGCTTAAACGCTATTCCGTGATCACTGCTGTGATTAGCCATGATTGCTTCATTCAGTCGAATTCGTGAGTCCGTCTCAAATCCAGAAATTAATCACACCGTTTCCGGATTTTTTTTCAATCATGGACAAATATGTTGAATCATGATTGGGGGTATCTGAGCACCACTTGTTATGGACGGCTTGAAGCTGTACCTTGTGTCATCTCTTTCCACTAGTTTCACAAGGAAAATCATGCACTGCCAGAGAAGGTTGCACAGCTACTTAATAGTGTTTCAGCTTCCACATCAGGATATTATGGATGGCTTGAAGCTGTACATTGTGGCATCTCTCTCCACTAGTTCCACAAGGAAAATCATGCGCTGCCAGAGAAGGTTGTGTGCTGGCAGACAGTGGGACTACAAATGCCAGCAGGCAACTGTCTGTGGGCTGCATCTATGCAGTGTCACCCACAAAAACAGCTATGCTTTAGTAAGTTAAATTACACAAATACAGTGGGAAGATATGCACTGGTATAATCTATATATATAATAGAGTAAGTGCCTCAACCTTCAAACAAGAAGAAGAAGTAGCGCCCTGCCCACAGGGCCGGTCCAAGCAGGAAGAAGGGGCTGGTCCAAGCAAGAAGAAGAAGTAGTGTCATATCAAACCAAGGGCAAAGAGGGATAATTTGCATATTCAGTAGCAGTGGGTAACCACAAATGTTCACTTATAGCTGAATTATTGCAGATTTGCTTCTGTTTTAAGAAGGAAAATTACACCAAGCTTTGCTTTTTTTAGTAGGAGGGCTTTTTGGTCTCTTTTATCCTCCTATATACATTCCGAGTGGTTTGGGTCACCCTGAGCTGCTTGGTTACTCTGTTGTACTGGTCCAAGCCCTATCTCATACACCCATATCAATCCCTGCTATGTACTGATGAGGACCAAAAGTCTGAAATAGACTGCCACATGTGGGTTTGATATGACTAGGTACAATTTAAAGCTATAGGGCTTGATTCACAAAGCAGCGCAAACTGTTTAGCACGGCTGTGCTAAACAGTTAACACGTAAAGTGCTGTTTGTGGACTTCTGTGCGTGCAAAGTGCCGTGATTTGCGCTATTGCGGTCTTTAGCGTGCACAATTTGTGCGATCGCGGACTCTTTTATCCTCCTATATATATTCTTAGTAGTTTGGGTCACCCTGAGCTGCTTGGTTACTCTGTTGTATTGGTCCAAGCCCTATCTCATACAGCCATATCAATCCCTGCCAAGTACTGATGAGGACTGAAAGTCTGAAATAGGCTGTCACATGTGGGTTTGATATGACTGTGTAAAATGTAAAGCTATAGGGCCTGATTCACAAAGCAGTGCCAACTGTTTAGCATGGGTGTGCTAAACAGTTAGCACGTGAAGTGCCGCGATTCGTGCGATTACGGTCTTTTGTGTGTGCAATTTGCCGCAAGTCGCACGATTGCGGAGTTTTGCGCGTGCAAACTGCTGCGATTCGTGCAAATTGTGCGCGCAAAAGACCGCTATCGCGCAAATCGCGGCACTTTGCGCGTGCAAAAGTCCACGAATGGCACTTCACGTGCTAACTGTTTAGCACACCCGTGCTAAACAGTTTGCACTGCTTTGTGAATCAGGCCCATAGGCTTGCTTGACTTACCAAGGGTGAAAAGGAATAATTTGCATATTTAGTAGCGGTGCATTGTGGGTAACCACAAATGTTCACTTATAGCTGAATTATTGCAGATTTGCTTCTGTTTTAAGAAGCCAAATTACACCAAGCTTTGATTTTTTTTTTAGTAGAAGGTCTTTTTGGTCCCTTTTATCCCCCTATACATTCCGAGTGGTTTGGGTCGCCCTGAGCTGCTTGGTTACTCTGTTGTACTGGTCCAAGCCCTATCTCATACAGCCATATTAATCCCTACCATGTGCTGATGAGAACCAAACATCTGAAACAGACTGTCTACATGTGGGTTTGATATGACTGTGTAAAATTTAAAGCTATAGGCTTGCTATACACCAGTGGATCTGGATGTTTGCTTGGGTTACTAAGGGTGAAAAATAATAATTGGCATATTTAGTAGTAGTGTATTGTGGGTAACCACTAATGTTTACTTATAGCTGAATTATTGCAGATTTCCTTCTTTTTTAAAAAGGCAAATTACACCAATACAGTGGGCGGCATTGCAGGAAGTGACAACAGTGGAACACACGCTGGAACACGGAAGAGGTGAGGCATCCCCGCCCGCTGCCTCTTACTAATAGTGGCGGCTGCTACTGTGCTTAAGCAGGAGGGGGAGCGCACTTGGGGGACCTAGGTGAGGGAGGGAGCGGGGGGGGGGGGGGGTGTCCTGCTGAGCTTAAGCTGGAGGGGGAGCACACATGAGGGACCCAGTTGAGGGGGGGTCCCCGCCGCTGTGCCCAATATCCCCTTCCTGCCCTCTACCCCCTTATGCGGCGTATGCTACGCCGCGGGTCGGCTAGTACAGTATAATACAGTGTGCTGGCAGACACAGTGGTGGGACTACAAATACCAGCAGGCAGCAACTGTCTGTGGGCTGTATAAATGCACTGGTATAATACAGTGTGCTGGGCCTGGCATAGTACAGCAAGGGCCACCTGCAACAGACAGGGCTGTATCTATGCATGTCAGTGTCACACACACACACACACACAGAAAAAAAACACATCAAAAGAATATAAGCTCTCAAAAGAGGTTTTTTTTTTTTTTGGGTGCTTTCAGTAACAAATTTCATTGAGGAGAAAGTTAACAGCCTAACTAAAGCTTTCCAGATCTTGAGCGATGTTTCTCCCTGCTCTCACTAAAACAGCAGCAGCAGACGAGAAAATACCAGATGCTGCTGCATTTTTAAAGGGATACTGTAGGGATCGAGGACACGGCAATGCAGGCGCAGTGGTTTTCTGACTTTAAAGTCAGAAATTCCAGAAGTGAACTGGAGGCGGGGCCGGAGCATCGGTGAGTGGCTGCGCCAACACAGGATGTCTGCGGGGGACCATTAGAAGCCCCGGGTAAGTTCAACTCATTTTCCCCCGACCCCCCTACAGTATCCCTTTAACCACTTGAGGACCACAGTCTTTCTACCCCTTAAGGACCAGAGCCTTTTTCTCCATTCAGACCACTGCAGCTTTCACGGTTTATTGCTCGGTCATACAACCTACCACCTAAATGGATTTTACCTCCTTTTCTTGTCACTAATACAGCTTTCTTTTGTTGCTATTTGATTGTTGCTGCAAGTTTAACTTTTTATTATATTCATCAAAAAAGACATGAATTTTGTCAAAAAAATGACTTTTTTAACTTTCTGTGCTGACATTTTTTAAATAAAGTAAAATTTCCTATACATTTGAGCACGAAAGTTATTCTGCTACATGTCTTTGATAAAAAAAAAACATTCAGTGTATATTTATTGGATTGGGTAAAAGTTATAGCGTTTACAAACTATGGTGCCAAAAGTGAATTTTCCCATTTTCAAGCATCTCTGACTTTTCTGCCCACCTGTCATGTTTCATGAGGGGCTAAAATTCCAGGATAGTATAAATACCCCCCAAATGACCCCATTTTGGAAAGAAGACATCCCAAAGTATTCACTGAGAGGCATGGTGAGTTCATAGAAGATTTTATTTTTTGTCACAAGTTAGCGGAAAATGACACTTTGTGACAAAAAAAAAAAAAGTTTCCATTTCTTCTAACTTGCGACAAAAAAAAATGAAATCTGCCACGGACTCACCATGCCCCTCTCTGAATACCTTGAAGGGTCTACTTTCCAAAATGGGGTCATTTGTGGGGTGTGTTTACTGTCCTGGCATTTTGGGGGGTGCCTAATTGTAAGCACCCCTGTAAAGCCTAAAGGTGCTCATTGGACTTTGGGCCCCTTAGCGCAGTTAGGCTGCAAAAAAGTGCCACACATGTGGTATTGCTGTACTTATGAGAAGTAGTATAATGTGTTTTGGGGTGTATTTTTACACATACTCATGCTGGGTGGGAGAAATATCTCTGTAAATGACAATTTTTTTATTTTTTTTACAGACAATTGTCCATTTACAGAGATATTTCTCCCACTCAGCATGGGTATGTGTAAAAATACACCCCAAAACACATTATACTACTTCTCCTGAGTACGGCGATACCACATGTGTGGCACTTTTTTGCACCCTAACTGCGCTAAGGGGCCCAAAGTCCAATGAGTACCTTTAGGATTTCACAGGTCATTTTGAGGCATTTGTTTTTAAGACTACTCCTCACAGTTTAGGGCCCCTAAAATGCCAGGGCAGTATAGGAACCCCACAAATGACCCCATTTTAGAAAGAAGACACCCCAAGGTATTCCGTTAGGAGTATGGTGAGTTCATAGAAGATTTTATTTTTTGTCACAAGTTAGCGGAAATTGATTTGAAGTGATTTTTTTCACAAAGTGTCATTTTCCGCTAACTTGTAACAAAAAATAAAATCTTCTATGAACTTACCATACTCCTAACGGAATACCTTGGGGTGTCTTCTTTCTAAAATGGGGTCATTTGTGGGGTTCCTATACTGCCCTGGCATTTTAGGGGCCCTAAACTGTGAGGAGTAGTCTTAAAAA
The DNA here is from genome assembly GCF_040937935.1 of Hyperolius riggenbachi. NCBI lineage: Eukaryota > Metazoa > Chordata > Amphibia > Anura > Hyperoliidae > Hyperolius > Hyperolius riggenbachi. The sequence goes on from NC_090652.1 coordinate 64,764,611, forward strand.
CAAATGTCTCAAAATGACCCTTGAAATCCTAAAGGTACTCATTGGACTTTGGGCCCTTTAGCGCACTTAGGGTGCAAAAAAGTGCCACACATGTGGTACCGCCGTACTTAGGAGAAGTAGTATAATGTGTTTTGGGGTGTATTTTTACATATACCCATTCTGGGTGGGAGAAATATCTCTGTAAATGACAATTGTTTGATTTTTTTTACACACAATTGTCCATTTACAGAGAGATTTCTCCCACTCAGCATGGGTATGTGTAAAAATACACCCCAAAACCCATTATACTACTTCTCCTGAGTACGGCAATACCACATGTGTGGCACTTTTTTGCACCCTAACTGCGCTAAGGGGCCCAAAGTCCAATGAGTACCTTTAGGATTTCACAGGTCATTTTTGTTTCAAGACTACTCCTCACGGTTTAGGGCCCCTAAAATGCCAGGGCAGTATAGGAACCCCACTAATGACCCCATTTTAGAAAGAAGACACCCCAAGGTATTCCGTTAGGAGTATGGTGAGTTCATAGAAGATTTTATTTTTTCACAAGTTAGCGGAAATTGATTTTAATTGTTTTTCTTCACAAAGTGTCATATTCCGCTAACTTGTGACAAAAAATAAAATCTTCTATGAACTCACCATACTCCTAACGGAATACCTTTGGGTGTCTTCTTTCTAGAATGGGGTCATTTGTGGGGTTCCTATACTGCCCTGGCATTTTAGGGGCCCTAAACCGTGAGGAGTAGTCTTGAAACCAAATGTCGCAAAATGACCTGTAAGATCCTAAAGGTACTCATTGGACTTTGGGCCCCTTAGCGCACTTAGGGTGTAAAAAAGTGCCACACATGTGGTACCGCCGTACTCAGGAGAAGTAGTATAATGTGTTTTGTGATGTATTTTTACACATACCCATGCTGGGTGGTAGAAATATCTCTGTACATAACAATTGTTTGATTTTTTTTACACACAATTGTCCATTTACAGAGAGATTTCTCCCACCCAGCATGGGTATGTGTAAAAATACACCCCAAAACACATTATACTACTTCTCCCGAGTACGGCGATACCACATGTGTGACACTTTTTTTGCAGCCTAGGTGCGCTAAGGGGCCCAACGTCCTATTCACAGGTCATTTTAAAGCATTTGTTTTCTAGACTACTCCTCACGATTTAGGGCCCCTAAAATGCCAGGGCAGTATAGGAACCCCACAAGTGACCCCATTTTAGAAAGAAGACACCCCAAGGTATTCCGTTAGGTGTATGGCGAGTTCATAGAAGATTTTATTTTTTGTCACAAGTTAGTGAAAAATGACACTTTGTGAAAAAAAACAATAAAAATCAATTTCCGCTAACTTTTGACAAAAATAAAATCTTCTATGAACTCGTCATACACCTAACAGAATACCTTGGGGTGTCTTTTTTCTAAAATGGGGTCACTTGTGGGGTTCCTATACCGCCCTGGCATTTTACGGGCCCAAAACCGTGAGTAGTCTGGAAACCAAATGTCTCAAAATGACTGTTCAGGGGTATAAGCATCTGCAAATTTTGATGACAGGTGGTCTATGAGGGGGCGAATTTTGTGGAACCGGTCATAAGCAGGGTGGCCTTTTAGATGACAGGTTGTATTGGGCCTGATCTGATGGATAGGAGTGCTAGGGGGGTGACAGGAGGTGATTGATGGGTGTCTCAGGGGGTGATTAGAGGGGAAAATAGATGCACTCAATGCACTGGGGAGGTGAACGGAAAGGGGTCTGAGGGGGATCTGAGGGTTTGGCCGAGTGATCAGGAGCCCACACGGGGCAAATGAGGGCCTGATCTGATGGGTAGGTGTGCTAGGGGGTGACAGGTGGTGACAGGAGGTGATTGATGGGTGTCTCAAGGTGTGATTAGTGGGGGGAATAGATGCAAGTAATGCACTGGCGAGGTGATCAGGGCTGGGGTCTGAGGGTGTGGGCGGGTGATTGGGTGCCCTAGGGGCAGATAGGGGTCTAATCTGATGGGTAGCAGTGACAGGGGGTGATTGATGGGTAATTAGTGGGTGTTTAGAGGAGAGAACAGATGCAATGCACTTGGGAGGTGATCTAACTGCGGGTCTGCAGGCGATCGGATGGTGTGGGTGGGTGATCAGATTGCCCGCAAGGGGCAGGTTAGGGACTGATTGATGGGTGGCAGTGACAGGGGGTGACAGGGGGTGATTGATGGGTGATAGGTGATTGGCAGGTGATTGACAGGTGATCAGTGGGTTATTACAGGGAAAAACAGATGTAATTAATGCACTGGCGAATTGATAAGGGGGGGGTCTGAGGGCAATCTGAGCGTGTGGGCGGGTGATTGGGTGCCCGCAAGGGGCAGATTAGGGTCTGATCTGATATGTAACAGTGACAGGTGGTGATAGGGGGTGATTGATGGGTAATTAGTGGGTGTTTAGAGAAGATAACAGATGTAAACAATACATTTGGGAGGTAATCTGACGGCGGGTTTGTGGGCGATCTAATGGTGTGGGTGGGTGATCAGATTGCCCGCAAGGGGCAGGTTAGGGGCTGATTGATGGGTGGCAGTGACAGGGGGTGATTGATGGGTGGCAGTGACAGGGGGTGATTGATGGATGATTGATAGGTGATTGACAGGTGATCAGTGGGCAGACGCGTATCTACTGGGATGCACATATGGCAAATGCCCTGGGTGCCTCCCCCTTCGAACAACATGGGGGGCGCAGAGTGAGAGTCATGAAAATCACCCTGCAGCCTGGACGGCTCAGTCTCCCTCATATATTTACATCAGCTGGCACAGGAACTTCCGGGAGGGAAGGAGGCGGAACCAGCAGCATGTGAGCCAGCCAGGAGGAAAGGGCAGCGCTGTATGGTAAAGCTATTGGGAGAAGGATTCCGAACTCTTTTCTCTCTTACTGTTTTTGCAGCCCCCTCCTGTGTTCCCCCACCACAGATTGTGTCTCTGTCCCAGGAGATAGCTGCAGCGCTGCGCTGGCGCTCCGAGCTGATGCTGCTGGTCTGACAGGATGTCCCACTCTTTCTCTTCATTGCAGCTCTCGCATTCCTCAAGCTTTCTTCATGTATGTTGTGTTTACTGACAATTATTTATGACACCCTCTGCTCTGTCTGTGAACCTTAACCATCGCCCTGCTGGCAGCTCTTTGGCAAGCTTTACTTCTCTCTTGTACACTTGTGGGTGTGTGTGCGTCTGGTACTTGTAGTGCTGTGTGTGTGTGTGGTGTGCCTGGGACTTGTAGTGTGTGTGTGTGTGTGTATGGTGTGCCTGGGACTTGTAGTGCTGCGTGTGTGTATATATGTATGGTGTGCCTGGGACTTGTAGTGCTGCGTGTGTGTATATATGTATGGTATGCCTGGGACTTGTAGTGCTGTGTGTGGTGTGCCTGGGACTTGTAGTGCTGTGTGTGTGTGGTGTGCCTGGGACTTGTAGTGCTGTGTGTGTGTGTGGTGTGCCTGGGACTTGTAGTGCTGTGTGTGTGTGTGTGGTGTGCCTGGGACTTGTAGTGCTGTGTGTGTGTGTGGTGTGCCTGGGACTTGTAGTGCCTTGTGTGTGTGGTGTGCCTGGGACTTGTAGTGCTCTGTGTGTGTGTGGTGTGCCTGGGACTTGTAGTGCTGTGTGTTTGGTATGCCTGGGACTTTTAGTGCTGTGTGTGTGTGGTGTGCCTGGGACTTGTAGTGCTCTGTGTGTGTATGGTGTGCCTGGGATTTGTGGTGTGTGTGTGTGTGGTGTGCCTGGGACATGTAGTGCTTTGTGTGTGTGGTGTGCCTGGGACATGTAGTGCTTTGTGTGTGTGGTGTGCCTGGGACATGTAGTGCTTTGTGTGTGTGGTGTGCCTGGGACATGTAGTGCTTTGTGTGTGTGGTGTGCCTGGGACATGTAGTGCTTTGTGTGTGTGGTGTGCCTGGGACATGTAGTGCCTTGTGTGTGTGGTGTGCCTGGGACATGTAGTGCCTTGTGTGTGTGGTGTGCCTGGGACTTGTAGTGCTGTGTGTGTGTGTGGTGTGCCTGGGACTTGTAGTGCTGTGTGTGTGTGTGGTGTGCCTGGGACTTGTAGTGCTGTGTGTGTGTGTGGTGTGCCTGGGACTTGTAGTGCTGTGTGTGTGTGTGTGGTGTGCCTGGGACTTGTAGTGCTGTGTGTGTGTGTGGTGTGCCTGGGACTTGTAGTGCCTTGTGTGTGTGGTGTGCCTGGGACTTGTAGTGCTCTGTGTGTGTGTGGTGTGCCTGGGACTTGTAGTGCTGTGTGTTTGGTATGCCTGGGACTTTTAGTGCTGTGTGTGTGTGGTGTGCCTGGGACTTGTAGTGCGCTGTGTGTGTATGGTGTGCCTGGGATTTGTGGTGTGTGTGTGTGTGGTGTGCCTGGGACATGTAGTGCTTTGTGTGTGTGGTGTGCCTGGGACATGTAGTGCTTTGTGTGTGTGGTGTGCCTGGGACATGTAGTGCTTTGTGTGTGTGGTGTGCCTGGGACATGTAGTGCTTTGTGTGTGTGGTGTGCCTGGGACATGTAGTGCTTTGTGTGTGTGGTGTGCCTGGGACATGTAGTGCCTTGTGTGTGTGGTGTGCCTGGGACATGTAGTGCCTTGTGTGTGTGGTGTGCCTGGGACATGTAGTGCCTTGTGTGTGTGGTGTGCCTGGGACTTGTAGTGCTCTGTGTGTGTGTGGTGTGCCTGGGACTTGTAGTGCTCTGTGTGTGTGTGGTGTGCCTGGGACTTGTAGTGCTCTGTGTGTGTGTGTGTGTGTGTGTGGTGTGCCTGGGACTTGTAGTGCTGTGTGTTTGGTATGCCTGGGACTTTTAGTGCTGTGTGTGTATGGTGTGCCTGGGACTTGTAGTGCTCTATGTGTGTATGGTGTGCCTGGGATTTGTGGTGTGTGTGTGTGTTGTGCCTGGGACTTGTAGTGCTGTGTGTGTGTGTGTGTGTGTGTGTGTGTGCCTGGTTCTTGAAGTGCTGTGTGTGGTTTGCATTTGTCACTTGGGGGGGCCTCACACTAGCTGCAGTTGTCACTTGGGGAGCAGCATTTATAACTTGGAGGGCCTCACTTTAGCTGCATGTATCTACATGTATCAATAAGAACATGTGGCCATGCCAACAGTTTAGACCCTCCAGAATTCACCTACAGGGCAAGTTATTTACTCTACTCCATCTGTAGGAAGATTAGGTGTCTACATTTTTTAGCAATTTGTAAAGGAAAAATTGCATCACTCCACCCCCATTTTTGAAAGGGGCGCAAATTAAGTTCTTGCCATGGGCGCCATCTTCCCTAGATACGCCACTGTCAGTGGGTTATTACAGGGAAGAACAGATGTAACTAATGCACTGGCGAATTGATAAGGGGGGGTCTGAGGGCAATCTGAGCGTGTGGGCGGGTGATTGGGTGCCCGCAAGGGGCAGATTAGGGTCTGATCTGATAGGTAACAGTGACAGGTGGTGATAGGGGGTGATTGATGGGTGATTGATGGGTAATTAGTGGGTGTTTAGAGAAGATAACAGATGTAAACAATACATTTGGGAGGTAATCTGACGGCAGGTTTGCGGGCGATCTAATGGTGTGGGTGGGTGATCAGATTGCCCGCAAGGGGCAGGTTAGGGGCTGATTGATGGGTGGCAGTGACAGGGGGTGATTGATGGGTGATAGGTGATTGGCAGGTGATTGACAGGTGATCAGTGGGTTATTACAGGGAAGAACAGATGTAATTAATGCACTGGTGAATTGATAAGGGGGGGTCAGAGGGCAATCTGAGCGTGTGGGCGGGTGATTGGGTGCCCGCAAGGGGCAGATTAGAGTCTGATCTGATAGGTAAAAGTGACAGGTGGTGATAGGGGGTGATTGATGGGTAATTAGTGGGTGTTTAGAGGAGAGAATAGATGTAAACAATAGATTTGGGAGGTGATCTGATGTCGGATCTGCGGGCAATCTATTGGTGTGGGTGGGTGATCAGATTGCCCGCAAGGGGCAGGTTAGGGGCTGATTGATGGGTGGCAGTGACAGGGGGTGACAGGGGGTGATTGATGGGTGATAGGTGATTGGCAGGTGATTGACAGGTGATCAGTGGGTTATTACAGGGAAGAACAGATGTAATTAATGCACTGGTGAATTGATAAGGGGGGGTCAGAGGGCAATCTGAGCGTGTTGGCGGGTGATTGGGTGCCCGCAAGGGGCAGATTAGGGTCTGATCTGATAGGTCAAAGTGACAGGTGGTGATAGGGGGTGATTGATGGGTGATTGATGGGTAATTAGTGGGTGTTTAGAGGAGAGAATAGATGTAAACAATGGATTTGGGAGGTGATCTGATGTCGGATCTGCGGGCGATCTATTGGTGTGTGGGGGGGGGGTGATCAGATTGCCCGCAAGGGGCAGCTTAGGGGCTGATTGTTGGGTGGCAGTGACAGGGGGTGATTGATGGGTGATTGATGGGTGATTGATGGGTGATTGACAGGTGATCAGGGGGGACAGATGCATACAGTACACAGGGGGGGGGTTCTGGGGGGGGGGGTCTGGGGAGAATCTGAGGGGTGGGGGGGTGATCAGGAGGGGGCAGGGGGGGGGGATGAAAAAAAAATAGCGTTGACAGATAGTGACAGGGAGTGATTGATGGGTTATTAGGGGGGTGATTGGGTGCAAACAGTGGTCTGGGGGGTGGGCAGGGGGGGGTCTGAGGGGTGCTGTGGGTGATCAGGGGGGGGGGGGCAGATCAGTGTGTTTGGGTGCGACATAGGGTGGCTGCAGCCTGCCCTGGTGGTCCCTCGGACACTGGGACCACCAGGGCAGGAGGCAGCTTGTATAATACACTTTGTATACATTACAAAGTGTATTATACACTTTGTAGCGGCGATCGCGGGGTTAACATCCCGCCGGCGCTTCCGTATGGCCAGTTGCCGGGGAAGCGCACGTCATCAATGACGCGATCGCTTCCCCGGCATGTAAATAGGACGCAACGCCCTAAGGCGTATTGCGGTCCTTTAGCTGTCCACTTTGCCGCCGCCCATGGGCTGTGGGCGGTCGGCAAGTGGTTAAATGAGGGGCAGGGGTCCAGGAAGGAGTGCAGCCTGATTGGCTGCCATGTGTCTGCTGACTATGATGCTGAGGGTCAAAGTTTAGCCCAATGATGAGGTATAGGGGTGGGTCGAACGCGCCATGTGTTCGTTACCCTCGGAGGGCAGGGATGACTGAGATCCATGCGGACTACCCGCCAGGCGAACCGTTTGGGCCATCTCTAATTGCAATTGAGCAGATATTTTAAAACATTAAATCTGCCTTGTAAATGTTTGTACATAAAATAAAGCCTTTAGATATCTAAAAAAGTCATTTTTAGGAGTAGGAGGACGGATCCAATTGGTTATATCTTTAGTTTATTTTCATCTCGGGTACACTTTAAAGATGTCATTTATTTATTCAGTGATGTGGAATAGGAAAATGGATGACAATTATGCATAGCAGATGTGTCATATCTTTATACTATAATAAACCCTTCCAAAGGGGGACAAAATAGTGACATTTTATTTAAAAGGGATGGATACATGTGTCAAGAACAAACAGAGTTTATATTGTATTCTATAACATCTATATTAACTCACAACTATTTCTTGTTCGGGGATCAGTACCATCTGCAATGTATTGGCACAGCTATGGGGACCAGGTTTGCGCTTCGGTTTGCCAATCAGTTCATGCCTGCATGGGAACGATCAGTTCCAGACCTGGTCACATGGCAACATTTTATAGATACTATAAAACTGATTGGGGAGGGGGGTGATTTACACTCCCTCAGTGATTATTGCAATTGACTGAATGATAATTTTGGGTTTGGGTATCGACAGTTGCCATTTAGAGACACAGCTGCATTGCTAAATTGTGTGCTTGTCATGTTTCTGCAGAGGATGGACCAAACTGTGTTTTGTTCAGTTTGATCACTGCTTGACTGAATATTTCGAGAGCTGACAGCTACAATTTTTGATTGTTTCTTTTGTGTAAGTAATTTTTATTAAATTTTTGCACATGGGTAAACAGGTTTTCAGTAGCTAAACAAGGATATTTGCATAGAAGGCTTATACAGTATTATAACAGTTTTCTTAACATGTTTATAACAAGAATTTGAACCTATAGAAAATAAAATGATAAATGAACAGTTGTCCTGAACAGTAGGACCTACTAAGATTAGGAACATTGTATAGTATACCAGTGGTGTAAAGGTCTCCTCTTATGGGAGAGGTAAAGGTTTTCCTATACAATGATCAGCAGCAAGGAGGCTATGGCAGCCCCTAGTGGGTATAAATGTGGGGTAGGAGTTCTAGATATCCGACCTAGAGAGGTGGTCATAAATATCCAAAATGTAGAATCTTTATTTAGATAGTAGGGTATTCGGTAGAAGCTTTGTATTTAGGTTACAGAGGACCTGGACTGCACTAATTGTTAGTGACCAGGACTTGTAACTCCTAGGGTGGTCTGGCAGAATAGTGGAACGGGGGATGGGAAGGGGGGGGGGAGAGGGGTCACACTTCAGGTGAGGGTGATTATGGTATTAAGGGTTAGCTGTTTATGTTATTAGGTCTATTTCTAAATCTAAATCTAAATCTCCATGGGATAGTATACGATGAGTACATCGTCTGCAAAGAGACAAATTTTGGATGATAAATGTTGTAAGGGGATGCCAGTGATCCTTGGATTGGATCTGATGGTTTCCGCTAGAGTTTCCATTACTAGGATGAAGATTAAGGGTGAGAGGGGACACCCCTGCCTCGTTCCGTTAGATATATCAAACGATTTAGATAGGAACCCAGATACATTCACACATGCTGAAGGGGATTTGTAAAGGGCCATGATGGCTTGGTGAAACTTCCCATTTACCCCAAATTTAGATAATACTGAACTCAGGAATCCCCAATGGACTCTGTCAAAGGCCTTCTCCGCGTCCAAGGACAGAAGCAGAGAAGGCCTTCGACCAGCCTCCAAGGAGTGCAGTAAGTTCAAGATTCTTCTAGTTCCATCTGCCGCTTGCCGGCCCTTTACAAATCCTACCTGGTCTAGCGAGATTATTTCCAATAAAATATTTAGTAGCCTATTGGCTAGTAATTTAGAGTAAAACTTTAGGTCACAGTTTAGTAACGAGATCGGACGGAAGTTGGAGGGGCTTGAGGGGTCCTTTCCAGGTTTCGGAATTACAGAAATAGTGGCTTTGGTGAACTCAGGGGGGATATGCCCCGTGGAGGAGAAATTATTGAAAAGGGAGTTCAATTTAGGGGCTAGTTGGGTGCTATAGGTTTTGTAAAATTCATTTGAGTAGCCATCGGGGCCTGGGGCTTTGTTAGATTTTGCCTTTAATATGACGTTGAGGGTTTCTGAAACTGTGAAGGGGGAGTTAAGTTCGTTTAGTTTGGTTTCAGGAATTGAGGGAAGGTTGAGGGCTGCTAAGAAACTAGATATCTTTTCTAGAGAAGGCTGAGGGGTTTCCTTGTCGTTTTTTAGGTTATATAAAGCTTTGTAAAAATCGCTGAAGGCGTCTGCAATTGCTTGAGGATCAAAAAGTTGTTGTTTTGTGAATGGGTGAATGAGTTTCGTTATTTTCCCTTTTGCTTGTCTATACTGGATCAGCCGGGCAAGTATCGGGCTGGCTTTGTTACTTTGATGATAGTAGGACATTTTTAGTCTGGTAAGTCTGAAGTCATATTCTGCTGCTAGTAAGGATCTCAACTCTTGTCTTAGGTTAAACAGGGCGCGTTCCCCTGCTAGAGTAGGATTAGCTTTGTGGGATATCTCTAGAGTTTTAATTTTATCTAGTAAGGAGTTTAAATTGAGAGTTTTGGATTTTTTGTTTTGGGCCCCTAATTTAATTAGGATGCCTCTGACATAGGCCTTGAAGGCTAGCCAGGTGGTAGCCTCTCCATCTTCCGTCCCATTGTTTAGATCAAAATACTCTTGGATGCCTTTGAGTATAGCTATTTTGTTTTCTTCAGAATTGAGCAAAGAGTTATTAATTCTCCACGGAGGTCTGGGAGACTTTGAGTAGTTAAAGTCAATTTGTAAGGTGATGGAGGCATGGTTTGACCATGTGATAGAGTGTATGTCCGACTTAGTAACTTTCAGGAGTGACCATCTGTTTACTAAGAAGATGTCAATTCTTGAGTAAGAGTGGTGGACCTGTGAGAAAAAGGTGTAGTCTTTTTCCGTGCCATGGGAGGTTCTCCAGGGATTAAATAGGTCTAACTGGGCTAATAAGGTAGATAAGTTGGGGGTATGTTTGTTGTGGTTTCTAGAAGAGTCCAAGCTTGGGTCAACCATTAGATTTAGATCTCCACCAATAACTAAGCCTGGAGGGTTGTCTTTGATCACTTTGGATAGGAGATTTTTCAAAAATTTGTGTTGGCCTGAGTTGGGAGCATATATGTTTAGGAGAGTACAAGGGGCTTGGTTGATAGTGCAGGAGATTAGGAGGAATCGGCCATGATTGTCGTTCTCAATGGAGTTAATCTTGACGGAAAGGTCTTTGTGAAATGCCACAAGAACGCCTCTTTTTTTTTATGAAAGTTATTGCAGATTATCTGCGGATAGTTGGGGTGGGTGCATTTAGGTGATATTCCTTCTATAAAGTCGGTTTCTTGTAAAAAGAGGATGTCTGTTTTTAATCTGATAGTTTCTTTCCACATGGAGTGTCTTTTTACTGGGGAGTTAAGACCTTTGACATTAACAGAGGTAAAGTTAACCATATTCTTTGTTGGGGCTGATGGTGACGCGGAAGATTAAGTGAGTGAATAGTGGGTTATAGATTTTAAGCCTTAACCAGAGGTGCGAAGGGGTGGAGGGGTAGGAAACGGGTGAAGACCATCCTTGCTTGTTAGGTGGGTACCAGGTGTCATCTAGGAAGATTTGGAGGATGATAGATGATACGTTTTGGTCGGATATTAGTCCTGCCATGTATGAGCTGCAAAACATAGCTCCCTGGAGGGGGAGAGAGTGACAGGGAACCCATTTTGTGGGTAATGTCACCTTGATTGAAATCATCAGGGTTGGGTGTAGGAGCTTGCTGCACCCTCTATGAGATTAGGTGCCAGTCTTGTGAGACTTTAGCTGCGGGTTGAGTGTGCTGAGGTTTCGGGGTAATTTCAATTACTTTAATTCCCCATGATAAGAGTAGTTTTGATCCGTCCCCAGGAGTGTGGATGATGAAAGTTTTCCCGCCTTTTGGAATGAGTAGTTTTGTTGGGAATCCCCAATGGTAGAGGATTTTATTATCTCTCAGAGCTTTGGTGATGGGTAGTAAGGCTCTCCGTTTAGCCAAGGTAGCTTGAGATAGGTCTGAGTAAAGGGTTATTCCTTTGTATGGTTCCAGAAGGGTCCCATTTTGTTTGATATGTTGGAGCAGGCTGTCTTTTGTGTGATAAAATTGGAAGTTGCAGATTACATCGCGAGGGACGTTGTCAGGGAGGTGTTGTGGCTTCGGTAGCCTGTGCACTCGCTCAATGGACTTCTCGATATCTGTGAGCTGAGGAAGCGTGGTGTGCACTAGATTTGTAATGTAATCTCTCAGCTGGGATTGCTGAATGGATTCATCCACTCCTCTGAATTTAAGGTTTGACCTTCTATTTCTGTCTTCTAAATCTGCAGCTTTCATTTTGAGCCAATTGATGTCTTGCTGATTGTGCTCCCAGCATTCTACTGTGTTGTTGTGCTCTTTGGTTAAGAGGGCTACACTGTGTTCTACGGTGGCCACTCTGTCCCCTAGATGGCTGATCGATTGTTGTAGGTGGTTAGTGACTTGTAAGAAGTCAGAAGCAATTGAGGATTTAAGTGACAGCAGGAGGTCTTTTAGATATGCCTGTGTTACTCCTTGCTCTGAGGCCGGGAATTGTTCCAGAACGGTGAGCTGATCTGGGGGAGGGACATCTAAGATGGCTGCCTGGCTTACCTCTTGTGGAGCCGAGAGTCTGGGTCTGGACTTCACCGGGCTTCTGCTGGTGGGAGAAGCTGTTTCTGGTGACGAGTCACCCGTGATGCCGCCGGTAAGAGATGTTTCTGGCCAGGGCTTTGTTGCTGCAGGTTCTCGGAGCGCCGCTGTGGTGTCCGCCTCCCCACCGTCGCCATCTTTGCTTGTGGAGCGGGCATGTATGCCCGCGAAGATCTCTGGCAGTTTTTGCATTTTCGGAGGCCCCTTTTTGCGCTTGAGCGATGCCTCTAGGTCCATCGGGGATTCCACCATGTGGTCTTTCCGAAAAGAGACAAGAAGGCCTCTCTGGCTTGCTTTGGTGCCGATTTATAGAGGGTGGCTGTGCGGAGCTCCTGCTCTAAGCGTCCGGCATGTACACGCGGCGGACACGCCCCCCAATTTTTGATTGTTTCTTAAAAAGGCAGTGAGAGTACATTTACATATTGGAGGTGTCAATGTACATATGGGTCTGGAACAATAATTCAGTTTTGTCCTGATCTTGTGGATGAGGAGGACTCCAACTTTACATTGTACCATTTATTTTACTGGGGGGGGGGGGGGGGGGGGGGGGCTACCCTGTTCCTTTTGGTGCAGTTGTGCTTGGTCTGCCAGAGGGCATAATACATGCCAGAAAATTTCAATAATTCACTTATTGAAATTGTGCAGTTTTAGGACCTCCCCAAATCTGAGTTTTGGGGCTCATTCAGGCCCAGTGTCCTTAAAAAGAACTAGGTGAGAATCGAGCAACTTGCCTACAATCGTACATTATTTACAGTAAATGATATATTATATAATTACAGTGATGTGAAAAACTATTTGCCCCCTTCCTGATTTCTTATTCTTTTGCATGTTTGTCACACTAAAATGTTTCTGCTCATCAAAAACCGTTAACTATTAGTCAAATATAACATAATTGAACACAAAATGCAGTTTTAAATGATGGTTTTTATTATTTAGTGAGAAATAAACTCCAAATCTACATGGCCCTGTGTGAAAAAGTAATTGCCCACCTTGTTAAAAAATAACTTAACTGTGGTTTATCAGACCTGAGTTCAATTTCTGTAGTCACCCCCAGGCCTGATTACTGCCACACCTGTTTCAATCAAGAAATCACTTAAATAGGAGCTATCTGACACAGAGAAGTAGACCAAAAGCACCTCAAAAGCTAGACACTATGCCAAGATCCAAAGAAATTCAGGAACAAATGAGAACAAAAGTAATTGAGATCTTTCAGTCTGCTGAAGGTTATAAAGCCATTTCTAAAGCTTTGGGACTCCAGCGAACCACAGTGAGAGCCATTATCCACAAATGGCAAAAACATGGAACAGTGATGAACCTTCCCAGGAGTGGTCGGCCGACCAAAATTACCCCAAGAGCGCAGAGAAAATTCATCCAAGAGGCCACAAAAGACCCCAGGACTACATCTAAAGAACTGCAGGCCTCACTTGCCTCAATTAAGGTCAGTGTTCACGACTCCACCATAAGAAAGAGACTGGGCAAAAACGGCCTGCATTGCAGATATCCAAGGCACAAACCACTTTTAAGCAAAAAGAACATTAAGGCTCATCTCAATTTTGCTAAAAAACATCTCAATGATTGCCAAGACTTTTGGGAAAATACCTTGTGGACCGACAAGACCAAAGTTTAACTTTTTGGAAGGTGAGTGTCCCGTTACATCTGGCGTAGAAGTAACACAGCATTTCAGCAAAAGAACATCATACCAACAGTAAAATATGGTGGTGGTAGTGTGATAGTCTGGGGTTGTTTTGCTGCTTCAGGACCTGGAAGGCTTGCTGTGATAGATGGAACCATGAATTCTACTGTCTACCAAAAATTCCTGAAGGAGAATGTCCGGCCATCTGTTTGTCAACTCAAGCTGAAGCAATCTTGGGTGCTGCAGGAGGACAATGACCCAAAACACACCAGCAAATCCACCTCTGAATGGCTGAAGAAAAACAAAATGACGACTTTGGAGTGGTCTAGTCAAAGTCCTTACCTGAATCCTATTGAGATGTTGTGGCATGACCTTAAAAAGGTGGTTCATGCTAGAAAACCCTCAAATAAAGTTGAATTACAACCATTCTGCAAAGATGAGAGGGCCAAAATTCCTCCAGAGCACTGTAAAAGACCTGTTGCAAGTTATCGCAAACGCTCGATTGCAGTTATTGCTGCTAAGGGTGGCCCAACCAGTTATTAGGTCCAGGGGGCAATTTCTTTTCCACACAGGGCCATGTAGGTTTGGAGTTTTTTTTCTCACTAAATAATAAAAACCATCATTTAAAACTGCATTTTGTGTTCAATTATGTTATCTTTGACTAATAGTTAAAGGTTTTTGATGAGCAGAAACATTTAAGTGTGACAAACATGCAAAAGAATGAGAAATCAGGAAGGGGGCAAATCGTTTTTCACATCACTGTATATCTTATTTCACTGGAATCGATTCCTAATCCAGGAGGTTAATGTGTCATGAGGATTGTGTCTAAATGTGGTAATGGTCTCATGCATTCATAGCTAGCTTACCACAAATTACATGGCAATTTAACCAATCATGGCAGTGACTAAAGTATTGGATTTTATTTAGCTGCTAATTTAGTTGGCATCATTCATTCTTTAAAATAATCACCCTAAATACATTGGGCCAGATTCAATTTGCTTTTTCTCCTAGGTGATGTTTTCACATTATAAATAAAGTGCCACTAGCAAGCAAGAAAATATGCCAAATAATTTTGATAGTAATATTCACATACTTTTTGCTACTTTTTCAACTGCAAAGTGCTGAAAGTTATTTTAAACAGAAGATGAAAAATTATCTCCTGAGAGAAAACTTAGGAGAAAAGGGGAATTGGATCAGGTCCATTGTGGCATCCAGATTCCAGGAGTGAATTATTTTCAATCTCATTGCTTAAAAACACGCTTCCAAATGCTCTTTTCTTGCAATATTGCATAGTTATTTATTGATTTCATTAATTAATGTTTCTAAATATATAAATCACATCTTTAAATTAGGAGACAGCAACCGAATGGACTCAACACCTTGTTACTTATCAATCAGAAACTTCCCTCATGAATAGTCGACAAACACCATGCCAACAAATTACAAAATATCAACACAAGTCAAATTGGATCTTGGGTGCATGTAGATATATAAAATGTAGATATATATACAAAAATGCTAATAAAGATTACTTTTATATATCTACATGCACCCAAGATCCAATTCATTAACTTGAGTTGGTATAATGTTTTTAAATGTTCCCATCGCAACTTACATACAAATAACAATGTATTGCTGATTATGGCTTACCTGCACTTTAGAGGTAGGTCCGTAAAGTATTTTTTCCAAATTATCTCCATGAATGTACTCATTTGCCAGCAGAATATGCCTGTCTGTTCTTGTGGCTGCCATGAGCTTCACTATGTTGGGATGATGTAATTCCCTAAATAAGACATTTTTTTTACACTTTTTGCATCTGTGTGTGTTTTTAGTTTCAAATTTTGGCAAAGAACTTTACAGTATTTAGAAATACTTGAATTATAGCACAGCTTTCACAAATAAAACCACGTGTTCCAGGTCAAGAGTAGTCAGAACAGGCAGACGGTCGATACCAGGGAATCAAATAACAAGGTACGGCATGCAGGAACGGGTGACCAGACACACATAGGTTTCAGGCAAAATGATCTGGCAGTTTACTAATGGCAGAGGCTGTCTGAAGCTTATGTGACTATTTGCAAATGTCCAGAGTGTTCCACCTGCAGGTGGGCTGAAGAACTGTATATTTCACAACTTGAAAGGGTAACATCCGCTGATGGACAGTGGAAGTCCAAACAAAAGTCCATAAACGCTGCCAGGATACCAGCAGGTACAGTTCATGACAGGGGCTCTAGTGGCAGATTTAAAGATGCTTTGTTGGCGCTCCCTGTTTTTTAGGATGGTGGTATCCCAGCGAGAAGTGGTGAGTCAGTAGGTTCAAGAAAAAAGGAAAAGAAAGAAGACAGGATAAATAAAAGAAAAAATAAGTGACATAAACAACTAAAGAATACAGTAAAAAAAAATATGGGGATCACCTTATTAAAGGAGGTTCCCAGATACCTTCTCCATTACCCATCCTACCTTCATGTATGGGGGTAGTTACCCCCACCTCTATAACATAGAAGTAAGGATGTTCCCCTGGTTCATGATATAAATAGGGCTTTGTAAGGGATGAGGAGGCTTGTCAAGAGGCGACACAGACCTCCCCCACTCCATATCATGTTCCAACCTCTTGTCCCCCATGCAGGCTTGTATATCCAAGTTACCTAATATGGGCATTATCAACCTGCATTGCCCATGACATTCACAACAAGAGGAAAGTGTGTGCATCAAACCTGCAAACTTGGCCTAATTGGCTTAATCAAGAGACATTGTTCATGCAAATTTGAATTTGCTTTTGCTTGCCAGAATATGCAGGGTTTTTTAACTAAAAACACTGCAAAACTATGCCCTGCGGGGATTAGTCAGTGCAGCATTTAACACCTTACCAAGGGCGCAAGAGGAGGTTCCCCATGCTCCCATGAAATGGGGGGCAGCAGAACAGAGCTCCAAGCCCTCTCACTGCTCAGAGACCCTGCAGCTGCACCCCAAGGGATGAGAAGCACAGGCACCCCCCCCCAAGCATGGCCAGTGCCAGAGGGAGCCATCCACACCACTCTCCGAAGGGATAGCTACCTACCTTTTAACACATTGCGTCCACATATGTCATTCAAAGGCTGCCAAATGAGCACAACCTGGGTGCTATCACACAGAGACGGGAGTGAAGCATGGGCCACCCCAAGCTGGTAACAGCTCAGGGGTGGCTCCCACGCACCACACCCAAGGGAGGGGGGTGAGGACAGGCGCAGATACCTTCCCCTGAGAGGGCCACCCACCACCCACCTCCAAAGGATAGAAGTGAACCGCATTCACAACAAGAGAAAAGTGTGTGCATCAAACCAAATGAAACCTGATATATCTGGCTTTGCAAACTTGGCCTAATTGGCTTAATAAAGAGGCATTGCTCATGAAAATTTGTATTTGCTTTTGCATGCCAGGATGTGCAGGGTCTTTTAACTAATTACACTGCAAAACTATGCCCTGCGGGGATTAATCAGCTCAGCATTTAGCACCTTACCAGGGGTGCCGCAAAGAGGCCCCCATGCTCCCATGAAACGAGGGGCAGCTTTAACAGAGCTCCAAGCCCTCTCACTGCTCAGAGACCCTGCAGCTGCACCCCGGGGAGGGAGGCTGGGAAGTGCAGACGCCCCTCCCCCCAAGCATGGCCAGTGCCAGGGGGAGCTGTCCACACCCGTCTCCCAAAGGATAGGTACTTACCTTTTTATGATATATCAGGTTCCACTTGGTTTGATGCACACACTTTTCTCTTGTTGTGAATGCGGTTCATTTCTATCCTTTGGAGGTGGGTGGCCCTCTAAGGGGAAGCTGTATGCGCCTTCCCTCCCCCCCTTGGGGTGCGGTGCGCGGGAGCCACCCCTGAGCTGTAACCAGCTTGGGGTGTCCCATGCTCCGCTCCCCTTTTCATTTGTTTGCTCGCAGGTTGTGCTCATTTGGCAGCCTTAGTATTGCATACATGGACGTCACGCAATGCGTTAAAAGGTAGGTAAACCTATCCTTTGGTAGAAGGGTGTGGACGGCTCCCCCTGAGACTGGCCATGCTTGGGGGGCTGCCTGCGCTTCTTAGCCTCCCCTGGGGTGCAGCTGCAGGGTCTCTGAGCAGTGAGGGCTTGGAGCTCTGTTAATGTTACCCCTCGTTTCTTGAAAGCATGGGGGTCCTCCTTGCGGTGCCCCTGGTAGGGTGCTAAATGCTGTGCTGACTAATCACGGATGGTCGTAGTCAGCCAACTTCACTACGCTTGAACTACGCATAGTTTTACGAAACTACGGCTTCGAAATCAAATATTCGCTTCATATGCATTTCGTAGACTACGTGTTAAAATACGCAATTACGCGTAGTGCGAAGCATAGTGTATGCGGACACTTATGCCATTTATGCAGAAAAATGTACGCATGAATTCCTCTGCAAATGCCTATACCAGGAATTCTTCTATGCGTACATTCCCCTTTCCAATGTGTAATTTTTGTACCTGGAATAACGCGTATAACACATTTGTAGTTTACTTCGCAATACACATGTGAACTACGCATAGGAGGCGTAAACTACGTGTAAAGATACTTCGCTATGCGTAAAATCGTAACCATAGTTTTGAAACTTCGCCTACGAACTACGATGCGTAGATGCGAACTACGATGCGTAAATTCGCACTGGCGTAGTTTCTGCTCATCCCTGGGTATAATTAGTTAAAAGACCCTGCATATTCTGGCATGTGAAAGCAAATGCAAATTTACATGAGCAATGCCTCTTGATTAAGCCAATTATGCCAAGTTTGCAAAGCCAGATATATCAGGTTCCACTTGGTTTGATGCATACACTTTCCTCTTGTTGTCCCTGACATGGAGGAACTTTGCAGGAGAGGGGCAGAAAACCTTCCCTTCACTAGTGATGGCCCAAACTGTTTACAGGCGGATAGTTTCTGGCGAAGAACGCATGTTTGTGTCGGCAGGCAAACACATGGCATACTGACCTGCTCCCTATACATCATCATGGAGCCAAACTTTGACCCCTCACTCCAGTCAGCAGGCACATGGCAGCCAATCAGCTAGCACTCCCTCCTGGACCACAACCCTCCATAAAAACGCTAGCATGGCAGCAATTTTACCCTCTGTCTGTGGCTGCTGTGAAGGAGTGTAGGGAGAGAGCATTTCTGCAGATAGGGAAAGCATTATGCTGGCCTCTGTTCTGTGTCCCCACTGAGTTTCTTGCTGTTGTGTCCTGAACAGTGCTGCTCATCCAGATTCCGGATATCCAGGTAACCCAGATATCCAACCTTTTTTCAGCTATCTGACCAGATTCGGATATCGGATACCTGGGCCCAAATCCGGATAGCTATGAAGATAGTCGCCAACTTTTGAAACATGTCGATGTAAGAAGGGCTCTTTGATAAATTAATCAAGCTGTCTCCACTGTTTGCAACAAAGTATGCATAGTGCGCAATATACGGCTTGCCTACACAAGCTCTGAGAGCAGCGGCCGCATTGGAACGCAGAGTGGGATGCAGGAGCCCGGAAGGGAAGTGACGTCACTCCCAGCTGGCAAACCACCCGGAAGCTGCACAGCCGGAACGAACGGAGCCGCAAGAGGATTACAGACGGACGCTATACCGGAGGAGGCGGCAAGAGGGAGCTGGAAAAGATTTCTGCTTGCGAGGCTACCGACCGGAGCCCGCATGAAACATCAGTAAAGCGGCAAGACGCGTAAGTGATTGCATGTGCTCCTCACTGAGGGGGAAAACCTCCCTAAAAAACGGAGGGTAGTGAAGTATATATACAAAAAGACTTGCCTAGTATACTCATCTGCACTGATTCTTTTTGAGATTTTTATATGGGGAATAATTTTTTATAGAGATTCAGGTGGCTCCATAGTATGCATGGGAGTATGCATGTGGATATGAAAGGGGCTTATTGTCTAAACTCCATTTCTAAGAAGTGTAAGATACGTGTAAGAGTCTGCAGACAAGATACTTCTTGAGGAACTTTTAAAAAAAACAGTGCATGATTTTTTATGATTCTATTTTTAATTGAAACAAACGGAATTTTATATAAAGACAAATAAACATACAAGTAACTAAAAACTTAGACACGAGCAATGTTCTCTTTTTTCTTTTTTGTTCTCCTAGCCCTTATCAAAGCCATAGGTCTCCAGTGGAGCAAAACCAAGCTACTAGATATGTTCAGCCTGAAAAATCAGGTTGTTGGTCATGTGGTCAACCGGCCATGCTGGATAAAATGGTTTGTGAATCCTGTTTTATGGAATTAGGAAGAGAAAAGGATTCTGACAATCAACAGATAATGTCTTTCATCCAGCAAGCAGTACAGGAATCATTTAATAAATTATCTGCTGCTCAAGCAACTTCTGTAGCGCAGCAGGCTCAGTCCGAGGAAGCTTCAACCTCGGCAATGCCATCACCAATGGGGTTCGACTTTGCACTTTGATCCCAGCTTTTGTGTCTGAAATAAAATCGGCGATAGGTTGGGAGGAAGACAAAACAACGTTACAGGAACCTGACAAATACTATCATCACTTGGATAGGCAGCCAAACAACTTTCCCTTTATGAAGGTAATTAAATAAATCTTTACGAAAGAGTGGAGTAAAGTGGATCAAAAGCCATCACTTTCAAATCGCTTTGCAAAATTATACCCATTAAGTGATGAAGATGCGAAAGTTATGGAATCTGCACCAGTGGTGGATGCATCCATCATGAGGCTAGCACGTCATGTGACTCTTCCCATGGACGATGCTGTATCTTTCAGCAACCCTCTTGACAGAAAGGTGGATACTGATATCAAGAAGGTGTTTCTGGCAGCCGGGGCAGCGTACAGGCCGGCGATAGCCTTAACCTCTCTGGCAAAAGCTGCTAAAGTGTGGATAGAGAATATTGAATTAGCTCTAAATTCTGATGCAGATAGACAAGATATAATAAAGGCCTTGGATGAGTTAAAATTAACCAGTGACTTTATGGGAGAGCCGGCCATAGACACCATTAGGTCATCAGCTAGAGCAATGCTTCATAACGTAACGGCAAGAAGAGCTCTTTGGCTAAAATCGTGGTCGGCAGACCAGTCATCTAGGAACAATTGGTGCAAGGTCCCTTTTGATGGGAAGCATCTCTTTGGCCCAGAGATGGATGACGCAATATCAAAAGTTACGGGAGGAAAATCAGGATTGTTACCCCAGGATAGAAAAACTCGTCCTTTTCGTCAGAAAACATCTAGGAAGCAAGCTTCGACAAGGTTTTAGCAAGCAAAATCATATAGGCCAGGGAGACAGTTTAACAAGAACTGGAAGGGTTCACAGTCATTTCTCAAATCAGGAAAACCAAAGTCTACCCTCAGTTCAGGACAAAGTCTGAAGGTACGTCCACCCAGTCACCCCCTGTAGGAGCAAGATTGCGCTACTTTTGGAAGAACTGGGTGGAATCAATAGACGATCCCTGGGTTCGAAGAACCCTGGAAAAGGGACATTCATGGAGATTCAAGAGGACTCCTCCACTAGCAAGATATGTGCAAACAAGAGTACCAAAGAATATGCAGAAGCGTCTGGTTTTGGAAGAGTATGTCGACTCCCTAGTGCAAGTGGAGGCAGTACTGCCGGTTTCCCGCAAAGACAGGTCCAGGGGAATATATTCTCCCTTATTCTTAGTGCCAAAGACGTCAGGGGGTTGGAGGCCGGTCTTAGACCTAAAATTCCTAAACAAGCATATAAAAATCCGACATTTCAGGATGGAGTCTTTGCAAACCATAATAAAGATGGTGAAGATAGGAGATTGGATGTCAACAATCGATCTCTCGGATGCATACCTACACATACCAATCAGACGCAGCTTTCAGAAATACCTAAGGTTCTCAATCAACAACAAGCATTGGTAATTCCAAAGTCTGCCATTTGGTCTCTCTGTAACCAATTTCTTGATTACTACAAGATTAATACTATTTCTGTGTGATATTTGTAATAACGGAAAGCTACTTCCTTATTTTAAAGAAAAATGTTAACAATTTATTAACTAAAGGAAACAGTGTTCAACCAATGTCCATAAAATATACAATTGTCTAACCAAAATGAACTTCTTCACTTTGGGTTGTTTTGACTGCAACTATCTATAAATGCACCAATTACTTGCCTATAATATAACAATATGCCATTACTCTTTCTCTTTAATAAATATCAATATCTGCTCTCTTCTTTTCTTCGACAACATTGAGTAATACTTGTTCTGCAAAAGAACCCTTTGTTAGCACTTTCAACATCTATCGCAATTTCATTTAAGGATATTTAGTGTTTACCAAATGCAATTTTTCTAATTGTTTCCAAACTGAGCTGAGTCTTTCCTAGACAGTCTTCACTTCTTTGCATGAGACCAAAAGAGCTTATTCAAATTTTCTAAAAAGTTACCTCCACTGAGTATTAATTGACTAACAGTTTTCTGTCCCTTGTCAGAGTCTCAACAAGAATGCTCAGTGAGAATAGAGTAAATAAAAACCTATTTTGTAAGACTTCCTAAGAGTGTGTTGCTTCCTAAATGTTCCAGGACAAAGATAATATGCAGGTATCCAGTGTCCGAAGTACTCCTTGGCCTAATAAAATCATGCTAATTTGTAATCCACAGGAAATCCTTAGAAGCCGTAGACTGGTTGCTAATAACTTTTTCTTTCACTCCAGGATATAAAACTCTCTCTCTTTCTTATTAACACTCAGAAGGAAAGTTCTTTAGCTCTTATGTAGATGTGTTATATTTTGCAGAAAACAAA
Organism: Hyperolius riggenbachi; assembly: GCF_040937935.1. Lineage (NCBI taxonomy): Eukaryota > Metazoa > Chordata > Amphibia > Anura > Hyperoliidae > Hyperolius > Hyperolius riggenbachi. The sequence goes on from NC_090652.1 coordinate 64,786,925, forward strand.
GATGTACATCCAGGATAACAGTATTCTCTTTTCTTTATAGTCTTTCTGCTTGAATATCGTCAGTAAAGTTAAAGGTAATTTTTCAATTATCTTATTTTGAACCGATAAGAATGTATTTATAAATATCTTCTATGCTTCTTCTTTTTCAGCAACAAAGAACTAACAACTGAGGTAATTATCTTCTTAACTTTTCTATTTAATCAGTCCAGAACCACTACAAGAGAATACACACATATCTGCTAGGTGCTACAGTATATGTATCTTTGAGGCACAGGGGACATAAGAAAGGGACACTTGTTAGGAGTAACACAGCTGACTTTACTTGCTGGAGGTATACACAGCTGACAATAGTCTAAAAATTAATGGTATAATTTTCAGTATTAAAGTTTTGGTTAGCAGATATAGTGATATTCTGCTGCATAGATATGTTTATATTTCACTTTACATCTTAGGCAGTAGAAAACAAACACCAATCATAGGGCAGAATGCATCACAGCGGCTCCACATCTCAGTTTTGACAGGAATTTTGTTCAGCAGCTTTCAAACAGTTTTAGTGTTATCTGGACACTATTCTTTAAATAACACATTTGCTGACTGTAGTTTCGCTTACGTTATGTTATTTCATCGTCACACTTTTTCTTGTTTGCTTCTTTTCCATATACTGACTTCAATGTTTCTCTTTTTCTCTTTGGGTGCTTTGATTTCTCCTTTTAAAGGTGTATCTGAGCTATCTTTTATCATGTCACTCACTGGATTACTCAGTCTGTAAAAGCTCTGACTGAATGCTCTCTGGTTTCCCCGGCAACAAAGTCACTTATTTTCACAGCCTCTCTCACACCTCTCATCTGTGTCTCTCTGTTATATTGCCCTTCTTGCCTCTACTTGGTCCTGTCAGCTCTCCATGTCCCCCAAAGTATATCACGATCGCCTCCAGGCAAAAATTTCTGCCCCATCCTTCCTCTCCGCTGTCCCCAGACTCTCTGACAGGAAACCAGTAATTACTGGTTTAAATATAACCACTCCCCCACCTGCACACTGGAGACATTTCTAGAAAAGCTGTGTGGCTCACTGTCCGTTGAGAGGGGCGTGCATATCTCACACGTGCAGCACCGCCCTCTCTAGAGAGCAGAGTGGCCATATTAACTACTGGCCACTCACTCTTTTTGCTAGCAGTCTAACGCCAGCACTGCTCTTAGCAGCAGCGCTGGCCTGGCTAATATACATAAAAAAAAAAAAAAGTTTTCTTTTTGTAGCTGGCTACATCTCGACAGCTTCCAGAACCTTTTCGAAGATACTTCTTCCTGTAATAGCATCTTTGAGGCAGAAAGGTCTAAGAGTTTTCCACTGCCTAGACAACATCCTACTTGTCAATCAAAATCTTGCAGTGTTGCTGCAACATCAACAGCTGCTTCTAGAGGAGTTGCAGAGATTGGGATGGTTGGTGAACTTTCAAAAGAGCCAGCTGACCCCTTCGTAGGACATGATATTCTTGGGTGCCAGGTTCATCACGAAAGATAACAGAGTGTGCTTGCCCATACAGAAGATCATTATGATTCAGCAAAAGGTGAAGGCAGTATTGTCGCAGCGCACCATTCTAGCAAAACAGTGCCTAAGTCTTCTGGGGAGGTTCTCTTCAGTGATTCCAATGGTGAAGTGGGCACATTGGAATCTAAGAGTGTTTCAGAACTTTTTTCTCAGGTCATGGAACAAGAGGAATCTGTTACAGTCAGAAGTAGAGATGGGCCGAACGGTTCGCCGGCGAACGGTTCCACGCGAACTTCGGTGGTTCGCGTCCCGCTGGCGAACCTTTGCGGAAGTTCGGTTCGCCCCATAATGCACCTTGAGGGTCAACTTTGACCCTCTACATCACAGTCAGCAGGCCCAGTGTATCCAATTAGGCTACACTAGCCCCTGGAGCCCCACCCCCCCTTATAAGGCAGGCAGCGGCGGCCATTACGGTCACTCGTGTGCTGCCTGCGTTAGTGAGAGTAGGGCGAGCTGCTGCAGACTGTCTCTCAGGGAAAGATTAGTTAGGCTTAACTTGTTCCTGTCTGGATGCATACCTGTTCTGTGAACCCACCACTGCATACCTGTGCTGTGAACCCACCACTGCATACCTGTGCTGTGAACCCACCACTGCATACCTGTTCTGTGAACCCACCACTGCATACCTGTGCTGTGAACCCACCACTGCATACCTGTTCAGTGAACCCACCACTGCATACCTGTGCTGTGAACCCACCACTGCATACCTGTTCAGTGAACCCACCACTGCATACCTGTGCTGTGAACCCACCACTGCATACCTGTTCTGTGAACCCACCACTGCATACCTGTTCTGTTCAGTGGACCCGCCACTGTATACCTGTTTAGTGAACCCGCCACTGCATACCTGTTCAGTGAACCCGCCACTGCATACCTGTTGTGTTCAGTGAACCCGCCACTGTATACCTGTACTGTTCAGTGAACCCGCCACTGCATACCTGTTCTGTTCAGTGGACCCGCCACTGTATACCTGTTTAGTGAACCCGCCACTGCATACCTGTTGTGTTCAGTGAACCTGCCACAGTATACCTGTACTGTTCAGTGAACCCGCCACTGCATACCTGTTCTGTGAACCCACCACTGCATACCTGTTCAGTGAACCCACCACTGCATACCTGTTGTGTTCAGTGAACCCGCCACTGCATACCTGTTCTGTTCAGTGGACCCGCCACTGCATACCTGTTGTGTTCAGTGAACCTGCCACTGTATACCTGTTCTGTTCAGTGAACCCGCCACTGCATACCTGTTCTGTGAACCCACCACTGCATACCTGTTCAGTGAACCCACCACTGCATACCTGTTCTGTTCAGTGAACCTGCCACTGCATACCTGTTCTGTTCAGTGGACCCGCCACTGTATACCTGTTTAGTGAACCCGCCACTGCATACCTGCTGTGTTCAGTGAACCTGCCACTGCATACCTGTTCTGTGAACCCGCCACTGTATACCTGTTCTGTTCAGTGAACCCGCCACTGTATACCTGTTCAGTGAACCCGCCACTGCATACCTGTTGTGTTCAGTGAACCCGCCACTGTATACCTGTACTGTTCATTGAACCTGCCACTGCATACCTGTTCTGTTCAGTGAACCCACCGCATCAGTGCGCATACCTGTGCAGTTAAGTGAACCCACCTACCTACGTGAGTGCACGCAGTGTGATATACCACTCCGTGCATACCCGATATGGAAAAAACAGGTAGAGGAGGGATAGTGCCAGAGCCAGAGGAAGGCCACCCGGCAGGTCTGCGCGAGGTCGTGTAAATGTAATTTCGTGTGGACCTGGCCCACAGTACAGTGCTCGGAAGAAGGCACGTCCCATCACGTCCCAAGATTGTCAGGACGTTGTTGAGTATTTAGCGACACAGAACACCTCATCTTGCTCAGCCACCAGCGCTACTACTAGCACCACTTCCGCTGCATTTGACACTTCGCAAGAATTATTTACTGGTGAAATCACTGATGCACAGCCATTGTTGTTACAGCCAGATGAATTTTCACCAGCTCATATGTCTGCGTTACGCGGCAACACTATGGATGTAACGTGTAAGGAGGATGAAGGACCTACTGATGGTGCATGTTTGAATTTTTCTGAGTCAAGCGAAGCTGGGCAGGATGATTACGATGATGACGATGATAGGGATCCTCTGTATGTTCCCAATAGAGGAGATGAAGAGGGGGACAGTTCAGAGGGGGAGTCAGAGAGTAGTAGGAGGATAGAAGTTGCTGAAAGAAGCTGGGGCAGCTCTTCGTCAGAAACAGCTGGTGGCAGAGCCCGGCACCATGTATCGCCACCTATGTACAGCCAGCCAACTTGCCCTTCAGCATCAGCTGCTGAGGTCCTCATAGTGCCCACATCCCAGGGTGGCTCAGCGGTGTGGAAATTTTTTAATGTGTGTGCCTCAGATCGGAGCAAAGCCATCTGTTCGCTCTGCCAACAAAAATTGAGCCGTGGAAAGGCCAACACTCACGTAGGGACAAGTGCCTTACGAAGGCACCTGGAGAAAAGGCACAAACAGCAATGGGATGGCCACCTGAGCAAAAGCAGCAGCAGCACACAAAAGAAAAGTCACCCTCCTTCTCCTCTTCCTCCTTCAGGTGCATCATCTGCTTCTGCCGCTTTCTCCCTTCCACCTTCACAGGCACCCTCCTCCACTCCGCCTCTGCCCTTGAGCGGTTCCTGCTCCTCTGCCCACAGCAGCAGTCAGGTGTCCGTGAAGGAAATGTTTGAGCGGAAGAAGCCAATTTCGGCCAGTCACCCCCTTGCCCGGCATCTGACAGCTGGCGTGGCGGAACTGTTAGCTCGCCAGCTGTTACCATACCGACTGGTGGACTCTGAGGCCTTCCGTAAATTTGTGGCCATCGGAACACCGCAGTGGAAGATGCCAGGCCGCACTTATTTTTCGAGAAAGGCCATACCCCAACTGCACCGTGAAGTTGAGAGGCAAGTGGTGTCATCTCTTGCGAAGAGCGTTGGGGCAAGGGTACACCTGACCACGGATGCCTGGTCTGCCAAGCATGGGCAGGGCCGCTACATTACGTACACAGCCCATTGGGTGAACCTGGTGGTGAACGATGGCAAGCAGGGCGCAGCGGACCAAATTGTGACACCTCCACGGCTTGCAGGCAGGCCTCCTGCCACCTCCTCTCCTCCTGCTACATGCTCTTCGCTGTCCTCCTCCTCCTTGGCTGAGTGGCAGTTCTCCTCTCCAGCTACACAGCCCCAGCTCCGCAGGGCCTATGCTGCATGCCAGGTACGACGGTGTCACGCAGTGTTAGACATGTCTTGTCTCAAAGCGGAGAGTCACACTGGAGCAGCTCTCCTGGCTGCTCTTAAGAAACAGGTTGATGAGTGGCTGACCCCGCACCACCTGGAGATAGGCAACGTGGTGTGCGACAACGGCAGCAATCTGCTTGCCGCTTTGCATATGGGGAAGCTGACACACATACCCTGCATGGCACATGTCATGAATCTAGTGGTTCAAAGATTTGTGGCAAAGTACCCTGGCTTAGCGGATGTCCTGAAGCCGGCCAGGAAGTTCTGTGGGCATTTGAGGCGGTCTTACACAGCCATGGCACGCTTTGCGGAAATTCAGCGCAAAAACAACATGCCGGTGAGACGCCTCATTTGCGATAGCCCGACTCGATGGAACTCGACCCTGCTCATGTTCTCCCGCCTGCTAGAACAGAAGAAAGCCGTCACCCAGTACCTCTACAACTACAGTAGAACGAAACAGTCTGGGAAGATGGGGATGTTCTGGCCCGACAACTGGACACTGATGAAAAATGCATGCAGGCTCATGCGGCCGTTTGAGGAGGTGACCAACCTGGTGAGCCGCAGTGAGGGAACCATCAGCGACTTAATTCCCTTACGCTTACTTCTTGGAGCGTGCTGTGCGTAGAGTGGCGGATGAAGCTGTGAATGAGCGTGACCAGGAACCGCTATGGCAGGAACAGGCATGGGACCAATTTTCATCAGACCCAGCTGTTTCCTCAACACCTGCGGCAGCACAGAGGGGGGAGGAGGAGGAAGAAGAGAAGTCGTGTGCAGAAGATGAGTCAGACTCAGAGGATGATGAGCAAGGTGTTTCTTTGGGGGAGGAGGAGGAGGAGGGGACAGCGGCAGGAGAACAACCGCAGCAGGCGTCGCAGGGGGCTTGTGCTGCTCAACCTTCCCGTGGTATTGTTCGCGGCTGGGGGGAGGAGGTTGACTTACCTGACGTCACTGAGGAAGAGCAAGAGGAGATGGAGGGTACTGGATCCGACTTTGTGCAGATGTCGTCTTTTATGCTGTCCTGCCTGTTGAGGGACCCCCGTATAAAAAACCTCAAGGGGAATGAGCTGTACTGGGTGGCCACACTACTAGACCCTCGGTACAGGCACAAAGTGGCGGACCTGTTACCAACTCACCGGAAGGTGGAAAGGATGCAGCACATGCAGAACCAGCTGTCAACTATGCTTTACAATGCCTTTAAGGGTGATGTGACAGCACAACGCCAGCAAGGTACCACTGCCACTAATCCTCCTCCCGTGTCCACGCAGTCAAAGACAGGACGCTCCAGCGATCTCATGGTGATGTCGGACATGCGGACGTTCTTTAGTCCAACGCCTCGCCGTAGCCCTTCCGGATCCACCCTCCACCAACGCCTGGAACGGCAGGTAGCCGACTACCTGGCCTTAAGTGTGGATGTAGACACTGCTGTGAACAGCGATGAGGAACCCTTGAACTATAGGGTGCGCAGGCTTGACCTGTGGCCAGAGCTGTCCCAATTTGCCATCCAACTTCTCTCCTGCCCTGCCGCAAGCGTCCTGTCAGAGAGGACCTTCAGCGCAGCTGGAGGCATTGTCACAGAGAAGAGAAGTCGCCTAAGTCACAAAAGTGTTAAGTACCTCTCCTTTATCAAAATGAATGAGGCATGGATCCCGGAGGGCTGCTGCCCGCCCCAAGACTAAGTCAGTCCCCGCACACACAGCATCTCTGCCTGCACGCCGTGTGACTGGCTGCCTGGGCTGCCCCAAGAAGACTAAGTCGCTCCCAGTCCCTCCACACAGCATGTCTGCCTGCAGGCCGCTTGACTACCTTCTCCGCCACCACCAACAGGGTCCGGGACTCCAGGCGGATTGCTGAATTTTTTAGGCCGCTGCTAGCAGCGGCCGCTGTAATAATTTTTATGGTGCGTGTACATGACTGCCTAATTTTTCTGGCTGCACTGCGGGCAGCTGCAACAACAAAAGAAAAGGCATGTACAAGCACCCATTCCCCTTCGTGATCATTACCTTGCCGTGGTGAAGGGGCTTGCGTATCACAATGAAGCAATGACCGGCGCATAGATGAGTGTCTCGGGGGGCACACAAAAGATAATAAGGTCGTTGCTTCATTGTGGTCAGACCAAATTTGATCAGCTGGACAGTCACTGTTCTGTCATTCGGCTACATCAGCCAGGCGACCATATGGGCTGTAAAGCCACCAAAACCTGCACTCTCGCCATGGTGCGCACCAGTCCAGCACGGCCGTCACTACACAAACAGCTGTTTGCGGTGCGTTACACGGTGAGTTTGGTGTGTCAGTGTGAAGCAGTACCTTAATTACACTACCTGATTGATGTATACACATGCAAGATGTTTTAAAGCACTTTAGGCCTGTCATTTAGCATTCAATGTGATTTCTGCCCTTAAAACGCTGCTTTGCGTCAAATCCAGATTTCTCCTGGGGACTTTTGGCGTGTATCCCACTCCGCCATGCCCCCCTCCAGGTGTTAGACCCCGTGAAACATCTTTTCCATCACTTTTGTGGCCAGCATAATTTTTTTTTTTTTTTCAAAGTTCGCATCCCCATTGAAGTCTATTGCGGTTTGCGAACTTTAACGCGAACCGAACCTTCCGCGGAAGTTCGCGAACCCAGTTCGCGAACCTAAAATCGGAGGTTCGGCCCAACTCTAGTCAGAAGTTCATTCTACCTTTGTCAGTAAGGAACTCTCTTTATTGGTGGACTTGCAAGCACCATCTGCGGTTATGCCACCAGATTCAGCAGGAGGAGCCTGTGGTGATCCCAACAGACGCGAGTTTAAAAGGATGGGGGGCAAACTGCAAGGATGTGTGTGTCCAGGAGAAGTGGAGAATCTTTCCTCATCAGATTCCATCAAACATTCTGGAGCTCAGGGCAGCCTTCTTAGCTCTGTGAGCCTTCCGTCACTTGATAATAGGCAGATCAGTCTTGCTCCAAATAGACAATACGACAGCTGTCTCCTATATCCGAAGGCAAGGGGGGACAAGGAGTCAACCCATGTTGCGGGAAACTACGCACATCATGAATTGGGCACAGAGCAATCTTTCCAACCTGTCGGCAATTTACCTTCCAGGATCTCAGAATATTCTAGCGGATCAACTCAGCAGACAATTCTCCAATGCTCACGAGTCACGAGTGGGCCCTGAACCCAAGTGTGTTTCAGAAAATTGTTCAGAAGTGGGGTCTTTCGCAGGTAGATCTCTTTGCGTCTCACAAGAATACGAAGTTGAAGAAGTTCTTTTCTCTGCATCACCATCCAGCAGCATTGGGGACGGATTGTCTAGCGCACCCTTGGACATTCGAACTAGGGTATGCCTTCCCTCCGTTTCCAGTAATTAGTAATTCCTCCAAAAGCTATTGAAGGAGTCATGCATGATCATAGCTATATTGCCTTATTGGCCAAGGAGGCCGTGGTTTACACTTCTATGGGAGATTAGTGTGGAGGAACCATGGCAGCTTCCAGCAATGCCGGATCTGCTTTATCAAGGGAATCTGCTATACCCCAACAGCAGCAACCTCAGTTTAATGGCATGGAGGTTGAGAGGAAGAAATATAGAGACCTAGGATGTTCAGAGGAAGTGACCACTACTTTATTGAAGGCAAGAAAGACATCTACTAATACCACGTATCACAGAGTGTGGGAGAGGTTTGCTTCCTTTGCTATTTTGGAAAAATTTGATATGCTTAATCCAAAGGTACAGGATATCCTTAACTTCCTTCAAACAGGGGTGGAAAAGCAGTTAAGCCTGTCAGCCATTAAGGTGCAGATATCTGCCTTGTCTGCACTAACTAGCGAGAGATGGGCCTTTAACCCATTGGTAATGCAATTTGTTCAAGGAGTGCAGAAGATTAGGCCTCCCCGAAAACCTTTCTTCCCGCAGTGGGATTTATGTGTTGTCTTGGACGTCCTGAAAAGTCCTCCCTTTCATCCAGTGGAGTCCGCTTCTTTATGGAATATAACTCTACAAACAATCTTCCTTGTGGCCATAGCTTCTGCAAAAAGAGTTTTGGATTTACAGGCTCTGGGATGTTCTCAGAACCTTCTGCAATTTTATCCAGATGGACTTGTAATCAGACCAGTACTTCAGCACATTCCAAAGGTAGCATCATCTTTTCATATAAATCAAGAATTAACATTACCAACTTTCCCAGTGGACCATGAGTGTTACCCATTGGATGTAGGAAGGAGTGTGAGAGCTTACTTAGACAAGACAGTGGAATTCAGGTCCTCAGATTGTCTCTTTGTTAATGTGCAGGGTCCTAGAAAATGATATCCAGTAACATCCAGAACCATTGCTAACTGGCTGGTAAAAATGATTCAGAAGAGCTACAGAATAAAAGGTTTAAATGTGCCAGAGCAAATCCATGCTCATTCGACTAGAGGAATGGCTGCCTCATGGGCATCTTTTTCAAAAGTATTAGGAGAAACCATTTGTAGGGCAGCTAGCTGGTCTTCTTCTCATACCTTCTTAATGCATTATCATGTTGATCCTGCTTCTCTCACTACTCTTGAATTTGGAAGAGCTGTATTGTCTTCAGTCGATAAATAAATTGTTTTCTTTTTCATTCCCTCCCTCTTGTATGATATTTTATGTCCCAGGAGTAGTGTTGGGCGAACATCTAGATGTTCGGGTTCGGGCCGAACAGGCCGAACATGGCCGCGATGTTCGGGTGTTCGACCCGAACTCCGAACATAATGGAAGTCAATGGGGACCCGAACTTTTGTGCTTTGTAAAGCCTCCTTACATGCTACATACCCCAAATTTACAGGGTATGTGCACCTTGGGAGTGGGTACAAGAGGAAAAAAAATTTAGCAAAAAGAGCTTATAGTTTTTGAGAAAATTGATTGTAAAGTTTCAAAGGAAAAATTGTCTTTTAAATGCTGAAAATGTCATGTTTCTTTGCACAGGTAACATGGTTTTTACCGCCAGGCAGTCATAAATGTAATAAAGATAAGAGGTTCCATAAACAGGGACCGGTAACGCTAACCCAGCAGCAGCACAGAGCACACGTGATGGAACAGGAGGAGGCGCAGGAGGAGAAGGCCACGCTTTTTGAGACAACAACCCAGGCCTTGCATGAGGACAAGAAGCGTGCGGATAGCATGCTTTTTACCGCCATGCAGTCATAAATGTAATAAAGATAAGAGGTTCAATAAACAGGGACCGGTAACGCTAACCCAGCAGCAGCAGCAGCACACGTGATGGAACAGGAGGCGGCGCAGGAGGAGAAGGCCACGCTTTTTGAGACAACAACCCAGGCCTTGCATGAGGACAAGAAGCGTGCGGATATAGCAGCAATGCTTTTTGCCGCCATGCAGTCATAAATGTAATAAAGAGAAGAGGTTCCATAAACAGGGACCGGTAACGCTAACCCAGCAGCAGCAGCAGCACAGAGCACACGTGATGGAACAGGAGGAGGCGCAGGAGGAGAAGGCCACGCTTTGAGACACAACAACCCAGGCCTTGCATGAGGACAAGAAGCGTGCGGATAGCATGCTTTTTACCGCCATGCAGTCATAAATGTAATAAAGATAAGAGGTTCAATAAACAGGGACCGGTAACGCTAACCCAGCAGCAGCAGCAGCACAGAGCACACGTGATGGAACAGGAGGAGGCGCAGGAGGAGAAGGCTACGCTTTGAGACACAACAACCCAGGCCTTGCATGAGGACAAGAAGCGTGCGGATATAGCAATGCTTTTTGCCGCCATGCAGTCATAAATGTAATAAAGAGAAGAGGTTCCATAAACAGGGACCGGTAACGCTAACCCAGCAGCAGCAGCACAGAGCACACGTGATGGAACAGGAGGAGGCACAGGAGGAGAAGGCCACGCTTTTTGAGACGCAACCCAGGCCTTGCATGAGGACAAAAAGCGTGCGGATATAGCAATGCTTTTTGCCGCCATGCAGTCATAAATGTAATACAGATGAGAGGTTCCATAAACAGGGACTGGAAACGCTAACCCAGCAGCAGCAGCACACGTGATGGAACAGGAGCAGGCGCAGGAGGAGAAGGCCATGCTTTTTGAGACACAACAACCCAGGCCTTGCATGAGGACAAAAAGCGTGCGGATATAGCAGCAATGCTTTTTGCCGCCATGCAGTCATAAATGTAATACAGATGAGAGGTTCAATAAACAGGGACCGGAAACGCTAAACCATCCCAGATGTTCATTGGTCATGTTACTTGGTTGGGGTCCTGGAGTGTTGCGTAGTCGTTTCCAATCCAGGATTGATTCATTTTAATTTGAGTCAGACGGTCTGCATTTTCTGTGGAGAGGCGGATACGCCGATCTGTGGCGATGCCTCCGGCAGCACTGAAACAGCGTTCCGACATAACGCTGGCTGCCGGGCAAGCCAGCACCTCTATTGCGTACATTGCCAGTTCGTGCCAGGTGTCTAGCTTCGATACCCAATAGTTGAAGGGTGCAGATGGATTGTTAGACACAGCTACGCCATCTGACATGTAGTCCTTGACCATCTTCTCCAGGCGATCGGTGTTGGAGGTGGATCTGCACGCTTGCTGTTCTGTGGGCTGCTGCTGCATGGGTGTCAGAAAATTTTCCCACTCCAAGGACACTGCCGATACCATTCCCTTTTGGGCACTAGCTGCGGCTTGTGTTGTTTGCTGCCCTCCTGGTCGTCCTGGGTTTGCGGAAGTCAGTCTGTCGGCGTACAACTGGCTAGAGGAGGGGGAGGATGTCAATCTCCTCTCTAAAGTCTCCACAAGGGCCTGCTGGTATTCTTCCATTTTGACCTGTCTGACTCTTCAAGCAGTTTTGGAACATTGTGTTTGTACCGTGGATCCAGAAGGGTATATAAACCCAGTAATTGGTGTTGTCCCGAATGCGCACAATGCGTGGGTCGCGTTCAATGCAGTTTAGCATGAATTGAGCCATGTGTGCCAGAGTCCTACCAGAATCCTCATCATCCTCTTGTGAGCGTTGTGATAGTTGTTGTGATGCATCATAGTCGTCACCTTCTTCCTGGTCTGCTTCTGCTGACCATTCGCGCTGAATTGTGGAAGTCCAACGTGCACCGCTCTGGCCCTCGTCAGTGGTGGCAGGAAATTCCTGCTCCAACTCCAGCTGTTACTCCTCCTCTTCTTCATCATGTGTCAGCTTAGCCAACCTTAAAGCGCGAATGAGATTACTCCCATTATCACACACAACCATGGCCGGTTTCAGGTCCAGCGGTGCCAGCCACAAATCCATCTGTTCCTTTATTCCCCTCCAAATTTCCTCCCCTGTGTGCTGCTTATCCCCAAGGCAGATCAGCTTCAGCAACGCTTGCTGACGCATGCCAACAGCTGTGCTGCACTGCTTCCACGATCCTACTGCTGCTGGGTTAGCGTTTCCGGATGAGGTACAGCTTTGAGATGCGTTGGAGGAGAAGGAGTCAGAGAGGTAGGTGCTGTTGTTATCCAGTGGGAGGGACGGCGGTGCAGGTGTTTGCGGCGTGGGCAACACCCGCGCCGTAGCAGGTGAGGATTCGCTGCCAAGCTCCACAAGGTTCACCCAGTGCGCGGTAAGGGAGATGTATCGACCCTGGCCGAACGCACTCGTCCAGGTGTCAGTGGTGAGGTGAACCTTGCAGGCAACGGCATTCTTCAAGCTTCGGGTTATTTTGCTGACCACGTGCTCATGCAACTCAGGCACTGCAGAGCGCGCAAAGTGGTAGCGGCTGGGAACCACGTAACGTGGGATGGCCACTGACATCATGCCCTTGAAGCTGTTTGTCTCCACCACTCGATATGGCAGCATTTCGCAGGCCAGAAGCTTGGCTATGCTGGCTCTTACTGCCACGGCCCGGGGGTCATTTGCTGGCAATTTCCTCTTGCGCTCAAACATCTCCGAGACAGACAACTGAACCATAGGGCTGCACAACGAAGGGCTGTTGGTTGTTGTGTTTGATGAACACTGGGAGACCTCAAGAGCACTACTCCGGAAAGTGACAGTGTCAGCGTCATCTGATTTTTTGGAATGTTTTGAACCACGCAATGGCTGGGCTACTGCTGCTGCTGAGGCGGGTCTGGTGGGGAGTCTGGTGAACCCAAGGGAGGCAGTGTTGCTGGTGGTACCCTGTCCTGCCGCGTTTGCCCACAGAGTGGGATGTTTGGATAGCATGTGGCGGCTCATGCTGGTGGTGGAGAGGTTGTTAATACTTTTCCACCTGCTCAGGCGGGTCTTGCACACCTTGCAAATCGCCATGGTAACATCCTCAGTGCAGTCTTCAAAGAAAGCCCAGACTTTGGAGCACCTGCCTTGCTGGCGATTTCTGTTTGCGCCTCTTTTGCCTCTCACTTGAACTTCCACGCTTGTGGTGCCTGAAATTGCGCCGCCTACCTTGTGGCACAAGGCGAACTCGTGCAGCAGTGGGTTCTTCAACAGACTCATCTGTGCTGCTGCTACGACGGCGATGTTCTCGTTCACAAACAAAATCTGGGTCTATGTCCACATTGTCCATACCCTCCTCTTCCATCTCCTCAAACTCGTCATATGTCATTGTGGGGGGCCGCCGCCGTGGAGTACAGCTCCCCAGCACAACCGTCAGGGGAAACACCTCTTCCCTTGCCCCTCCCTCTTTCACCGGATTTCTTCCTCATTTCACTTATCCTTACAGTACACGCTGACTGGCAGCAGTACAGTGGCAGTACAGAAATGCTATACAGTGGTGGGTGAGCGGTGTACCACTATTGCCAGCAGCGACACAGAGCACAATGCTATACAGTGGCGGGTGAGCGGTGTACTACTGTTCCCAGCAGACAAAGAGTGGCAGTAAACACAATGCTATATAGTGTGGCTGAGCCGTGTACACAGAGTGGCAGTAAACACAATGCTATATAGTCTGCTATATAGTCACCCCGAACGGGGTGATGTTCTGCAGCACCCGAACAGTGGCGAACACTGTTCGCCCAACACTACTGGGAACGCAGATTTTAGTACCTAAACACACGATACAACATGTTTTCCGGGGTCGGACTCTGAGGCACATACAGATGGTCCCGATCATCATCCTCATCATCATACAACTCTTCTCCTGAGTCTGACCCACCCACCACCTCTGCCACCCCAACATCCCCAGACACAGTCACAGACCCCTCATCGTCCTCAACATTAACTTGGGATGCTGGCCTGAGCCCGACCTCCTCCTCCACATCAGGCCCCATCATCTCCTCAATGGCAGCCCTCATTAATCGCTCTGGCGCCGGACCGATGGACACAACGTTCTCCTCCGGGGAGGGCCGCTGCTGACCACTGGCTGCTGGGGTGGATGTTATAGCTTGCGTGGGGCGTTGGCTGTTGCTGTTGTTGGGAGTGCTGCTCACAGCGGAGGTCTCTGAGGAACTCATGGTGAGCTCATATAGTGGTTGACGGTGAGTGGAGTATTACTGATCCCAGCAATATACACACTGACTGGCAGAGTACGCAATGCTATATAGTCTGGCTGAGCCGTGTACACAGAGTGGCAGTGAACAATGCTATATAGTCTGGCTGAGCGGTGTACACAGAGTGGCAGTACACACAATGCTATATAGTCTGGCTGAGCCATGTACACAGAGTGGCAGTAAACAATAGTATATAGTCTGGCTGAGCGGTGTACACAGAGTGTCAGTAAACAATGGTATATAGTCTGGCTGAGCGGTGTACACAGAGTGTCAGTAAACAATGGTATATAGTCTGGCTGAGCGGTGTACACAGAGTGTCAGTAAACAATGGTATATAGTCTGGCTGAGCGGTGTACACAGAGTGGCAGTAAACACAATGCTATATATAGCGTGGTTGAGCGAGGTGCACAGTGGCAGTACACACAATGCTATATAGTCAGGCTAAGCCGTGTACACAGAGTGTCAGAAAACACAATGCTATATATAGCGTGGCTGAGCGAGGTGCACAGTGGCAGTACACACAATGCTATATAGCCAGGCTAAGCCGTGTACACAGAGTGTCAGAAAACACAATGCTATATATAGCGTGGCTGAGCGAGGTACACAGTGGCAGTAAACAATATATAGTGTGGCTGAACGAGCGGTGTACCACTATTCCCAGCAGACACAGAACAGTACACAGAATGCTATATAGTGTGGCTGAACGAGCGGTGTACTACTGTTCCCAGCAGACACAGAACAGTACACAGAATGCTATATAGTGTGGCTGAACGAGCGGTGTACCACTATTCCCAGCAGACACAGAACAGTACACAGAATGCTATATAGTGTGGCTGAACGAGCGGTGTACCACTATTCCCAGCAGACACAGAACAGTACACAGAATGCTATATAGTGTGGCTGAACGAGCGGTGTACTACTGTTCCCAGCAGACACAGAACAGTACACAGAATGCTATATAGTGTGGCTGAACGAGCGGTGTACTACTGTTCCCAGCAGACACAGAACAGTACACAGAATGCTATATAGTGTGGCTGAACGAGCGGTGTACCACTATTCCCAGCAGACACAGAACAGTACACAGAATGCTATATAGTGTGGCTGAACGAGCGGTGTACCACTATTCCCAGCAGACACAGAACAGTACACAGAATGCTATATAGTGTGGCTGAACGAGCGGTGTACTACTGTTCCCAGCAGACACAGAACAGTACACAGAATGCTATATAGTGTGGCTGAACGAGCGGTGTACTACTGTTCCCAGCAGACACAGAACAGTACACAGAATGCTATATAGTGTGGCTGAACGAGCGGTGTACTACTGTTCCCAGCAGACACAGAACAGTACACAGAATGCTATATAGTGTGGCTGAGCGAGGTACACAGTGGCAGTAAACAATGCTATATATAGTGTGGCTGAGCGAGCGGTGTACTACTGTTCCCAGCTGCGACACACAATGACTGGGGGGGACCCTGGCTAGCGTGGCTGGAGCGCGAACTACCCTGCCTGCCTACCCAAAGCTAAACCCACAGACAAATGGCGGAGATATGACGTGGTTCGGGTATTTATTTACCCGAACCACGTGACCGTTCGGCCAATCAGAGCGCGTTCGGGTCCGAACCACGTGACCCGTTCGGCCAATCACAGCGCTAGCCGAACGTTCGGGGAACGTTCGGCCATGCGCTCTTAGTTCGGCCATGTGGCCGAACGGTTTGGCCGAGCACCGTCAGGTGTTCGGCCGAACTCGAACATCACCCGAACAGGGTGATGTTCTGCAGAACCCGAACAGTGGCGAACACTGTTCGCCCAACACTACCCAGGAGTATGCCACCATCTTTGTGTCCAGGAAACAGGAAAATTGAATACTCACCTTTCGGTAATTTTCCTTTCCTGGAACAGAAAATGGCGGCATACGAATCCCTCCCTCCTGTTCATTTGAGGACTGATTTTCACGAGAATGGCGGGGGGGGGGGGGGGGGGGGGGGGAGCGGGGTTGTTTAATTTATTAGCAAATCTGTTCTATGGGGTCAGGGGGCGGAGCCTAACCCAGGAGTATGCCGCCATCTTCTGTTCCAGGAAAGAAAAATTAACGAAAGGTGAGTATTCAATTTTCCTGTTTCTACAGTGAAGGGTGGGCAAATCAGGCAGAGGAAAGTAAAGGAGGAAATAACATCAGGATTGGCTTCAAAATAGCCACAATTAAAATGGAAAATGCTAAGAAGGATTTTCTCTTTTTTTACTGTACAAAAATCACTAAAGTCAAACCGTGGACAGTGCAATACATATGTTATGTAAGTAGAGCAAGTATTTACAGTATATATGTGGTGCTTTTTTTTCTGAGATAGTATTGCCTATTAACCTTCCTGACGGTAACCCCACTGGAGGTTTTCTCAGGCCCTGGTGGGCCGATTTGCATAATTTTTTTTTTGCTGCACGCAGCTAGCACTTTGCTAGCTGCGTGAGCACACCGATCACCGCCGCCCCGCGCTCGATCACCGCTATCCACCTATCTTTGAATGGGATTTCCTGATCGGAGATCGCCCTGGGCTCGTTACATGATTTAAAAAATTTTTTTTAAAAAGACTGCTGCGCTGCCCCTTGGCGGATTTTAATAGACCGCCAGGAGGGTTAAAGAGACATGGCTGTTATTTCATTTCTCAATTAAAAAATGGCTAACGTTTTCCTTTAAGGGCTCCAAGTCATACAGTGTAGCAACAATGGCACTTTCAGGGCACTTATCCCAGCGTTTAAGGGTCCATATATACTTTAAATTTTGATTGGCCAATCACTGACCAATGTCACCACCTCCATGTAGTATGAAGTTCAACAGATATTGGCCCCTATGCAATTCACTTTTTCTCCATAGTTTTCTCCCAGGTGATATTTTTAAACTTGTCAATAAAATGCCTTTTAAGCAACCAGAAAGCTAGAAAATGCTCAAAATAATTTTGATAGTACTTATTCATCTACTTTTTGGTATTTTTTTAGTTGAAAAGTGTTGGAAAGTTATTTAAAATTGAGGATTAAAAATTATCTCCTAGGAGAAAACTCAGGTGAAAAAGAGAATTGCATATGGCCCATTGAATACTATGAGCAAATTGTGTATGTAAGCTCTCACACTACATTGAGGTGGTAAAATTGGTTAGTGATTGACCAATTAAAATTGGATGCACCCTTAGTGGAAATATGGCAGCACTTGATATAGCCCAGTGCCCAAACTCTCCAAACTTGACCTTCTCATTGTGGACAGAAATGTTACATAAGTTCTTCTACTACTCTGGCAATGAACTTTAAAGAGAACCTGTAACAAAAAAAATGCAGGCAGTCCCGAAGTGTCCCAGAATCCTTCCTTGGACAAGGCTGCCAACCGCTGATTTATTTACCTTTCTTGGCTCCAGCGGGGGTGCTGTTGTGGCTCTCCACTCGGAGATAAGCGAAAAATAGCCGATCTCCGTCGAGTCCTCTCTACTGCGCAGGCGACTTGCGCCTGTGCAGTAGAGCGGCCCAACAGCGATCGGCTATTTTTGCCTATCTCCGAGTGGAGAGCCGATACTGTGCCTGCGCTGGAGTTGGGAAGGTAAATATTTACATCCCCGCCGTTCCGAAGGAATTCCGTTGCCGCCGTGGGACACAGGAGGACGGGGGAAGCCTCCATAGTATCCGGAAGCTTCCCCCACCTGAGGTTTCTTTAAACAAGAGTATAGCTCATGTAGTAGAGATATTCTTTACAGCAGACAAGTAGAGTACTGTGCACACAAGCAAGTGAAAGAGGTACAGATGTATAGTCTGAAAATTGTAGGTGGCTATGAGCGCTCCTCAATCAGACCTACGTGTATCTCAATTGGAACTGTATATATCGTAAAAATTAAATGAATGAACATGTATCTATGGATCGCCACACAGTGGGGGGTAAACACCCTATTTGCATATATAGTATTTATCTGTGCAGGCGCTCAACATCAAGTCTCAACAATAATGACAGTTCCAGTATTTCAAGTCAATAGCAACAGTTCCAATTCCTGATGGACTTTATAGGTTAATAGTGACAGTTCAAATTGCTGATAATCTTCATAAACTCCACTCAAACAGACAGACCCACACTGGGTACTCTCACCGGATTTGCAGGCTGATTGTATTACAGATCAGCTAAAACGCGTATTTTTGATGACATCCCATCGGTCTCCAATCGAGCTTTTATCTAGAACTCAAACAGGGATACAAGGACATAGCGTAATCCAGTATACACTATAACGCAAGTGACATCAAGTGTAGCACTTTCACCCATACAGTGCCAAAACGGTGACAACCCTTCACCGATACTATGAAGGTAATGGTAACCGCTCACCAGATCACAGTGCTGACCACTTGTAGGAGATCAGCTAATGCGCTTTGTGATCCACCTTCAGAGTATGCAGCCTTCTTCCTGGTTACCTCAAACTCAGAAACAAACGCTGCATAGCGTAACTCTGTATTTATTAAAAGATTAAAATCACAGCAATACACTCACAAACATCCTTGAATCATGCGCATGTAAATAAATCCTCAGAAGGTCTCGTTAGCGTCCGTTTTCATCTGCAGCATGATTCAAGGATGTTTGTGAGTGTATTGCTGTGATTTTAATCTTTTAATAAATACAGAGTTACGCTATGCAGCGTTTGTTTCTGAGTTTGAGGTAACCAGGAAGAAGGCTGCATACTCTGAAGGTGGATCACAAAGCGCATTAGCTGATCTCCTACAAGTGGTCAGCACTGTGATCTGGTGAGCGGTTACCATTACCTTCATAGTATCGGTGAAGGGTTGTCACCGTTTTGGCACTGTATGGGTGAAAGTGCTACACTTGATGTCACTTGCGTTATAGTGTATACTGGATTACGCTATGTCCTTGTATCCCTGTTTGAGTTCTAGATAAAAGCTCGATTGGAGACCGATGGGATATCATCAAAAATACGCGTTTTAGCTGATCTGTAATACAATCAGCCTGCAAATCCGGTGAGAGTACCCAGTGTGGGTCTGTCTGTTTGAGTGGAGTTTATGAAGATTATCAGCAATTTGAACTGTCACTATTAACCTATATAGTTCATCAGGAATTGGAACTGTTACTATTGACTTGAAATACTGGAACTGTCATTATTGTTGAGACTTGATGTTGAGCGCCTGCACAGATAAATACTACAGATGTATAGTGCTTGAAGGACAGTGCATTCTCTTGCTTTACATTAGTTCTTCTCACATCATTTTAAAGACATTTGTGCAAAGCAAATCATACATAAAAAAGAAGAAAAAACCTTACATGCCAACTTGAATTTCATGAATTATAACCTTAATGTCTCCCCTTGCACAGCAGATTTCCTTAACAGCTGCAGGTGTGCCTTGATAAGTGCCTTTGTACACCTTCCCAAAGGCTCCTTCTCCAAGAATATAACGCCTATCAAACTGTATTTCTTCTCTGGGTACAAACTGCACTGGGGGAAGTCGTGCTGCTGTGGATAAAACAGATTCAAACTCATAAATAATTAGTCATTTTCTGAGTTCAGGAAAACAGGTTTTTTTTTTTTTGTCATTTGCATTTTTGTGCAACACACTCAGCATTTTGCTCCTGCACTCTCATCTTTATATATAAAGAGATATATTTATTAAACTGCAGTAAGCAGAATAACATATGTAAAGTTTTATCGCACCATGTGTAGAGCAGAATGCCATACATAACATGCAATACATTACGCTCTACTCATTGTGCATGAGACTTTACGCACATTTTTCTGCTTAAAGGGGAACTTCAGCCTAAACAAACATACTGTCATTAAGTTACATGAGTTATGTTAATTAGAATAGATAGGTAATATAATCTCTTACCCTGTTTTAAAAGAACAGGCACATGTTTTTGATTCATGGGGGCTGCCATCTTTGTCATGGGGGCAGCCATATTTTTGGTTGAAAGGAGGTGACAAGGAGCAGGAGACACAGTTCCAACTGTCCTGTGTCCTGATTACCCCTCCCAGCTGCACGCACTAGGCTTCAAATGTCAAATTCAAAATGTAAGAAAAAAAATTGCACCAAAACAGCAGAACAAGAGCAACAACAGCAGAAATCCCATCATGCTTTGCTCAGCATCAGGGGAAAAATGCCCTGGCAGTTTTCCTCTGTGCAGCTAAAAATCTTGTATAAGAGAAACAAAGTTCTGATGCTGTGAAACTGTTAAAGAAACACCAGGCCTTTTCAGTGCTGTTGAGTCGATTTTTAGTCTGGAGGTTCACTTTAATGCAATTTACTGAATACATTCCAAAATGCCTTGCTTTTTCTTGGATGTCTTTTAATCTATTTGGAGCTGTTTCTCAAAAAACAGAAGTTTGCCTTTTTCACCACCTAGCAACCACGTCACACCGATAAGCATGAATGAACATGGCGGCTCCCCCAGTTTCACATAATGTCAATTGGCGTTAAGTCCTGGGGACATGGTTTGCAGGGGATCCCGCGCACCGATGCGCGTGCATCCCACTTGAATGACAGAGTTTGCTCCGCCATCAGTCTACCTCGCCACTAGGAGACTGTTAGACGGCGAATGTATGTGTGTCTTTTGGAGGTAGGAAGTAAGTCTGCTCCAAGAAGTTTCTGCATGTAGCGTTGGTGGTATAGTGGTGAGCATAGCTGCCTTCAAAGCAGTTGACCAAGGTTCGATTCCTGTCCAATGTTTGTAAGCGTGCTTTTGACATCCTACAAATCCCTGGAAGACAAGACAAGAGGAGGAGGAGGAGGAGGGGGAGAAGGGAGGGTAAAAAAAAAAGCACAAGAACAAGATAAGCTCTCAAAAGAGCTGTTGTGGGTTGCTATTTTAGGAATAACAATCAGCCAGGAGCAAGCTAACAAGCCTACAAGAGCCTAACTAATCTTTCCCTATGAAAGTCTGTCAGCACCTTTCTTTTCACTAATTACTACAGGGGCACGAACGACTATAATGGCCGGCGCTGCCTGCCTTATATAAGGGGTGGGGTGGCTCCAGGAGATAGTGTAGCCTGATTGGCTACAATGGGCCTGCTGACTGTGATGTAGTGGGTCAAAGTTGACCCTAATGGTGCACTATGGGGGCGAACCGAACTTCCGGGAAAGTTCGCATTCGCATGCGATCGCGAACCACCCAAAGTTCGCCTGGAACCGTTTGCCGGCGAATCGTTCGGGCCATCTTGTGAGTGCTAAATTGACAGGCGTTTGCAAATAAATCACTTCTAGAAGTCTTATTAGCATATGAATTAGACCATAAATTTCAGATGCCCGGATTTGAGATTCTGAACAGTGAGGAGCGAAAATGCCAATACTTCTTTTGCATAAATTTTCGCAAAAATGTTAGCAAAATACTTGCGGTAAAAATGTTGTTTTCCACATTTTCATGCTTTTCGTGTTAAAAATATTATTTTTCTGTGATTTTGCAAAAAAATGCAAAAACGTGAAAATACAAGCTAGTTTTTGTTAATTTTTTTTTGTCAAATCAAAAATAGGATTTTCGATGCGAAAATGACGCACCAGTGTGTCATCTCGCTCATCGTGTGATTAGCAGGGAACGAGCACCCGTTCCCTGCAGGGGGACGGAGGAGACGGCCGTGGACAGCCTGCCAGCTGCAATCGGAGCTGACAGGCTGTACATGAAAAAAAATGTACAGCTGTCCCCAGAAGAGGCTCACAATCTGATCCCTTTCACAATCTGATCCCTCTCACAGGCTGATGCCTATGAGAGGTGATTATAGTAGTGGATCTCAGGGGGAGGGAGGGAATTTTTTGTTTTTTAAGTTTTTTTTTATTTATTTAAAATAAAATAACGTTAAAATTGATTTAAAAAAACCAAACACATTGCAGCAATCAGATCCCACCAACAGAAAGCTCTGTTGGTGTGAAGAAAAGGGAGTAAAATTAATTTGGCTGCTAAGTTGTATGACTGTGCAATGAATCGTTAAAGTGGCTCAGTGCTTAATTGTAAAAAAAATTGCCAGGTCACTAGGAGGATATAAGCCTGTGGTCCTCGAGAGGTTCATTAAAACCAGGGTTTAAGCAGGAATAAACTCCCTAGAGGACTTATTCTGCAATTACATCTTATCAGGTTTTCAAGAATTGTATCACAAATACCATATCCCTCAAGACCTTTTTACATTTTTAGCTATTGTTTTTTAGTATTTATATACCACTGACATCTTCCACAGCACTATAAAGAGTGTATATAGTCTTGACACTAACTGTCCCTCAGAGGGGCTTACAATTTAATTCCTACCATAGTCATATGTCCATATTATTATTATTTGGAATTATTGTATCTTCTAGGGCCAATTTTAGGAGAAAGTCAATTAAAGTGGACTTGAACTGTTGCCCAGGACAGAAGGAAACCATAGAGAAATGTACCCTGTATGTATTTGGAGAGTTTAGCCTGTCTAATTCACCCTCATCTGCAAAAGTTCGAGTTTGAGCGAATCATGCAAACTGCAATAGACTTCAATAGGCAGGTTAACTTTAAAAACTTCAAACACTGTTTCTGGCCACAAAAGTGATGGAAAAGATGTTTCATGGGGTCTAACACCTGGAGGGGGGCATGGCGGAGTGGGATAAACATCAAAAGTCCCGGGGAAAATTACAGATTTGATGCAGAGCAGGGTTATAATCCCTAAAGGGCAGAAATCGCATTGCATTGGATGCCTAAAGTGCTTGAAAACATCTTGCGTGTGTATACATTGATTATTACTTAGTGTAAGTAATGTACTGCTTCACACTGACAGACCAAACTCACTGTGTAACGAACCGCAAACAGCTGTTTGTGTAGTGATGGCCGTGCTGGACTGGTGCGCACGATGGCGAGAGTGCAGCCGAAAGCACTTTTCAAGCCTAAATGGTCGGGCTGAGGTAGCTCAATGACAGAACACCAGTAACTGTCCAGCTGATCGAATTTGGTCTGTCCACAATGAAGCAATGACCTTATTTACTTTGGTGTGCCCCCCAACACACTCATATAGCCGGTCATTGCGTCATTGTGATACGCAAGCCCCTTCATCGCGGCAAGGTAACGATCACAAAGGTGAATTTACACTTGTACTTGCCTTTTGTTTTGTTGTTGCAGCCACAGTGCAACCAGAAAAATTAGGCAGGCATGTACACGCAGCAGAAAAAAATATTCTTTTTGTTAGCAGCCTAAAAAATTAGGCATTCACCTGGAGTCCTAGACCCTCTTGGTGGTGGCGGAGAAAGCAGTCAAGCGGCCTGCAGGTAGAGATGCTGTGTGGGGACTGACTTAGTCTTCGGGCAGGCAGTAGCCCTACAGGATCCATGTCTTATTCATTTTGATAAAGGTGAGGTACTGAACACTTTTTTGACGTTTTTTCTTCTCACTGACAATGCCTCCGGCTGCGCTGAAGTTCCTTTCTAGGAAGCTTGAGGCAGGGCAAGCCCGGAGTTGGATGGCAAATTGTGACAGCTCTGGCCACAGGCCAAGCCTGCGCACCCAGTAGTCCAGGGGTTCATCACTGCTCAGACTGTCGATGGTTCTTTCTCTACCATTGTTAAAGCTTATATATATTTTATTAAATTACTTTTTTTCTGCTGTTTGTGCAGTTCCTTCAACAAGAATCTGTTATGGAGGGCAAGTCTGCCATTCATTCAACTGTATGATAAACTTCTCATGGTACTTTCTCAGTACCATGGTGACCACGGGTAACGGGCCTGGAATCAGGGTTCGATTCCGGTCCGTAGTGGGAGCCTGAGAAACGGCTACCACCACACGTCCAAGGAAGGCAGCAGGCACGGCACGCAAGTCCTGACTCAGGGAGGTAGTGACAAAAATAACAATACAGGAGGACTCTTTTGAGGCCCTGCTGTATAATGATGAGACAAATACACTTGAAAACCTTTAACAAGAATCTGTTATGGAGGGAAAGTCTGCCATCCATTCAAGTGAAAGGTATGCACTGACTGCCAGGTATAATACAATGTGCAGTCACAGATGCAGTGAAACGTATGCACTGACTGGACTAATACAGTGTGCAGTAACACAGATGCAGTGAAATGTATACACTGACTGCTGGTATAATACAATGTGCAGTCACACAGATGCAGTGAAAAGGTATGAAGTAACTGGTATAATACAATGTGCAGCCACACAGATGCAGTGAAAGGTATGCAGTGACTGGTATATAAAACAATGTGCAGACACACAGATGCAGTGAAAGGTATGCAGTGACTGGTATAATACAATGTGCAGTCACAGATGCAGTGAAAGGTATTCACTGACTGATATATAAAACAGTGTACACTCACACAGATGCAGTGAAAGGTATGCAATGGCTGTTATAATACAATGTGCAGTTACACAGATGCAGTGAAAGGTATGCAGTGACTGATATAATACAATGTGCAGTCACAGATGCAGTGAAAGGTATGCACTGACTGGTATATAAAACAGGGTGCAGTCACACAGATGCAGTGAAAGGTATGCAGTGACTGGTATAATACAATGTGCAGTCACACAGATGCAGTGAAAGGTCGGGCTAGTAAAAAAGGGCGCACAGGGATAGTGGACAAAAAGGGCGCCGCCATAGACTGCAATGCAAAATATCGGCTATTCGGCGCCCGGCAGGAAAAAAGGGCGCCCGAGAAATAGCGGTTACAAAGATCGTGTTAACAAAAGTTTTCGTTTACAAAATAAGGTTTATAACAAATATCGTTTACAAGTTCGTTTTGAGTTTGTGTTATACTTATTTTTTCGTTTTTAAATTTCGCTTATATCAGTTTTAACTTATTTTTTAGTTTTAAAATTTCGCTTACAAAAGTATAAGAACTACATTTTCGTTTACACTTCTTTGATCATTTAAAAATTTGTTTTCATATGTATAATGCTTAAATACCGTTTTCAACCTTATTGTATTAGAAATACATCGCTTTTGGTATTAACATTTATTTTTACACTTATAATGCGTTGATTATAGTTAATAAAATATCGCTTTTAATATTACTGTTATTTTAAGTTTTCGAATGCGTACATGATTGTAAGGCTATCTATTGTATTGTATATATTTATATATACTTTTCTCTATTTATAATATTAATGTATATGTGATTTTAAGGCTATTTATTCTATTACAAATATATAAATTATTTTATTCAAGTTATTTGTAGAGAAGATAAATTTTTTTTTTCATGTTATTTGTAGAGAAGTATTTTAAGGATTAAATATATTATTGTTTATATGTGTTTAGAGTGTTTGTGCGGTGGGGATGGTTAGGTTTAGGCATTACCAGGGGGTCTAGGGGTTAGGGATAGGTACAGGGAGGGTTAGGTATAGTTACAGTATAATATAGGCAACCAGGGGGTGGATAGGGTTAGGCACCACCAGGGGGGTCTTAGGGTTAGGCACCACCAGGGGGGTCTTAGGGTTAGGCACCAACCGGGGGGGTCTTAGGGTTAGGCACCACCAGGGGGGTCTTAGGGTTAGGCACCACCAGGGGGTCTTAGGGTTAGGCACCACCAGGGGGGTCTTAGGGTTAGGCACCACCAGGGGGGTCTTAGGGTTAGGCACCACCAGGGGGGTCTTAGGGTTAGGCACCACCAGGGGGTCTTAGGGTTAGGCACCACCAGGGGGGTCTTAGGGTTAGGCACCACCAGGGGAGTCTAGGGGTTAGGGATAGGTACAGGGAGGGCTCTGTGTGAGAGTAAGGTTAGGTATAGTTACAGCACAATATATGTAATATATACAATTTATTAAATTATATATATTTAAACAAAGAGGGGTCTAGGGGTTAGGGATAGGGAGAAATCTGTGTGAGCCTACAGTTTGGTAAAATTACAGTAAAATATCTTTAAAACCTACCATTGCATTGCTATGCTTAATACAAGTCTAAATATCGTTTTTGTTATAGACGCAATTTGATGTTTTTTTCAGAATTCGTTTGTTGTTATAGACGGTATTTTGCCATTTCATTTCCGTTTATTTAACCTATTTAGCACTAAATTTACGTTTACAACCTCTTAAACGAAAAATATGGTTTTGCATTAAAACTTACAATTTCGGCTATACCCCGCGCCCTTTTTTCCAGGCGCCCTTTTTTGATAGACGCGTGAAAGGTATGCAGTGACTGGTATATAAAACAGTGTGCAGTCACACAGATGCAGTGAAAGGTATGCAGTGACTGGTATAATACAATGCGCAGTCACAGATGCAGTGAAAGGTATTCACTGACTGGTATATAAAACAGTGTGCAGACCCTGCTTCCTAAACCAGATGCTGATCACTCTACCCCAGCAGGATTTAGACCTATATCTATTCTTAACAATGATATTAAACTCTTTGCTAAAATCCTGGCTTCCAGATTTGGTTCTATGGTGGGTGATCTCGTTGCTCCCGCTCAAACTGGATTCATTCCAGGTAGGCAAGGCTCTGATAATGTGAGACTAGCAGTTAATGTATTACAGGATGCTGAACTTAAGAATTCCAGGTTCATGATGTTAGGTCTAGATATTAGTAAGGCATTTGATTCAGTGGGTTGGCAATATTTGACCGCTGCTTTGGAAGGCTTTGGCCTGACCGGCCCTATAATTACAGCAGTTTCAGCATTATATGACTCCCCATCTACAGTATTCCGCATCCCTGGTGCATCATCTGCTCCTGTTCAGCTCAAACGTGGGACCCGTCAGGGTTGCCCTCTCTCGCCATTGCTATTTGCTCTCGCTTTGGAGCCCCTAGCGGTGGCGATTAGACGTCATCCAGACATCCATGGTTATGGAATTGACAATGTTAAATTAACCTTGTATGCTGACGATGCACTCCTGTTCTTGACTAGACTCATAACAACCATGCACAACTTGTTTCAAATATTAGATAAGTTCGCAAAATGTTCTGGCCTTACGGTAAACCCCTCTAAATCCACAGCTCTTCCGATCAATCTATATCCACATACAATCAAATGGATAGACTCTACATATGGGTTCAAATGGAGTAAAACTAAATTTAAATATTTGGGAGTCTTTCTTACTCCTCGCTATGGGGACCTGCACGGAACTAACTTCTTGCATGCAGTTAACAGTATTACTCAACTCTTGAAGACTTGGTCCTCATAAGGTCTCATGGCTAGGTAGATGTGTAGCATGTAAAATGATCATTCTCCCCAAACTGTTATATTTGTTTCGCATGCTCCCAATAACTATATCTAAAAAATCCTTGTCTAGCATACAGTCACAGATTAATAAATTTATTTGGGATGGCAAACCAGCTAGAATTCGAGCGCAAGTCCTGTACAGACCTCCTCTGAAGGGTGGCATCGGTTTACCTAGTCTTTGGCACTATTATTTAGCTTCTAAACTTAGTCAAATCTTAGATTGGGGAATAAATTCTAACCCCCCTACCTGGTATCAGTTTGAATCTACTTCAATCTTTTCATTTCATTTCATTTATCTTCATTGGTCACAGTCGTATCTAAAAGAGACACATTAACTCTCGCTAGCAAGAACAGGATTGTTTCGTCCCTGACTAAGCTGTGGATTTCGATTGCCGCTTCATATAAGCTTATGACCCTTCCCTCCTCCAGGATCTCCATTTTTGGTAATCCTCGTTTTATTCCTGCTTTTAGGAACCCACAATTGTTTTCCTGGTGGAGGGACAAGGGCCTTTTTACTGCTAATAAATTTTGGATCTGTGATGTTCCAATTACATTTAATATGCTCAGATTTAGTCAAGATGCTCCCCCGGAAGAGGCATTCCGATTTTGTCAAATTAAACATTACTTCTCCTCCATCTTTTCTTCACCTCCAGTGTTTGATCCCTCGATGTTTGAGTCACTTTATTTTGGATTCTCATGACGAAAAGGATTAATTTCATCTTTATATGCCCTGTTGTTAGGCCGTGATAGTGAGAATAAAATGTCATATATAAGAGCCTGGGAACGAGACTTGGGAATTCAATTAGATCTTACAAATTGGTCTTATATCCGAACCACTGTCTCTAGTGTAGTCAAGTCTAATATGGTTAAGGACACGGCGTTTAAGATCTTATTTCGCTGGTATTATACCCCGGCTAAAATTCATAAAATTTATCCCTCAGTTCCATCGACTTGTTTTAGAGGATGTGGAATGGAAGGATCGTTGATGCATGTCTTTTGGGACTGCCCCAGAGCGCAGCGGTTTTGGGACTCATGGAAAACTATGATTCAGGAGGTGTTTGGCTTTCCGGTTTCATTGTCTGCTTCCCAGGCCCTGTTATATACCTTCAACGATGATGTGCCAGGTAGATTTAGGCCTCTATATAGATATATGCTACTAGCCGCTCAGTGGTCAATAGCCTTCAAATGGAAATCCACCGATCTG
This sequence comes from Hyperolius riggenbachi, assembly GCF_040937935.1. Lineage (NCBI taxonomy): Eukaryota > Metazoa > Chordata > Amphibia > Anura > Hyperoliidae > Hyperolius > Hyperolius riggenbachi. The sequence goes on from NC_090652.1 coordinate 64,815,464, forward strand.
GAGCTAACACTGGTTACTCAACGACTGGACCTAATGATGATTATGGATCGGGTGTATTATTATAGTATTGAGAATATGACAAGATTTGATCTCATTTGGGAATCCTGGAAAATATATAGGCGTTCTTAATCTCCCCTGGACATATGTGTATATTAATCACAGTATGATACATAAGATTGGAGTTATCTAGGACTCTTGTAATCAGATGTTATATGAAGGGTTTTATTTTAGTTCTTTATTATTTTGTGTGTTTCTTTATTTTTATGTATGTGTTAGAGAGAGCATTATAATATCATTTTGTGGACTTAAAGGACGAACTGCTTCCTGGGATCTCAGCTGGAGGTACTTGGTGCCCCATTTCCCAGGCCGAGCGGCCAGACTATCTGAATCAGGCTCTCTTGAGGCTCTCTCTTTTTCTTTGATGTTTAGTTGGAGTGTTAACACTTTTTATCTGTTTTGCTTTCAAAAGCTTTGTATTTTTTGCTGATCTGCTCAATAAAGCTTTTTAATACGTAAAACAAATAAAAAAATAAAAGAGTGTGCAGTCACACAGATGCAGTGAAAGGTATGCAGTGACTGATATAATACAATGTGCAGTCACACAGATGCAGTGATAGGTATGCATTGACTGGTATATAAAACAGTCACACAGATTCAATGAAAGGTACTGACTGCTAGTGTAATACAATGTGCATTCACACAGATGCAGTGAAAGGTATGCAGCGACTGGTATAATACAATGTGCAGTCACACAGATGCAGTGATAGGTATGCATTGACTGGTATATAAAACAGTCACACAGATTCAATGAAAGGTACTGACTGCTAGTGTAATACAATGTGCATTCACACAGACAGGGGTCGAGTCCTGCGTGCACAGCGCAGGCCCAGTATGGTCTGTGTCTGCGCAGTACACTCCTGGTGACATCAGCGGGAGCGAGGACACGGCAACGCAGGCGCAGTGGTTTTCTGACTTTAAAGTCAGAAATTCCAGAAGTGAACTGGAGGCGGGGCCAGAGCATCGGTGAGCGGCTGCGCGGGCACAGGATGTCTGCGGGGGACCATTAGAAGCCCCGGGTAAGTTCAGCTCATTTTCCCCCGACCCCCCTACAGTATCCCTTTAAGTTGATGAAATTGATCATTGTATATGAAGAACAACGGTTGGTTGATTTGAGGTTGCAGGTCTCGGAGGTCAAACAGACTCTTGCAAGGCTTGACACCCTTAATGTCATTCTCAAACAAGGAGTCAGTTTTGCCAGCAGAAAGGCCCCCACATTGGGGAGCATTTTGTCCCCTAGCTTGTTTACCACCGGCACACAACGACCGTGCTGGTTAACTACCCAAGGTTCATACAGATGCAATTTTTCTACTTGTAATTATTGCAGTGTTCATAACACCACTCGATCTATCATCTCCCTCTCTAACGGAAAAGGTTTTCCCATTAGACAATACATCAATTGTCACACGAAGTCCGTTGTCTATCTTATTTCATGTTCCTTATGTCAGGTACAATATGTGGGGTGTACTACCCGACACCTCAGACAACGGATAAGTGAACACTATAGAGGAGCTGGCTGGCTTACTGTAGAAATATCTAATGTGGCTAAGCATTTTAGGTCGGTCCACTCCGGTGACATGTCCTCATTTTCATTCCAAGGTATAGAGCGTGTCCAAAGACCTTTGAGAGGAGGGGACGCCTATAAACGTCTTCTCACTCGAGAAGCATATTGGATTTTCCAGCTAGGGACACGCTCACCGAGAGGCCTTAACGCCAGATGGGACTTACACTCAGTCACCTGAGAGAGAGATACATATAGGCCTCAATTCACTAACCTTAACTCCTGTCTTTAATACCTCTTCTGAGCTGTTTTACAGTTATCACAATTACATCACCATGGTGATAACTGTAAAACAGCTCAGAAGAGTTATTAAAGACAGGAGTTAAGCTTAGTGAATTGAGGCCATATTGTCCTTGTGTTTCTGCTTCTGTGCTTTTGTCCTTGTTTTGTCTTGCCTTGAACCATGTGTTTGCTATATACAATATTGTTTGTATTTATTGCTGCGTAATCTTGCAACGTATCTAATCCTTAGCATTTTATACTTCCTGTATATGTTTTTATGCTGATCACATTGTTTGGGTTACTGCCCAATCTTTTATGATACATTTTTTGTGAAGGTGGAGCCTTGAGTAGGTGGTGTTGGGTGTGGTCCCACTCCTTTTAAGGATCACCTTTGCTCACCTGCACCTATGCTATGATTAAGGACGTGCAACGTCCGAAACATGTCAGCATGTGGTGATGGTTTTTAGCCCTTATGTGTTGATTCAATAAAGCCGTTTGATTCTACCGACATCGTGCGGAACTCACTTTCTACAGCAATACACCTGGCTACATATACTGGGGCCACTATACACCTGGCTACATATACTGGGGCCACTATACACCTGGCTACATATACTGGGGCCACTATACACCTGGCTACATATACTGGGGCCACTATACACCTGGCTACATATACTGGGGCCTCTATACACCTGGCTACATATACTGGGGCCACTATACACCTGGCTACATATACTGGGGCCACTATACACCTGGCTACATATACTGGGGGCCACTATACACCTGGCTACATATACTGGGGCCACTATACACCTGGCTACATATACTGGGGCCACTATACACCTTGCTACATATACTGGGGGCCACTATACACCTGGCTACATATACTGGGGCCACTATACACCTGGCTACATATACTGGGGCCACTATACACCTGGCTACATATACTGGGGCCACTATACACCTGGCTACATATACTGGGGCCACTATACACCTGGCTACATATACTGGGGCCACTATACACCTGGCTACATATACTGGGGCCACTATACACCTGGCTACATATACTGGGGCCACTATACACCTGGCTACATATACTGGGGCCACTATACACCTGGCTACATATACTGGGGCCACTATACACCTGGCTACATATACTGGGGCCACTATACACCTGGCTACTTATACTGGGGCGGTACTTATCCGTTAGCCGGGCGCATCCGGCAGGTGGCGCTAATTACTATTCCCCCTCCAGGCCGACATGGATAGTAGGGAAAGATGTAACTCTGGTGGAGTTTTGTCGCCACCTGCCGGATGCGCCCGGCTAACGGATAAGTACCACTGGGGCCACTATACACCTGGCTACATATACTGGGGCCACTATACATCTGGCTACATATACTGGGGACACTATACACCTGGCTACATATACTGGGGACACCTATACACCTGGCTATACTGGGGACACCTGAACACCTGGTTACATATACTGGGGACACCTGGCTATACTGGGGACACCTATAGACCTGGCTACCTATTCTGGGGACATCTATACACTTGGCCACCTATTCTGGGGACAACTATACACATGGCTACTTATACTGGGGACACCTATAGACCTGGCTAGCAATACAGGGGGTACCTATTTTGGGAGAATTGCTGTCAGCTATGTATTTTTGGGGAACCGCTGATGCCAGATTACGTGTATTTTGGGGAACCGCTGCCAGATTGTGTATGTACGGGGACCACTGCTGCCAGATTACATGTATTTTACATGTATTTTGGGTGATCTACTACCAGGTTTCACGTATTTTGGGAAACTGCTTCCAGATTATGTGTATTTTTCGGCGCGCCGCGCTTCACGCTGCGCACAGGTTTTTGGGGTGAGTCCACTCACTTCTTTTTCCAGGACTAGACCCCTGCACACAGATGCAGTGAAAGGTATGCAGTGACTGATATAATACAATGGGCAGTCACAGATGCAGTGAAAGGTATGCACTGACTGGTAAATAAAACAGTGTGCAGTCACACAGATGCAATGAAAGGTACTGACCGCTGGTGTAATACAATGTGCATTCACAGAGATGAAGTGAAAGGTGCTGCTGCCAGATTGTCTATTTTGGGGGAACCACTGCCATATTATCTGTATTTTGGAGGAACCTCTGCCAGATTATGTGTATTTTTGGTGAAATGCTGTCAGATCTACTTTTTGGGGATACACTACGACAGATCTCAAACTTCCCCTGGCAGACCTTTTATACCACTGCTAAGGCCATGTATATTTGGCCCCACCCGTGACCACGCCCACGCTATGCTTAACCACGCCCATTTTTCGGCGCGCCACGCTTCACGCGGCGCACAGGTTTTTGGGGTGAGTCCACTCACTTCTTTTTCCAGGACTAGACCCCTGCACACAGATGCAGTGAAAGGTATGCAGTGACTGATATAATACAATGGGCAGTCACAGATGCAGTGAAAGGTATGCAGTGACTGATATAATACAATGGGCAGTCACAGATGCAGTGAAAGGTATGCACTGACTGGTAAATAAAACAGTGTGCAGTCACACAGATGCAATGAAAGGTACTGACCGCTGGTGTAATACAATGTGCATTCACAGAGATGAAGTGAAAGGTATGCACTGACTGTGCTGGGCCTGGCACAGTATAGCAATTAGCAAGGGCCAGCTGCGACAGACAGGGCTGTATATGCAGTGTCAGTGGCACAAAAAAAAAAATCCCAAGAACATTACGTCTTAAAAAAGCTTTTTGTGGTGCTTTTCAGGAATAAATATCAGAAAGTAGCAAGCTAACAGACCTCCTAACTATCGCTTTCCCTATCTCTCCAATGTCTCTCCCTTCTCTCACTAATATCAGCAGCAGACATAGTGAGAAAATGGCCGACGCTGCTGCCTTTTATGGGGGGGGGGGGGTCCAGGAGGTAGTGCAGCCTGATTGGCTGCCATGTGTCTGCTGACTGTGACGTAGAGGGTCAAAGTTTAGCCCAATGAAGTAGTATAGGGGGCGGGTCAAACTCGCTATTTGTTTGTGTTTCGACGCGAATGCGAACCCCCCATTGTTCGCGCGAAGAAGTTCGCCGGAGAACCGTTCGGGCCATCTCTACAGATAAGCTAATTTGAAAGCACAGGATGTTAACAATATATAAGAAAAATACCTACATTCTTTAAACCCTGTGACCACAATACCACAACTAATTAGTGGGTTTTGAAATAGATCCACAAGACACTATGAAGGGGGTTAAACAGCTTAAAATAATCTCAAATTGTACTTGTGCTGATAGTGTTCTAAAATTCGTTTTTCTGAGTGCACGACCTGTGTGTGCACCCCACACACTGTAATTTTACGAGAGGTGCAGACAATAATGTAAATATTGCAACTGATAAAACCCTTAAAGTGAACGGGAACCGCATTTAAAAAAAATGAGACAGATACTTACCCAAGGAGAGGGAAGGCTCTGGGTCCTATAGAGCCTTCCAGCTCCTCTCCTGGTCCCCTCATTCCAGTGCTGGCTCGCCCGGTAGCAGTATTTGACTAATTTAGTCAAATACTGCTTTACCCGGCCGAAGGAGGCTTCAGAAGTCTTCAGGGAGACCGAGTGCTCCTGAAGAAGGGCGGCCCTGTACGCTCTCTTGCACACTCAGCTGTTTACATTCACACTGTCACTCTCTGCCGCTCCCCCGCCTCCTCCATAGTGCCGCTCCCTGCCTGCGTCCCTTTCCTCCAATCAGCGGGGAGGGAAGGGAAGCAGGCGGGGAGCGGCGCTATGGAGGAGACGGAGGAGTGGCGTAGAGTGACAGTGTGAATATAAACCGCTTGCTAGCATTACGCTGCGTGTCGTTAGCACGGTTTTATTTATGGGGACCACAGAGCGCACGGGAGGCCTGGGGGAATGCTGTATAGTAACAGAGGCTGGTGATTATATGCACAACCAGCCTCTGTGTGCTAATAGGATTCTGAAAACCTACCTCGGGTTCTCTTTAACCACTATGCGACCGCCTAACGCAGGATGGTGGCAGCAGAGTGGCTCTCTCGTTCCTCCGCAGGTAGCGTGACATCGCAAGTGGACATTTCCTGCAGTAAACATGGCGGGCCATGGCGATCAGCCTGCCAGCTGCGTCCGGAGCTGGCAGGCTGAAATCATAAAAAAAGCAAGTGTATGTATGTGTAGTGTATGTATTGCAGTCTAGGGCTAATTTACAGGGGGTGGGGAAGACACAGGGCTTGATTCACAAACAGTTAGCACGTGAAGTGCCGTTCGCGGACTTTTGCACGCGCAAAGTGCCGCGATTTGCGCTATCGCAGACTTTTGCGTGCGCAAATTGCGAATCGAGGCACGCAAAAGTCCGTGAACGGCACTTCATGTGCTAACTGTTTAACACTCGTGCTAAACAGTTAGCACGGCTTTGTGAATCAAGCCCATAGTTTAAAAAAAAAATAAAAGATCATCTTTAATAAGAAAAATAAATAAATACACATTGCAGCAGCAATCAGAGACCACCAAAAGACTGCTCTATTAGTGGGAAGAAAAGGAGATAAAATTCATTTGGGTGCTATGTTGTATGACCGAACAATAAACCATTAAAGCTGTGAAGTGCTGAATTGTAAAAAATGGCCTGGTCACTAGGGGGTATAAATCTCTGGTCCTCAAGTGGTTGAGGACAGTACAATAATGACAAGTAGAATATCCACAAAGACACAAGCCCCTAACAAATAGTCATGTGCAACTTGCTGCTACTGGAAAAGTATTGAAAAGACTTGAGTGGAATAGGAGGATTTGATTTCAATAGGCTGCAATTTCACTTCCAAATTCACATGCAGGAAAATGCTGCAGTGAGTGGCCCTAAAACAACAATTTAGTACCTCAGCTGGGAAGTATGTCAATGATGTCTGCCTACCCTATACATATTACACAAAATCCTGCACTGAACAGTTCTACACACTATGAGCTCGATTCACTAACTGGTGATAACTTATCACGTGTTAAGGCTTTGCACGTGCAAACTTGCGTGCTAAGCATTTTGCACGGTCAAAGTTTATGCCGTTCGTGTGCTAAGTTTTAGTAAGTGCACTTTGCACGTGATAACTATGGCGCTACGCGTGTTAACCTATTAGAGTGTATGCTTAGCACCCCTGTGCTAAGCAGGTTTGCACGCAATGAAATGCGCGCAAAACTTTACGCGCGTAAAGCTTTACGTGCATGATATCATGTGCAAAGCAGCTTTGCACGGGCGTGCTCTTAGCATGCTTTTGTGAATCAAGCCCTATATGCCTTGTAAAACTGGTGCCCATGTGTCTGTTGCATTGTGGACTTGTACTTCGCTTGGCTTTATGAGGAGGCACAGGATTTGTGGATAACTAGAGCTTTGCAGTGGTTAATATCAGGGCAGTTTCTAGGCTAAATTTCACCCAGGGCAAGGGTGTAAAAATCTCCTTCCCCCCATGGAGCCAGGCATAGGTGCCCGCAGTATAGATTAGCTACGTAGGTGCCTTTAGTATAGGGTAGCCTGTATAGATGCCACCAGTATAGGTTAGATAGGTAGGTGCCCCAGTATAGGTTAGATAGGTAGGTGCCTGCAGTATAAGTTAGCTACGTAGGTGCCTTCAGTATAGGTTAGCCCGTATAGTTGCCACCAGTATGGGTTAGATAGGTAGGTACCCCCAGTATAGGTTAGATAGGTAGGTGCCTGCACTTCTGCAGTATAGGTTAGATAGGTAGGTGAGTGTAGTATAGGCTAGATCTGTAGGTGCCTGCAGTATAGGTTAGATAGGTAGGTGAGTGCAGTATACGTTAGATAGGTAGGTTAGTGCAGTATCGGCTAGATAGCTAAGTGCCAGTACAGGTTAGATAGGTATGTGTCTGTAGTATGGGTTAGATAGGTAGTTGCCTGCAGTATAGGTTAGATAGGTAGGTTCTCACAGTATAGGTAAGATAGGTAGGTACCCCCAGTATAGGTTAGATAGGTAGGTTCCCGCAGTATAGGTTAGATAGGTAGGTTCCCGCAGTTTAGGTTAGATAGGTAGGTTCCCGCCATATAGGTTAGATAGGTATGTGTCTGCAGTATAGGTTAGATAGGTAGGTTCCTGCAGTATAGGTTAGAAAGGTAGGTTACCCCAGTATAGGTTAGTTAGGTAGGTTCCCGCAGTATAGGTTAGATAGGTAGGTTCCCCCGGTATAGGTTAGATAGGTAGGTTCGCACAGTATAGGTTATATAGGTAGGTGAGTGCAATATAGGTTAGATAGATTGGTGAGTGCAGTATAGGTTAGATAGGTAGGTTAGTGCAGTATAGGTTAGATAGGTAGGTTAGTGCCAGTATAGGTTAGATAGGTATGTGTCTGTAGTATAGGTTAGATAGGTAGTTGCCTGCAGTATAGGTTAGATAGGTAGGTTCTCGCAGTATAAGTTAGATAGGTAGGTTACCCCAGTATAAGTTAGATAGGTAGGTTCCCGCAGTTTAAGTTAGATAGGTAGGTTTCCGCAGTATAGGTTAGATAGGTATGTGTCTGCAGTATAGGCTAGATAGGTAGGTTCCCACAGTATAGGTTAGATAGGTAGGTTCCCGCAGTATAGGTTAGATAGATAGGTTCCCGCAATATAGGTTAGATAGGTAGGTTCGCGCAGTATAGGTTATATAGGTAGGTGAGTGCAATATAGGTTAGATAGGTTGGTGAGTGCAGTATAGGTTAGATAGGTAGGTTAGTGCAGTATAGGTTAGATAGGTAGGTTAGTGCCAGTATAGGTTAGATAGGTATGTGTCTGTAGTATAGGTTAGATAGGTAGTTGCCTGCAGTATAGGTTAGATAGATAGGTTCCCGCAATATAGGTTAGATAGGTAGGTTCGCGCAGTATAGGTTAGATAGGTATGTGTCTGCAGTATAGGTTAGATAGGTAGGTTCCCCCGGTATAGGCTAGATAGGTAGGTTCCCACAGTATAGGTTAGATAGGTAGGTTCCCGCAGTATAGGTTAGATAGATAGGTTCCCGCAATATAGGTTAGATAGGTAGGTTCGCGCAGTATAGGTTAGATAGGTATGTGTCTGCAGTATAGGTTAGATAGGTAGGTTCCCCCGGCATAGGTTAGATAGGTAGGTTCGGGCAGTATAGGTTAGATAGGTAGGTTCCTGCAGTATAGGTTAGATGGGTAGGTTCCCACAGTTTAGGTTAGATAGGTATGTGCGGGAAGAAAAGCGGGCATAGCAGTTATAACTCACCTTCCGCCACCGATCCTGCGCAGCTTTAATGTCCTTCCTTTCCCACCATCTGTCTCATTAGTAACAGCGATCCCTGTGATGACATCACAGGGGGTGCTGTTACCATGCGACGGACGCAGGGGGAGGAAGAACATTTAAGCCGCAGGGGGTTTGGCTGAAAAATGTGAGTTATAACTATGATGTCCACTCCCCCCGCTGCTGCGCTCCCATCCTGCCACTCAATATGGCGCCCCGAGGGGCTGGGTTAATATATATCTCAAGTGACATTTTGAGTGTGGGGAGTCAATTTCCTCTTATTGTTTTTCTCTGTCTGAGTTTTTAAAGGGATCCTGAGCAGTGGATTAAATTGAAATTAATACTTACCTGGGGCTTCCTCCAGCCCACCATATGCCACAATGTCCCCCGATGTCCTTCTGGCTCCTCTCTGTGTCCGTTGGTGGCTCCTTTACCGGCGGCTTTTGGACGGAGTGTTAGCCCAACACTACCTGGACCGGGACCCTCCGCGTCATCATGCCGGCCGCTACACGTCATCGCGGTGGCCGGCATGACAGTCCTGTGCATGCGTGGTTCAGAGTTAGAAAACTGTGCATGTGCACGTCTGCCACACCAGCCGGCGTGATGATGCATAGCGTCCCAGTCTAGGAAGTGTTGGGCCAAAAGTCGCCAGTAACGGAGCCTCCAGCGGGACCAGGAGAGGAGACACGCGGCCTACGGTGGGCTGGAGGAAGCCCCAGGTAAGTACCAATTTCAATTTAATCCACTTTTCGGGATCCCTTTAATAGTGATTGATTTTGGTTGATTGATTTTTGGTTTCAAAAACAGCAAGGGTAAAAGCTAATAGAGACCTCTTACATAGGGCAAAACTATGCGTTAAGTGGAAAAGCTCTCAAGAGGCAATGGGGCAGTAAGTAAGTGGAAACCACCCTGATAGGATGGGGTTAAGGATCAGTGAAATATGCCCCCATAAAAATAATAGGGATATAATATATTGTAGGGTGGAGCCCTTGGTTACCTGCGGACTTCTTTCTCCTCTGAATATCCTCTTGAGGTCTTGTGCACAAGGGAGGAACTGGGTTTTAAGCAGCTATTTTCTCTTACCTTCTATTACTGTACTTTTATCAACCCCATTGATATATTAAAAAAAAAAAAACATTTTTTCTTGGTTGAACTTGATGGACAGATGTCTTTTTTCATCCAATCTAGGTTACTGTGTTACTATTTACAGTAAGTCAATGACCATGATAGGAACACCTTTTGAAGAAAGTTCTAATTTCCGCAAAAAATGTATATCTTGTGTTAGGTGAAAACTACAAGCTCCTCCCTGCAGCCTACCTTTTGCTGAAGTCTTCTTCTGATCTTGTTGGACCCCTCCATCTTCAACACTATTTTTTTGTTTGAAATCTTTAAGCAAAGCAATAATCCCTGTAGGGGGTAAAAAAAAAAAAAAAATAGGGTTATTGTGGAGGACAGCATGGATTCATATCTTAATAGACACCTGCTACAAATTTATGAACATTCAGCAGGATATTGGTAGAAAGTTCTTGATAGCATAGCTATATGGGCAGACATGTGGCAGATGTAATTTGCTGTAATTTGTAATTTGTGGCAGATGTGTGAGTTGGTAACATCTCCGCCACTTTGTGCCTATAACGAGGATCTAGTAGTGTGGCCATCCAGTACAGGTCATTCCCCTTGAGTTTTTTTTATACGGGGGTCCCTCAACAGGCTGGACAGCTTGAAAGACGCCATATGAACAAATCTGAATGCAGACATACTATCCATCTCCTCTTGCTCTTCCTCAGTGATGTCAGGTAAGTTCTCTCCTCCCCCCAGCCATGAAGAATACCACGGGATTGTTATGCAGCACAAGCCCCCTGCGACGCCTGCTGCGGTTGTTCTTCCACCTTCTCCTCAAAAAAACACCTTCCAAATCACTTGACTACTCTTCCCCACACGACTCTTCCTCCTCCTCCCCCCTCCTCTGTGCTACCGCAGGTGTTTAGGAAACATCTGGTTCTGCTGAGAATTGATCCCACAACTCTTCCTTCTGAAGAGGTGCAGCTAAATGTGCAGTTGTCACACACACACAGGTACCGTGAACAGGTGCAGTGACTGGTATATAACACTGCATGCTTCTGTCACCCAGCTGCAGTAAACATGAAAAGGTATGCAGTGATTGGTATTACAAATGTGCAGCTGCCTGTCACACCCGTGCAGTGAAAAGGTAGGCACTGAATGTGCTGGACCTGGCAGTGGCACAGTAGGAATTAGCAAGGGACCAAGGGCCAGCTGTGACTGACTGACAGGGCTGTATATGTAAGTGTCAGTGGGACACACACACACACACACACACACACACACACACACACACACACACACACACACACACACAAATTAGATCACAAGAACAACATTAGCTCTCAAAAGAGCTGTTGAGGGGTGCTTTTTAGCAATAAGTATCAACAGGAGCAAGCTAACAAGCCTAACAAGAGCCTAACTAAGCTTTCCCTTTGTCTCTGCAGCAACTCTCTCTTCTCTAATTACTGCAGCCACACGAGTGAGGGAAATGGCCGATGCTGCCTGCCTTTTATAAGTGGGGGGAGGGGGGCTCCAGGAGGGAGTGTAGCCTTATTGGCTACCATGTGACTGCTGACTGTGATGTAGAGGGTCAAAGTTGAGCCTAATGATGTAATATAGGGGGCGGATCGACCTCGCATATAGTTTGCGGTTCACCACGAACACAAACCACCGAAGTTTGTGTGTTAGTGTTCGCATGCAAAGCGTTTGAGCCATTTCTATGGTTGAATCAGCCTGCAAGGTGCTCCGCCACTGGCATTGGGTACCAGCCAGGCTATCTCACTTATCTGGCATGAACACAGGTCACTGTTGTAGAGGATGTGAAGCCAAAGGTGACATACTGCATAACTTTTGGTCATTTACAATGCTCACTAGGTTTTGGTCCAGAGTGTATAGACTGTTTCAATCACTGTTCAGTAAAACTATCCTGAACGACCCCTGGTCAGCCCTGTTCCATTTTAAGATTGAGCCCTTATGCAAATATCAGAGTGTGTTAGCTCACTTATTATTTGTTGCGGTGAAGCAGACAGTTGTGTGAGCCTGGAGGACGCACTTTGCTTCCTTTGAAGAAGTAAAGAGCAGAGTTAGAGCATTTATGGTGCAAGAATGGCTGGCTAGTGTCCTGGAAGATAGGATCAAGAAATTTCACAAAGTATGGGACCCTTGATGACTATGGGCTTGATTTTACAAAGCCGTGATAACTCTTATCACGGGCGTGCTAAAGTTTTTGCGTGTGCTGTAACGTGCGTAAAGTTTTCAGCGCGCAAATGCAAATTTGCGTGCAAAATCGCGGCCGTTTTGGAGTGCAAACATGAGTTTGCGTGCAAAATCGCGCCCGTTTTCTCACACAAATTTGCTTTTGTGCGCAAAAAAACGTTACGCCTGTTACAGCGATATTGCGACCGTGATACAGCAGTTATCACGTGATAAGTGCTATCACAGCAGTTATCACGTGATAAGTGCTATGATATGTGATAGCAGTTATCACGTGATAACTGCTGTGATAGCACTTATCACGTGATAACTGCTATCACAGCAGTTATCACACTTTAGTGAATCAAGCCCATAGTGTATTGTTTGCTGGTGGTGGTGCTTAGACCTTACCCTGATCCTTGCTTTCCCTCCTTTCCTTTCCCCTCTTCCCCCTTGTCTTATCTTCTCCTTGCCTACCTTTCTTTCTCTGTTGGCAGCTTTCTATTTTTTCTCTCCTTGGTCTTTTAGGCCTATTGGTGCTGTACACAGCTGGAACCCGGCACTCTCTATAGAGCCTTACAGAATTACTGACTGTTATTTTAAATGTGATGCTTAGTGCGAGAATAATGAGACTCTCTGTGTAATTTTATGTTCTTCAAGTTCATGTCTTTGGGCTCGATTCACAAAGCGGTGCTAACCCAGTTAGAGACTTTAGGCATGATAACCATTGCACCACGCCAGTGAAAAGCCAGTTTAGTGGCCATATGCAATTCACTTTTTTACCGGAGTTTTCTCCTAGGAGATAATTTTTCATCGTTGATTTAAAATAGTTTTCCAGTACTTTTTAACTAAAAAAGTAACAAAGTAGGTGAAAAAGTAATATTAAAATCATTTTGAGCATTTTCTCGCTTTCTGGTGGCTTCAAAAGCATTTTATTGACAAGTTTAAAAACATCACCCAGGAGAAAACTCAGGTGAAAAAGTGAATTGCATATGGGCCCAGGTGTGATAAGTTTAGGCATGATAAGTTTAGGTGTGATAAGTTTAGGCATGCTAAGTTTAGATAAGTTTAGTTCGCTTGCAAAGTCCCGCACGCAAAGCAGCGCCATTAAACTTTATGCGAAGTGCACCAGACTTTGCTAGCGCAAAACTTTTGATCAGCTGTGCACTGCGGTGCTAACCCAGTTGGTGCTTAAACTTATCACTCCTAAACTTATCACACCTAAACTTATCATGCCTAAACTTATCACACCTAAACTTATCACACCTAAACTTATCATGCCTAAACTGAGTTTAGGCATGATAAAGGGCTTTTCACCAGCATGCTAACTGTTAGCACCGCTTTGTGAATCAGGCCCTTTGTGTTTCATCTCTGTGATGTGCAGCGTACCTGCGAGCTCCCTCCCATCCCCCTGGCCCGTCCTCGTCCTGTCCCAACAGCTTTTGCAGTTTTACTGTACTTATTTCACTGATTTTTTTTTTAAGATTTTTAGCAGTTTAAATTTGGTTTATAGTCAATTTTCCACGAAGTTATTCTGGAATAAACATGACAAATGGTGAGAAAAAAATAAAAGGCAGTTGCCAGATTGTCTCCTATTTTGATTGGACAATGAAAATATTGCTGTTTGCGGTCTAAAAATAGACATTCTGTAATCTCTGACTTGTGATGAGTTTGTTAGTTTATGATAATTCAAACAGCATTATTTCTTTCTTAGAGGGAACTTACCTTCGGCAAAAACCCTCTTCTGAGTTTGCCGGTGAATTTCTTGCTGCTCCTGATTCTTTAGAGCTGTTGGGAAAAGGTAGAGTTACTGTTGTATGGAGCAGCAAAGATGCATATCATTATAAAACATATCTGCTGCTGGGAAAGTTTTACCAGTTGCACTTTGTTGCTAATTTTAACCTTAAAGCAGGGCCTGGATGGGCGAGGGAAAGGAGCTGAGGAAGGCCTCCCATGATAGGGGTAGCCCTCTGTCCGGGAGTGTAAGGGGTTAATTGTTGGGGGCAGACCTGAGCTAGAAGGGAGGCGGGTCAGATAGAGCGAGGCTAGGGCAGGAAGCATGTCAGCAGAAGGGGAGGAGCCAGAATGGGAGGAGATTGAGGCAGGAAAGTTGTTCCTTTGCTCGATCTCATGTTTGATTCTACCGCCGCGATGGAGGACGTTGAGAGCCTGCTGGGCATGGTAAGGAGCAAGGCAGCAGTGAAGGGACCTCAGTGGGTGGCCTAGCAGTTGGCTCAGAGGTCGACGAGCAGCGCCGGTGACCAGGCAGGGTCGACGAGCGTGCGCATTTCTAGGCTTCCGGAGCGGCTGAGCCCCAGCACATCCCCCTGAGGTCAGAGGAGAGGCCTCCAGGAGGTCGGATGGAAATAGTGGTCGGATCAAGGCTTTAAGGCCAGGAGTATCGGCTGATCAGGACCCGCGTCCGGTGCAGCCAGGTGAGACAAGTTATAATGCAAATATTACATGTGATACTCATTTGGGGGATGTTTTAGTGAGAAGGGGTGAGAATAGTAATATGGTGGGTAGTAGTAGGGGGTCAGTGCCTGTAGTCGATAAGACGTCAGTCACCTCAGGTCCAGCAGACGGTTCATCACTGACTTTATCCCTCATTAATTCTTTGTTGGTGGGCATCCAAGATTCTTTGCAAGGGGCTAGCCGAGCCCAGGTGGTAGCACCAAGTAAGTCGCAGGTGATGGCATGGGTTCCGCCCCTAGTAGGAAGTTCGCCTGTAATAGTGCCGCCTGGGAGTTCTGTTGGTTAGCTCAGTGGTAATGTGGCAGCAAGCGTGGCAGGCACTGCCTTGCTGCAAAATGCCCTGTATGACAAGGAAACAGATTTGGTGCGTTTAGCGGACTCTGCAAAAGGTGAGTTGTACCTTACGTTTTTCGGGACTGTTAGGGCTGAAACATCTGAAACAAGAGGTGCAGGAAAGAATATGGAAGGGATAATATATCGAGATTTTCTTATTGTTACTAGTGTTGGGCGAACATCTAGATGTTCGGGTTCGGGCCGAACAGGCCGAACATGGCCGCGATGTTCGGGTGTTCGACCCGAACTCCGAACATAATGGAAGTCAATGGGGACCCGAACTTTTGTGCTTTGTAAAGCCTCCTTACATGCTACATACCCCAAATTTACAGGGTATGTGCACCTTGGGAGTGGGTACAAGAGGGAAAAAAATTTAGCAAAAAGAGCTTATAGTTTTTGAGAAAATCGATTTTAAAGTTTCAAAGGGAAAACTGTCTTTTAAATGCGGGAAATGTCTGTTTTCTTTGCACAGGTAACATGCTTTTTGTCGGCATGCAGTCATAAATGTAATACATATAAGAGGTTCCAGGAAAAGGGACCGGTAACGCTAACCCAGCAGCAGCACACGTGATGGAACAAGAGGAGGGTGGCGCAGGAGGAGAAGGCCACGCTTTGAGACACAACAACCCAGGCCTTGCATGAGGACAAGAAGCGTGCGGATAGCAATTTGCATTTTGTCGCCATGCAGTCATAAATGTAATACAGATGAGAGGTTCAATAAACAGGGACCGGAAACGCTAACCCATCACAGATGTTCATTGTTCATGTTACTTGGTTGGGGTCCGGGAGTGTTGCGTAGTCGTTTCCAATCCAGGATTGATTCATTTTAATTTGAGTCAGACGGTCTGCATTTTCTGTGGAGAGGCGGATACGCCACCGATCTGTGACGATGCCTCCGGCAGCACTGAAACAGCGTTCCGACATAACGCTGGCTGCCGGGCAAGCCAGCACCTCTATTGCGTACATTGCCAGTTTGTGCCAGGTGTCTAGCTTCGATACCCAATAGTTGAAGGGTGCAGATGGATTGTTCAACACAGCTACGCCATCTGACATGTAGTCCTTGACCATCTTCTCCAGGCGATCGGTGTTGGAGGTGGATCTGCACGCTTGCTGTTCTGTGTGCTGCTGCATGGGTGTCAGAAAATTTTCCCACTCCAAGGACACTGCCGATACCATTCCCTTTTGGGCACTAGCTGCGGCTTGTGTTGTTTGCTGCCCTCCTGGTCGTCCTGGGTTTGCGGAAGTCAGTCTGTCGGCGTACAACTGGCTAGAGGAGGGGGAGGATGTCAATCTCCTCTCTAAAGTCTCCCCAAGGGCCTGCTGGTATTCTTCCATTTTGACCTGTCTGGCTCTTTCTTCAAGCAGTTTTGGAACATTGTGTTTGTACCGTGCATCCAGAAGGGTATAAACCCAGTAATTGGTGTTGTCCAGAATGCGCACAATGCGTGGGTCGCGTTCAATGCAGTCCTAGGCCGAAGAGGTCATAGCCTAGGGTCACAAAACCTGTTTATTGGGCAATTTCAATGGTGGCGAGTCTGACGTACATAAATCGCAGCAATGGCCGTTAGCAACGTCTGAATCTCACGAAATGTCTCATGCAGGTAGAAGACATATTGTTAGACTTGGGCTCCAAAGATGGGTTCCCTACATCTCTGCAAACCAGAGTTACAGGGCTCCAAATTTGGTAAAATCCCCCATAGGCTTTCATTGGGCCTCCTATTTACAGTTCCAAAATCTCACATCTTTTCAAAGGGCAATTACTCAGCAGTGGCAAATTTTCTAGCATTGTAGGGACCCTTAGGGGGAACATGACTGGTGAGTTTCGGGCCCCTAGGCCGAAGAGGTCATAGCCTAGGGTCACAAAAACCTGTTTATTGGGGCTATTTCAATGGTAGTGATGGTGACGTACATAAATCGCAGCAATGGCCGTTAGCAAAGTCTGAATCTCACGAAATGTGTCATGCAGGTAGAAGACATATTGTTAGACTTGGATTCCAAAGATGGGGTCCCTACATCTCTGCAAACCAGAGTTACAGGGGTCCAAAATTGGTAAAATCCCCCATAGGATTTCATTGGCTCCCTATTTCACTTTCCAAAATCTCACATCTTTTCAAAGGGCAATGGCTCAGCAGTACCAAATTTTCTAGCATTGTAGGGACCCTTAGAGGGAACATGACTGGTGAGTTTCGGGCCCCTAGGCCGAAGAGGTCATAGCCTAGGGCTACAAAAACCTGTTTATTGGGGCTATTTCAATGGTAGTGATGGTGACGTACATAAATCGCAGCTATGGCCGTTAGCAAAGTCTGAATCTCACGAAATGTCTCATGCAGGTAGAAGACATATTGTTAGACTTGGATTCCCAAGATGGGGTCCCTACATCTCTGCAAACCAGAGTTACAGGGGTCCAAAATTGGTAAAATCCCCCATAGGATTTCATTGGCTCCCTATTTCACTTTCCAAAATCTCACATCTTTTCAAAGGGCAATGGCTCAGCAGTACCAAATTTTCTAGCATTGTAGGGACCCTTAGGAGGAACATGACTGGTGAGTTTCGGGCCCCTAGGCCGAAGAGGTCATAGCCTAGGGTCACAAAAACCTGTTTATTGGGGCTATTTCAATGGTAGTGATGGTGACGTACATAAATCGCAGCAATGGCCGTTAGCAAAGTCTGAATCTCACGAATTGTGTCATGCAGGTAGAAGACATATTGTTAGACTTGGATTCCAAAGATGGGGTCCCTACATCTCTGCAAACCAGAGTTACAGGGGTCCAAAATTGGTAAAATCCCCCATAGGATTTCATTGGCTCCCTATTTCACTTTCCAAAATCTCACATCTTTTCAAAGGGCAATGGCTCAGCAGTACCAAATTTTCTAGCATTGTAGGGACCCTTAGAGGGAACATGACTGGTGAGTTTCGGGCCCCTAGGCCGAAGAGGTCATAGCCTAGGGTCACAAAAACCTGTTTATTGGGGCTATTTCAATGGTAGTGATGGTGACGTACATAAATCGCAGCAATGGCCGTTAGCAAAGTCTGAATCTCACGAAATGTCTCATGCAGGTAGAAGACATATTGTTAGACTTGGATTCCAAAGATGGGGTCCCTACATCTCTGCAAACCAGAGTTACAGGGGTCCAAAATTGGTAAAATCCCCCATAGGATTTCATTGGCTCCCTATTTCACTTTCCAAAATCTCACATCTTTTCAAAGGGCAATGGCTCAGCAGTACCAAATTTTCTAGCATTGTAGGGACCCTTAGGGGGATCATGACTGGTGAGTTTTGCCACTGCTGAGCCATTGCCCTTTGAAATGGTGTGAGATTTTGGAACGGTAAATAGGAGGCCCAATGAAAGCCTATGGGGGATTTTACCAATTTTGGACCCCTGTAACTCTGGTTTGCAGAGATGTAGGGACCCCATCTTTGGAATCTAAGTCTAACAATATGTCTTCTACCTGCATGAGACATTTCGTGAGATTCAGACGTTGCTAACGGCCATGGCTGAGATTTATGTACGCCACCATCACTACCATTGAAATAGCCCCAATAAACAGGTTTTTGTGACCCTAGGCTATGACCTCTTCGGCCTAGGGGCCCGAAACTCACCAGTCATGTTCCCTCTAAGGGTCCCTACAATGCTAGAAAATTTGGTACTGCTGAGCCATTGCCCTTTGAAAAGATGTGAGATTTTGGAAAGTGAAATAGGGAGCCAATGAAATCCTATGGGGGATTTTACCAATTTTGGACCCCTGTAACTCTGGTTTGCAGAGATGTAGGGACCCCATCTTTGGAATCCAAGTCTAACAATATGTCTTCTACCTGCATGACACATTTCGTGAGATTCAGACTTTGCTAACGGCCATTGCTGCGATTTATGTACGTCACCATCACTACCATTGAAATAGCCCCAATAAACAGGTTTTTGTGACCCTAGGCTATGACCTCTTCGGCCTAGGGGCCCGAAACTCACCAGTCATGTTCCTCCTAAGGGTCCCTACAATGCTAGAAAATTTGGTACTGCTGAGCCATTGCCCTTTGAAAAGATGTGAGATTTTGGAAAGTGAAATAGGGAGCCAATGAAATCCTATGGGGGATTTTACCAATTTTGGACCCCTGTAACTCTGGTTTGCAGAGATGTAGGGACCCCATCTTTGGAATCCAAGTCTAACAATATGTCTTCTACCTGCATGAGACATTTCGTGAGATTCAGACTTTGCTAACGGCCATTGCTGCGATTTATGTACGTCACCATCACTACCATTGAAATAGCCCCAATAAACAGGTTTTTGTGACCCTAGGCTATGACCTCTTCGGCCTAGGGGCCCGAAACTCACCAGTCATGTTCCCTCTAAGGGTCCCTACAATGCTAGAAAATTTGGTACTGCTGAGCCATTGCCCTTTGAAAAGATGTGAGATTTTGGAAAGTGAAATAGGGAGCCAATGAAATCCTATGGGGGATTTTACCAATTTTGGACACCTGTAACTCTGGTTTGCAGAGATGTAGGGACCCCATCTTTGGAATCCAAGTCTAACAATATGTCTTCTACCTGCATGAGACATTTCATGAGATTCAGACTTTGCTAACGGCCATTGCTGCGATTTATGTACGTCACCATCACTACCATTGAAATAGCCCCAATAAACAGGTTTTTGTGACCCTAGGCTATGACCTCTTCGGCCTAGGGGCCCGAAACTCACCAGTCATGTTCCCCCTAAGGGTCCCTACAATGCTAGAAAATTTGGTACTGCTGAGCCATTGCCCTTTGAAAAGATGTGAGATTTTGGAAAGTGAAATAGGGAGCCAATGAAATCCTATGGGGGATTTTACCAATTTTGGACCCCTGTAACTCTGGTTTGCAGAGATGTAGGGACCCCATCTTTGGAATCCAAGTCTAACAATATGTCTTCTACCTGCATGAGACATTTCGTGAGATTCAGACTTTGCTAACGGCCATTGCTGCGATTTATGTACGTCACCATCACTACCATTGAAATAGCCCCAATAAACAGGTTTTTGTGACCCTAGGCTATGACCTCTTCGGCCTAGGGGCCCGAAACTCACCAGTCATGTTCCCCCTAAGGGTCCCTACAATGCTAGAAAATTTGCCACTGCTGAGTAATTGCCCTTTGAAAAGATGTGAGATTTTGGAACTGTAAATAGGAGGCCCAATGAAAGCCTATGGGGGATTTTACCAAATTTGGAGCCCTGTAACTCTGGTTTGCAGAGATGTAGGGAACCCATCTTTGGAGCCCAAGTCTAACAATATGTCTTCTACCTGCATGAGACATTTCGTGAGATTCAGACGTTGCTAACGGCCATTGCTGCGATTTATGTACGTCAGACTCGCCACCATTGAAATTGCCCAATAAACAGGTTTTGTGACCCTAGGCTATGACCTCTTCGGCCTAGGACTGCATTGAACGCGACCCACGCATTGTGCGCATTCTGGACAACACCAATTACTGGGTTTATACCCTTCTGGATGCACGGTACAAACACAATGTTCCAAAACTGCTTGAAGAAAGAGCCAGACAGGTCAAAATGGAAGAATACCAGCAGGCCCTTGTGGAGACTTTAGAGAGGAGATTGACATCCTCCCCCTCCTCTAGCCAGTTGTACGCCGACAGACTGACTTCCGCAAACCCAGGACGACCAGGAGGGCAGCAAACAACACAAGCCGCAGCTAGTGCCCAAAAGGGAATGGTATCGGCAGTGTCCTTGGAGTGGGAAAATTTTCTGACACCCATGCAGCAGCACACAGAACAGCAAGCGTGCAGATCCACCTCCAACACCGATCGCCTGGAGAAGATGGTCAAGGACTACATGTCAGATGGCGTAGCTGTGTTGAACAATCCATCTGCACCCTTCAACTATTGGGTATCGAAGCTAGACACCTGGCACAAACTGGCAATGTACGCAATAGAGGTGCTGGCTTGCCCGGCAGCCAGCGTTATGTCGGAATGCTGTTTCAGTGCTGCCGGAGGCATCGTCACAGATCGGCGGCGTATCCGCCTCTCCACAGAAAATGCAGACCGTCTGACTCAAATTAAAATGAATCAATCCTGGATTGGAAACGACTACGCAACACTCCCGGACCCCAACCAAGTAACATGAACAATGAACATCTGTGATGGGTTAGCGTTTCCGGTCCCTGTTTATTGAACCTCTCATCTGTATTACATTTATGACTGCATGGCGACAAAATGCAAATTGCTATCCGCACGCTTCTTGTCCTCATGCAAGGCCTGGGTTGTTGTGTCTCAAAGCGTGGCCTTCTCCTCCTGCGCCACCCTCCTCTTGTTCCATCACGTGTGCTGCTGCTGGGTTAGCGTTACCGGTCCCTTTTCCTGGAACCTCTTATATGTATTACATTTATGACTGCATGCCGACAAAAAGCATGTTACCTGTGCAAAGAAAACAGACATTTCCCGCATTTAAAAGACAGTTTTCCCTTTGAAACTTTAAAATCGATTTTCTCAAAAACTATAAGCTCTTTTTGCTAAATTTTTTTCCCTCTTGTACCCACTCCCAAGGTGCACATACCCTGTAAATTTGGGGTATGTAGCATGTAAGGAGGCTTTACAAAGCACAAAAGTTCGGGTCCCCATTGACTTCCATTATGTTCGGAGTTCGGCCATGTTCGGCCCGAACCCGAACATCTAGATGTTCGCCCAACACTACACGTGACCCGTTCGGCCAATCACAGCGCTAGCCGAACGTTCGGGTAACGTTCGGCCATGCGCTCTTAGTTCGGCCATATGGCCGAACAGTTTGGCCGAACACCATCAGGTGTTCGGCCGAACCCGAACATCACCCGAACAGGGTGATGTTCTGCAGAACCCGAACAGTGGCGAACACTGTTCGCCCAAAACTAATTGTTACCTCTGGATAAATTTAATTTAGATCGAGTCAAGCCACACCGTGAGCAAGAAGGAGGAGGGGGAGCGTAGAAGGTACCGGCTTATTCCCAGGACTTTTCAAAATTGGTTCCAGGCATTTTGAATTTATGCCAGCATTCTGGGGGAAAAGCAGCCGGAATGTTGTTCTGTGTTGTTTTGTTACCTTGACTGTATAGGAGAGGCGCACAGGGTATATGGAGGCTCGGCGTGGCTACGTTACGACGAGCACTTCAGGCAGTGCAAAGCGATTCGCCCATCTGTGAGATGGGATCAAAAAGACATTGGTATGTGGATGCAGCTCATGATCCCAGTGACAAAGAACAATCAGCCCTTTCAGGGTACAGCCGGTGGCTCAGGTACCGCTGGGCAGCCGGCCAATAGGAAGCCAGGAGTGTGCTGGAAGTTCAACGAAGGAGCATGTAAGTTCGCCGGTTCATGTAGGTTTTAAGCACAAATGCTCTTCCTGTGGAGGGAGTCATACAGTCCCGAAGTGCTTTCACCAGAATAAGGGACGTACCACCGATTCTTCGGGTAAGAGGGAGGACCCCAGTGAGAGTGGAAAAGATGGATCGATATCTAAGTAAGTATCCAGATGCCTAAATAGCTGAGTTTCTGCATAGGGGGTGTTTTGGAAGGTTATGTGATTCCTAGTTTTTGGGTTTTGGGGTCACAATCACCTTATCACAATTTAAAGTCAGTGATGCTACACCCGGAAGTTGTTTCAGTTAAACTGCAGAAAGATGTAGATTTGGGTCAAATGGCATGCTCATTTTAGGAACCCCCGATTGATGATTTGGTAGTATCTCCATTAGGTTTAGTGCCAAAAAAAGAACCAGGTTCCTATAGGATAATTCACCATCTCTCTCATCCAAGAGGGTTTTCAGTGAATAATGGCATAGATCCTGATGCCTCCTCGGTCATTTATACATCATTTGACATGGCAGTACGGTTGGTCAAACGGGCGGGCAAGGGAGTGCTGCTTACCAGGGCAGTTTCTAGACTAAAATGTACACAGGGCGAGGGTGTAAAAATTGTGCCCCCCCCCCCCTCCTCTGCGGAGCCAGGTATAGGTGCCCTTAGTTTAGCCAGGTATACGTGCCTGCAGTTTAGGTTAGCCAGGTCTAGTTGCACTCAGTATAGGTAGCAAGCTATAAGTCCCCCAGTATAGGTAGCCAGGCATAGGTACCCCAGTATAGGTAGCCAGGCATAGGTGCCCCAGTATAGTTGCCCCCAGTATAGGTTAGCCAGGTAGGTGCCTCCAGTATAGGTAGCCAGTATAGTTGCCCCCAGTATAGGTTAGATAGGCAGGTTCCCCCAGTAGAGAATAGATAGGTTGGTGCCCCCGGTACAGGTTAGATAGGTAGGTGCCCCCAGTATAGATTAGATAGGTAGGTGCCCCCAGTATAGGTTAGATAGGTAGGTGCCCCCAGTACAGGTTAGCTAGGTGGGTGCCTCTAACAGGGAGACAGAATAGTTGCCCCCAGCATAGGTTAGTTAGGTGCCTCCAATATAGGTAGCCAGTATAGTTGCCACCAGTATAGGCTAGGTAGGTAGGTAGGTGCCCCCAATATAGGTTAGATAACTAGGTGCCCCCAGTATAGATTAGATAGGTATATGCCTCCAGTATAGGTTAGATAGGTAGCTGCCCCCCAGTATAGGTTAGATAGGTAGCTACCCCCATTATAGTTTGGATTGGTAGCTGCCCCCCAGTATAGGTTAGATAGGTAGCTGCCCCCCAGTATAGGTTAGATTAGGTAGGTGCCCCCCAGTATAGGTTAGATAGGTAGCTGCCCCCCAGTATAGAATAGATTAGGTAGGTGCCCCCCAGTATAGGTTAGATAGGTAGCTGCCCCCCAGTATAGGTTAGATTAGGTAGCTGCCCCCCAGTATAGGTTAGATAGGTAGCTGCTCACCAGTATAGGTTAGATTAGGTAGCTGCCCTCCAGTATAAGTTAGATGAGGTAGGTGCCCCCAGTATAGGTTAGATTAGGTAGGTGCCCCCAGTATAGGTTAGATAGGTAGCTGCCCCCCAGTATAGGTTGGATTAGGTAGGTGCCCCCAGTATAGGTTAGATAGGTAGGTTCCCCCCAGTATAGGATAGATAGGTAGCTGCCCCCCAGTATAGGTTAGATAGGTAGCTGCCCCCCAGTATAGGTTAGATGAGGTAGGTGCCCCCCAGTATAGGTTAGATAGATAGGTGCCCCCAGTATAGGTTATATAGGTAGCTGCCCCCCAGTATAGGTTAGATTAGGTAGGTGCCCCCCAGTATAGGTTAGATAGGTAGCTGCCCCCCAGTATAGGTTAGATAGGTAGCTGCCCCCCAGTATAGGTTAGATTAGGTAGCTGCCCCTCAGTATTAGTTAGATGAGGTAGGTGCCCCCAGTATAGGTTAGATTAGGTAGGTGCCCGTAGTATAGGTTAGATAGGTAGGTGCCCCTCAGTATAGGTTAGATTAGGTAGGTGCCCCTCAGTATAGGTTAGATTAGGTAGGTGCCCCCAGTATAGGTTAGATAGGTAGGTGCCCCCCAGAATAGGTTAGATAGGTAGCTGCCCCCCAGTATAGATTAGATAGGTAGCTGCCCCCCAGTATAGGTTAGATGAGGTAGGTGCCCCCCAGTATAGGTTAGATAGGTAGGTGCCCCCAAGTATAGGTTAGATAGGTAGCTGCCCCAGTATAGGTTAGATTAGGTAGGTGCTCCCAGTATAGGTTAGATTAGGTAGGTGCCCCCAGTATAAATTAGATTAGGTAGGTGCCCCCCAGTATAGGTTAGATTAGGTAGGTGCCCCCCAGTATAGGTTAGATAGGTAGCTGCCCCCCAGTATAGGTTAGATAGGTAGCTGCCCCCCAGTATAGGTTAGATAGGTAGGTGACCCTTCCGGAAGCAGCATGTGTATCAGCGTGTGTGCAGAGGAGGTGACCAGCGATTGGAACCTGGGAGGTGAGTTGTTACTGTTAGCGCTTCCCTGCTGGCTGCTCCGCTCTGCATCGGAGGGGGGAGCAGGAGGGCAGCCCGGAGAGGAAGGAAGGGAGAGGTCGGTCTGCCCTCCCCGCGGCTGACTTCCCCCTCCGTTATAGCGCCCCCCCCTTCTTCAACGCTCAGGGCACCAAGAAACGGCCATGCTGCTTGCAAAAACTGATGTGGAAGTAGCCTTCTGGTTGTTACCTGTTCACCCAGAGGGTTTCTGCCTGTTAGGTTGTTTTTGAGATGGAGAGTTGTATGTAGATTGTTGCTTGCCAATGGGGTGCTCCATATCCTGCTCTTACTTCGAACATTTTAGTTTGTTTGCTGAATGGGTAGTCAACAGTGGCGGCTCAAGGAATTTTTTTTAGGGGGTGCTATGCAGGTGCTGGACCAATTTCCGGGGTAGCTGATGACCGTCGGTGCATCGCGTGCCGTGGCAAAAAATGGGTGTGGCTACAATCTCGGCAAAAATGGGCGTGGTCATGACCGGATGAGGGCGGGGCTAACTATAATTTAAAGTGAACCCGGGGTGAGAGTGATATGGAGGCTGCCATATTTATTTCCTTTTAAACAATTCTAGTTGCCTGGCAGCCCTACCGATCTATTTGGCTGCAGTAGTGAACTGAATTACACCAGAAACAAGCATGCAGCTAATCTTGTCAGTTCTGACAATATTGTCAGAAACCCTAGACCTGCTGCATGCTTGTTCAGGGTCTATGGTTGAAATAATTAGAGGCAGAGGACCTACACGGCAGCCAGGCAGCTGGTATTGCTTAAAAGGAGATACAGTGGGTTGCAAAAGTATTCGGCCCCCTTGAAGTTTACCACATTTTGTCATATTACTGCCACAAACATGAATACATTTTATAGGAATTCCACATGAAAGACCAACACACATGAGAAGTGGAATGAAAATCATACATGATTCCAAACATTTTTTACAAATAAATAACTACAAAGTGGTGTGTGCATAATTATTCGGCCCCCTTTGATCTGAGTGCAGTCAGTTGCCTATAGACATTGCCTGATGAGTGCTAATGACTAAATAGAGTGCACCTGTGTGTAATCTAATTTCAGTACAAATACAGCTGCTCTGTGAGGGCCTCAGAGGTTGTCTAAGAGAATACTGGGAGCAACAACACCGTGAAGTCCAAAGAACACACAAGACAGGTCAGGGATCAAGTTATTGAGAAATTTAAAGCAGGCTTAGGCTACGAAAAGATTTCCAAAGCCTTGAACATCCCACGGAGCACTGTTCAAGCGATCATTCAGAAATGGAAGGAGTATGGCACAACTGTAAACCTACCAAGACAAGGCCATCCACCTAAACTCACAGGCCGAACAAGGAGAGCGCTGATCAGAAATGCAGTCAAGAGGCTCATGGTGACTCTGGACTAGTGTTGGGCGAACAGTGTTCGCCACTGTTCGGGTTCTGCAGAACATCACCCTGTTCGGGTGATGTTCGAGTTCGGCCGAACACCTGACGGTGCTCGGCCAAACCGTTCGGCCATATGGCCGAACTAAGAGCGCATGGCCGAACGTTCCCCGAACGTTCGGCTAGCGCTGTGATTGGCCGAACGGGTCACGTGGTTCGGACCCGAACGCGCTCTGATTGGCCGAACGGTCACGTGGTTCGGGTAAATAAATACCCGAACCACGTCATATCTCCGCCATTTGTCTGTGGGTTTAGCTTTGGGTAGGCAGGCAGGGTAGTTCGCGCTCCAGCCACGCTAGCCAGGGTCCCCCCTGTCATTGTGTCACTGCTGGGAACAGTAGTACACCGCTTGCTCAGCCACACTATATAGCATTCTGTTTACTGCCACTCTGTGTACCTCGCTCAGCCACACTATATAGCATTCTGTTTACTGCCACTCTGTGTCTGCTGGGAATAGTAGTACACCGCTTGCTCAGCCACACTATATAGCATTCTGTTTACTGCCACTCTGTGTACCTCGCTCAGCCACACTATATAGCATTCTGTTTACTGCCACTCTGTGTCTGCTGGGAATAGTGGTACACCGCTCGCTCAGCCACACTATATAGCATTCTGTTCACTGTTCTGTGTCTGCTTGGAATAGTGGTACACCGCTCGCTCAGCCACACTATATAGCATTCTGTTTACTGTTCTGTGTCTGCTGGGAATAGTGGTACACCGCTCGCTCAGCCACACTATATAGCATTCTGTTTACTGTTCTGTGTCTGCTGGGAATAGTGGTACACCGCTCGCTCAGCCACACTATATAGCATTCTGTTTACTGTTCTGTGTCTGCTGGGAATAGTGGTACACCGCTCGCTCAGCCACACTATATAGCATTCTGTTCACTGTTCTGTGTCTGCTGGGAATAGTGGTACACCGCTCGCTCAGCCACACTATATAGCATTCTGTTTACTGTTCTGTGTCTGCTGGGAATAGTGGTACACCGCTCGCTCATCCGCACTATATAGCATTCTGTTCACTGTTCTGTGTCTGCTGGGAATAGTGGTACACCGCCCGCTCAGCCACACTATATAGCATTCTGTTCACTGTTCTGTGTCTGCTGGGAATAGTGGTACACCGCTCGCTCAGCCACACTATATAGCATTCTGTTCACTGTTCTGTGTCTGCTGGGAATAGTGGTACACCGCTCGCTCATCCGCACTATATAGCATTCTGTTCACTGTTCTGTGTCTGCTGGGAATAGTGGTACACCGCCCGCTCAGCCACACTATATAGCATTCTGTTCACTGTTCTGTGTCTGCTGGGAATAGTGGTACACCGCTCGCTCAGCCACACTATATAGCATTCTGTTTACTGCCACTCTGTGTACCTCGCTCAGCCACACTATATAGCATTCTGTTTACTGCCACTCTGTGTCTGCTGGGAATAGTGGTACACCGCTCGCTCAGCCACACTATATAGCATTCTGTTCACTGTTCTGTGTCTGCTTGGAATAGTGGTACACCGCTCGCTCAGCCACACTATATAGCATTCTGTTTACTGTTCTGTGTCTGCTGGGAATAGTGGTACACCGCTCGCTCAGCCACACTATATAGCATTCTGTTTACTGTTCTGTGTCTGCTGGGAATAGTGGTACACCGCTCGCTCAGCCACACTATATAGCATTCTGTGCACTGTTCTGTGTCTGCTGGGAATAGTGGTACACCGCTCGCTCAGCCACACTATATAGCATTCTGTTCACTGTTCTGTGTCTGCTGGGAATAGTGGTACACCGCTCGCTCAGCCACACTATATAGCATTCTGTTTACTGTTCTGTGTCTGCTGGGAATAGTGGTACACCGCTCGCTCATCCGCACTATATAGCATTCTGTTCACTGTTCTGTGTCTGCTGGGAATAGTGGTACACCGCCCGCTCAGCCACACTATATAGCATTCTGTTCACTGTTCTGTGTCTGCTGGGAATAGTGGTACACCGCTCGCTCAGCCACACTATATAGCATTCTGTTCACTGTTCTGTGTCTGCTGGGAACAGTAGTACACCGCTCGCTCAGCCAGAGTATATAGCATTGTGTTTACTGCCACTCTGTGTACACCGCTCAGCCAGACTATATACCATTGTTTACTGACACTCTGTGTACACCGCTCAGCCAGACTATATACCATTGTTTACTGACACTCTGTGTACACCGCTCAGCCAGACTATATACCATTGTTTACTGCCACTCTGATTCTGCTGGGAACAGTAGTACACCGCTCGCTCAGCCAGACTATATAGCATTGTGTTTACTGCCACTCTGTGTACACCGCTCAGCCAGACTATATACCATTGTTTACTGACACTCTGTGTACACCGCTCAGCCAGACTATATACCATTTTTTACTGAAACTCTGTGTACACCGCTCAGCCAGACTATATACCATTGTTTACTGCCACTCTGATTCTGCTGGGAACAGTAGTACACCGCTCGCTCAGCCAGACTATATACCATTGTTTACTGACACTATATAGCAGACTATATAGCATTGTGTGTACACCGCTCAGCCAGACTATATACCATTGTTTACTGACACTCTGTGTACACCGCTCAGCCAGACTATATACCATTGTTTACTGCCACTCTGATTCTGCTGGGAACAGTAGTACACCGCTCGCTCAGCCAGACTATATACCATTGTTTACTGACACTCTGTGTACACCGCTCAGCCAGACTATATACCATTGTTTACTGCCACTCTGATTCTGCTGGGAACAGTAGTACACCGCTCGCTCAGCCAGACTATATACCATTGTTTACTGACACTATATAGCAGACTATATAGCATTGTGTGTACACCGCTCAGCCAGACTATATACCATTGTTTACTGACACTCTGTGTACACCGCTCAGCCAGACTATATACCATTGTTTACTGCCACTCTGATTCTGCTGGGAACAGTAGTACACCGCTCGCTCAGCCAGACTATATACCATTGTTTACTGACACTCTGTGTACACCGCTCAGCCAGACTATATACCATTGTTTACTGCCACTCTGATTCTGCTGGGAACAGTAGTACACCGCTCGCTCAGCCAGACTATATACCATTGTTTACTGACACTCTGTGTACACCGCTCAGCCAGACTATATACCATTGTTTACTGCCACTCTGATTCTGCTGGGAACAGTAGTACACCGCTCGCTCAGCCAGACTATATACCATTGTTTACTGACACTATATAGCAGACTATATAGCATTGTGTGTACACCGCTCAGCCAGACTATATACCATTGTTTACTGACACTCTGTGTACACCGCTCAGCCAGACTATATACCATTGTTTACTGCCACTCTGATTCTGCTGGGAACAGTAGTACACCGCTCGCTCAGCCAGACTATATACCATTGTTTACTGACACTCTGTGTACACCGCTCAGCCAGACTATATACCATTGTTTACTGCCACTCTGATTCTGCTGGGAACAGTAGTACACCGCTCGCTCAGCCAGACTATATAGCATTGTGTTTACTGCCACTCTGTGTACACCGCTCAGCCACACTATATAGCATTGCGTACTCTGCCAGTCAGTGTGTATATTGCTGGGATCAGTAATACTCCACTCACCGTCAACCACTATATGAGCTCAACATGAGTTCCCCAGAGACCTCCGCTGTGAGCAGCACTCCCAACAACAGCAACAGCCAACGCCCCACGCAAGCTATAACATCCACCCCAGCAGCCAGTGGTCAGCAGCAGCCCTCCCCGGAGGAGAACGTTGTGTCCATCAGTCCGTCGCCAGAGCGATTAATGAGGGCTGCCATTGAGGAGATGATGGGGCCTGATGTGGAGGAGGAGGTCTGGCTCAGGCCAGCATCCCAAGTTAATGTTGAGGACGATGAGGGGTCTGTGTCTGGGGATGTTGGGGTGGCAGAGGTGGTGGGTGGGTCAGACTCAGGAGAAGAGTTGTATGATGAGGATGATGATCGGGACCATCTGTATGTGCCTCAGAGTCCGACCCCGGAAAACATGTTGTATCGTGTGTTTAGGTACTAAAATCTGCGTTCCCTCCCAGTAGTGTTGGGCGAACAGTGTTTGCCACTGTTCGGGTTCTGCAGAACATCACCCTGTTCGGGGTGACTATATAGCAGACTATATAGCATTGTGTTTAATGCCACTCTGTGTACACGGCTCAGCCACACTATATAGCATTGTGTTTACTTCCACTCTGTGTCTGCTGGGAACAGTAGTACACCGCTCACCCGCCACTGTATAGCATTGTGCTCTGTGTCACTGCTGACAATAGTGGTACACCGCTCACCCACCACTGTATAGCATTTCTGTACTGCCACTGTACTGCTGCCAGTCAGCGTGTACTTTAAGGATAAGTGAAATGAGGAAGAAATCCGGTGAAAGAGGGAGGGGCAAGGGAAGAGGTGTTTCCCCTGACGGTTCACGTACAGGCCACAGGGGAGCACCCAAGAAAACCCACTCAATACTGCCCATGTTGTCCAGGACAACAACCCTCACAGATCCAAAAGAACAGGACCAGATAATTACTTGGATGACCTCTCAAGCGTCCAGCAGTGGGTTAAGCAGCACCAGCACATCACGCACGAGGTCCGAGTCCTCAGCCAGTTAAAGTCTGGGCTTTCTTTGAAGACTGCACTGAGGATGTTACCATGGCGATTTGCAAGGTGTGCAAGACCCGCCTGAGCAGGGGGAAAAGTATTAACAACCTCTCCACCACCAGCATGAGCCGCCACATTCTATCCAAACATCCCACTCTGTGGGCAAACGCGGCAGGACAGGGTACCACCAGCAACACTGCCTCCCTTGGGTTCACCAGACTCACCACCAGACCCGCCTCAGCAGCAGCAGTAGCCCAGCCATTGCGTGGTTCACAACATTCACAAACATCAGACGATGCTGACACTGTCACTTTCCGGACTAGTGCTCTTGAGGTCTCCCAGTGTTCATCAAACACAACAACCAACAGCCCTTCGGTGTGCAGCGCTACGGTTGAGTTGTCTGTCTCTGAGATGTTTGAGCACAAGAGGAAATTGCCAGCAAATGACCCCCGGGCCGTGGCAGTAACAGCCAGCCAGCATAGCCAAGCTTCTGGCCTGCGAAATGCTGCCATATCGAGTGGTGGAGACAAACAGCTTCAAGGGCATGATGTCAGTGGCCATCCCACGTTACGTTGTTCCCAGCCGCTACCACTTTGCGCGCTCTGCAGTGCCTGAGTTGCATGAGCACGTGGTCAGCTAAATAACCCGAAGCTTGAAGAATGCCGTTGCCTGCAAGGTTCACCTCACCACTGACACCTGGACGAGTGCGTTCGGCCAGGGTCGATACATCTCCCTTACCGCGCACTGGGTGAACCTTGTGGAGCCTGGCAGCGATTCCTCACCTGCTACGGCGCGGGTGTTGCCCACGCCGCAAACAGCTGGATAACAACAGCAGCACCTACCTCTCTGACTCCTTCTCCTCCAACGCATCTCAAAGCTGTACCTCATCCGGAAATGCTAACCCAGCACCAGCAGCAGTAGGATCGTGGAAGCAGTGCAGCACAGCTGTTGGCATGCGTCAGCAAGCGTTGCTGAAGCTGATCTGCCTTGGGGATAAGCAGCACACAGGGGAGGAAATTTGGAGGGGAATAAAGGAACAGACGGATTTGTGGCTGGCACCGCTGGACCTGAAACCGGGCATGAAGCTAGACACCTGGCACGAACTGGCAATGTACGCAATAGAGGTGCTGGCTTGCCCGGCAGCCAGCGTTATGTCGGAACGCTGTTTCAGTGCTGCCGGAGGCATCATCACAGATCGGCGTATCCGCCTCTCCACAGAAAATGCAGACCGTCTGACTCAAATTAAAATGAATCAATCCTGGATTGGAAACGACTACGCAACACTCCTGGACCCCAACCAAGTAACATGACCGATGAACATCTGGGATGGTTTAGCGTTTCCGGTCCCTGTTTATTGAACCTCTCATCTGTATTACATTTATGACTGCATGGCGGCAAAAAGCATTGCTGCTATATCCGCACGCTTTTTGTCCTCATGCAAGGCCTGGGTTGTTGTGTCTCACAAAGCGTGGCCTTCTCCTCCTGCGCCTCCTCCTGTTCCATCACGTGTGCTGCTGCTGCTGCTGCTGCTGCTGCTGGGTTACCGTTGCCGGTCCCTGTTTATGGAACCTCTTATCTTTATTACATTTATGACTACATGGCGGTACAAAGCATGCTATCCGCACGCTTTTTGTCCTCATGCAAGGCCTGGGTTGTTGTGTCTCACAAAGCGTGGCCTTCTCCTCCTGCGCCTCCTCCTGTTCCATCACGTGTGCTGCTGCTGCTGCTGCTGCTGCTGGGTTACCGTTGCCGCGTGGTCCCTGTTTATGGAACCTCTTATCTTTATTACATTTATGACTACATGGCGGTACAAAGCATGCTATCCGCACGCTTTTTGTCCTCATGCAAGGCCTGGGTTGTTGTGTCTCACAAAGCGTGGCCTTCTCCTCCTGCGCCTCCTCCTGTTCCATCACGTGTGCTGCTGCTGCTGCTGCTGCTGCTGGGTTACCGTTGCCGCGTGGTCCCTGTTTATTGAACCTCTTATCTTTATTACATTTATGACTACATGGCGGTACAAAGCATGCTATCCGCACGCTTTTTGTCCTCATGCAAGGCCTGGGTTGTTGTGTCTCACAAAGCGTGGCCTTCTCCTCCTGCGCCTCCTCCTGTTCCATCACGTGTGCTGCTGCTGCTGCTGCTGCTGGGTTAGCGTTGCCGCGTGGTCCCTGTTTATTGAACCTCTTATCTTTATTACATTTATGACTACATGGCGGTACAAAGCATGCTATCCGCACGCTTTTTGTCCTCATGCAAGGCCTGGGTTGTTGTGTCTCACAAAGCGTGGCCTTCTCCTCCTGCGCCTCCTCCTGTTCCATCACGTGTGCTGCTGCTGGGTTAGCGTTGCCGCGTGGTCCCTGTTTATTGAACCACTTATCTTTATTACATTTATGACTGCATGGTGGTACAAAGCATGCTATCCGCACGCTTCTTGTCCTCATGCAAGGCCTGGGTTGTTGTGTCTCAAAGCGTGGCCTTCTCCTCCTGCGCCACCCTCCTCCTGTTCCATCACGTGTGCTGCTGCTGGGTTAGCATTACCGGTCCCTTTTCCTGGAACCTCTTATATGTATTACATTTATGACTGCATGCCGACAAAAAGCATGTTACCTGTGCAAAGAAAACAGACATTTCCCGCATTTAAAAGACAGTTTTCCCTTTGAAACTTTAAAATCGATTTTCTCAAAAACTATAAGCTCTTTTTGCTAAATTTTTTTTTCCTCTTGTACCCACTCCCAAGGTGCACATACCCTGTAAATTTTGGGTATGTAGCATGTAAGGAGGCTTTACAAACCACAAAAGTTCGGGTCCCCATTGACTTCCATTATGTTCGGAGTTCGGGTCGAACACCCGAACATCGCGGCCATGTTCGGCCTGTTCGGCCCGAACCCGAACATCTAGATGTTCGCCCAACACTACTCTGGACGAGCTGCAGAGATCTACAGCTCAGGTGGGAGACTCTGTTCATAGGACAACTATTAGTCATGCACTGTACAAAGTTGGCCTTTATAGAAGAGTGGCAAGAAGAAAGGCATTGTTAACAGAAAGCATAAGAAGTCCCATTTGCAGTTTGCCACAAGCCATGCGGGGGACACAACAACCATGTGGAAGAAGGTGCTCTGGTCAGATGAGACAAAAATGGAACTTTTTGGCCAAAATGCAAAACGCTATGTGTGGCAGAAAACGAACACTGCACATCACTCAGAATGCACCATCTCCACTGTCAAATATGGTGGTGGCAGCATCATGCTCTGGGGGTGCTTCTCTTCAGCAGGGACAGGGAAGCTGGTCAGAGTTGATGGGAAGATGGAAGGAGCCAAATACAGGGCAAACTTGGAAGAAAACCTCGTGGAGACTGCAAAAGACTTGAGACTGGGGCGGAGGTTCACCTTCCAGCAGGACAATGACCCTAAACATGAAGCCAGGGCAACAATGGAATGGTTTAAAACAAAACATATCTATGTGTTAGAATGGCCCAGTCAAAGTCCAGATCTAAATCTAATCGAGAATCTGTGGCAAGATCTGAAA
Source organism: Hyperolius riggenbachi (assembly GCF_040937935.1). Classification (NCBI taxonomy): domain Eukaryota; kingdom Metazoa; phylum Chordata; class Amphibia; order Anura; family Hyperoliidae; genus Hyperolius; species Hyperolius riggenbachi. The sequence continues at coordinate 64,850,039 of NC_090652.1, forward strand.
ACTGCTGTTCACAAACTCTGTCCATCTAATCTGACTGAGCTGGAGCTGTTTTGCAAAGAAGAATGGGCAAGGATTTCAGTCTCTAGATGTGCAAAGCTGGTAGAGACATACCCTAAAAGACTGGCAGCTGTAATTGCAGCAAAAGGTGGTTCTACAAAGTATTGACTCAGGGGGCTGAATAATTACGACGCAAAGACAGAGGGCCCAAGTTTTAGTGACCCTTTCCCGAGAAAATTCACATAATTGTGCAGGTTTTCTCAAGAAAATACACATAATGTGAGCAGATTTGAACGAAAAACACGTTCAATAATTTGGCAGATCTGACCCCAATATGGACAATCGGTAGCAGATATGACCCCAATATGCACAATCGGTAGCAGATATGACCCCAATATGCACAATCGTTAGCAGATATGACCCCAATATGCACAATCCTCAGCAGATCTGACCACAATATGCACAATCCTCAGCAGATATGACCAAAATATGCACAATCCTCAGCAGATCTGACCACAATATGCACAATCCTCAGCAGATCTGACCACAATATGCACAATCCTCAACAGTTCTGACCACAATATGCACAATCCTCAGCAGATCTGACCACAATATGCACAATCCTCAGCAGTTCTGACCACAATATGCACAATCCTCAGCAGTTCTGACCACAATATGCACAATCCTCAGCAGTTCTGACCACAATATGCACCACCTGTTGAAAAAGAAAAACCCATTTACTCACCTACAGTCAGAAGACCTCCTGTCCCGACCTCCTGTCCCGACCTCAATATGCACAATCGGTAGCAGATATGACCCCAATATGCACAATCGGTAGCAGATATGACCCCAATATGCAGAATCCTCAGCAGATCTGACCACAATATGCACAATCCTCAGCAGATATGACCAAAATATGCACAATCCTCAGCAGATCTGACCACAATATGCACAATCCTCAGCAGATCTGACCACAATATGCACAATCCTCAACAGTTCTGACCACAATATGCACAATCCTCAGCAGATCTGACCACAATATGCACAATCCTCAGCAGATCTGACCACAATATGCACAATCCTCAACAGTTCTGACCACAATATGCACAATCCTCAGCAGATCTGACCACAATATGCACAATCCTCAGCAGTTCTGACCACAATATGCACAATCCTCAGCAGTTCTGACCACAATATGCACAATCCTCAGCAGTTCTGACCACAATATGCACCACCTGTTGAAAAAGAAAAACCCATTTACTCACCTACAGTCAGAAGACCTCCTGTCCCGACCTCCTGTCCCGACCTCCTTGTGGCGCGCAGCTCCAATGATCCTCTTCTTTCCCGTCGTCACATAACTTCCTGCCTGCATTACCCCACTCTGAGAGCAGGGCTATGGGAAAATGGCCACCTGAAGCCCTGCACTGCAGACTCGAAGTCTGCAGAGCAGGGCTTTCGGAAGCCATCTTACTGTAGCCCTGCTCTGCTGCTTCGGGCTGCCACTGTGAACTGACTCGGCGTCTCTTAGACGCCTGAAGTCAGTTCACGCCAGGGGGTGCTTGGACAATTCTAGGGGGTGCTTGAGCACCCCCTTGCACCCCCCTGGTGCCGCCCCTGGTAGTCAAAGAGGTTTCAGGTTTACAGTCGGTCATACATTACATTACCTGGATGACTTTCTGTTCATTGGCGGACAAGAATCTTCAGAATGCACATCCATGAGGCAAGAATGCGTGCAGTTTGGCATACCATTGGCAGAGGATAAAACTGAGGGTCCACGGAGTTCAATAAAATTCCTGGGCATTGTCATCGACTCCGTTGCCATGGAGTGCAGATTGCCCAGTGTCAAGGTGGACTACTTGCATCTAACCATCACAAGGGCACTAGAGTCCAAAAAGGTCGTGTTATGGGAGCTCCAGTTGCTTCTTTGAAAACTAAACTTCGCTTGCAGAATTATACCCATGGGGCGTATTTTCTGCAGGCAGTTGGCAAGAGCTACAGCAGGCGTCATATCACCACATCATAGGGTTCGGTTGGTGTCAGAGCAGAAGGAGGATTTGGGCATGTGGTTAGTATGTTTGGTGGAGTTTAATGGTTGTTCCATATGGATGGAAGAGGCTCTCGCAAACCACGACTTGGAGTTGTTCACGGACGCAGCTGGATTTTTGGGCTTTGGAGTATTCTTCTCTGGTAAGTGGTGCGCTGAGCTCTGGCCTGAATCATGGGAACCATTAGGCTTGACGAAGAACATAGTATTGTTAGAGCTATTTCCCATTCTGGTGGCAGTAGAGCTGTGGGGACCTTTGTTGAGAAACAAGAAAATTCGGTTCAATTGCGATAACATAGGTGTGGTTCTGGCAATCAATCGGTTGTTGGCATCATCACCTCCGGTGGTGAGAGTCCTTCCTCAATTAGTGCTAAGCTGTTTGAGATTCAACATGTTGATTTTTGCAGTCCATTTTCCTGGCATTGAGAACGAGGTGGCTGACGCTCTTTCTCTGTTTCAATGGCAGAAATTTTGGAGCCTCGTCCCGGGAGCAGAACGGCAAGGTCTTCCTGCTCCCCGGCCTTATGGAGAATACCTGTGGGCATATAGAAAATTGGATTTCTCAATCCTTGTCTGCATCAACCTGATCTGTGTACTCAGCGGTGTGGAGTCAATGGGAGGTTGGAGGTTGCCACTCGGATGAGGAACGATTTTTGCTGTTACGATATATGGCAGAGAAAGGGTTTGCGGGGGTCTCCCCTGGGGTGCTAGGGAAGAATTTGGCCACACTTTCATTTTGGTTTAAATGACAAGGTTTAACAGATGTCACTAAGGATTTTAGAGTCTGCATGGCCTTGAAGGGTTTGCGGAGAAAAGCCAAGGCCCCCCGGGACTCCAGGCGCCAAGTTATGTTCGGATTGTTAGTTTCAATATTAGGTAAGCTAAGCGGGACATGTAGTTCACAATATGAGGAGTTTTTGTTTAGTGCTGCTTTTGTTTTGGATTTCTTTGGGGCCTTCAGGGTGAGCGAGCTAGTGAATAGAGATTGCCCGAACCTCCGATTATTTTAGGTTCGCGAACTTCCACAAAAGGTTCAGTTCGCACAAACTTTTGCAAACCGCAATAGACTTCAATGGCGATGCGAACTTTGAAAACTAGAAACATTTATGCTGGCCACAAAATTGATCGAAAAGATGTTTCAAGGGGTCTAACACCTGGAGGGGGGCATGGATGAGTGGGATAGACGCCAAAAGTCCCGGGGAAAAATCTGGATTTGACACAAAGCAGTGTTTTAACATCTTGTGTGTGTATATATCTATCAGGAAGTGTAAATCTTTCTCCTCCCTCCTCCTCCTCCGGAGGAGGAGGATCTTGTCTTCCAGGGATTTGTAGGATGTTAAATGCACTCTCACATACATTGGCCAGGAATCAAACCCAGATCAACTGCTTGGAGGGCAGCTATGCTCCCCACTATACCACCAACACTACAGGCTGAAGCCAGCCTAGCTGGCCTGGGAAGAATGAAAAGCTAGGTGGCCATGAAAACATTCCTGCTAACCTAAAGATTACTTGTGTCTTACAACACATTGGCTTAAGACTTTACCAAATCCAATGCTCCAATATGGGGAAGCTTCTCTGTTTGCTGTTTTTTTTTTTTTTTTTAAGTGTGGTGAAGGCCCCAAAGTTCACTCATCTCTTCAACTACTAGAAAGGCCCAGGAGTAGTCTTAGCTACCATAATATCTATGTTATGGCAGGGCCCTTATTACACTTTCTCTTACAGGGCTATGGAAACCGTTTTGCCCATGCGATAAAGTGAGGTGCAAAAATGAAATCATGCCTAGCAGAGGATAGCATCAATCCATCAACCTCTGGGTTATGGGCCCAGCACACTTCCACGGCGCCACTCTGCTTACATTTGTATACAATCTTCAAGTTTAAGAAGGATACATTAGTTGAAATAGCTACACTACAATCTATGTTACAGCAAGGCCCTAATGACACTTTCTCTTAAGAGGCTATGGCCGCCGATTGGCCCATGTGGTAAAGCAAGGTGTAAAAAATAAAGGACACCTAGCAGAGGATGGTTTCGATCCATCAACCTCTGGGTTATGGGCTCAGCACACTACTGCTGTGCCACTCTGCAGTCTGCTTACATTTATATGCAATCTTCAAGTTTAAGAAGGGTACATTAGTTGAAATAGTTACACTACAATCTATGTTACAGCAAGGCCCTAATGACACTTTCTCTTAAGGGGCTATGGCGGCCATAGCCCCTTAAGAGAAAGTGTAATGAGGGCCCTGCCTTAACATAGATATTACGGTAGCTAAGGCTACTCCTGGGCCTTTCTTGTAGACAGAGAAGCTTCCCCATATTGGAGCATTGGATTTGATAAAGTCTTAAGCCAATGTGTTGTAAAAGACACAAGTAAGCTTTAGGTTAGCAGGAATGGTTGCATGGCCACCTAGCTTTTCATCCTTCCCAGGCCAGCTAGGCTGACTTCGGCCTGTAGTGTTGGTGGAATAGTGGTGAGCATAGCTGCCCTCCAAGCAGTTGATCTGGGTTTGATTCCTGGCCAATGTATGTGAGTTGGCTTTTGACATCAAATCCCTAAGCAAGCTCATTTTTCTCTTGGATATATCACAATGGTACATGCTAGGCTGGCTTCAGCATGTAGCATTGTAGTGTGTTGTGTTGGTGGTATAATGGTTAGGATAACAGTCTACCAAGTGGTTGACCTGGGTTCGATTCACAGCCAATGTATGTGAGTTGGCTTTTGACAGCCTACAAATCCCGAAGCAAGCTAATTTTTCTCTTGGATATATCACAATGGTACATGCTAGGCTGGCTTCAGCATATAGCATATAGCATTGTAGTGTGTTGTGTTGTTGGTATAATGGTTAGGATAGCAGCCTACCAAGTAGTAGGCCTCAGTTCGATTCCTGGCCAATGTCTGTGAGTTGGCTTTTGACATCCCTAAGCAAGCTCATTTTTCTCTTGGATATATCATAATGGTACATGCTAGGCTGGCTTCAGCATGTAGTGTTTGTGGTGGTATAGAAGTGAGGAGTGCTGCCTTCCAAGCATTAGACTTAGGTTCGATTCCCAGCCAATGTATGTAAGCTGGCTTTTGAAATCCTACAATTCCCTGGAAGACAAGACCCTCCTCCTCCTGCTGCGGAGGAGGAGGGGAGAAAGCAAAGGAGGAGTGGGGTGCTGTCAGAATCTGCTCTGCTGGTCTTTATTCCTTGGACTGTGTTTTTTCCTATGCAGCATGCATGGTGCAGTCTAAGGAAAAGAGGCCTTTCTGTCAGTTTGCAAGACTGACTGATTTGCACTTATCTTGCAGATCTGCTTGTCTGCTTCCTTTGGAGGTTTAGTATAAATGTCACTTTGTAATGGATTGCGGAGACACCGCTGCGCGTTCTGACAGTGAGGCGGTTGTTTCCACGTTCAGACCGGCGGTTTCTCCGCAGCAGCATGCGTCTGGTTTGTCTGAACCTAGTAGTGCACACAGATGGAGAGTTACGTGCGCGCGCGCTGCAAGACAAGCTCTTTATGCCAATAGGAGAGGGGTCAGCTGATCAGGACGATCAGCTGATCTCGGTGTAGCAGGGAATTGGCTGAAGGGAACTGGGCGGCGCTGAGGAGCGCTTTGCTATATATACTCCGTGCCTGTCACTTGCTGGTTGTCTGGCGTTGCGAATGCTTATGTGTTAGCACTCAGACCTTAGTCAGATCTCTCAGTGTGGTGGAACCAGGAGGACCTGGGAATCCACACTTAGCCAGATTACAGTGTTACTATTGTGTTTTACTTCAGACTAGTTCCAGGGTGTTGTGACTACGGACCTCACACCCAAGACTAGGGATACTGTGTTACTATTGTGTTATACTTCAGACTAGTTCCGGAGTGTTGTGACTACGGACCTCACACCCAAGACTAGAGATACTGTGTTACTATTGTGTTATACTTCAGACTAGTTCCAGGGTGTTTAGACTACGGACCTCACACCCAAGACTAGGCCTTAACTGATTACCTGTTGCCAACCTTGCCTGTCCGACCCTTCTGGCTGACACCCGCCCCCTGGGCGTTCGGTCCATCTGCAGGGACCCCCTGTCTCTCAGAGGGACCTCTCTGCAAAACAGTCAGGGACCCATCCTCTAGGAGTTCTTTGACTGCAGTAGAGTCTGACTCTTATGGTTGTAGTCATCTGCTCCTCAGGTGACCCTACTCATTACTGTTGCACCAAACACTTACACGGTTCATATGTCCAGAGGTTAGTTATACTTGTATTATTGGTGATTCTGCAGATCATTAATAATCAGGTATAAATCTGTATTCTTGGTGATACTGCAGATCACCAATAATCAGATTCTCTCTGTGTTGCTGACACCGATCGTTACAGAACGCCAGACCAAAAAAACAAAATGGACGCACTTAACAGTCGTCTTGATACACTCACCACCTCGGTGGAAAATCTCATCAGAGTGATGGACGGTCAGCAGGCCCAGATCTCTGTTTTATCTGGGTCTCTACAGGTCCTTCAGACGACTGTAAATTCAGTGCGATCTCCTCCAGTTACAGACCTACGGATGTCTGTACCCGAAAGGTTTTCTGGTAATATACCTGACTTTCAGAATTTTAAGAATCGTGTAATGTCATATTTTGAATTAAGACCTAACTTGTCAGGAACAGAGGCACAGAGGATTATATTTATTAAGACCCTACTCTCAGGAGATGCTCAAACTTGGGCATATAGCATGCAGACAGGGAACGAAGCGCTAACATCAGTAGAGGGATTTTTTTAAGTCCATGGCCATAATTTATGATGATCCGGACATTGCCTCTACTGCTGAGCGGAAGTTAAAGACCTTGCGTCAAGGCAAGGACCCAGTAGAAGTCTATGCAGCTGAATTCATAAAGTGGTCAGTGTCAGCTAGGTGGGGGGCTTTTGCATTGCTAGATTGTTTTTTGTCAGGGCTGTCAGATGCAGTTTCAGAGTTGATGTTGGGACACCCTGAACCAAAAACTATTGACGAGGCAATCTCTTTAGCAGTACGGGTTGATCGCCGGTTGCGGTATCGAAAGCAAACCCGTGGTAGAAACATGGTCAGATATGTCTCTTATGCTTCTCCTCCACCCGCCTCACCTCCGCCAGAACCAATGCAAATTGGTCAGTCTAAGTTGACACGGATAGAGAAGAATTACAGGAAAACAGAACAGCTCTGTTTATACTGTGCAGTCGGGAAAAGCTGCCGCCTAGGTGTAGTCAGAGGTAATACCCTAGGCGCACAGTCTTTACCTCTAGATAACAATCGTCTGCTCCTTCCCTGTTCTGTCACATGGGAGGGTCGGACTGTTGCCACTGAAGCTTTCATTGACTCTGGTTCAGCGGCTAATTTTATAGATTACGAGTTTGCAAAAAGATTGGGAATTCACATGCTTCCACTGGATCAGCCGATTCTGGTCACTGCTGTAGATGACTCTCCTCTGCAGAGTAGACATCCCTTGTCCCGTACTCCAAATTTAAGATTCAGTGTTGGGGTACTGCATGGGGAAGATCTGCAATTTCTGGTCTTGCATATGGCAACTTCTGCCATCATTCTTGGCATGCCCTGGTTACAACTCCACTCCCCTCAGATAGACTGGGTTTCAGGTCAGCTAACGAGCTGGTCACCCCATTGTTATCATCATTGTTTGGCGAAGGTAACCATGGGTCATACCAATATTCAGGTTGAAGGAGTGCCAAGACAATACGCAGAATTTGCTGACGTTTTCTGTCCCAAGGCAGCAGATAAACTTCCCCCCCACTGTGCCTTTGATTGTCCCATAGATTGGAGATCTGGTTGTATGCCACCCAGGGGTCACCTCTATAACCTGTCTGGGCCTGAGAAACTAGCTATGCAGGAATACATCAGAGAAAAGTTGGCTAAAGGGTTCATCCGTCCCTCCCGTTCACCTGCAGGGGCAGGTTTCTTTTTTGTAAAGAAAAAAGACGGAGACCTCCGTCCTTGTATTGATTATCGAGGCCTGAATAAAATCACAGTGAAAAATCGTTACCCTTTACCCTTGATTGACGATTTGTTCACACAGGTGACCGACGCCAAGATTTTCTCAAAGCTAGATCTAAGAGTTGCATACAACCTAGTGTGTATTAGGGATGGTGACGAATGGAAGACAGCCTTCAACACGCCCGACGGGCATTACGAGTACCTGGTGATGCCCTTCGGGTTGTGTAATGCTCCGACCGTCTTCCAGGAGTTAATTAACGAGGTGTTCAGGGAAGTGTTGGGGAAGTTTGTCCTGATCTATTTGGACGATATATACTGATCTTTTCGTCCAATCTCACTGAACATCGCAGGCATGTTAGGTTTGTGCTAGAAAAGCTAAGACAGAATCAGCTTTATGCCAAACTGGAGAAATGCCTCTTCGAAGTAACCTCGGTTGCCTTCTTGGGGTACATCATCTCCACCTCTGGTCTTTCAATGGACCCAGGGAAGGTCTCTGCTGTCCAGGAGTGGCCTCAGCCTGTTGGACTGAAAGCACTCCAGAGATTTCTGGGGTTTGCCAACTATTACAGAAGGTTCATTAAGGGGTACTCTACCATCATCGCTCCCCTCACCAGTCTCACCAAAAAAGGGGCTGACACTCATCACTGGTCAACAGAAGCTCATACGGCCTTTTCTACCCTTAAGAAACTGTTCTGTTCCGCACCTATACTGAGACACGTTGACGTCACCTTTCCTTTCATTGCAGAAGTTGATGCTTCAGAGGTGGGGGTGGGAGCTGTATTGTCTCAGAGGTCAGGCTTGCAGGGCAAGCTCCACCCATGTGCCTACTTTTCCCGTAGATTTTCACCCGCAGAGAAAAACTACGACATAGGCAACCGGGAGCTTTTAGCCATTAAGTTAGCTTTTGAGGAATGGCGACACTAGCTTGAGGGTGCAGAACACACCATCACAGTTTATACAGATCATAAGAATTTGGAGTATATAAAGGGTGCTAAGAGACTTAGCCCTCGCCAGGCCCGATGGTCCCTGTTCTTTGCAAGATTTAGATTTATAATTACATATACTCCTGGTAGTAAGAACATCAAGGCCGATGCCTTATCCAGGTGTTTCGAACCTGAGACAGTGCAGCCTGCAGCCCCTGAGACCATCATACCTCAGAAGGTAGTTCTGGCAGCCACTGAGACCTGGAAGGATTGGACAGTCACTTTGAGTCCTTACCAACAAGATATCCCAGAGGGGAAGCCTGATGGGGTCATGTTTGTGCCACTGCCTTTCCGTTTGCAACTCCTACAACTGTTTCATTCACACAAAAATGCTGGTCATCCTGGGGCCACCAGAACTCAGGATCTACTGGCTAGATGTGCCTGGTGGCCTACATTGGCAACAGATTGTAAGGAGTTTGTAAGAGAGTGTGCCGTATGTGCAAGGAGTAAACCCTCTCATCAGGCCCCTGTTGACACTTTACAGTCCTTGCCAGTCCCCAGTGAACCATGGACCCATATCTCCATGGATTTCGTGGGTGAACTCCCTCGGTCTGAAGGCAAGTCAGTCATTTGGGTGGTAGTGGACAGATTCAGTAAGATGGCTCATTTTGTCCCTCTGAAAGGACTCCCCTCGGCCCAGGAATTGGCTGATCTCTTCATCCAGCACATTTTCCGGCTGCATGGCATTCCGGAGAGTGTAGTGTCAGATCGGGGAGTCCAATTTGTTTCAAAGTTTTGGAGGGCCTTCTGCCATCAATTAGACATGGATCTCGCATTTTCATCAGGCTACCACCCACAGACCAACAGCCAGACCGAGAGAGTTAACCAATCCCTGGAACAGTTCCTCAGGTGTTATGTTGCAGATGCGCAATCCGAATGGGTAACATTTTTGCCATTTGCGGAATTTGCGCACAACAATTTAAAAAAGCTCCTCTTCTGGGTTTTCCCCATTTCAGGTGGTGTCGGGAAGATCACCTAAGTTTGCTCCCTTGCCGGTCGCATCCACATCCTTTCCGGCTCTGGAGGATTGGCAAAGGGCCCTGAGGGAGATTTGGGGAATGGTTAAGAAAAACCTGGGGAAAGCTTTTCAAACCCAGAAAAGACAGGCAGATAAGAGACGGTCTGTAGTGTGGAAATTCTCTCCAGGAGATTTGGTATGGGTGTCCACTCGTCATTTGGCCCTGAAGCAACTGTCACCCAAGCTGGGTCCTAGATTTATCGGACCTTTTCCAGTAGCCAGGAAAATCAATAATCTCACTTAACTTATGCGATTGATCTCCCAGCCAGTATGAGAGGTGTGAGATCATTCCATGTGTCTCTTTTAAAGCCAGCAGTACACGTGGATTCCTCTCTCTCCCCCCCCCCCCCCCCCGTATGTTGGTGGATGACCAACCAGAGTATGAGATTGAAAAGATCCTAGATTCTCATCTGGTGCAGAATTCTGTGCAATACCTGATCCACTGGAAGGGATATGGCATAGAGGAGAGATCTTGGGTGCCAGATTGTCGCATGCACGCGGAGGAATTAAAGAAAGAGTTTCATGACTTACATCCTGGGAAGCCTGGTGGAGAGTGTCCGGAGTACTGTAATGGATTGTGGAGACACCGCCGCGCGGTCTGACAGTGAGGCGGCTGTTTCCGCGTTCAGACCGGCGGTTTCTCTGCAGCAGCATGGGTCTGGTTTATCTGAACCTAGTAGTGCACACAGATGGAGAGTTACGCTGCAAGACAAGCTCTTTATGTCAATAGGAGAGGGGTCAGCTGATCAGGACGATCAGCTGATCTCGGCGTGGCAGGGGATTGGCTGAAGGGAACTGGGCGGCGCTGAGGAGCGCTTTGCTGTATATACTCCGTGCCTGTCAGTTGCTGGTTGTCTGGCGTTGAGAATGCTTATGTGTTAGCACTCAGACCTTAGTCAGATCTCTCAGTGTGGTGGAACCAGGAGGACCTGGGAATCCACACTTAGCCAGATTACTGTGTTACTAATGTGTTATACTTCAGACTAGTTCCAGGGTGTTGTGACTACGGACCTCACACCCAAGACTAGGGATACTGTGTTACTATTGTGTTATACTTCAGACTAGTTCCAGGGTGTTGTGACTACGGACCTCACACCCAAGACTAGGGATACTGTGTTACTATTGTGTTATACTTCAGACTAGTTCCGGGGTGTTGTGACTACGGACCTCACACCCAAGACTAGGGATACTGTGTTACTATTGTGTTATACTTCAGACTAGTTCCAGGGTGTTGAGACCACGGACCTCACACCCAAGACTAGGCCTTAACTGATTACCTGTTGCCAACCTTGCCTGTCCGACCCTTCTGGCTGACACCCGCCCCCTGGGCGTTCAGTCCATCTGCAGGGACCCCCTGTCTCTCAGAGGGACCTCTCTGCAAAACAGTCAGGGACTCATCCTCTAGGAGTTCTTTGACTGCAGTAGAGTCTGACTCTTATGGTTGTAGTCATCTGCTCCTCAGGTGACCCTACTCGTTACTGTTGCACCAAACACTTACACGGTTCAGGTGTCCAGAGGTTAGTTATACTTGTATTATTGGTGATTCTGCAGATCATTAATAATCAGGTATAAATCTGTATTCTTGGTGATACTGCAGATCACCAATAATCAGATTCTCTCTGTGTTGCTGACACCGATCGTTACACACTTCCTCCCAGAATTCCTTGCTCAACATAGTTTTCTGATTAGGGAAACTTACCTTGGAACCTCAGCCTCTTTTGTACTTTGTTGCAAATATTCTAGTGTAGTTAAGTATTGGGGAGTGCATCTTGCATTCCCTATAGTGCAGTCAGGCTCTGTTACTATTTGTACTGTTTATTCCTGTGCTGTCTTGTCTTTGTCCTTGCGATTGTACTGTCGCCTGCGGTGGCTGACAGTGAAACGTTTGGTCTCCTTCCTAGATCACATTCACCCTAGCGGTAGAGGCGGTGGATCTCCTTTGTCTGACTCTTGGAGTATAACCTTAGCTGCGGCTGCTACTGGTTACTCCTTTAGTCTGTCTTGTCCAGCACGAACGCTTGCTGTTGTCTAAGGTGAGGCAACTGATTAGCAAGCGTTCGCGTTATTTCTCTGTCGTCATTGTTTGTGTTATTTTGTTAGTTAGGGTTGGTACATTTTGTCACTGTTACGCTTATCGTGCGGTGGCCGTACCGTTACCGTGCTTGTCTTTGTTGCGCATATCGTGCGGGACCGCGTTTAGCTAGTTCATTTGTTATTTTCTTTGACGTTCAGATTGTGGTTCTTTGCTGTGTCTTTCTTACTCAGTCACGCTCTGTCTTTACTCAGTCTTGTGTTGCTGATAGCAATCGCTTCTCTTGCGATTAGCTTTCTCACTCTGGTCTGCTCTGATGTGATACGTCTACCATCGCGGAGTGGCAACTAGATTGGTGGACATTCATGTTGTCTGTCTCGGTCTTTGCTTTCTTCTGAGTTATTGCTTTGTTGCTCAGTCGGGCAATTTCAATCTGGCATCTGTGGTTGTACAGGGGACTTGTTCCTCTGTACTCCACAGTTCCATCTGCAGGTTGGAATTCTCCTCTGTTGTTCTATCCTGCTTAATCGTGCAATTTCAATCTGGCATCTGTGGATGTGCAGAGGGTTTATTCCTCTGCACTCCTCAGCTCCATCTGCTGGTTGGAATTCTCCTCTACAAATCAATACTGGGTACTTTGCTTCTGTGACTGTGGCGATTTCCTCCTGCTTCAGCACGCGTGGTGAGCGCTGGCTGGAAATCGCCCGCAGATCATTACAGGTGCTATATAAGGAATAACAATCAGCCAGGAGCAAGCTAACAAATCTACAAGAGCCTAACTAAGCTTTCCCTAGCAGAGTCTGTCAGCAGCTGTCCCTTAACTAATTACTGCAGGCAGACGACTAAGTGAACAGGCTGGAGAACCTTGCCTTTTATAAGTGGGGGTGGGGCTCCAGGAGTGAGTGTAGTCTGATTGGCGATAATGTGCCTGCTGACTGTGATGTACAGGGTCAAAGGTGACCCTCATAGAGCATCATGGGGGTGAACCAAACTTCCGCAATAGTTCGCCTTCGCTGGCGAACGCAAACCACCCAAAGTTCGCCTGGAACTGTTTGCGGGCGAACCGTTCGGGCCATCTCTAACCCCCGCCTCAGCAGCAGCGTGAAGGCCCACCACTGCCAAGCGCTGCTGCAGATGGTCAGCCTGGGGAAGAACAAGATTATGGCAGACCACGTCCTGGCCAAGCTCCGAGAGCAGGAGAGGAGTTGGCTGACCCCCAGAGGCCTCAGAGTCGGAGAGGTGGTGGCCGACAATGGGGCAAACTTAGCTGCTGCCATCCACCGGGGAAACCTCACCCACATCCCCTGTCTGGCCCACGTCCTGAACCTGGTGGTGCAGAAATTCCTGCACACCTACCAGGGGATGGACACTCTTTTGGGAGCAGCAAGGAAAACCGTGGGTCATTTTCACTGCTCGGGTGGTGCCACAGCTAGCCGTGCAGCTAGAGCTGAACCTCCCACGGCACCGGCTCATTATAGACGTTCCAACACGCTGGAATTCCACCCTGGCAATGTGTGAACGTCTGGTTGAACAGAGGCGGGTTGTCAGCCTCTACCTGGCCAAAGCAACCTTGGAGGCCAACTTGTCCGGAACCGGCACCACCCACCTCCCGGACATCATCCTCAGTGCTGATTGGGGAAAAATGCAGCTGGTGTTCGTGGTGCTGGCACCCTTCCTGGAGGCCACCAACATGGTCAGCCGGGACCATGCGTCGCTGTGTGAGTGGGTGACCATGGTGTGCATGCTGGAAAAGGCCCTCGATGCTCTGCTGGAAGTGGGAGAGGAAGCCTCGATCCAGCAGGAGCAGCAGAGTCCACCTCTGTGCGGCAGGAGGAGGAGTTGGAGGACTTGGAGGAGTTGGAAGTCCCTGACCTTGAAGAGGAGGGGGCACAGCGGAGTGCAGCTGCAGTAGTGCGGGGGTGGAGAGAGCAAGATGAGGCTCCAGAATCAGAGGAGGAGAACAGCACTGTCAGCAGGCCAGAAGATGATGGGTCAGCAGAGATGGCAACCCTCTTCCCCATGGCAGCGCACATGCTGCAGTGCCTGCACAAAGACCCAAGGGTGAAGCAGATGTGTGCTCAGGAGGACATCTGGATCACCCTGATGCTGGACCCACGGCTGAAGGGGAAGCTGGCTCAGTTCCTGCCTGTAGGAGGAGACCCTGTGCGCCAAATGAGGGACTTGCAGCAGATTCTGGTTCCGCGCTTTGAGGAAGCCTTCCCCCAGACTCCCACCCCCCCCCTGCTGTCACAGTCCAGCCAGCACAGCAGCAGGTGCCTGCATCCAGAAGCAGCAGGCGTCCAACAAACATGCTGTCTCTGACAAAGGCGCTGTATACCATGCCAGTACCGCTGCCTACAGAGAAGGTGCCTACAGCAGCATCCGGCTCTCAAAGACAGAACCAGCACCTAACCCGGATGGTGGCCGACTATATGGGGTCCTACAGCGGGCTTGACACCGACACCACTGTGGACCCCTTGGAGTACTGGGTCAAGCACCTGGATATCTAGAGCAAGCTGGCGCAATACGCCCTGGAAGTGCTGTCCTGCCCGCCTTCCAGCGTGATGTCAGAAAGGTGCTTCAGTGCGGCCGGTGGCGCGGTCACTGAGAAGCGCTCTTGTCTGTCCAGCCAGTCTGTGGACAGACTGACTTTTTAAAAAATGAACCAGGCTTGGGCGGTTGGTAAGTTCCTGGCCCCTGTTGTTGGCAAGAGGGGGAAATGAAGTGGCTGAGTGGGAATCACTATGCCTGCTTCACCACCCTTTACCACCACAACCTCCTGACTCCATCTTGATTAAGCCAGGTTAAAAAAAAATTCACAGCCGTGGTACCAGCACACTAAGTGCCATGGTCAACTATGTAAACACAATTGCTGTGTAATTTTTTGGGAGGTGTCTAGCACAGACACCTCCAAAAAAATTACACAGCAATTGTGTTTAGATAGTTCGCCATGGCACTTGTAGAGGTACCACGGCTCAGTCCAAGTTGTGGGGAGGCCCCAACTGCGGCAGTACGACCGCTTCCTTGAACCTAGTCCTGATGTTAATTGACAGCCATTTTTTTATTCTTTTTGGGGGGATTTTAAGTCCCCACATCATCAGTGTTTCCATTTACAAAATAATGAAGCTACATGCCTCATATACCCTTAAAAATGTTTTTAAAGCAATTTAAAGTCAACTTCCGGTTTTCCATTTAAAGTCAACTTTCGGATATCCGGCCCGGATTCGGATTGGAAAATTTTTGATCCAGATATCCGACCCGGATCGGATAGAGGGGTATCCAGATCCGAATTAGTTCCAGATAGTGAAAAGTGGTATCCAAGCAGCACTGCCCAATAGAGCACTGAAAGCACGCCAAAAACGGGATACAAATTGAATGCCCCTGTCTGACACTATGCTTTATGGAATTCCATGTAATCGGAACACATGAATCACAAACAATTTAGCCAGTTCTTGAGCAGAGGGCAGACCAGAGAGGGGTACAAAATGTGCCATCTTGCTGAAACAGTCTACAACAACCCAGATTACTTTTTTACCCCCCGAGGAAGGCAAATCTACCACAAAATCCATTGATAAATTCGACCATGGTCTAGCTGGAATAGGTAGGGGCATAAGATGACCTCGGGGAGCGACCCTAGAGACCTTATTTCTAGCACAAGTGGCACATGCTCCCACGAAAGCCTTACAATCTTTCTTTATGGAAGGCCACCACACATGACAGGACAAAAGTTCTAACGTCTTGGTCTCACCAGGATGCCCTGCAATGAAATAACTGTAGAATTTGAAGTCGAAGGTGTAAAAGAACGTAATCTAAGTTAGGAGGCTTTCCAGGAGGACTCTCTTGCTGAAAGGACAGCAGTGAATCATATAGATCAGGGAACTCTTGCGTGTGAATGGCCGCAAGAACGCAATGAGAGGGCACAATCATTTTAGGAGTGGTAACCTGAGATATTTCTTCTTCTAGATAAGGCATCAGCCTTTACATTCTTGGAACCTGGCTTGTATGTGATAGTGAAATTTGAACCGGGAAAAAAACATTGCCCATCGTGCTTGCCTGGGATTGAGCCTTTTAGCCCCCTCAATGAATGGTAACTGGTAATAAAATTTTCTTTATTTTAAGGGGAAGCAACGGCTCGCCCAAGTGAAGTTCCCTTACTTAACCTAGGCTCTGGAGTTTTCCGGAGCCTTCTTTGCAGAACAAGACTGTGCAAAATGACCCTTCCCACCACAATACATACAAAGACCTTCCTGTCTTCTTCTGAGTTTCTCAGCGGGGGAGAGTTTGGTGAAACCCAGTTGCATGGGCTCTTCGCTAGAAGGGGGAGAAAAGCTACTCGGCCTAACAAGAAGAGTAAGCCCTACCCTGACGTCGGTGCCTAATCCGTCTATCTACCTTTATAGCCAAAGTGAAAGCCTCCTCTTAAGTCTTGGGTTCAGGGTGACTTACTAAGACATCATTCACAGAATCGGCTGAGCCGAACAAAAATTGATCTAGGAGTAGAAATGGGCCGAACGGTTCGCCGGCGAACGGTTCCAGGCGAACTTTGGGTGGTTCGCCTTCGTCGGCGAAGGCGAACTTTACCGGAAGTTCGATTTGCCCCATAATGCTCCTTTAGGGTCAACTTTGACCCTCTACATCACAGTCTGCAGGCACATTGTAGCCAATAAAGCTACACTCAGTCCTGGAGCCACTCCCCCCCTTATATAAGGCAGGCTCCGCCGGCCATTACACTCACTTGTGTGCCTGCAATAGTGAGAGTAGGGCGAGCTGCTGCAGACTGTTTTTCCTAGGGAAAGATTAGTTAAGCTCTTGGCTTGTTAGCTTGCTCCTGGCTGATTCTTATTGCTATAATAGCACCCAGCAACAGCTCTTTTCAGAGCTAATCCTGTTCTTGTGTTTTGTTTTTTTTGTTTTTTCTGTGTGTCACTGACACTTGTGTTTTATAGACAGCTTTTGTTATTTCTTACTGTGTGCCACTGCCAGCCCAGGCCAATCATAATCACACACCAGTGTCAGCTACACATTGTGTAATACCCATTATTACTGCACTTGTGTTGTATAGACAGCTTTTGAAATAAATTATATATATATATATATATATATATATACCTACCTAGCTGTTGTGTTCAGTGAAACCACCTCATCACACAGCATATAACTGACTGTTGTGTTCAGTGAATCCGCATCATCAGAGCATATATCTTTACCTGACTGTTGTGTTCAGTGAATCCGAATCATCACAGCATATACCTTTACCTGACTGTCGTGTTCAGTGAATCCGCCTCATCACAGCATATACCTGACTGTTGTGTTCAGTGAAACCGCCTCATCACAGCATATACCTTTACCATATACCCCAGATAGCCAGGTAGATATCTCTCTCTCTCTCTCTCTTAGTAGGGATGGTCACCGCTTTCCGCGGAATTGTATTTTCCGGAATTTTTAGGCGGAAATTGGTCATTCCGTTCCGTTTGGTCGGAACGGAATTGCTTTTTCAATCTGGCGGAATTCCAAAATTGCCTGTGATATTCTGCCGGTATCCGTTGATGGTTTTAAGCTGAAAATTCAGTTCAAAGGCATCAAGTCCTAGAGAGAGAGAGAGAGAGAGCTCATTTTTCTCTTGGGTATATCACAATGGTACATGCTAGGCTGGCTTCAGCATGTAGTGTTGGTGGTGGTATAGTGGTTAAGTGAGTTACCTACCACACACTCAGACCTGGGTTCTATTCCAAGCCAATGTGAGTTGGCTTTTGACATGCTACAAATCCTTAAGCAAGCCAATTTTTCTCTTGGATATATCATAATGGTACATGCTAGGCTGGCTTCAGCATGTAGTGTTGGTTGGGGTATAGTGGTTAAGTGAGTTACCTACCACACTCAGACCTGGTTTCTATTCCCAGCCAATGTGAGTTGGCTTTTGACATGCTACAAATCCTTAAGCAAGCTAATTTTTATCTCGGATTGATCATAATGGTACATGCTAGGCCGGCTTCAGCATGTAGTGTTGGTGGTGGTATAGTGGTTAAGTGAGTTACCTACCACACACTCAGACCTGCGTTCTATTCCCAGCCCAGCCTGGGTTCAATTCCCAGCCACGGTATTTAAGCTGGCTTTTGAAATACTACAATTCCCTGGAAGACAAGACCCTCCGGGAGGAGGGAGGAAGGAAGAAAAGGACTAAGGGAACAGTTAATAGGGTATATGGGCTACCATATAGGATAAACAAGGTTACTTTAGCGATTTTTTAAATTTTTCCGACGGAATCCGGAATTCCACGGAATTTCGTACAAATCCGGCGGAATTTTCATAGCGACGGAATTTAACACTGACGGAATCCGTGATTTCTGGCGGAACGGAATTTGCTCTTTCCGATCATCCCTACTGGGGGGTTGGCACACCAAAGATAATAAGGTCATTGCTTTATTGTGGTCAGACCAAATTTGATCAGCTGGACAGTCACTGTTCTGTCATTCAGCTACATCAGCCGGGCGACCATATGGGCTGTAAAGCCACCATCACCTGCACTCTCGTCATGGTGCGCACCAGTCCAGCATGGCCATCACTACACAAACGGCTATTTGCAGTCACTGCATACCTTTCACTGCATCTGTGACTGCACATTGTATTATACCTGGCAGTCAGTGCATACCTTTCACTTGAATGGATGGCAGACTTGCCCTCCAGAACAAATTCTTGTGAAAGGCAAGTGGTGTCATCTTTGTTCGCCATAACAAATTCTCGTTAAAGGATTTAAAGTTAATTCATTTCAAATACAGCAAGCCCTCGAAAGTCCTCCCGTATTGTTATTTTTGGTCACTACCTCGGGGCGGGCATGCCATGCCTGCTGCCTTCCTTGGTTGGATGTGTGGTGGTAGCCGTTTCTTAGGCTTCAACTCCGGAACGGAATAGAAACCGGATTCCCCGGCCATTACCCGTGGTCAGTCACCATGGTACTGAGAAACTAGTACCATCGAAAGTTTCACACAGTTGAAGAAATGGCAGACTTGCCCTCCATAAAACATTCTTGGCAAATGCTTTCGAGTTGGTTTGTCTTACGCTGGGTCAAGGGTCCATCTGACCACAGATGCCTGGTCTGCAAAGCACGGTCAGGGCAGGTACAGCATGGGTCTCAGCAGGCTCCCACTTCGGACCGGAATCGAACCTTGATTCCTCGGCCATTACCCGTGGTGACAATGGCAGACTTTCCCTCCATAACACATTCTCATTAAAGGATTTAAAGTGAATTAATTTCAAAAACAGCAGGGTCTCGAAAGTCCTCCCGTATAGTTATTTTTGGTCACTACCTCGGGGCGGGCATGCCATGCCTGCTGCCTTCCTTGCCTGGATGTGTGGTGGTGTCCGTTTCTTAGCCTCCAACTCCGGAACGGAATAGAAACCGGATTCCCCGCCCATTACCCGCGGTCAGTCACCATGGTACTGAGAAACTAGTACCATTGAAAGTTTCACACAGTTGAAGGAATGGCAGACTTGCCCTCCATAAAACATTCTTGGCAAATGCTTTCGAGTTGGTTTGTCTTCCGCTGGGTCAAGGGTCCATCTGACCACAGATGCCTGGTCTGCAAAGCACGGTCAGGGCAGGTACAGCATGGGTCTCAGGCTCCCACTTCGGACCGGAATCGAACCTTGATTCCCCGGCCATTACCCGTGGTGACAATGGCAGACTTGCCCTCCATAACACATTCTCGTAGCAGGTACTGAACAGCAAGTAGAAAATGTAATTAAAAAAAAATAGATATAAGCTAAGCTTTAACAATGGTAGAAAAAGTACCATCAAAAGTTGATAAGGCAGTCAGACATTACCTGATATCACTGAGAAAGAGCAATCTCGCCATGTTGCGCACCAGTCCAGCATGGCCGTCACTACACAATCAGTTTGCGATGCGTTACACAGTGAGATTGGTCTGTCAGTGTGAAGCAGTACACTAATTACACTCCCTGATTGATGTATACACATGCAAGATGTTTTAAAGCACTTTAGGCCTGCAATTTAGCATTCAATGTGATTTCTGCCCTTAAAACGCTGCTTTGCGTCAAATCCAGATTTTTCCCTGGCACTTTTGGCGTGTATCCCACTCCGCCATGCCCCCCTCCAGGTGTTAGACCCCTTGAAACATTTTTTCCATCACTTTTGTGGCCAGCATAAGTGTTTCTAGTTTTCAAAGTTCGCCTCCCCATTGAAGTCTATTGCTGTTCGCAAAAGTTTGTGCGAACCGAACCTTCCGCGGAAGTTCGTGAACCCGGTTCGCGAAGCAAAAATCGGAGTTTCGGCCCATCTCTATCTAGGAGTGCTGCCCCACCCCATTTAATAGAAACCGACCATCTCCTGAACTCAGCAGCATACTCCTCGACAGTATGACGGCCCTGACGGAGATATCTTAATTTACGAGTAGCTGTAGCTGATATGTCAGGATCAGCATAAATGGTTGCTATGGCATCAAATAAACTTTCTATGGAGGTGAGAGCTTCATGATCAGGAATCAAACCATAGGCCCAGGTTTGAGAGTCACCCTGAAGTAAAGTTTTTATTAGTGTGATCTTCTGTGACTCGGTTCCAGAAGATCTGGATCTAACTTCAAAATAGGACATACAACGATTCCTAAAATTACTGAAATCAGATAGTGAACCCGTAAATTTATCTGCTAAAGGCATTTTAGGCTCTAAGACAGGCATGCTAGGAGCGCTTGAAGGAGCATGCTGATTATTGGCATTAGCAGAGACATTCATCTGAGCTAGAGTGGTAGACAATTGAGTCAACTGGGTCTGCTGGGTGGAAACCTGCTCAGTGAGTCGATTGACAGCTCCTAGGAGTAGGAATGCTCATTCGGATTCCGCGGAAATGCAATTTCTGAAATTCCGCTCGGAAATTGCATTTCCGCATCGGAATGCGGAAATCGGTAATGCAAGTGCCTTAGTCCGCCGGAAATCGCGGAAATTCCGCCCGACTTTAACATTGATTTTCTCAAAAACTACAAGGTCTTTTTGAAAACTTTTTTTTGCATCTTGTTCAAAAGATTCAGTTTAATAACCCCTGAAAATTTGGTGTTTCTAGGACTTACGGGGGCTTTGCTATTAACCGCTAAAGTCGGCGGATTTTTACTGTAGTGCAAAATGCAGAAAATCTGCTTCTGCCTATTTTCTGCATTTACATTACAGGAAAAATCCGCCGACTTTAACGGTTAATAGCAAAGCCCCCGTATGTCTTAGAAACACCAAATTATCAGGGTTTATAAAACAGAACCTTCTGAACAAGATGCAAAAAAAAGTTTTCAAAAAGACCTTACAGTTTTGAGAAAATCGATGTTAAAGTCGGGCGGAATTTCCGCGATTTCCGGCGGAAATTCCGCATTGGAATGCGGAAATTGGTAGCGGAAAGCGGAATCGGTATTTGGCAATGGCGGAATGCGGAATTACCGCGGAATCGGAAATTGGCATTTCCGACCATCCCTACCTAGGAGTGCCAAGATCTGTTTTTGAAGCTAATGGGCTTTGATAATACTAATGGGTCTTGATAATATCACGCTGGTGCATGAAGAGGACTAGCATAATAATTGCAATACACAGTGCTAGTGAGAAAAGCGTAGTCTCAGAAACGGGTCGAGGTCGTACACAAGAGCAGATAGCAACAGTACAGAAGGGTTAGGCAAAATCGTAGTCAAATAACAGGCAGAGTCATACACATAGGTCAGTTGTCAGTTGTATTGGAGGGGTTACACAGGAGCAAAGTCATACACAGATATCAGATGTCAATAGTATAGAGGGGCTAGGCAGATTCGAGGTCGAGGAGGCAGGCAAAAGGTCAGTACACAGATAAATATACAATATTACAAATATATAATACTGACTGACTAGAGTACATATATATTGTGCTGATGCGCAATATATGAAATGTAGCTCTCACAGATTCTCACTAGGCTAAGGGCCAAGAACCAGCGAACTGATTAGTATTAAGGCCAGTGAGCAAATGACTCACTTGGCCTGAAATACCCAAGAGGCAGGGCAGATCCCACCCCCAGGATGAAAGCCCCTCCTGTCAGACACGCCTCCTCAGCCTGTAAAGGCTTCTCTGCCCCGCGCACCCCCGACAAGAGGAACTGAGCATGCAAGTCTGTTGATGCACCACCGGAGGGATGCCGTCGGAAGCTGGCAGAACGGAAGTCCCATCACCAAAGACACCGCGGGACCCGCCGCTGGAAGGTAAGATCGTTAAACACGTACTGGGGCTTTGCTATTAACCGCTAAATTCAACAGCGAGTGACTACTATAAAAAGTGCAAACACAATTTTTTTACAAAAAAAATTGTGTTAAATGGGAATGGCGAACAGTCCAAGTTCACCAGGAACTGTTTACAGGTCAACTGTTTGGGCCATTTCTAAAACTGACCGTTATTGTAAATGTGATGCTTAGTGCAAAAATAATAAACAGCATTATTTGTTTCTGAGGGAATTTACCTTCTGCTAACATCCTATTCTGGATCTCCTGTTGAATTTGTTGCTGCGCCCAATTCGTTGCAGCTAAACCAAAGAAAAAGGTAGGGTTACTAATGTATGGAGCTAATTAGTATATCATTATAAAACATACCTGCTGGGAGAAATTAATAAGAGTACATGAACACCCACTGCAAGAGAAAGTTTTACAAGTTCCACTTCATTGCTAATTTTAACCTAATAAAGCTGCAATACAAACAATTCAGACCAACCTTTGTCAGACCAATGTTGTTATCATGCAATTCCTTGATATATATATATATATATTTTTTTTTTTATTGGAAACCACAAAGCAACATATAAGGGATCTTAAGCATAGTCATCATAAATGTATTCAACAATGTTACCACAAAAACCCTGAAACATCATATGAAATCTCCTCCATAAAACCGACTGCAGAAAGACTGTAGCTGCATCATGTAGCCCCTGATTGGAGTGCATTCCTTAACTCAGGACACAAGTTGCATGCATATTTTATATCTTCAGGCCTAACGTTACACTGTAAATTCTGACTGTTAGAATGTAAGTATACTGGAATTCTAGGCCTCAGGTACTGAAGTCTAAAGACTTGAGATACAGAGTCTCTTTAAGCAGAGTTTCTCGGAGATAAATGATACAGTCATGTACTGGGAATATGTTCCTTTGTAGAAGGCCACAGGTCTAATTGTCCCCGACAGGCAGACCACGGGAACATTAAACATAGGCCATATTTATCAACATGGGATTCTTTGCGACTAGGGGAAAGGGGCTCATAGAATATTTATCAAGTAGGTGTGTATCATGACACCATAAGGGGTCTGAGCCAATTGTAGGCTTGGAGGTATGGCTCAGATGATGTCAGAATTTAACTCTTTGATGTTCATATAAAGAGGGAGCACGGAGGGAAAACGGTACTGTACTCTACTTTCCAGCTATCCGGCTCTCTATGCTTCCTAGTTAGAATACTAGCTTCCTGTATGTATGATGTAAATATATGTGATGTACATAGGACATAGGAAAGACTATTTATACTTTAAAGAAATCAAACTGTAACACAAGATGCTTAATAAACCCCTTTGAAAGGTGAAGAAGGCTGTCTCCGCTCTATCTCCTGTATGCTGTCGCTGTAAATTGCAGCTCTGAAGAGTTGCTGGTGCCGGAGCTAAAGGTGATTTCTTACACTGACATCCATCAAGGCAATAATGTGTGCAAATAGCAATGTTCACCAAACTCACCCTGTGGCCCATATGCAATTAACTTTTTCTTTTGAGTTTTTTCCTAGGAGATAATTTTTCATCTTCTATTTAACTACTTCCCGACCGCCGTATAGACAAAAGGGCGGCCGGGAAGTGGACGCCGCAAGGACCGCCGTATTGACAAAATGTGGCGGTCCTTGTATGGGCATGGGCGGAGCGATCGCGTCATCCGTGACGCGATCCTCCGCCTCCGCCTGGCGCCGCTCACCCGCCGCAACATCCCGCCGGCCATACGGAAGCGCCGGCGGGATGTTAACCTGACGATCGCCGCATACAAAGTGTATAATACACTTTGTAATGTTTACAAAGTGTATTATACAGGCTGCCTCCTGCCCTGGTGGTCCCAGTGTCCGAGGGACCACCAGGGCAGGCTGCAGCCACCCTAGTCTGCACCAAGCACACTGATTCCCCCCCCCTTGCCCCAGATCGCCCACAGCACCCATCATACCCCCCCTCCCCAACCCCCAGACCCCTGTTTGCACCCAATCACCCCCCTAATCACCCATCAATCACTCCCTGTCACTATCTGTCAACGCTATTTTTTTTTATCCCCCCCCTGCCCCCTGCTCCCTCCTGATCACCCCCCCACCCCTCAGATTCTCCCCAGACCCCCCCAGACCCCCCCCCCATGTACTGTATGCATCTATCCCCCCTGATCACCTGTCAATCACCTGTCAATCACCTGTCAATCACCTGTTAATCACCCGTCAATCACCCGTCAATCACCCCCTGTCACTGCCACCCATCAATCAGCCCCTATCCTGCCTCTTGCGGGCAATCTGATCACCCCCCCACACCAATAGATCGCCCGCAGATCCGACGTCAGATCACCTCCCAAATCCATTGTTTACATCTATTCTCTCCTCTAAACACCCACTAATTACCCATCAATCACCCATCAATCACCCCCTATCACCACCTGTCACTTTTACCTATCAGATCAGACCCTAATCTGCCCCTTGCGGGCACCCAATCACCCGCCCACACGCTCAGATTGCCCTCTGATCCCCCCTTATCAATTCACCAGTGCATTAATTACATCTGTTCTTCCCTGTAATAACCCACTGATCACCTGTCAATCACCTGCCAATCACCTATCACCCATCTGTCACCCCCTGTCACTGCCACCCATCAATCAGCCCCTAACCTGCCCCTTACGGGCAATCTGATCACCCACCCACACCATTAGATCGCCCGCAAACCCGCCGTCAGATTACCTCCCAAATGTATTGTTTACATCTGTTATCTTCTCTAAACACCCACTAATTACCCATCAATCACCCATCAATCACCCCCTATCACCACCTGTCACTGTTACCTATCAGATCAGACCCTTATCTGCCCCTTGCGGGCACCCAATCACCCGCCCACACGTTCAGATTGCCCTCAGACCCCCCCCCCCCCTTATCAATTCGCCAGTGCATTAATTACATCTGTCCTTCCCTGTAATAACCCACTGATCACCTGTCAATCACCTGCCAATCACCTATCACCCATCAATCACCCCCTGTCACTGCCACCCAACAATCAGGCCCTAACCTGCCCCTTGCGGGCAATCTGATCACCCACCCACACCAATAGATCGCCCGCAGATCCGACATCAGATCACCACCCAAGCGCAGCGTTTACATCTATTCTCTCCTCTAAACACCCACTAATTACCCATCAATCACCCATCAATCACCCCCTATCACCACCTGTCACTGTTACCCATCAGATCAGACCCTAATCTGCCCCTTTGCGGGCACCCAATCACCCGCCTACACGCTCAGATTGCCCTCAGACCCCCCCTTATCAATTTGCCAGGGCATTATTTACATCTGTCCTTCCCTGTAATAACCCACTGATTACCTGTCAATCACCTGTCAATCACCCATCAATCAACCCCTGTCACTGCCACCCATCAATCACCCCCTGTCACTGCCACCCATCAATCAGCCCCTAACCTGCCCCTTGCGGGCAATCTGATCACCCACCCACACCAATAGATCGCCCGCAGATCCGACATCAGATCACCACCCAAGCGCAGTGTTTCCATCTATTCTCTCCTCTAAACACCCACTAATTACCCATCAATCACCCATCGATCACCCCCTATCACCACCTGTCACTTTTACCCATCAGATCAGACCCTAATCTGCCCCTTGCGGGCACCCAATCACCCGCCTACACGCTCAGATTGCCCTCAGACCCCCCCTTATCAATTCGCCAGTGCAATATTTACATCTGTTCTCCCCTGTAATAACCCACTGATTACCTGTCAATCACCTATCAATCACCCATCAATCACCCCCTGTCACTGCCACCCATCAATCACCCCCTGTCACTGCCACCCATCAATCACCCGCTGTCACTGCCACCCATCAATCAGCCCCTAACCTGCCCCTTGCGGGCTATCTGATCACCCACCCACACCAATAGATCGCCCGCAGATCCGACGTCCGATCACCTCCCAAGTGCAGTGTTTACATCTGTTCTCTACCCTAAACACCCACTAATTACCCATCAATCACCCCCTGTCACTGCTACCTATCAGATTAGACCCCTATCTGCCCCTAGGGCACTCAATCACCCGCCCACACCCTCAGAATGCCCTCAGACCCCAGCCCTGATCACCTCGCCAGTGCATTGCTTGCATCTATTCCCCCCTCTAATCACACCTTGAGACACCCATCAATCACCTCCTGTCACCCCTTAGCACACCTACCCATCAGATCAGGCCCTAATTTGCCCCGTGTGGGCTCCTGATCACTCGGCCAAACCCTCAGATCCCCCTCAGACCCCCTTCCGATCACCTCCCCAGTGCATTGATTGCATCTATTTTCCCCTCTAACCACCCCCTGAGACACCCATCAATCACCTCCTGTCACCCCCCTAGCACTCCTATCCATCAGATCAGGCCCAATACAACCTGTCATCTAAAAGGCCACCCTGCTTATGACCGGTTCCACAAAATTCGCCCCCTCATAGACCACCTGTCATCAAAATTTGCAGATGCTTATACCCCTGAACAGTCATTTTGAGACATTTGGTTTCCAGACTACTCACGTTTTTGGGCCCGTAAAATGCCAGGGCGGTATAGGAACCCCACAAGTGACCCCATTTTAGAAAAAAAGACACCCCAAGGTATTCTGTTAGGTGTATGACGAGTTCATAGAAGATTTTATTTTTGTCAAAAGTTAGCGGAAATTGATTTTTATTGGTTTTTTTTCACAAAGTGTCATTTTTCACTAACTTGTGACAAAAAATAAAATCTTCTATGAACTTGCCATACACCTAACGGAATACCTTGGGGTGTCTTATTTCTAAAATGGGGTCACTTGTGGGGTTCCTATACTGCCCTGGCATTTTAGGGGCCCTAAACCGCGAGGAGTAGTCTAGAAAACAAATGCCTCAAAATGACCTGTGAATAGGACGTTGGGCCCCTTAGCGCACCTAGGCTGCAAAAAAGTGTCACACATGTGGTACCGCCGTACTCAGGAAAAGTAGTATAATGTGTTTTGGGGTGTATTTTTACACATACCCATGCTGGGTGGGAGAAATTTCTATGTAAATGGACAATTGTGTGTAAAAAAAATCAAACAATTGTCATTTACAGAGATATTTCTCCCACTTAGCATGGGTATGTGTAAAAATACACCCCAAAACACATTATACTACTTCTCCTGAGTACGGCGGTACCACATGTGTGGCACTTTTTTAAACCCTAAGTACGCTAAGGGGCCCAAAGTCCAATGAGTACCTTTAGGATTTCACAGGTCATTTTGCGACATTTGGTTTCAAGACTACTCCTCACGGTTTAGGGCCCCTAAAATGCCAGGGCAGTATAGGAACCCCACAAATGACCCCATTCTAGAAAGAAGACACCCAAAGGTATTCCGTTAGGAGTATGGTGAGTTCATAGAAGATTTTATTTTTTGTCACAAGTTAGCGGAAAATGACACTTTGTGAAAAAAACAATTAAAATCAATTTCCGCTAACTTGTGACAAAAAAATAAAAACTTCTATGAACTCACCATACTCCTAACGGAATACCTTGGGGTGTCTTCTTTCTAAAATGGGGTCATTAGTGGGGTTCCTATACTGCCCTGGCATTTTAGGGGCCCTAAACCGTGAGGAGTAGTCTTGAAACAAAAATGACCTGTGAAATCCTAAAGGTACTCATTGGACTTTGGGCCTTTTAGCGCAGTTAGGGTGTAAAAAAGTGCCACACATATGGTATTGCCGTACTCGGGAGAAGTAGTACAATGTGTTTTGGGGTGTATTTTTACACATACCCATGCTGGGTGGGAGAAATACCTCTGTAATTGACAATCTTTTGATTTTTTTACACACAATTGTCCATTTACAGAGTTATTTCTCCCACCCAGCATGGGTATGTGTAAAAATACACCCCAAAACACATTGTACTACTTCTCCCGAGTACGGCGATACCACATGTGTGGCACTTTTTTGCACCCTAACTGCGCTAAAGGGCCCAAAGGCCAATGAGTACCTTTAGGATTTCACAGGTCATTTTGAGAAATTTCGTTTCAAGACTACTCCTCACGGTTTAGGGCCCTTAAAATGCCAGGGCAGTATAGGAACCCCACAAATGACCCCATTTTAGAAAGAAGACACCCCAAGGTATTCCGTTAGGAGTATAGCGAGTTCATAGAAGATTTTATTTTTTGTCACAAGTTAGCGGAAATTGATTTTAATAGTTTTTTTTCACAAAGTGTCATTTTCCGCTAACTTGTGACAAAAAATAAAAACTTCTATGAACTCACTATACTCCTAACAGAATACCTTGGGGTGTCTTCTTTCTAAAATGGGGTCATTTGTGGGGTTCCTATACTGCCCTGGCATTTTAGGGGCCCTAAACCGTGAGGAGTAGTCTTGAAACGAAATTTCTCAAAATGACCTGTGAAATCCTAAAGGTACTCATTGGACTTTGGGCCCTTTTGCGCAGTTAGGGTGCAAAAAAGTGCCACACATGTGGTATCGCCGTACTCAGGAGAAGTAGTATAATGTGTTTTGGGGTGTATTTTTACATATACCCATGCTGAGTGGGAGAAAGATCTCTGTAAATGGACAATTGTGTGTAAAAAAAATTAACAAATTGTCATTTACAGAGATATTTCTCCCACCCAGCATGGGTATGTGTAAAAATACACCCCAAAACACATTGTACTACTTCTCCTGAGTACGGCAATACCACATGTGTGGCACTTTTTTGCAGCCTAACTGCGCTAAGGGGTCCAAAGTCCAATGAACACCTTTAGGCTTTACAGGGGTGCTTACAATTTAGCACCCCCCAAAATGTCAGGACAGTAAACACACCCCACAAATGACCCCATTTTGGAAAGTAGACCCTTCAAGGTATTCAGAGAGGGGCATGGTGAGTCCGTGGCAGATTTCATTTTTTTTGTCGCAAGTTAGAAGAAATGGAAACTTTTTTTTTTTTTTTTTTGTCACAAAGTGACATTTTCCGCTTACTTGTGACAAAAAATAATATCTTCTATGAACTCACTATGCCTCTCAGTGAATACTTTGGGATGTCTTCTTTCCAAAATGGGGTCATTTGGGGGGTATTTATACTATTCTGGAATTCTAGCCCCTCATGAAACATGACAGGGGGTCAGAAAAGTCATAGATGCTTGAAAATGGGAAAATTCACTTTTTGCACCATAGTTTGTAAACGCTATAACTTTTACCCAAACCAATAAATATACACTGAATGGGTTTTTTTTAATCCAAAACATGTTTGTCCACATTTTTCGCGCTGCATGTATACAGAAATTTTACTTTATTTGAAAAATGTCAGCACAGAAAGTTAAAAAATCATTTTTTTGCTAAAATTCATGTCTTTTTTTGATGAATATAATAAAAAGTAAAAATCGCAGGAGCAATCAAATAGCACCAAAAGAAAGCTTTATTAGTGACAAAAAAAGGAGCCAAAATTCATTTAGGTGGTAGGTTGTATGAGCGAGCAATAAACCGTGAAAGCTGCAGTGGTCTGAATGGAAAAAAAGTGGCCGGTCCTTAAGGGGTAGAAAGCCCTAGGTCCTCAAGTGGTTAAAATAGCTTTTCAGCACTTTGCAACTGAAAAAGTACCAACAAGTAGGTGAAAAAGTACTGACAAACTTATTTTGAGTATTTCCTTGATTGCTTGTGTTTTAAAAGGCATTTTATTGACCATTTTTAAAATATCACCTAGGAGAAAACTAAGGAGAAAAAGTTAATTGCATAAAGGCCAGTGTGTTTATGTAAACCCGCCTCTGATGGACATGACATGCACAGCCATTACTGACACCTAATGTGTGTTCACAGAGGTGCTCTGCTTGCTATAACTGAATTGCTGTTGTTTATCCCCTGCTTATTGCCTGAAGAAGTGGGCTGTGCCCGCGAAACGCGTTGCATCTTTGGGGTATTTTCAATAAATGTGTATATCTATATATTTACAGTCCTTGGTGTCTGCTTTAACGGAGGTGAGTCCACCGCTTCCTCCCAGCAATTTTTTAAAAATTTTATGTACTTTTATTCTTCTGGCGCCTCTGTTCACCTACCAACCTAATGTGTGTCTAACCTCAAAGGCATTAATGCGCATGATGCAGGTTAAAGTGAGTGGAGGAATCTCCCTAGTGATTCCCGTGATCGCCGGGAAAGCTGATGCTCATTGTGTCTTTCCACTCCCTGGCGGATTGCATGGTGCCATGTCTAGTATAGCCTTAGTCAGTGGCCAGCGGCAGATTCCCGCTGCAACACTTAGTACAGCTAGAGTCAAAGTAAGCATCTTTACATTTTTGCTCCAAGGCTCCCCATTGGTCTGTTAATTTAAAGATGCTTTTTGCTTTAGCTATACTAAGTATAGCTACAGCGTTGCGGTGGAGCAGCGGTGTGGCGTGGGAGTGGAAGAGATCTCAATCAAGCATGTTAAAGGATACTGGCGTGAGACTTTTCTAAGGCTATTGGCATTTGAACATTTTTTAAAGGTACAAGTACGTATTTATGGTTAATTAACCACTTACCGACCGCCCACTGCACAGGGGCGGCCATAAAGTGGATCCTGCAAGGACCGCCGCATGTACAATTGGCGGCAGTCCTTGTACGGGCATGGGCGGAGTGATCGTGTCATTCGTGACGCGATCAGCCACCGGTGACAGGCTCCGCCCCCCTCGCGCTGTAACCCGCCGGTCGTTCGGAAGTGCCGGCGGGTTACTAGCACCCGGATCGCCGCATACAAAATGTATAATACACTTTGTAATGTATACAAAGTGTATTATACAGGCTGCCTCCTGCCCTGGTGGTCCCAGTGTCCGAGGGACCACCAGGGCAGGCTGCAGCCACCCTAGTCTGCACCCAAGCACAGTGATTTCCCCCCCCCCTGCCCCCTGATCGCCCACAGCACCCCTCAGACCCCCCCCTGCCCACCCCCCAGAACACTGTTTGCACCCAATCACCCCCCCTAATCACCCATCAATCACTCGCTGTCACTATCTGTAAACGCTAATTTTTTTTATGCCCTAAACTGCCCCCTGCTCCCTCCTGATCACCCCCACCCCTCAGATTCTCCCCAGACCCCCCCCCCCTGTGTACTGTATGCATCTATCCCCCCTGATCACTTGTAAATCACCTGTCAATCACCTGTCAATCACCCATCAATCTACCCTAAATACCCACTAATCACCCATCAATCACCCATCAATCACCCCCTATCACCGCCTGTCACTATTACCCATCAGATCAGACCCTAATCTGCCCCTTGCGGGCACCCAATCACCCGCCTACACACTCAGATTGCCCTCAGACCCCTCCTTATCAATTCGCCAGTGCATTATTTACATCTGTTCTTCCCTGTAATGACCCACTGATCACCTGTCAATCACCTGTCAATCACCCCCTGTCACTGCCACCCATCAATCACCCCCTGTCACTGCCACCCATCAATCAGCCCCTAACCTGCCCCTTGCGGGCAATCTGATCACCCACCCACACCAATAGATCGCCCGCAGATCTGACGTCAGATCACCTCCCAAGTGCATTGTTTACATCTGTTCTCTACCCTAAACACCCACTAATTACCCATCAATCACTCCCTGTCACTGCCCCTAGGGCACTCAATCACCCGCCCACACCCTCAGAATGCCCTCAGACCCCAGCCCTGATCACCTTGCCAGTGCATTGCTTGCATCTATTCCCCCCTCTAATCACACCTTGAGACACCCATCAATCACCTCCTGTCACCCCCTAGCACACCTACCCATCAGATCAGGCCCTAATTTGCCCCGTGTGGGCTCCTGATCACTCGGCCAAACCCTTAGATCCCCCTCAGACCCCCTTCCGATCACCTCCCCAGTGCATTGATTGCATCTATTTTCCCCTCTAACTACACCTTGAGACATCCATCAATCACCTCCTGTCACCCCCCTAGCACTCCTATCCATCAGATCAGGCCCAATACAACCTGTCATCTAAAAGGCCACCCTGCTTATGACCGGTTCCACAAAATTCGCCCCCTCATAGACCACCTGTCATCAAAATTTGCAGATGCTTATACCCCTGAACAGTCATTTTGAGACATTTGGTTTCCAGACTTCTCACGTTTTTGGGCCCGTAAAATGCCAGGGTGGTATAGGAACCCCATAAGTGACCCCATTTTAGAAAAAAGACACCCCAAGGTATTCTGTTAGGTGTATGACGAGTTCATAGAAGATTTTATTTTTTGTCAAAAGTTAGCGGAAATTGATTTTTATTGGTTTTTTTTCACAAAGTGTCATTTTTCACTAACTTGTGACAAAAAATAAAATCTTCTATGAACTCGCCATACACCTAACGGAATACCTTGGGGTGTCTTCTTTCTAAAATGGGGTCACTTGTGGGGTTCCTATACTGCCCTGGCATTTTAGGGGCCCTAAACCGTGAGGAGTAGTCTTGAAACAAAAATGACCTGTGAGATCCTAAAGGTACTCATTGGACTTTGGGCCCCTTAGCGCAGTTGGGGTGCAAAAAAGTGCCACACATGTGGTATTGCCGTACTCAGGAGAAGTAGTATAATGTGTTTTGGGGTGTATTTTTACACATACCCATGCTGAGTGGGAGAAATATCTCTGTAAATGGACAATTGTGTGTAAAAATAAATCAAACAATTGTCATTTACAGAGATATTTCTCCCACCCAGCATGGGTATGTGTAAAAATACACCCCAAAACACATTATACTACTTCTCCTGAGTACTGCGGTACCACATGTGTGGCACTTTTTTACACCCTAAGTGCGCTAAGGGGCCCAAAGTCCAATGAGTACCTTTAGGATTTCACAGGTCATTTTGCGACATTTGGTTTCAAGACTACTCCTCACAGTTTAGGGCCCCTAAAATGCCAGGGCAGTATAGGAACCCCACAAATGACCCCATTCTGGAAAGAAGACACCCAAAGGTATTCCGTTAGGAGTATGGTGAGTTCATAGAAGATTTTATTTTTTGTCACAAATTAGCGGAAAATGACACTTTGTGAAAAAAAACAATTAAAATCAATTTCCGCTAACTTGTGACAAAAAATAAAATCTTCTATGAACTCGCCATACTCCTAACAGAATACCTTGGGGTGTCTTCTTTCTAAAATGGGGTCATTAGTGGGGTTCCTATACTGCTCTGGCATTTTAGGGGCCCTAAACCGTGAGGAGTAGTCTTGAACCCAAATGTCTCAAAATGACCTGTGAAATCCTAAAGGTACTCATTAGACTTTGGGCCCCTTAGCGCAGTTAGGCTGCAAAAAAGTGCCACACATGTGGTTCTGCCATGCTCAGAAGAAGTAGTATAATGTGTTTTGTGGTGTATTTTTACACATACCCATGCTGGGTGGGAGAAATATATCTTTTTTATTTTTTTTTCTTGTCACAAACTGTCATTTTCCGCTAACTTGTGACAAAAAATAATATCTTCTATGAACTCACTATGCCTCTCAGTGAATACTTTGGGATGTCTTCTTTCCAAAATGGGGTCATTTGGGGGGTATTTATACTATCCTGGAATTCTAGCCCCTCATGAAACATGACAGGTGGTCAGAAAAGTCATAGATGCTACAAAATGGGAAAATTCACTTTTTGCACCATAGTTTGTAAACGCTATAACTTTTACCCAAACCAATAAATATAGGCTGAATGTTTTTTTTTTTTTATCAAAAACATGTTTGTCCACATTTTTCGTGCTGCATGTATACAGAAATTTTACTTTATTTGAAAAATGTCAGCACAGAAAGTTAAAAAAAAATCATTTTCTTGACAAAATTCATGTCTTTTTTTTATGAATATAATAAAAAGTAAAAATCGCAGCAGCAATCAAATAGCACCAAAATAAAGCTTTATTAGTGACAAGAATAGGAGCCAAAATTCATTTAGGTGGTAGGTTGTATGAGTGAGCAATAAACCGTGAAAGCTGCAGTGGTCTGAATGGAAAAAAAGGGTCTGGTCCTTAAGAGGGGTAAAGCCCACGGTCCTCAAGTGGTTAAGAATATTAAAATACTTTTTTCGTTGTGTTTTTATACTTTTTTCTCCTAGGGAGGGAACTGGTATCTGGGCTGGGGTCCCTTTCTTAAGGGGGACACCCAGATGCCACCATGAACTCCCTCCAGGGCATCATCACCCCCCCCACCTCCTCCTGGAGCACCGGAGGTGGGCAAGAGTACCTTGTCCATGGATTGGGGGAGGCTTAGCCACCCCTCTCCCCAGAGTCCTCCCATATCATGGGACATGCCGGCTGGTATAGCTTAGGGTGCAAAGCCCCACGTGGCTGGGGCTCCGCAATCTGGTTATCCTAGCCTGAATGGGGACAAGGGGTTAAAGAGGCTCAGGAGGAGGGACCCTACATCATTTTTTTTATTTCCCACACTCTGAAAATATATATAAAAATAAAAATACAGTGGGATGCGAACGTTTGGGCAATCTTGTTAATGGTCATTATTTTCTTGTATAAAAGGTTGGTTTTTGCGATAAAAAATGTCAATTAAATATATCATATAGGAAAGACACACAGTGATAGTTGAGAAGTGAAATGAAGTTTATTTGATTTACAGAAAGTGTGCAATAATTATTTAAATAAAATTAGGCAGGTGCATAAATTTGGGCACTGTTGTCATTTTATTGCTTCCTAAACCTTTACAACTAACTATTTGAACTCAAATTGGCTTGGTAAGCTCAGTGACCCCTGACCTACATATACAGGTGAATCCAATTATGAGAAAGAGTATTTAAGGGGGTCAATTTTAAGTTTCCCTCCTCTTTAAATGTTCTCTGAAGAGTAGCAACATGGGGGGCCCCAAAACAACTCTAAAATGACCTGAAGACAAAGATTGTTCACCATTATGGTTTAGGGGAAGGATACAGAAAGCTGTCTCAGATATTTCAGCTGTTTGTTTCCACAGTTAGGGACATATTGAGGAAATGGTAGACCTCAGGCTCAGTTCAAGTTAAGGCTCAAAGTGGCAGAAAAATCTCAGATAAACAGAAGTGACGAATGGTGAGAACAGTCAGAGTCAACCCACAGACCAGCACCAAAGGCCTACAGCATCATCTTCCTGCAGATGGAGTCACTGTGCATCATTCAACCATTGTTGCACTTTACACAAGGAGATGCTGTATGTGAGAGTGATGCAGAGGAAGCCTTTTCTCCACCCACAGCACAAACAGAGCCGCTTGAGGTATGCTAAAGCACATTTCGACAAGCCAGCTACATTTTGGAATAAGGTGCTGTGGACTGATGAAACTAAAATTGAGTTATTGGGGCGTTATGCATGGAGGAAAAATAACACAGCATTCTGAGAAAAACACCTGGGGCTGTGTGGCCAGTGCAGGGACTGGGAATCTTGTCAAATTTGAGGGATGCATGGATTCCACTCAGTATCAGCAGATTCTGGAGACCAATGTCCAGGAATCAGTGGCAAAGCTGAAGCTGCGCCGGGGATAGATCTTTTAACAAGACAACGACTCTAAACACTGCTTAAAATCCACTAAGGCATTCATGCAGAGGAACTAGTGCAACGTTCTGGAATGGCCATCTTAGTCCCCAGACCTGAATATAATTGAAAATCTGTGGTGTAAATTAAAGAGCACTGCCCTTGCTCAGAAGCCATCAAACCTGAGCTGTTTTGTTAGGAGGAATGGTCCAAAATACCTTCAACCAGAATCCAGACTCTCATTGGAACCTACAGGAAGCATTTAGAGGCTGTAATTTCTGCAAAAGGAGGATCTAGTAAATATTGATTTCATTTCTTTTTTGTGGTGCCCAAATTTATGCACCTGCCTAGTTTTGTTTAAACAATTATTCCACACTTTCTGTAAATCAAATAAACATAATTTCACTTCTCAAATATCATTGTGTGTGTCTCCTATATGATATATTTAACTGACATTTTTTATTGAAACAACCAACGATTTATACAGGAAAATCATGATGATTAACAAGGTTGCCCAAACTTTCGCACCCCACTGTAAATACATTTATTTACATGTTAATACATTATCTTTCATTTTACTGCAGTATTTTTGCTACTTTTTCATTTAACTTTAACATTGATTTTCAAAAAAAACTATAAGTTCTTTTTGAAAAATAATTTTCTTCTTGTGAATCAAGGCCATTGTGTTAGTATATTATATGCTGTAAATAATCTTTTAGAGCAAAGAAGAAATACTGGGTTATATTCCACTTTAACATACCCTGCAAATTTGGTGTTTTTAGCATGTTCAGGGGCTTTGCTATTAACCGCTAAAGTCAGCAGCCATGAAAACATTTCTCATACTCAAAACAAGAATTTAAAATTGATTTTCTCAAAAACTGTACGGTCATTTTGAAAACTGTTTTCTTTTTTCTTGTTTCCACTATGCCGCTTAATACAGCTGGCAAATTTGGTGTGTCTAGCACGTATTGGGGCTTTGCTATTAACTGCTAAATTTGACAGCGAGTGACTACTGTAAAAAGTGCGAATACAATTTTTTTGCAAAAATATTTGTGTTCAATGTGAACGGCGAACAGTTCAAGTTCACCAGGAACTGCTTACCGGGGAACTCTTTGGGCCATTTTAATTACTGACCGTTATTGTAAATGTGATGCTTAGTGCAAAAATAATAAACAACATTATTTGTTTCTGAGAGGGAACTTACCTTCTGCTAACACCCTATTCTGGATCTCCTGTTGCATTTGTTGCTGCACCCAATTCGTTGCAGCTAAACCAAAGAAAATGTTAGGGTTACTACTGTATGGAGCTAATTAGCATATCATTATAAAACATACCTGCTGGGAAAAATGAATAAGTGTACATGAACACCCGCTGCAAGAGAAAGCTTTACAAGTACCACTGCATTGCTAATTTTAACCCTAATAAAGCTGCAATACAAATATTTCAGAAATGCTATCATTACCATGCAATTCTTGGAAAAAAAAATTATATATGTATATATATATATATATATATATATATATATATATATATATATATATATAATTTTTTTAATTTTTTTTTTTACTTAAAAACCACAAAGCAATATAAGGGAGCTCAAGGCATAGTCATCATAAATGTATTCAGCAAACAATGGTAGCACAAAAACCCTGAAACACCATATAAAATCTCCCCCCATAAAACCAACTGTGCATAGACTGGCGCTGCATCATATAAGCCCCTGATTGGAGTGCATTCCTTAACCTAGGACACAAGTTTCATGCATACTTTATATATCTTCAGGCTGAACTTTATACTGCGAATTGTGACATCCATCAAGGAAATGGTGTGTGCAAATAGCAATCTTTGCTAAACTCACCCCGTGTGTTTATGTAAACACGCCTCTGATGGACATGCTATACGCAGCCATTACTGACACCTAATGTGTGTCAAGCCTCAATGGCATCAATGCGCAAGATGCAGGCTAAAGTGAGTGGAGGAATCTCCATAGTGATTTACGTGATCGCCAGAAAAGCTGATGCTCAGCAATGTCTTTCCACTGCCTGACGGATTGCGTGGTGCCTCGTCCCGTATAGCCTAAGTCAGCGGCCAGCGGCAGATTCCTTCCTCACATTAGATACACCAACACTGAGCTTGGAGGAAGGTTGGGGAGGCACGGGGGAGTGGCACACCAGCCTGAGGACATCACAGACACTTGAAGTGTTTTGCCCAATGCGACGTCTTCTGACTTATGACCTCAGCTTAAAGGGTCCCCCTCCTGAGCCTTTTTAACCCCTTGTCTCCCATGCAGGCTGTCATAGCCAGAATGCGGAGCCCCAGCCAAGCGGGGCTTTGCACCCTGAGCTATACCAGCCCGCATGGTCCATGGTATGGGGGGGGGGGGGGCTCCAGGGGAGAGGGGTGGCCAATCCTCCCCCTCTCCCTCCAATCCATGGACACCTATATCCACGGAAAAATCCCATGCCAATATTCTCTGATGAGCTTGATTAACTATCTCTGCCACACCCGATGCCACACCTCCAGTATAGCTAGATGCTACCTCCTGTGTCTTTCCGCTTTACTCCCCGCCCACCAATTGAGGCTACGTATGGTATGGGTGCTCCAGGGTGCCAGCGTGGGTGCGTGCGATAGGTGCGGTGGATGGGGACAAGAGCGGGAACCATGCAGAAGGTAGCCTCTAGCTACACTTAGTATACAGTGGCTTGCAAAAGTTTTCGGCCCCCTTGAAGTTTTCCACATTTTGTCACATTACTGCCACAAACATGAATCAATTTTATTGGAATTCCATGTGAAAGACCAATACAAAGTGGTGTACACGTGAGAAGTGGAACGGAAATCATACATGATTCCAAACATTTTTTACAAATCAATAACTGCAAAGTGGGGTGTGCGTAATTATTCAGCCCCCTGAGTCAAAACTTTATAGAACCACCTTTTGCTGCAATTACAGCTGCCAGTCTTTTAGGGTATGTCTCTACCAGCTTTGCACATCTAGAGACTGAAATCCTTGCCCATTCTTCTTTGCAAAACAGCTCCAGCTCAGTCAGATTAGATGGACAGCGTTTGTGAACATCAGTTTTCAGATCTTGCCACAAATTCTCGATTGGATTTAGATCTGTACTTTGACTGGGCCATTCTAACACATGAATATGTTTTGTTTTAAACCATTCCATTGTTGCCCTGGCTTTATGTTTAGGGTCGTTGTCCTGCTGGAAGGTAAACCTCCGGCCCAGTCTCAAGTCATTTGCAGATTCCAAAAGGTTTTCTTCCAAGATTGCCCTGTATTTAGCTCCATTCATCTTCCCATCAACTCTGACCAGCTTCCCTGCCCCTGCTGAAGAGAAGCACCCCCAGAGCATGATGCTGCCACCACCATATTTGACAGTGGAGATGGTGCATTCTGAGTGATGTGCAGTGTTAGTTTTCCGCCACACATAGTGTTTTGCATTTTGGCCAAAAAGTTAAATTTTGGTCTCATCTGACCAGAGCACCTTCTTCCACATGTTTGCTGTGTCCCCACATGGCTTTTGGCAAACTGCAAACGGGACTTCTTATTAGGGATGCTCATTCGGATTCCGCGGAAATGCAATTTCTGAAATTCCGATCGGAAATTGCATTTCCGCATCGGAATGCGAAAATCGGTAATGCAAGTGCGTTAGGCAGATTTCTGCCGGAAATCGCGGAAATTTCCGCCGGAAATCGCGGAAATTCCACCTGACTTTAACATCGATTTTCTCAAAAACTATAAGGTCTTTTTAAAAACTTTTTTTTGCATCTTGTTCACAAGATTCAGTTTATAAACCCTGAAAATGTGGTGTTTATGGAACTTAGGGGGCTTTGCTATTAACCGCTAAAGTCGGCGGATTTTTACTGTAATGTAAAATGCAGAAAAACTGCATCTGCCTATTTTCTGCATGTACATTACAGTAAAAATCCGCCGACTTTATCGGTTAATAGCAAAGCCCCCGTAAGTCCTAGAAACACCAAATTTTCAGGGTTTATTAAACAGAATCTTGTGAACAAGATGCAAAAAAAAAAGCTTTCATAAAGATCTTATAGTTTTTGAGAAAATCGATGTTAAAGTCGGGCGGAATTTCCGCGATTTCCGACGGAAATTCCGCATTGGAATGCGGAAATTGGTAGCGGAAAGCAGAATCGGTAATTGGCAATGGCGGAATGCAGATTTACCGCGGAATCGGAAATTGGCATTTCCGACCATCCCTACTTCTTATGCTTTTCTGTTAACAATGGCTTTATTCTTGCCACTCTTCCATAAAGGCCAACTTTGTGCAGTGCATGACTAATAGTTTTCCTATGGACAAATTCCCCCACCTGAGCTGTAGATCTCTGCAGCTCATCCAGAGTCACCATGAGCCTCTTGACTGCATTTCTGATCAGCGCTCTCCTTGTTCGGCCTGTGAGTTTAGGTGGACGGCCTTGTCTTGGTAGGTTTACAGTTGTGCCATACTCCTTCCATTTCTGAATGATCGCTTGAACAGTGCTCCGTGGGATGTTCAAGGCTTTGAAAATCTTTTTGTAGCCCAAGCCTGTTTTAAATTTCTCAATAACTTGATCCCTGACCTGTCTGGTGTGTTCTTTGGACTTCATGGTGTTGTTGCTCCCAATATTCTCTTAGACAACAACCCGAGGCCGTCACAGAGCAGCTGTATTTGTACAGATATTAGATTACACACAGGTGCACTCTATTTAGTCATTAGCACTCATCAGGCAATGTCTATGGGCAACTGACTGCACTTAGACCAAAGGGGGGTTGAATAATTACGCACGCCCTACTTTGCAGTTATTGATTTGTAAAAAATGTTTGGAATCATGTATGATTTTCGTTCCACTTCTTACGTGTACACCACTTTGCATTGGTGTTTTACGTGGAATTCCAATAAAATTGATTCGTGTTTGTGGCAGTAATATGACAAAATGTGAAAAACTTCAAGGGGGCCGAATACTTTTGCAAGCCACTGTAGCTAGAGCCAAAGTAAGTATCTTTAAATTTTGGCTCCAAAGCTTCTCATTGGTCTGTTAATTTAAAGATGGTTTTTGCTTTAGCTATACTTAGTATAGCTAGTAGCTAGAGCAGTACGGTGGAGCAGCAGTGTAGCGTGGAAGTGGAAGAGATATTCAATCAAGCATTTTAAAGCATATCGGTGTGAGACTTTTCTGAGGCTATTGGCATTTGAACATTTTTTTTAAGGTACAGGTAAGTATTTATGATTAATTAGGAATATTAACATATTTTTTTTAGTTGTTGTATTTTTATACTTCTTTCTCCTGGGGAGGGAACTGGTATCTGGGGTACCCTTTTTAAAGGGGACACCCAGATGCCACCATGAACCCCCTCCAGGACGTCATAGCCCCCCACCTCCTCCTTGTCCATGGAGTGGGTGAGCACCTTGTCCATGGATTGGGGGAGGCTTGGCCACCCCTCTCCCTCAGAGCCCTCCCATACCATGGGCCATGCCGGCTGGTATAGTTCAGGGTGCAAAGCCCCACACGGCCGGGGCTCCACATTCAGGCTATCCCAGCCTGCATGGGGACAAGGGGTTAAAGTGGCTCGGGAGGGGGCACCCTACATCATTTTTTATTTCCCACACTCTGAACATATATAAAAAAATAAAAAATAAATATGTTTATTTACATTATCTGTCAATACATTATCTGTCGTTTTACTGCAGTAACTTTGCTACTTTTTTCCTTTAACTGTAACATCAATTTTTTCAAAAACTATAATGTCTTTTTAAAAAATGTTTTTTTCTTGTTCCCAGTGTCCTCCTTAACATACCCTGCAAATTTGGTGTTTCTAGCATGTTCGGAGGCTCTGCTATTAACTGCTAAAGTAAGCAACCATTAAAACATTTCCCACACAGGGTTGCTCGTAAACTACGCCAGCGCGAATCTACGCGTCGTAGTACGCAACTATGCATCATAGTTCGTAGGCGAAGTTTAAGAACTACACGTACGCATTTCCGCGTAGTCGTAGTCCCGCTATGTGAAGCTTTGCCTGCTACGCGTAGTTGACGTATGTATTGAGAAGTCAACTACGCGTGCGGTAACTGCATCTATATGGATCATTGCGCATGCGCAAAAATTTTATTGCCCTTTTATACGCATACAATTCCGCATTGGAAGGTGGAATGTACACTTATATTAGTTTATATTTGCAAATAGGTTGAAGATTATTGTGGAAATTTTTCCGCATAAGGGCATAAGCGGTCGCATCAACTACGCTTTTCGCACTACGCGGAGCTTGCGTATTTTAACACGTAGTCTACGAAATGCAAACGTAGTGAAGTTTCTGATTACATAGCCGTAGATTGCGAAGCGTATTTGTGTAAAAATACGCGTAGTTCCAGCGTAGCGAAGTTGGCTGTTCCCACACTCAGAAAATAATTTAAAATCAATTTTCTAAAAAACTATCAGGTCTTTAAAAAAAAATTTCTCCTTGTTCCCACTATCCCCTTAGCATATCCTGCAAATCTGGTGTTTCTAGCATGATCAGGGGCTTTGCTATTAATCACTACAATCGGCTACCAGTACAAATGCAAATGCAATTTTGTAAGAAGTGTAAATGCAATTTTTTTACAAAAAAAATTGCATTATATGCGAACTGCGAACAGCCCAAATTTGCAAGGAACTGTCTGCCAGTGAATTATTTGGGCCACCTCTAATTACTGACTGTTATTGTAAATGTGATGCTTAGTGCGAAAATGATAAACAGCATTATTCCTTTCTGGGAGGGAACTTACCTTCTTCTAAAATCCTTTTCTGAATTTGCTGTTGAATTTGTTGGTTCCCCAAATTCACAGAAACAACCGCTGCAAGAGAAAGTTTTGCCAGTTTTGTCATTTGCACTTCATTTCTAGTTTAACCTTAATAAGGCTGCAATACAAACAATTCAGAAAAACTTTCTTTCTTCTCAACAGAAGCGTTATCATAATTATGCAATTCCTTGATTATGTATTTTTTTATGGAAACCTCAAAGCAATATAAGGGAGCTCAAGGCATAGTCATCATAAATGTATTCATCAAACAATGGTAGTACAAAATGCTGAAACACCATATAAAATCTCCCCCCATAAAACCAACTGCGGATAGACTGAGGCTCCATCATAAAAGTCCCTGATTGGAGTGCATTCTTTATACCGCAAATTG
The DNA here is from genome assembly GCF_040937935.1 of Hyperolius riggenbachi. NCBI lineage: Eukaryota > Metazoa > Chordata > Amphibia > Anura > Hyperoliidae > Hyperolius > Hyperolius riggenbachi. The sequence continues at coordinate 64,892,902 of NC_090652.1, forward strand.
TGACTTCCATCAAGGCAATAGTGTGTGCAAATAGCAATCTTCGCCAAACTCACCCAGTGTTTTTATGTAAACACGCCTCTGATGGACATGCCACATGCAGCCATTACTGACACCTAATGTGTATCAAACCTCAACGGCATCAATATGCAAGATGCAGGCTAAAGTGAGTGAAGGAATCTCCATAGTGACTCATGTGACTGCCAGAAATGCTGATGCTCAGCGCTTCTTTCCATTCCCTGGGGGATTGTGTGGTGCCGTGTCCCATATAGCCTGAATCGTCAGCCAGCAGCTAATTCCCGCCTCACATTAGATACACCAATGCCCAGCCAGGAAGAAGGTTGGGGAGGCACGGGGAGAAACACACCAGCCAGGGGAAATAACAGACACTTCACCTGTTTTGCCCAATGTGACTTCTTCTGACTTATGACCTCAGCTTAAAGGGTCCCCCCTCTTAAGCCCCTTTAACCACTTGTATCCCATGCAGGCTGGGATAGCCAGAATGTGGAGCCCCGGCCGAGTGGGGTTTTGCACGCTGAGCTATACCAGCCTACATGAACGTTGGTATGGGGGGGGTCCTCTCCCTTGGAGCCCTTGTCCAATCCATGCACAAGGGGCTCTTCACCACCTCCAGTGTCCCAGGAGATGGTGTGAGCTGCTGATGTCCTGTTTGAGGGGGGGGAGGAGGGGTTCATGGTGGCATCGGAAAGTCCCCATGAAAAGGGTACCATCAGATGCCTGCCTCCTTCCTGGGAGAAATGAGTATAGGGGTACATAGTACCTCCTGCCTTTTTTCCACAAAGGGTTAAATAAAATAAAAACACAACCATGAAAAAATTTACCAGAAATACACTAATTTCTCCTGGGGAAAGGGCTGGTGTATGGGAGTCTCCATCTTAAAGAGGACTCCCAGATGCCACCATGAACACCCCAGGGCATCTTCGCCCTCCCACCTCCTCCTGGGGCACTGGAGGGGGGGAAGAGCCCCTTGTCTATGGATTGGACAAGGGCTCCGAGGGAGAGGGAGAGGAATGGCCACCCCTCTCCCCCAGAGCCCTCCCACGCCATAGACCATGCAAGATGGTATAGTTCAGGACGCAAAGCCCCATGCAGCCGGGGCTCCACATTCTGGCTATCCCAGCCTGTATGGGAGACAAGGGTCTTGATTCACAAAATGGTGCTAACTGTTAGCACGGCTGTTAGCACAGCTTTGCGCACGCTTTAGTGCGTTTTCACGCAAAAAAAGGTTAGTACGTGCAAAAATTAGTGTTCGCGCGTTAACGTGAATTTTTCATGTGAAAACACAAAATTGTGTGAACGTGAGCATTAACGCGTGAAAAAAAATTGCGCTAACGCGTGAACACGAATTTTTGCATGCGTAACCGTTATCATGCGAAATTTCACGTGAAGCACTTTTCACAGCGTGCTAACAGTTAGCACCATTTTGTGAATCAAGCCCAAGGGGTTAAAGAGGCTCAGGAGGGGGAATCCCACATTAGTTTTTAATACATCTATTTAGATGTTAATACATAATCTGTCATTTAACTGCAGTAACTTTGCTATGTTTTTCCTCTAACTTTAAAGAGAATCTGTATTGTTAAAATCGCACAAAAGTAAACATACCAGTGCGTTAGGGGACATCTCCTATTACCCTCTGTCACAATTTCGCAGCTCCTCACCGCATTAAAAGTGGTTAAAAACAGTTTTAAAAAGTTTGTTTATAAACAAACAAAATGGCCACCAAAACAGGAAGTAGGTTGATGTACAGTATGTCCACACATAGAAAATATATCCATACATAAGCAGGCTGTATACACCCTTCCTTTTGAATCTCCAGAGATCATTTGTGTGTTTCTTTCCCCCTTCAGCTCACATGCACTGAAGTTTCAGGCTGCTCCTTTCTTCCTGCAAACAGCTTTGCCTTTGTCTGTAATTCCTCAGTATGTGAAAGCCCAGCCAGCTCAGAGAGATTTATCCAGCTTGTAAAAGATAAGAGAGAAGAGAGAAGCTGCCCTAATCTAAATAATACACAGGCAGTGTGCATAGAGGGGCCTGGAAGAGGGAGTTCATAGCAGAACCACAACACTGAAGAACTTGGCAGCCTTCCAGACACAGGCTGACAAGTCTGACAGGGGGAAAGATACATTGATTTATTACACAGACTGTGATAGTAGAAAGTGCTGTAGTAAGCCAGAACACATTAGAATAGCTTTTGGAACTTGTAGGATGATAAAAAACAGGATGCAATTTTTGTTACGGAGTCTCTTTAACATCAATTTTCACAAAAACTTTAAGTTATTTTTGAAAATAATTTTTCCTCTTGTTCCCAGTGTCCTCCTTAAAATAACATGTAAATTTGGTGTTTTTAGCGGTCATTAAAACATTTCCTACTCTAAGAACAAGAATTTAAAACAGACTTTCTCAAAACTGTTAAGGTCTTTTTAAAAAAATTATTTTCTTCCCTTGTTCCCACTATCCCATTTAACATATCCTGCAAATTTGGTGTTTCTAGCTCATTCGGGGACTTCACTATTAACCGCTAGTCGGCAACTGTTAAAACATTTCCCACACTCAAATCAAGAACTTTAAAGTCAATTTTCTCAAAAATGATAATGTCTTTTTGAAAAATGTACTTTTCTTCTTGTTTCCCCCATCCCGCTTAACATACTTTGCAAATGTTATTGTTTCTGGCACATATAGGGTTTTGCTGTTAATCGCTAAACTCAGCGGTCAGTGACTTTAACCTCCCTGGCGTAATGATTTAGGGTCTTAAAGCTGTGCAATTTTTTCACAAGCTTTTACACCCTAAAAACAAGAAGAGAAACATACCTCAGCGACGTCTGCAGCAGCTCTTGCATAAAACGGGTTTACTGCCCTGTTCTGTGGCTTTCCATCCCGAGCCTGACTCGGGATTACCGCTAAGAAGGTTAATGTAAAAGGTGCGAACACAATTTTTTTTACAAACAGCTCAAGTTCTCCAGGAACTGTCCGCCTGCAAATTGTTCAGGCCATCTCTAAATACTGACCTTTATTGTAAATGTGATGCTTTGTGCAAAAATAATAACAGCATTATTCCTTTCTGGGAGGGAACTTACCATTCGGAATCTGCTGGTAAATTTGTTGCTGCCCCAAACTCATTGCAGTTAAACAAAACCCCCCTATTGGAAAAAAGGTAGGGTTACTACTGTATGGAGTAGCTAAGATACATATCATTATAAAACATACCTGCTGGGAAAAATGAAGTGTACATGAACACCTGCTGCAAGAGAAAGTTTTGCCAGTTGCACGTCATTGCTAATTTTAACCCTATTAACCAGTTCACCCCCAAGGGTTTTTATCCTAACGGACCAGAGCAATTTTCAGTTGTCAGTGCTCCTCCCTTTTATTCCCTAATAACTTTATTTCTACTTATAACAAGAAAATGATCTATACCTCGTTTTTTTCGCCACCAATTAGGCTTTCTGTGGATAGTACATTTTGCTAAGAATTTTTTTATTCTAAATGCGTTTTAATGAGAAAAATAGAAAAAAAGAAGAAAAATCATTACTTCTCAGTTTTCAACCATTATAGTTTTAAAATTAAACATTCTCCTGTGGATAAAACAAACATGTTTTATTTGCCCAGTTGTCCCGATTGTTAAACAGTTTAAATTATGTCCCTATCACAATGTATGGCGACAGTATATTATTTTGAAATATAAGTGTTATTTTTCTGTTCTGTTTTTTTTTTTTATTCTGGCCATAATTACAAGCCCCTATGTAATAAATTAAAATTAATTTCCCCCCATAAAATATAAATTAACAAAGCTGAGTCCCTAAGGCAACTATTTATTTATTTTTTTTAGCTGATTTTTTTTTACAAGTTTTTTTTTTTTGGGGGGGGGGGGAGGGTTAGAAGTGTAATTTTATTAAGATCTGTATGTACTTGAAAATGAATGTATTTTGTAGGTGTAATATACTTTTTGGCCACAAGATGGCGCTAGTGAACACTCATAGGAAATGTTCACTTTTTTTTTTTTCTTCACTTTATTTAATTGTTACATTTCCTGTTATTGTGAATGGACGTAGCCGCTGTTCGCGGTCACGTCCATTCACTCCAGGCACTGCGATTGGGTAGAGGACCGTTCGGTCCTCTTCCCCAATCACCCAGCACGGAAGCCCGACGGTAATGGCGGCGGTAGCGGCGCACACACGGCGGTAGCAGCGGCGGGAACGCGGGACGTATTAAAACGTCATGTTGCTGTTAATAGCGGTAAGCATGACGTTTTAATACGTTAGAATGTCAGTAAATGGTTAAAGCTGCAATACAAACATTTCAGATCAACCTTTCTTTCTTCTCAACAGAAATGTTGTTATCATGCAATTCCTTGACATTATGTGAGGAAACGCGGAAAAGCCGCCGCAAGGACTCAGAGTGAGGAGGCTGTTTCCGCGTCTAACATGGCGGCACAACGCGGAGAAACCGCCGCATGCCGCATGGGCAGAGCGGTGGATTCCGCATCGGAGGCGGTGGATTGCACGCAGGGCAAAACAGCTGACATTGCGGCCGGACGCGGGGAAACCGCCGCCCGCTTAGAGAGCGGGGCGGCGGTCACCGCGCCTGAGTCAAGGATTACATAGCAAGACATGTCTGGTGTGGCTGGGACTGCTAGTCCACATAGGTTCAGAAGGACGCGCGCGCGCGCTGAGAGGCAGAGCTTATATGACAGCCAGAAAAGGGTCAGCTGACCAGGCGGGTCAGCTGACAATTTCACCACCTGCCATTGGTCCAGCACTTAGGGGAGGCGCTGGAGAGCGCTTTACTATATATACTGGGTGCTGTGTTGGGCGAACATCTAGATGTTCGGGTTCGGGCCGAACAGGCCGAACATGGCCGCGATGTTCGGGTGTTCGACCCGAACTCCGAACATAATGGAAGTCAATGGGGACCCGAACTTTTGTGGTTTGTAAAGCCTCCTTACATGCTACATACCCCAAATTTACAGGGTATGTGCACCTTGGGAGTGGGTACAAGAGGAAAAAAAAATTAGCAAAAAGAGCTTATAGTTTTTGAGAAAATCGATTTTAAAGTTTCAAAGGGAAAACTGTCTTTTAAATGCGGGAAATGTCTGTTTTCTTTGCACAGGTAACATGTTTTTTGTCGGCATGCAGTCATAAATGTAATACATATAAGAGGTTCCAGGAAAAGGGACCGGTAACGCTAACCCAGCAGCAGCACACGTGATGGAACAGGAGGAGGGTGGCGCAGGAGGAGAAGAAGGCCACGCTTTGTGAGACACAACAACCCCGGCCTTGCATGAGGGCAAGAAGCGTGCGGATAGCAGGCTTTGTACCGCCATGCAGTCATAAATGTAATAAAGATAAGTGGTTCAATAAACAGGGACCACGCGGCAACGCTAACCCAGCAGCAGCAGACGTGATGGAACAGGAGCAGGCGCAGGAGGAGAAGGCCACGCTTTGTGAGACACAACAACCCAGGCCTTGCATGAGGGCAAGAAGCGTGCGGATAGCATGCTTTGTACCGCCATGCAGTCATAAATGTAATAAAGATAAGTGGTTCAATAAACAGGGACCACGCGGCAACGCTAACCCAGCAGCAGCAGACGTGATGGAACAGGAGGAGGCGCAGGAGGAGAAGGCCACGCTTTGTGAGACACAACAACCCAGGCCTTGCATGAGGGCAAGAAGCGTGCGGATAGCAGGCTTTGTACCGCCATGCAGTCATAAATGTAATAAAGATAAGTGGTTCAATAAACAGGGACCACGCGGCAACGCTAACCCAGCAGCAGCAGACGTGATGGAACAGGAGGAGGCGCAGGAGGAGAAGGCCACGCTTTGTGAGACACAACAACCCAGGCCTTGCATGAGGGCAAGAAGCGTGCGGATAGCAGGCTTTGTACCGCCATGCAGTCATAAATGTAATAAAGATAAGTGGTTCAATAAACAGGGACCACGCGGCAACGCTAACCCAGCAGCAGCAGACGTGATGGAACAGGAGCAGGCGCAGGAGGAGAAGGCCACGCTTTGTGAGACACAACAACCCAGGCCTTGCATGTGGACAAAAAGCGTGCGGATATAGCAGCAATGCTTTTTGCCGCCATGCAGTCATAAATGTAATACAGATGAGAGGTTCAATAAACAGGGCCCGGAAATGCAACACCATCCCAGATGTTCATTGGTCATGTTACTTGGTTGGGGTCCTGGAGTGTTGCGTAGTCATTTCCAATCCAGGATTGATTCATTTTAATTTGAGTCAGACGGTCTGCATTTTCTGTAGAGAGGCGGATACGCCGATCTGTGACGATGCCTCCGGCAGCACTGAAACAGCGTTCCGACATAACGCTGGCTGCCGGGCAAGCCAGCACCTCTATTGCGTACATTGCCAGTTCGTGCCAGGTGTCTAGCTTCGATACCCAATAGTTGAAGGGTGCAGATGGATGGTTCGACACAGCTACGCCATCTGACATGTAGTCCTTGACCATCTTCTCCAGGCGATCGGTGTTGGAGGTGGATCTGCACGCTTGCTGTTCAGTGGGCTGCGGCTGCATGGGTGTCAGAAAATTTTCCCACTCCAAGGACACTGCCGATACCATTCCCTTTTGGGTACTAGCTGCGGCTTGCGTTGTTTGCTGCCCTCCTGGTCATCCTGGGTTTGCGGAAGTCAGTCTGTCTGCGTACAACTGGCTAGAGGAGGGGTAGGATGTCAATCTCCTCTCTAAAGTCTCCACAAGGGCCTGCTGGTATTCTTCCATTTTGACCTGTCTGACTCTTTCTTCAAGCAGTTTTGGAACATTGTGTTTGTACCGTGGATCCAGAAGGGTATAAACCCAGTAATTGGTGTTGTCCAGAATGCGCACAATGCGTGGGTCACGTTCAATGCAGTCTAGCATGAATTGAGCCATGTGTGCCAGAGTCCTACCAGAATCCTCATCATCCTCTTGTGAGCGTTGTGATAGTTGTTGTGATGCATCATAGTCGTCACCTTCCTCCTGGTCTGCTTCTGCTGACCATTCGCGTTGAATTGTGGAAGTCCAACGTGCACCGCTCTGGCCCTCGTCAGTGGTGGCATGAAATTCCTGCTCCAACTCCAGCTGTTCCTCCTCCTCTTCTTCGTCATAGCTGCTGGGGCCAGCGTTCCCTGAGGCGGATGGCCTGATGTTGGTACCATCACGCTGATCGTTTTCTCCTTCAGATTCCCCCAGTTGCATCATGACAGCTGTTTCCTTGATTTTTAACATCGACCTCTTCAGTAAACACAGCAGTGGTATGGTAATGCTGACTGAAGAGTTGTCACTGCTCACAAGCAACGTGGATTGCTCAAAATTTTGGAGGACTTGGCAGAGGTCCAACATGTTGGCCCAATCGGATCCACAGAAGCTTGGCAGCTGGCCGGATGCGCCTCGGTACTGCGCCGTCATGTACTGGACCACTGCACTCTTCTGCTCGCAAAAGCGGGCTAGCATGTGCAGCGTAGAATTCCAGCGCGTAGGGACATCACACAGCAAGCGATGGTGGGGGAGATTGAAGCGCTCCTGCATCTTGGCGAGTGCCCCCGAAGCAGTACTGGAATTTCTACAATGTTTGGACACTCGACGCACCTTCAACAGCAGATCGGGCACGCCTGGGTATGTCCTCAGGAACCGCTGAACTACTAGGTTCATCACGTGCGCCAGGCAAGGGATGTGTGTCAGCTTAGCCAACCTTAAAGCGCGAATGAGATTACTCCCATTATCACACACAACCATGCCCGGTTTCAGGTCCAGCGGTGCCAGCCACAAATCCGTCTGTTCCTTTATTCCCCTCCAAATTTCCTCCCCTGTGTGCTGCTTATCCCCAAGGCAGATTAGCTTCAGCAACGCTTGCTGACGCATGCCAACAGCTGTGCTGCACTGCTTCCACGATCCTACTGCTGCTGGGTTAGCGTTTCCGGATGAGGTACAGCTTTGAGATGCGTTGGAGGAGAAGGAGTCAGAGAGGTAGGTGCTGCTGTTATCCAGTGGGAGGGACGGCGGTGCAGCTGTTTGTGGCGTGGGCAACACCCGTGCCGTAGCAGGTGAGGAATCGCTGCCAGGCTCCACAAGGTTCACCCAGTGCGCGGTAAGGGAGATGTATCGACCCTGGCCGAACGCACTCGTCCAGGTGTCAGTGGTGAGGTGAACCTTGCAGGCAACGGCATTCTTCAAGCTTCGGGTTATTTTGCTGACCACGTGCTCATGCAACTCAGGCAGAGCGTGCAAAGTGGTAGCGGCTGGGAACCACGTAACGTGGGATGGCCACTGACATCATGCCCTTGAAGCTGTTTGTCTCCACCAATCGATATGGCAGCATTTCGCAGGCCAGAAGCTTGGCTATGCTGGCTGTTACTGCCACGGCCCGGGGGTCATTTGCTGGCAATTTCCTCTTGCGCTCAAACATCTCCGACACAGACAACTGAACCGTAGCGCTGCACACGGAAGGGCTGTTGGTTGTTGTGTTTGATGAACACTGGGAGACCTCAAGAGCACTACTCCGGAAAGTGACAGTGTCAGCGTCGTCTGATGTTTGTGAATGTTGTGAACCACGCAATGGCTGGGCTACTGCTGCTGCTGAGGCGGGTCTGGTGGTGAGTCTGGTGAACCCAAGGGAGGCAGTGTTGTTTCTGGTACCCTGTCCTGACGCGTTTGCCCAAAGAGTGGGATGTTTGGATAGCATGTGACGGCTCATGCTGGTGGTGGAGAGGTTGTTAATATTTTTCCCCCTGCTCAGGCGGGTCTTGCACACCTTGCAAATCGCCATGGTAACATCCTCAGTGCAGTCTTCAAAGAAAGCCCAGACTTTGGAGCACCTGCCTCCTTGCTGGCGATTTCTGTTTGCTCCTCTTTTGCCTCTCACTTGAACTTCCACGCTTGTGGTGCCTGAAATTGCGCGCCGCCTACCTTGTGGCACAAGGCGAACTCGTGCAGCAGTGTGTTCTTCAACAGACTCATCTGTGCTGCTGCTACGACGGCGATGTTCTCGTTCACAAACAAAATCTGGGTCTCTGTCCACATTGTCCATACCCTCCTCTTCCATCTCCTCAAACTCGTCATATGTCATTGTGGGCCACCGCCGTGGAGTAGAGCTCCCCACAACAACCTCTGCGCAGCACACTCCAACGTCGTCTTCCAGATCTTGTCGGCCGACCTCCTGCAATTGCAACCCCTCCTGCCCAAATTGCTCTGGGATTTGGGTTTCCGAGTCCTCTTCGGACTCGCCTTGTATTTCAGTGCGCGGTGCATTTCCCACAGTTAACGGTTGTGAATCCAGGCACAACATTTCTGGCTGTTCCTCCATTGACCTTTGAAAGGTGGAAGTTTGTTGGGCTGGGAATAGCTCCTGCGAATACCCCATTGTGTCCTGAGGTAATTCATCGGACTGGTTATCTGGCAGTTGTGTGCGTGGTGTCGCTGCCGGTTGTGTCAGCTTTGTGCCCACTGGCTCCTTGTAACTGGCTGAGGACTCGGACCTCGTGCGTGATGTGCTGGTGCTGCTTAACCCACTGCTGGACGCTTGAGAGGTCATCCAAGTAATTATCTGGTCCTGTTCTTTTGGATTTGTGAGGGTTGTTGTCCTGGACAACATGGGCGGTATTGAGTGGGTTTTCTTGGGTGCTCCCCTGTGGCCTGTACGTGAACCGTCAGGGGAAACACCTCTTCCCTTGCCCCTCCCTCTTTCACCGGATTTCTTCCTCATTTCACTTATCCTTACAGTACACGCTGACTGGCAGCAGTACAGTGGCAGTACAGAAATGCTATACAGTACCACTATTCCCAGCAACGACACAGAGCACAATGCTATACAGTGACGGGTGAGCGGTGTACCACTATTCCCAGCAGACACAGAACAGTACACAGAATGCTATATAGTGTGGCTGAACGAGCGGTGTACCACTATTCCCAGCAGACACAGAACAGTACACAGAATGCTATATAGTGTGGCTGAACGAGCGGTGTACTACTGTTCCCAGCAGACACAGAACAGTACACAGAATGCTATATAGTGTGGCTGAACGAGCGGTGTACTACTGTTCCCAGCAGACACAGAACAGTACACAGAATGCTATATAGTGTGGCTGAACGAGCGGTGTACTACTGTTCCCAGCAGACACAGAACAGTACACAGAATGCTATATAGTGTGGCTGAACGAGCGGTGTACTACTGTTCCCAGCAGACACAGAACAGTACACAGAATGCTATATAGTGTGGCTGAACGAGCGGTGTACTACTGTTCCCAGCAGACACAGAACAGTACACAGAATGCTATATAGTGTGGCTGAACGAGCGGTGTACCTCTATTCCCAGCAGACACAGAACAGTACACAGAATGCTATATAGTGTGGCTGAACGAGCGGTGTACCACTATTCCCAGCAGACACAGAACAGTACACAGAATGCTATATAGTGTGGCTGAACGAGCGGTGTACTACTGTTCCCAGCAGACACAGAACAGTACACAGAATGCTATATAGTGTGGCTGAACGAGCGGTGTACTACTGTTCCCAGCAGACACAGAACAGTACACAGAATGCTATATAGTGTGGCTGAACGAGCGGTGTACCACTATTCCCAGCAGACACAGAACAGTACACAGAATGCTATATAGTGTGGCTGAACGAGCGGTGTACTACTGTTCCCAGCAGACACAGAACAGTACACAGAATGCTATATAGTGTGGCTGAACGAGCGGTGTACCACTGTTCCCAGCAGACACAGAACAGTACACAGAATGCTATATAGTGTGGCTGAACGAGCGGTGTACTACTGTTCCCAGCAGACACAGAACAGTACACAGAATGCTATATAGTGTGGCTGAACGAGCGGTGTACTACTGTTCCCAGCAGACACAGAACAGTACACAGAATGCTATATAGTGTGGCTGAACGAGCGGTGTACTACTGTTCCCAGCAGACACAGAACAGTACACAGAATGCTATATAGTGTGGCTGAACGAGCGGTGTACTACTGTTCCCAGCAGACACAGAACAGTACACAGAATGCTATATAGTGTGGCTGAACAAGCGGTGTACTACTGTTCCCAGCAGACACAGAACAGTACACAGAATGCTATATAGTGTGGCTGAACGAGCGGTGTACCACTATTCCCAGCAGACACAGAACAGTACACAGAATGCTATATAGTGTGGCTGAACGAGCGGTGTACCACTATTCCCAGCAGACACAGAACAGTACACAGAATGCTATATAGTGTGGCTGAACGAGCGGTGTACTACTGTTCCCAGCAGACACAGAACAGTACACAGAATGCTATATAGTGTGGCTGAACGAGCGGTGTACTACTGTTCCCAGCAGACACAGAACAGTACACAGAATGCTATATAGTGTGGCTGAACGAGCGGTGTACCACTATTCCCAGCAGACACAGAACAGTACACAGAATGCTATATAGTGTGGCTGAACGAGCGGTGTACCACTATTCCCAGCAGACACAGAACAGTACACAGAATGCTATATAGTGTGGCTGAACGAGCGGTGTACTACTGTTCCCAGCAGACACAGAACAGTACACAGAATGCTATATAGTGTGGCTGAACGAGCGGTGTACTACTGTTCCCAGCAGACACAGAACAGTACACAGAATGCTATATAGTGTGGCTGAACGAGCGGTGTACTACTGTTCCCAGCAGACACAGAACAGTACACAGAATGCTATATAGTGTGGCTGAACGAGCGGTGTACCACTATTCCCAGCAGACACAGAACAGTACACAGAATGCTATATAGTGTGGCTGAACGAGCGGTGTACCACTATTCCCAGCAGACACAGAACAGTACACAGAATGCTATATAGTGTGGCTGAACGAGCGGTGTACTACTGTTCCCAGCAGACACAGAACAGTACACAGAATGCTATATAGTGTGGCTGAACGAGCGGTGTACTACTGTTCCCAGCAGACACAGAACAGTACACAGAATGCTATATAGTGTGGCTGAACGAGCGGTGTACCACTATTCCCAGCAGACACAGAACAGTACACAGAATGCTATATAGTGTGGCTGAACGAGCGGTGTACCACTATTCCCAGCAGACACAGAACAGTACACAGAATGCTATATAGTGTGGCTGAACGAGCGGTGTACTACTGTTCCCAGCAGACACAGAACAGTACACAGAATGCTATATAGTGTGGCTGAACGAGCGGTGTACCACTGTTCCCAGCAGACACAGAACAGTACACAGAATGCTATATAGTGTGGCTGAACGAGCGGTGTACTACTGTTCCCAGCAGACACAGAACAGTACACAGAATGCTATATAGTGTGGCTGAACGAGCGGTGTACTACTGTTCCCAGCAGACACAGAACAGTACACAGAATGCTATATAGTGTGGCTGAACGAGCGGTGTACTACTGTTCCCAGCAGACACAGAACAGTACACAGAATGCTATATAGTGTGGCTGAACGAGCGGTGTACTACTGTTCCCAGCAGCGACACACAATGACTGGGGGGGACCCTGGCTAGCGTGGCTGGAGCGCGAACTACCCTGCCTGCCTACCCAAAGCTAAACCCACAGACAAATGGCGGAGATATGACGTGGTTCGGGTATTTATTTACCCGAACCACGTGACAGTTCGGCCAATCAGAGCGCGTTCGGGTCCGAACCACGTGACCCGTTCGGCCAATCACAGCGCTAGCCGAACGTTCGGGGAACGTTCGGCCATGCGCTCTTAGTTCGGCCATATGGCCGAACGGTTTGGCCGAGCACCGTCAGGTGTTCGGCCGAACTCGAACATCACCCGAACAGGGTGATGTTCTGCAGAACCCGAACAGTGGCGAACACTGTTCGCCCAACACTAGGTGCTGGGCATTCTCTGGTTGTCTGCCGTTGTGATCACTACGTGGTAACACTCAGACCTTGTCTGTATCTGTGTTCTAGCATAGTTTCCAAAGGTGTTGACATCAAGGAGTTCACACCTTAGCATTAGGAACATTGAATTGTATTATTTGTTATGACCTTCTTCCTGCCTGACTATTCCTCTGAACTCTGATCCTGTACCTTGCTATTTCTGATATCCTGTTGCCAAACTCTGCTCGTTCCTGGACTCTGTATTTGCCTTCTGATTCTGTACTGTGCCATTCTGATACTCCGTTGCTAAACCCTGTCTGTATATTGGATTCCGTATCTGCCTCCTGAATCTGTACCTTATCTGTCTGTGTGTTAACGACCTGGCTTGCCGACCTCGAGAACTGGCCTTACTGTTAGAGGCAGTTCCCAGACCTGTTAGTGACACCCTCCCTCTCGGGTGTCACTCACGCTCTGTCCTTCCTATCCTCAGCCTAGCTCCTCCCCCCTGAAGAGTCTAGGCCACAGGAAGGAACATACTTCTGGAGAAGTACTCAAAGTATACTGTTGCATCTAACACTCACTTGTGCTCTCTGGTGTCCAGAGGTTAGTAGATATATCTGATTATCGGTGATACTGCAGATCACCAATAATCAGGTATATTCTGTATTCCTGGTGAGACTGCAGTTCACCGGTAATCAGATCCTCTCTGTGTTACACCGATCGTTACACATTATATATATATATATATATATATATATATATATATATATATATATATCCTATCCTACTAATATAATAGATGAGAAATTTTGGATGTTTGGATGTTTGGATGTTTGTTACTCGATCACGCAAGAACGGCTGAACGGATTTGAATGAAATTTGGCACACACATAGTACATTGCCTGGAATAAAGTATAGGATACTTTTTATTCCCATAACCAAAAAGAGACAAATACTGGAAAATGTAAACTGCAGCCATTCTTACACTGTTACACTGGAGGTGTGTTTAGCTTCTAAGGGTAGAATGGTTAATTTTCATATATTCAGCAGTGATGCACTGGGAGACATCTCAAGCTCACTCCAACCTGAATTATCGCAAATTCTTTCTGTTTTAAGAAAGCAAACTTTTGTTTTGCTTAACATCTTAGTAAGGGGGCTTTTAGAACCATTGTAGTCCCTTACACACTCCAATGAGTTCTGGGTCACCATGAGCTTGCTGGTTAGTCTGTACCTCTCGGTGTTACAAGCCCTACTGCATAGAGCCAAATTAATCCATGCCATGCACTGATGAGGATCAAATAATCCAAAACAGTCTGTATGTATGTTGGATTATTATGTCTCTGTACAAATTAACAAGGTGATACATCATTGCATTCCAACGGTTCTGGAGGTGTGTTTAGCTTTTAAGGGTAAAAATGGTTAATTTGCATATATTCCGCAGTGATGCACTGGGAGACATCTCAAGCTCACTCTAACCTGAATTATCGCAAATTCTTTCTGTTTTAAGAAAGCAAACTTTTGTTTTTCTTACACTGTTAATGGTAGGGTTCTCAAACTTTGCACAGTTGGTCATTGGGTGACTAGGATTATTATTCAGAAAAGTGGTTGGAGCCTATAAAAGCCAATCAAAAATCACCTATTGATTTTCAAGGGGAATATTTACATCTCTGCCATTCTTGCACTGTTACTGGCACAAGCCTCAAACCTGGTACAGTTGATCATTGGGTGACTGGGTTTCAATTTCAGAAAGGGGGTGGAGCCACAAATAGCCAATCAGATTTGTTTCATTCCAATGCAAATTATTGTTGCCAAACACCGCAAAGCTCACAAACTTGGTAATTAAGTAATTGATTAATTGTATGTTAGGGTTAGGAAAGTGGGCACAGCCAACACCAGCCAAATACATAGGCGGGCAACGCAGGGTCATAAGTGGGCGGAGACAAATACAAATTTTACTGGGGAAATGTAAACAGCAGCCATTCTTACACTGTTAATGGTAGGGTTCTCAAACTTTGCACAGTTGGTTACTGGGTGACTGGGGTTAATATTCAGAAAAGTGGGTGGAGCCTACAAAAAATAATCAAAAATTACCTATTGATTTTTCAGGGGAATATTTCATTGCTGCCATTCTTGCACTGTTAATGGCACAAGCCTCAAACCTGGTACAGTTGATCATTGAGTGACTGGGGTTTAAATTTATATAAGGGGGTGGAGCCCCAAACAGCCAATTTGATTTGTTTCATTTTAATGCAGGTTATTGATGCCAAAGACCGCAAAGCTCACAAACTTGGTCATTGAGTAATTGAGTAAATGGGTGTTAGGGTTAGGAAAAGTGGGCGCAGCCAACACCAGCCAAATACATAATCGGGCAATGCTGGGTCATCAGTAGGCAGAGACAAATACAAATTTCACTGAGAAAATGTAAACTGCAGCCATTCTTACACTATTAATTGTAGGGTTCTAAAACTTTGCACAGTTGGTCACTGGGTGACTGGGATTATTATTCAGAAAAGTGGGTGGAGCCTACAAAAACCAATCACAGTTCACCTATTGATTTTCAAGGCAAATATTTAATTGCTGACAGTTTTGCACTGTTAATGGCACAAGCCTCAAACCTGGTACAGTTGATCATTTGGTGACTGGGGTTAAATATTTAGAAAAGGGGTGGGGCCACAAACAGAGAATCAGATGTCTTTCATTTCAATGAAAATGATTCATGCCAAAGACCACAAATCTCACAAACTTGGTCAATGACTATTGACAATTGTGTGTTAGGGTTAGAAAAAGTGGCCACAGCCAACAGAGGCCAAATACATACCCTGGAAACATTAGGACATCAGTGGGTGGAGAAAAATACAAATTTCACAGCCAGAATGTAAACTGCAGCCATTCTTACACTGTCTGTCAATGGCAGGGTTCTTAAACTTTGCACAGTTGGTCACTGGGTGACTGGGATTAATATTCAGGAGTGGAGCCTCAGCCAATTAGATTTATTTCATTTCAATGCCAATGCAATTATTGATGCCAAAGACCGCAAAGCTCACAAACTAGGTCATCATTGAGTAATTGTGTGTTAGGATTAGAAAAAGTGGGCAGAGCTAACACTAGCCAATTACATACCCGGGCAATGATGGGCGACCAGCTAGTATATATTTATTTATTTATTTATTTATTTATTTATTTTTGGGAAAACACTAAGCAATATAAGGGATCTTAAGGTATAGTCATCATACATGCACTCCTCAAACAATGGTGGTACAAAAATCCTAAAAACACCTTATGAAATCTCCACCCATAAAGCCAACTGTGCATAGACTGGAGCTGCATCACGTAAGTCCCTGATTGGAGTGCATTCCTTAACTCAGGACACAAATTGCATGCATATTTTAAGTCTTTGGGCCCAACTTTATATTGCAAATTGTGACAACCGTCAAGGCAATGTTGTGTGCAAATAGCAATCTTCGCCAAACTCACCCCGTGTGTTTATTTAAGCACGCCTCTGATGGACATGCCATACGCAGCCATTACTGACACCTAATGTGTGTCAAACCTCAATGGCATCAATGCGCAAGATGCAGGCTAAAGTGAGTGGAGGAATCTCCGTAGTGACTCACATGAACACCAGAAAAGCTGATGCTCAGTGTGTCTTTCCACTCCCTGGGGGATTGTGTGGTGCCACGTCCCGTATTGCCTAAGTCATCAGCCAGCAGCGGATTCCCGCCTCCCATTAGATTGTGTAATGCCCAGCCAGGAAGAAGGTTGGGGAGGCACGGGGGAGCAACACATCAGTCAGGGGACATCACAGACACTTGACCTGTTTTGCCCAATGTGACTTCTTCAGACTTATGACCTCAGCTTAAAGGGTCCCCCTCTTGAGCCCCTTTAACCACTTGTATCCCATGCAGGCTGGGATAGCCAGAATGTGGAGCCCAGGCCGAGTGGGGTTTTGCACTCTGAGCTATACCAGCCCACATGAACTTTGGTATGGGGGGGGTCCTCTCCCCTGGAGCCCTTGTCCAATCCAATGGGCACAAGGGGCTCTTCACCACCTCCAGTGCCCCAGGAGATGGTGTGGGCTGCTGATGTCCTGGGAGGTGTTCATGGTGGCATCGGAGAGTCCCCATTAAAAAAGGTACCACCAGATGCCTGCCTCCTCCCCGGGAGAAATGAATATAGGGGTACATAGTACCTCCTACCTATTTCCACAAAGGGTTAAACAAAATAAAACAAAACCATAAAAAAATGAACCATAAATACTTACTTTGTACCCTTATATTCATTTCTCCTGGGGAGATGACTGGTATATGGGAGTCCCCTTTTAACCTTTAAATGACCGCCTCACGCCAATGGGTGTGAGCGCAGCGGCAGCCCCAGGACCGCTTAACGCCAATTGGAATCAAGTCCTGGGGCGGGGATTTGCAGGAGATTGCGTGCCGTTGTGTGCGCAATCTCCGCATAAATGACTGAGCTCCGCTCCGCCATTAGTCTCCCAGCGGCAATCGCTGCTAGGAGACTGTTACATGGCGACTGTTGCAGCGCTGCGATCCATGGCACCACTGTACCGGGGACAGCCGTCTGACACGGCTGTATCCTGGGGGAGACAGAAGAGATCCTCTGTCATAGGCTGAAGCAGGGGTCGAGTCCTGCGTGGACGCGGGTGAACGGCGTTCACCCACTTTTTCTTCAGAGTGAACGCCGTTCACCCTGGCTTGTGTGGAGGGAGCAGAGCAGAGAAGGCGAGCTATGGGGACAGTGGGGATGGGCGGACATCTCCCCCCCCATCCCTCACCTTTGTGCTCCCCTTCCTGCCTCTCTCCCCTCCAGCGTTGTTAAGTGTCGGGCCGGCGGCGAAAGTGGGCGGAGACTTTCCGCCTTCTTCCAGCCGCAAGGGACGCTCCGCTCTGTGTGCGGCTAGAAGACCAGACTAGCCGCACACAGAGCGGAGCATCCCTTGCGTCTGGAACGAGGTAAGTCTCCACCCACTTTCGCCGCCGGCCCGACACTTAACAACGCTGAAGGGGAGAGAGGCAGGAAGGGGAGCACAAAGGTGAGGGATGGGGGGGGGGGGGGAGATGTCCGCCCATCCCCACTGTCCCCATAGCTCGCCTTCTCTGCTCTGCTCCCTCCGGGTGGGGGGCTGGGGGCACACCTGGGTAACCTGGGCACATATACCTGCATATACACCTGCCTACATATACTGGGGACATATACACCTGCCTACATATACTGGGGACATATACCCCTGCCTACAAATACTGGGGACATATACCCCTGGCTACCTGGGCACATATACCCCTGCCTACATATACTGGGGACATATACCCCTGCCTACATATACTGGGGACATATACACCTGCCTACATATACTGGGGACATATACACCTGCCTACATATACTGGGGACATATACACCTGCCTACCTATACTGGGGACATATACACCTGCCTACATATACTGGGGACATATACACCTGCCTACATATACTGGGGACATATACAGCTGCCTACATATACTGGGGACATATACACCTGCCTACATATACTGGGCACATATACACCTGCCTACATATACTGGGGACATATACCCCTGGCTACCTGGGCACATATACCCCTGCCTACATATACTGGGGGCATATACACCTGCCTACATATACTGGGCACATATACCCCTGCCTACATATACTGGGCATATATACCCCTGCCTACACATACTGGGCATATATACCCCTGGCTACATATACTGGGTACATATACCCCTGGCTACATATACTGGGCATATATACCCCTGGCTACATATACTGGGCATATATACCCCTGGCAACATATACTGGGCATATATACCCCTGGCAACATATACTGGGCATATATACCCCTGGCTACATATACTGGGCATATATACCCCTGCCTACATATACTGGGCACATAATACCCCTGGCTACATATACTAGGCAACTATACCTCTGGCTACATATACTGGGGACTACTATACTCATGGCTACTTATACTGGGGACACCTATAGACCTGGCTACCTGGGGGTATCTATTTTGGGGGAACTGCTGTCAGATTATCTGCATTTTTGTGGAACCGTTGTTATGTATTTTGGGGAACAGCTGCCAAATTATGTGCATGTTAGGGGAACGGCTGCTGCCAAATTACGTGTATTTTAGGGAACTGCTGCCAGATTGTGTATGTTTGGGGGACCACTACTGCCAGATTATATGTCCTTTGGGTGTTACGTGTATTTTGGGTGATCCGCTGCCAGGTTTCGCGTATTTTGGGGAACTGCTTCAAAATTATGTGTATGTTGGTGGAACTGCTTCTGCCACATTGTCTATTTTGGGGGAACCACTTCCATATTATCTGTATTTTGGAGGAACTTCTACCAGATTATGTGTCTTTTTGGTGAAATGCTGTCAGATTACATCTATTTTTGGGGGATACACTACGGCAGAGCTCAAACTTCCTCGGCAGACCTTTTACATCACTGCTAAGGTCATGTATATTTGGCCCCACCCATGACCACGCCCACGGGGTGCTTGACCACGCCCATTTTTGGCGCGCCGCGCTGCGCAGAAATTCTCCGAGTGAGTCCACTCACTTCTTTTCCCAGGACTAGACCCCTGGGCTGAAGCTATGACAGCCAATCGCTATGATTGGTGGGCGGGGGAGAGAGGCATGGGTAGGGAAATAAAAAAAATAGTATTATTTATTAGAAAAAAATAGCCTGGTCACTAGGGTACTCCCAGGTGCCACCATGAACCCCCAAGAGCGTCTTCACCCTCCCACCTACTCCTGGGGCACCAGAGGTGGGGAAGAGCCCCTTGTCCATGGATTAGACAATGGCTCCGGGGGAGAGGGGGAGGCTTGGTCTCCCCTCTCCCCCATAACCCTCCCACACCATGGACCATGTGAGATGGTATAGCTCAGGGTGCAAAGCCCCACTCGGCCGGAGGGTCTTTGAATAAAACATTATTTTTTATTATTTCCCACACTCTGAACACACACACATATATATATATATATATATATATATATATATATATATATATATATATATATATAATACATTTATTTGCATGACAATACATTATCTGTCATTTAACTGCAGTAACTTTGCTACGTTTTTCCTCTAACTTTAACATCGATTTTCTCGAAAACTATAATTTCTTTTTGAAAAATATTTTTCCTTCTTGTTCCCAGTGTCCTCCTTAACATCTCATGCAAATTTGGTGTTTTTAACTTGTTCAAGGGCTTTGTAATTAACCACTAAATTCAGATGCAATTAAAACATTTCCTACATTAAAGAATTTAAAATAGATTTTCTCAAAAACGTTTAAGTGAACCTTGCCGCAATAGCAGTATAGGGGGCGATATTGTGGCTGGGAGTGCGAAGAATCACTCGCGTTCCCAGCCTGTCGGGTCCTGACTGCGAAACCGGAAGTGGTCGCCGGCGGGGACGGGAGGATCGGAGAGACACAGCGAGGGCACCGATCAGCTGCAGGGGGCCGAGGGAAGCCCCAGGTGAGTAAAACTCTTTTTTTTTTTTTACACTTAAGTGCCTCTTTAAGGTCTTTTTAGACCTATTTTGAAAAAATATTTTTTTTTCTTCTTGTTCCCACTATCCCGTTTAACATATCCTGCAAATTTGTGTTTCTAGCTTGTTCGGGGCTTCGCTATTAACTGCTAAAGTCGGCAACCGTTAAAACATTTCCCACACACAGAACAAGAAATTGAAAATCAATTTTCTCAAAAAATATAAGGTCTTTTTGGCAAATGTACTTTTCTTCATGTTCTCATCATCCCACTTAACATATGTTGCAAATTTTCTGTTTCTGGCACGTATGGGGTTTTACTGTTAACTGCTAAACTTAGCAATCAGTGACTTTAATGTAAAATTTGCGAACGCAATTTTTTTTACAAAAAAAATTGCGTTAAAAACGATTGGCAAACAGCTCAATTTCCCCAGGAACTGTCCACTGGCAAACTGTTTGGCCATTTCTAAATACCGACTGTTACTGTAAATATGATGTTTAGTGCAAGAATAATAAACAGCGTTATTTCTTTCTGGGAGGGAACTTACCATTTGGAATCGGCTGGCAAATTTGTTGCTGCCCTACATTCATTACAGCTAAACCAAACCTCCCTGTTGGAAAAAGGAAGGGTTACTACTGTATGGAGTAGCTAAGATACATATCATTATAAAACATACCTGCTGTGAAAAATTAAGTGTACACCCGCTGTAAAAGAAAGTTTTGCCAGTTGCACTTCATTGCTAATTTTAACCCTAATAAGGCTGCAATACAAACATTTCAGACCAACCTTTCTTTCTTCTCAACAGAAATGTTATTACAAATTCCTTGACTATATATATATATTTTTTTTTATTGGAAACCACAAAGCGATATAAGGGATCTTAAGGCATAGGCATCATAAATCTTTTATATCGCAAATTGTGACATCCATCAAGGCAATGGTGTGTGCAAATAGCAATCTTCGCCACACTCACCCTGTGTGTTTATGTAAACATGCCTCTTATGGACATTCCATATGCAGCCATTACTGATACCTAATGTGTGTCAATTCAAACCTCAATGGCATCAATGCACAAGATGCAGGCTAAAGTGGAGGAATCTCCGTTGTGACTCACATGAACACCAGAAAAGCTGATGCTCAGTGCATCTTTCCACTCCCTGGGGGATTGGGTGGTGCCGTGTCCCGTATAGCCTAAGTCAGACAATGTCAGATTCCCACCTCACATTAGATACAGCCAGGAGGGAGGTTGCAGAGGTGTCACACCAGTCAGGGGATGTATAGACACTTGACATGTTTTGCCCAGTAGGACTTCTTTAGACTTATAACCTCAGTTTAAAGGGTTCCCCCTCCCGAGCCTCTTTAACCCCTTGTCCCCATGGATAGCCAGAATTTGGAGCCCTGGCCGAGTGGAGCTTTGCACCCTGAGCTATACCAGCCCGCGTGGTCCATGGTATGGGGGGCACCAGAGGTTCCAAACCTCCCCCTTTCCCAGAGCCCTTGTCCAATCCATGGACAAGAGGCTCTACCCCACCTCTGGTGCCCTAGGAGGGGATGATAGCTGCCGAAATCCTTGGAGGTTCATGATGGCATTTGAGAGTCCCCTTTAAAAATGGTACCCACAGATGCCCGCCCCCTCCACAGGAGAAATGAGTACAGTACCCCCTACTCATTTCCACAAAGGGTTAAATGAAATGAAAACAGAACCATGTAAAAAGTGCATGTAAAAAAATGTCCTTTAATATTCTTAACCATAAATTCTTACCTGTACCTTTAAAAAGGTCTATGCCACTACATCTGATGCATTAGAGGATGAAATTTAACAATGCTATTCAACTTCTAAGACACGCTGCAACAAGTATCTAAGAAAGACATAATTTACATCATGGGGATTTCAACCCAAAAGTCGGCCACCAAGAAGAACAAGGCATAGCGGGCAAGCTTGGTCTGGGTTATAGAAATGATGCAGGTGACTGCTTAGTGCATTTTTTTTTTCAGAAAAATAGACTCAAAATCGTGAACATGTGGTTCATGCAAGACACGCGCCGCCTCTAAACTTGGATATCCCCAATCGGTTTACATCGTAACCAAATAGATTTTATCCTGTGCAGTCAACGGTGATGCAGTTCTGTGCTTGCTGTCAAAATGTATCCTAGTGCGGACTGTGGCTCTGATTATGAACTGCTAGTAGCCAAAATCAAAGTCAAGCTCTGTAACATCAAAAAGACCGCGCCACCAAAGAAGTACGATGTCTCAAAGATCCCATCTTCATACGCTGTTGAGGTGAAAAACAGGTTTGAGCTACTTGAAACCTCCAAGAAACTGCTGGATGAATTATAGCAGGAGTTTCAATCAATCATCATTGAAATGGCAGCAAATAATATCCCCCATGAGAAGCCAGAGAAAAAATGCAAATGGCTAACAGAAGATACCATCTCGTGGTGCAGAGAAGAGCAGCCAAAGTTGTGCCTAATTGAGAGGAGACTGCGATGTTGAATGCCGAATTTCAACTGACAGTGAGTCAGGACAAATAAATATTTTGGAACCGTCAATGCAAATGACTGGAAGAGGAGTTTGAGGGGTCCTTCCAGAAATGACTTTGCACAAGTGAAAAAGTTTTGAATGAACTTCTCAGCATGTAAAGGAACCTTTAAAGACAAGAAAGACACCTGGCATTGACAGAATCTTGTCTGAAATGCTAAGACCCACACCAATTGCAGCCATCAATGCAATATGCCAGAAGATCTGTGAAACCAACACATGACTAAAAGAATGAAAAATGTCAGTTTTTATTCCATTGCCAAAGAAGGGAGATTCTAAAGATTGCTCTAACTTCCACACAATTACCCTCATTCCTCATGTGAACAATTGCTTCTTAAGATCGTACATCAACGTCTCAATTCAGTCATTGACAGAGAGTTACTTGATGATCAAGCAGGTTTTAGAAGAGGTTGTGGTACTCACGATCACCCCATGGAGACACGGATTGGTTAAAAATTGGTAAAGGTGTAAGGTAAGGTTGTATCCTATCCCCCTTTCTGTTCAATCTTTACGCCAAAGTGATCATGATTCGTGAGAAAATTGGATCTTGAGGAAACAGAAATTGGCGTGAAAATCAGTGGACGGAACATCAATAACCTTCAGTATGCTGATGACACAACTCTTCACTCAGAAACAGTGGATGGCCTGCAGCATCTGATTGATCAAATCAAAGATGAAAGTGCAAAGTTCGGCCTCCTTCTGAATATCAAAAAGACCAAGTTCATGACAACAGTAGATGACAGTAATATCAAGATAGCAGTCGACAGTGAAAAGAGTGTGTTCAGGAAATCACCTTCCTCGGCTCTCAGATCAATTGAAATGGAGATTGTAGTCATGAAATAAAATGTTGGATAACCCTCGGCAGAAACGCAATGGTAAGCATGAACCAAGTATGGAAAAGCAAAGACATTAGCATAATCACCAAATGTAGACTGGTTCATGCCATCATTTTCCTTATAACCATGTATGGTTACAAACGTTGGATCCTACGAAAAGCAGATAGAAGAAAAATCGACTCCTTCAAGTTGTGGTGCTGGTGATGGTTGCTTCGCATTCCATAAACAGCAAGGTTGGCGAACAAAAGAAGTATTGGAACGTATAAGATCAGACATGTCACTGGAAGGCAAGATCACCAGACTCAGACTCACATATTTCAGCCATGTGATGTGATCAATTTCCTTAGAGAAAGACCTAATGCTAGGACTGATCAGTGGCAAAAGGCAACAAGGCCGCCAGAGAACACGTTGGCTTGACACCATCAAAGCCGACACAGAATTGAGCTTAAGGAAACTGGCCGAAATGGTACAAGATCAGACAGCATGGAGAGAGCTAACCCATAGAATCACGAAAGTCGGCTACAACTGAATGGACAACATCATCATCATCACCTTTAAAAAAATTTATTAAGAATATTAAAATACTTTCTTTCGTTCTTGTGTTTTTATTTCATTTAACTCTTTGTGGAAATGGGTAAGGGGTAACCCCTTTTTAACCCTACACACGTTTCTCTTGGGGAGAGGGCTGGTATATAGGCGTCCCCTTCTTAAAGAGGACTCCCGGATGCCACCATGAACCCCCCCCCAGGGTGTCATTGTCCCCCCACCTTCTCCTGGGGCCCAGAGGTGGGGAAGAGCCTCCTGCCCATGGAATTGGACAAGGGCTCCAGGGGAGAGGGGGAGGCTTGGCCACCCCTCTCCTCAAGAGCACTCTTATACCATGGACTATGCGGGCTGGTATAGCTCAGGGTGCAAAGCCACATGTGGCCGGGGCTTCACATTCTGGCTATCCCAGCCTGTATGGGGGACAAGGGGTTAAAGAGGCTCGGGAGAAGGGACCCCACATCATTATTTTTTATTTCCCACACTCTGAACATTTGTAAAAAAAAATACATTTATTTACATGTTGATGCATTATCTTTTATTTTATTTCAGTAACTTTGATACTTCCTTTAACTATAAGATCGATTTTCTGAAAAAATATAAGGTCTTTTTGAAAAATGTTTTTCCTCATGTTCCCAGTGTCCTCCTAAACATACCCTGCAAATTTGGTGTTTTTAGCTTTGCTAAAGACCGTTAAAGTCAGCGGCTGTTAAAACATTTCCCACACTCAAAACAAGAATTTAAAATCGATTTTCTCAAAAACAATAAGGTCTTTTTCATGGTTTAATCTCACGTGTCTCAGGTGTATTGATGCCCTTGGAACCTTTCACCATGCTTCTAGGCCAACCACTCCCTCAGATTAAAAAGCATATTAAACTCCTCATTAATCATATTCTCACAGCCACTCTGTGAGAATCTGCTCAGCTGCCTGTGCAGACAGGCAGCGTTTTGACCACTGTTCACATCTGCATTCTGCAGGTCTCTTTAAGAGAGACCTTCTGTCAGTTTTGCAGCTTGTGTTGCTGAGGGATTTGCATACATTAGTCATGCAAATCTGTTACCTGCCTTCTTTTGATGACTGGCACTATAAAAGCATTCTGCTCCCAGAATGCTTTGCTGGACATTTCCCTTCCATGGTCTGTTCCTGATGGACACTGCTGGAGTGTCAGCCATTGCTATCTAGTATAGTTAATTCCTGGGGGTTGCTTTAGGCTCCCCTTCTAGCCCAGTCAGGTTGTATTATTTGTATTGCCTGTTCTGTCTTGTCTTGCCTGTTGCCATTGTCCTGTCCCAATGGTGGTCGACAGGAAATGGTTCTGATCTCTGTTCTTGGAGTATAGCTGGTGCAGCGGTTGCTACCAGCTATCTCTTCTGTTCTGTCTCCTGGGATCGCGCTAGCTACTTTTCGCTAGCGCCGGGGATCCTTCTGTTCTGTCTTCTGGGATCGCGCTAGCTACTTTTCGCTAGCGCTGGGGATCCTTCTGTTCTGCCTTCTGGGATCGCGCTAGCCACTTTTCGCTAGCGCTGGGGATCCTTCTGTTCTGTCTTCTGGGATCGCGCTAGCCACTTTTCGCTAGCGCTGGGGATCCTTTTGTTCTGCTACTCTGTACCTGGATCGCGCTAGCCACTTTTCGCTAGTGCTGTGGATCCTATCTCTCGCTTGTCCCTGTTTTAGTGTGTCTGTCTTGTCTGCTACGACCGCTTGCTGGAGGCTCGGTGAGGTAACCGTTAAGCAAGCGTTCGCGTCCCCTGTTTCATGTTTGTCTGTCGATGGTTAGTTAGGCGTGCTTGTCTCTATTGTGCTTATCACGTGGAGACCGCGCATAACCGCGTGCACTGTTGCGAATGAGTGCGGTGTTCGCGGTTAGCTAGCGTTTGTTATTTTCCGCATCTTCTCTTTGTATGATTTGCTGTGCCTTTGCTACTCTCGTGCTCCGCCTTGCTGTAACCTTGTGTCACGTCTGGCGATCGCACCTCTCGCGATCGCGTTCCTGCTTCTTATCTGCTGTGGTGTGTGCACAGTCGCGGGTTGGCAACTAGTTTTATGCACACATACACAATCTGTCTCTGTGCTCACTCTCAATCGCTTCACTTGCGATTGCGTTTCTTCCCTTCGTACAATTCCTGTCTGGCGTGTGTGGTAGGGCAGAGGAGCTGTTCCTCTACACTCCACAGCTCCACCTGCCGACAGGAATTCCCTCTGCAGGTGCATAGCACATAGCCTGGGTGTCCTCAATTATTACGCTTGTGGAAGAAATCCGCTGCGTCAGCGCACGTCTGGTGCGCTGACCACGGAGACGATTCCGCAATCGTTACAGTATGTCCAGCCAAACCAAAATTCCCATGGCAGAGGGAACCTTCGATTTTGTTCAGATGTCATTGCCTGAGGCAAAGGCATATGTGGATCCTATTATAGGTAGGATCACACACTACATTAAAGCAGTTAAAAAGTCTGTCCTCGTTCCTGACCCCAACCCATATGGAGATTACCTAGATACTGGGTTGTTTGAACCGCCATTTGCCTCATGGGAGATTGGGGCCTTGTTGGAAGAGTTTGATTTCGATTGGAAAGCCTTTTGCGATTTTTATATCGCAAAGAGCGCGGATGACCTGAATGATTGTCTCGACTCCATGTACCTTTTGATCGATTCTGATGAATGTGATGAGTGTGATGTGGATCTGGTGATTTATGTGTGGCAGACTATTTTGGACGAATTGCACACACACCAACCAATTATTTCCAATAAAGAGACACCATTGTCACATGATTATTCCTGTCTTTCTGGGGTAAAGCAAGTGAGTTTGGACACTGTGCGACCTGAAATGAATGGGTGTGCCTCGACTGTGGACACCTGCGTGAATTGTGATGGAGTTTCTCCCGTTTGTTTAGAGGTTAAATCTGTGTGATCTGATGCCGGTTTCTCAGATGTTCCTGTCGATTGTGATCGGCGTGAGTGTGTCAGTTTTGTCAATGATTTGTGTGATCCCTTGTCATGTAAAAACAGATCTTCTCTCAGTACTACTTTAAGATCCTCCATCTATGATCTTGCTATGGGGAAAATTCCCAAACTATGCAGTTTCAAGAGTACTAAAATTAATATGATTCCTCATGTTGTTGTCGTCACAACTTCCCCTAACATGGTTCAGTATGAATGCTCAGACCTAGTCAGGTGTGAATGGGAGCCCCCGTTCCAGAAAAAACAGCTCGAAGCGTTGGCGTATGAATTGGAGAACGATTCAGAGTCGTTTTGTGAGTACTACATTGCCAGAAGTGAATCTGTCTTGAGAGCATGTATAAGTTATGCTTCCGCCTTAAGAGAAAAAAAGGGGTGTGAATTTGACTTTGTGAGTCCGCTGATTTGTATGTGGAAAATGATTCTGAATGAACTACGTGTACGTCATTCAGGTGACGTTTGTAAAGGTACATTGTCAGCTGGCGTTTCTGAGATCCAGCAATCCAGCTTGGAGACCTCAGAATCCCTGTCTTTGGAGTGTTCGGTTTCGCAACCTAAAGCGATTGTGGATTCGCAAATTTTGCGTTCTGTCTCCTCGGATTCGACATCGTTGGCCGAGTCTAAGAGTGAGACAGCACTTTGGTTTTGTGAACCTGATACTGAAGCACCTTTGCTCTGTCCAGAGAAGATGTCTCTGAGCCTGCCCTGTATCATGAATAAAGACATTATGTCCACCCGCATTGACATTTGCGAGTCTGATTCTGAAGTAAGTACTGACTCTCCACCCAGTAATCTGGATGAGTCAATATTACCTTGTTTAAAATCTCCTGCAGTGTCCCTAGAGGCTCGTCTAGGTATTGCAACCATTGTTACCTGTTTCTCTGCTATTTTGGAATTGCAGTCTGGTTTGACTGCTATGGAAGAATTTCCCTGCAGTGAAACGAAACTCAGAAAGCCAGAGTTAGTTTCACTAGATATTTCTGTGTATCCCTGTCCTGATGATGAAATTCAGTCTCAGTTTATGGTGGAACCTTCCCTGGGACATCTGCCCGGTTCATAAAATAAAGTTCAAGCCTTGCCCTGTAACATGGATAGTTCAGAATCCTTCTTAGGAAACTTGAAAAAGGATGTTCCTGAGGTCCTGTCTGACCTCCTGGAGATCTCTGAGTTCCTCCCAAAGGGTGCAGAACTTGTAGGAGACGTCTCCTGCCTCCCAAGTCCTTCTGAGGTGTTGCCCACTTCAGTAGGCATTGCTGCCTTGCTGGCTACCTTTTCAGCTCTGATGGAGCTTCACGCCTGTGTAGTCAATGATGAAATTATTGTCACAGAAATTTCTGAATTTGTATCCGAGTCTTCTTTTGAAAGTCCAGTGCCTGTGACCTCCACTCATGATGATTCTTTGCCCGGTACTGGTTTTGGTCTTGACGTGCCGGACTCTGAGGTTGGCAGTTCCCCGACATGTCCTGAGGTTTCTCCTGTGCTGGTGTACCCCAGTGTGCTCTGTGACCCAGAAAGCCCAAGTGTGCCTCGGTTACCAGCGTACTCAGATGCTTCCTCAGTGGAGACATGCTCTGATATGGCCTGCCTGCTTGCATGCCCAGAAGTGGTCCCTGAAAGTCTTGATCTTGATGGGTGTCCTCGTAATTCTGAATCCGGAATTGTCATTGGTTCCATGGGGGTTCTTGGTAATTCTCCATGTGAGCCTGGTGATTGTTCTACCCTCTTGGGATCTCTGTGGAGTTTCAAAAGGTTCTGGGAGATTCCGGGAGAGATTTTGCTTGGTACCCTGGATAAGATCAACGGTGGCTTTTGTGTTGTAAGGGACACTTCGAACAGGTATTGTGGCAGGTTTGGTATTTTCGGACGCTCCTTGGAAGGTGGTGGGTATTGTCTGGAGGGTGTCGATGGCTTCTTCTCTGGCGTTCACAGTCCTGATGGGTGTTATACTGAGACTGGTAGTACTGATGGGCATGTTTCGGTGGCTTCTGTTTCCGATGAGGTCGGTTTCGGGTGGACTGACTCTGGAATTGGACCTTGTCGGGCTGCCCCGACCTTCATGAGTCTTCTGTTAGAATGGTTTGGAGATATCAGTTTTGAGGGTCGTCTGGAATTCGACCCTAGAAGGGGGGGTACTGTGAGAATCTGCTCAGCTGCCTGTGCAGACAGGCAGCGTTTTGACCACTGTTCACGTCTGCATTCTGCAGGTCTCTTTAAGAGAGACCTTCTGTCAGTTTTGCAGCTTGTGTTGCTGAGGGATTTGCATACATTAGTCATGCAAATCCGTTACCTGCCTTCTTTTGATGACTGGCACTATAAAAGCATTCTGCTCCCAGAATGCTTTGCTGGACATTTCCCTTCCATGGTCTGTTCCTGATGGACACTGCTGGAGTGTCAGCCATTGCTATCTAGTATAGTTAATTCCTGGGGGTTGCTTTAGGCTCCCCTTCTAGCCCAGTCAGGTTGTATTATTTGTATTGCCTGTTCTGTCTTGTCTTGCCTGTTGCCATTGTCCTGTCCCAATGGTGGTCGACAGGAAATGGTTCTGATCTCTGTTCTTGGAGTATAGCTGGTGCAGCGGTTGCTACCAGCTATCTCTTCTGTTCTGTCTCCTGGGATCGCGCTAGCTACTTTTCGCTAGCGCCGGGGATCCTTCTGTTCTGTCTTCTGGGATCGCGCTAGCTACTTTTCGCTAGCGCTGGGGATCCTTCTGTTCTGCCTTCTGGGATCGCGCTAGCCACTTTTCGCTAGCGCTGGGGATCCTTCTGTTCTGTCTTCTGGGATCGCGCTAGCCACTTTTCGCTAGCGCTGGGGATCCTTTTGTTCTGCTACTCTGTACCTGGATCGCGCTAGCCACTTTTCGCTAGTGCTGTGGATCCTATCTCTCGCTTGTCCCTGTTTTCGTGTGTCTGTCTTGTCTGCTACGACCGCTTGCTGGAGGCTCGGTGAGGTAACCGTTAAGCAAGCGTTCGCGTCCCCTGTTTCATGTTTGTCTGTCGATGGTTAGTTAGGCGTGCTTGTCTCTATTGTGCTTATCACGTGGAGACTGCGCATAACCGCGTGCACTGTTGCGAATGAGTGCGGTGTTCGCGGTTAGCTAGCGTTTGTTATTTTCCGCATCTTCTCTTTGTATGATTTGCTGTGCCTTTGCTACTCTCGTGCTCCGCCTTGCTGTAACCTTGTGTCACGTCTGGCGATCGCACCTCTCGCGATCGCGTTCCTGCTTCTTATCTGCTGTGGTGTGTGCACAGTCGCGGGTTGGCAACTAGTTTTATGCACACATACACAATCTGTCTCTGTGCTCACTCTCAATCGCTTCACTTGCGATTGCGTTTCTTCCCTTCGTACAATTCCTGTCTGGCGTGTGTGGTAGGGCAGAGGAGCTGTTCCTCTACACTCCACAGCTTCACCTGCCGACAGGAATTCCCTCTGCAGGTAAATAGCACCTAGCCTGGGTGTCCTCAATTATTACGCTTGTGGAGGAAATCCGCTGTGTCAGCGCACGTCTGGTGCGCTGACCACGGAGACGATTCCGCAATCGTTACACACTCGGTTGGCCATTTCTTCCCGTTGGAAGAACATAGCTCCTCCCTTGCTCTCTGATAATATCCGTAAAGTCTCCTGGACTAAAGATATGGAACAACTAACAGCAAAATTAAGGGACACAGTGGATACATTTACTAAAATGTAGGGACCTTGGGAATCATTTATATCTATCTACCTCCCTAAACAACCTTGGTATAAGGTGGTTTGGGTGGAGCATGGTGGGACCTTCTCATATGGAAATAAATTGATTCTTATTGCTACACCTGTATATTTACCAAGGTTAGTTGCTGATTTTTTTTGGGCTCTTGACCTTTTTTATTTTTGTCCAACTTTAAAGTAATAACGGGTCAATGCGACTCCTTCTTGACCTTGACTCTTACTACCTCTTTTCTTGTCAAAGGTACTCACTTACTCTTCCTATCCTTCTCTACTTATCGTGAGGCCTTCCCCTGCTAGTTTCTTTTAAAAGTTTGGCAATTTATCTTTCTAGCATGTTCGTGGGCTTCGCTTTATTAATCGCTAAAGTCAGCGGCCTTAAAAACATTTCCCACACAAGAACTTTAATACTGATTTTCTCAAAAACTATAAGGTTATATTTTGAAAGGTTTTTTCTTCTTGTTCCCACTATCCGGCTTAGCATACACTGCACATTTAGGGCTTGACTCACAAAGCAGTGATAACTGTTATCACGGCTGTGAAAAAGTGTTTTCGTGCGAAAAATGGTTATTGCGTGCAAAAAACAGTTATTGTGCGCAAAAATTCATGTTTGCACGATAACGCAATTTTTTTGCGCGTTAACATTCGCGTGATAATGCAAATTTATTGTGCAAACGCAAAACGTTGGCAAGCGAAAGATTCGCTTTATCGCGCAAACAAGAATTTTTGCGTGCGATAACCGTTTTCACGCTAAATTTCACACAAAGCACTTTTCACAGCGTGATAACAGTTATTACTGCTTTGTGAATCAAGCCCTTAGTGTTTCTAGCACATACTGGGGCTTTGCTATTAACCGCTAAATTCGGCGGCAAGTGACTAATGTAAAAAGTGCAAAGGCAATTTTTTTACAAAAAAAATTTGCGTTAAATGTAAACGGGGAACAGCCCAAGTTCACCAGGAACTGTATGTCAGCGAACTGTTTGGGTCATTTCTAATTACTTACCGTTATTGTAAATGTGATGCTTAGTGCGAAAATAATAAACAGCATTATTTAGTTCTGGGAGGAAACTTACCTTCTACTAAAATCCCATTTTGGATCTGCAGGGGAATTTGTTGCTGCCCCCAATTCATTGCAGCTAAACCAAACCTCCCTGTTGGAAGAAGGTAGAGTTACTACTGTATGGAGTAGCAAAGATACATATTATTATAAAACATACTTGCTGGGAAAAATGAAGTGTACATGAACACCCGCTGGAAAAATATATTTACTAGTTGCATTTTATTGTTAATTTTAACCCCTCCCCCCCCCCCAAAAAAAAAAAAAAAACTATACAAAAACAAAAACAAAGCAAAAAAAAACCTGCAATTTGAACAGTTCAGACCAAACTTTCTTTCTTCTACGTTATCATTACCATGCAATTCCTTCTCTCTCTCTCTCTCTCTCTCTCTCTCTCTCTCTCTCTCTCTCTTTCTCTCTCTCTCTCTCTATATATATATATTTATATATATATATATATATATATAAATATATATATATATATATATATATATATATATATATATATTATTTTATTTTTTTTATTATTGGAAACCTCAAAGCAACATAAGGGAGCTCAAGGCATGGATGTGGCATTTGTGATCTCCTGCAGAAGAAAGCCATTACCTCTGAGGAAGCTGATGAGGTGGTTGACTGGCTCAGTCAACGTTCCAACTCTTCGACTGCTTCTGCTGCCAACGTTCCTGCACCCTCCTCATCTTCCTCTGCTGGGGGCAACCACATAACCACCTCCCCCACTACCATAGCCCTTACAACTGAATTGGAGTGCTCAGAGGAGCTATTTACTTAGGCAGTGATGGACCAGAGCGACACACAGGTGTTATTGCCATTGAATGAGGAGGAAGAGCAAGACAGACACTCTGATGAGGAAGCAGGAAAAAAAGGCGCATATGGCTAATAGACAAAAAGGGCGCCGCCACAGGCAGCAATGCAAAATATCGGCTATTGGGCGCCCGAGAGGAAATCTCGGCGCCCGAGAAATAGTCGTCATGTTAACAAAAGTTTTCGTTTACAGAATAAGGTTTATTACAAATATTGTTTACAAATTCTTTTTGACTTTCGGTTTAACCTATTCCATTGTTTTTAAATTTCACTTTCAGGAATGTAACAAGTAAATTTTCCTTTACACTTATTTTGTCGGGTATTTTATTCAAGCACATAAAATTGACAACGTGTGGCCACGCTGTTAACAGAGAGGTGCTCATGCTTGCTACACAGCCATAGCAGTTAAGGCACCTTTTTTTTCACTGATCTGAGGAAGCGGGCAAGTACTCGCAAAACACGTTGTCAATTTTATGTGCTTGAATAAAAGACCTTTTTTTCAATAAACTGATCCAAATTCTTCAAGAGAGGTAAGATTCCCTCTCTGTTTATAAGATGAATAGCTTATTAGCCTATCTTTTATGCATTGGGCACCTCCACCCCTGTTTTAAGTGTCTTGTCATACCTCTTTTAGAGGTAATAGTTTTTAAGTTGTCCGACTCCTAAAGAATTTCCGGAGTGAGACCACCCAGTTCCTGTCAACAGACCTGGGAAACCGAGGGGGGATGGTTAATTTCCTGCCTGCTCTGATGGTGGTTGCAAGGATTTGCAACTCCACCTTTGTGAGTATATACATCCTTAGCAATTTTCTTTCCTGAATCTAACACAATTCTGCACTATTGGGCTCCTGGTCTCCTTTTGTCTTTTAGATGAACCTGAGGTTGTTATAATCACAGGAACCATCAACATAAGTTACACTGTTAATGGCAGGGTTCTTAAACTGTGTAGAGTTGACTGGGATAAATATTCAGAAAAGTGAGTGGAGCCTACAAAAGCCAATCAACATTTGCCTGTTTACTGCATTTGCACTGTTAATGGCACAAGCCTCAATCCTGGTACAGTTAGTCATTGGGCCACTGGGGTTCAAATACAGAAAAGGGGATGGAGCCACAAACAGCCAATCATATTTGTTTCATTTCAATGGGAAAATACAAATTATTGATGCCAATGACCCCAAAGCTCACAAACGTGGTCATTGAGTGTTTGTGTGTTAGTGTTAGAAAAAGGGAGCAGAGCCAACAGCAGCCAAATACATACCTGGGCAATGCCGGGTCCTCAACTAGTATATATATATATATATATATATATATATATATATATATATATATATATATATATATATATATATATATATATATATATATATATATATATATATATATATATATACATATATATATATATATTAATATATATATATATATATATATATATATATATATATATATATATATATATATATATATATATATATATATATATATATATATATATATATATATATATATATATATATATATATTTGGATAGCTAGCTGTGCCTTTCCAGCACTATTGTTAGATCTCACAGTGAACTATACCATGTAAAAACACTACAGCACACACCAGAAAAAAATGGCAACACTCCCCTCATTTCCCCCTACCCCAGAACTGTACCTGTAGTGACCAGAATACACTAATTATCACATCACATTTGGCCAGCTGATGTAAATCAGGCACATGTGTGGGAGGGGGAGGCTCTGGTTGCTCAGGCACCCCATTTTCTTCTTTCTTCAATAAAAAGGCCCCTTTGGTAGTGCAAAAGAAGCTTTGCCCCCGACCATGATAAGCTCCCACCCACAAGAAGCCCTACCCCTGCCTGGAACACTTTGGAGTGAAGAGGCTCCAGCTCCAAACAGCGATCATAGTGTGGCCATTATGTTAGCTGTGTGGAAGCAAGTAAGATGGTGTCTCCTTAACAGCTGCACCCACTATGACATCTCCCTCCCCCAGCACCCACAGTGACCTCTCCCTCCCCAGCACTAGCAGTGATCCAGCCTACCTCAGCACCCACAGTGACCAATTCCTCCCCCAGGGGCACCCCTCCTGCCCCCAGCAGCACCCACAGGGACCTCTTATCCCACCAATATCCAGCACACATTACACTCAGCCAGTAACCCCCACAATAGCAAGCACACAGAACTTGCACCATGATATCCAGTCTAGCTCCACACACACATTGCACCCAATACTCACATCTAGCCTCCATATGGTACTTGCATTAAACAGCCAAATTACACCCAGTACCTGCACCCCTTCACCCTATAGCTGGCAACCAGTACTCACACCCACATGGCACTGTACCTGCAACCAGCCCAGACATGACACCCAGTTCTCACACCTGCACACAGCCTCCACATGGCACCCACTATCTGCAATCACATAACCAGGGCCGGTTCTAGCTACACTGGGGCCCTAGGGCAAAATTAACCTGGCGGTCCCCCTAACACGCAACCCCCCCAGGCAAATTCTTCCCCCAGGGTGCCTGAGTCGGCTCTCGGAGCCGAGTTAGCAGCATTTGGTGGCCTCTGCGCTCCCCTTCAAGATAGAAGTATTTAGTGGCTTGAATAACAGAAGCTCTGGTAGGAAATTAGAAGTCTGGGCCCCCAAACTGTCTGAACAGGGGGTCACTAGGTTCTGGAGGGGAGAGACTTAGGGTCATTGAGGGTGTCAGGTGTTAGCACACATGGTGTTACTGGGGGCTACATGGAGGGAATGAGGGTGCAAGGGGAGGGAACAGGAATTACTGAGGTCTGCAGGGTAGAAAATGAGGGTGCAGGAGGTAGAAAACAGGGGATTACTGCGGTCTGCAGGGAGGACAGTGAGGGTCCAGGAGGGAGATAACAGGCAATTACTGGGGTCTGCAGGGGGAAGTGAAAAGGGGATTAATAGGGGGAGAGGGGGAGAGAGAGAGAGAGAGAGAGAGAGAGAGAGAGAGTGCGTGGGGCTTGGGTAGAGAGCAGGGTACTGCAGGGACGAGAATCAGGATGCAAAGCATGTATGTGTGGGGGGAAGGGGAAGGGGTAAGAAAACATCATTACTGTCTGGCGGCAGCAGGCTTGAAGTTACAAATAAACCCCCCATGGCAGGCCAGGCTTCAACATCAAGAACCCCCCTACCCACGTGAGCACTTGAGCCTGACTTACCAGAACAAAGTCAGTCAGGCAGGCTCATTCAATTGAATTCCATCCAGCCAGATCCAGCCTGCAATAACTGCAGATGTCTTCTCTCCTCTCAGGCATGAATGCACAGACGTGACGTCCATGCCTGTGTCACATGGGTGGAACGCTGCGTTACGACTGGCTGTGTGTATGTAATACACACAGCCAGGTTGCCATGGAGACCAGGACACCGCCAATGCCAGGAGGAATCAGCTGCCCGCCTCAATTCTCACCCAGCGCAGGTAGACTATAAACTTTGAGCAGGCGGCCGGCATCCAGAGCAGAGGGGGGACGCGGCCGGGACAGACATCAGGTGGGCATCTTTCTTTGGATGGCAACGGAGCCCCCAGGAACTCAGGGGCCTGGGGGCAGATGCCCCCTTTGCCTTACTTGTAGCGCCGGCTCTGCACATAACTCTGCTCAGCTCCAGCTCAGTCAGATTAGATGGACAGCGTTTGTGAACAGCAGTTTTCAGATCTTGCCACAGATTCTCGATTGGATTTAGATCTGGACTTTGACTGGGCCATTTTAACAAATGGATATGTTTTGTTTTAAACCATTCCATTGTTGCCCTGGCTTTCTGTTTAGGGTCGTTGTCCTGCTGGAAGGTGAACCTCCACCCCAGTCTCAAGTCTTTTGCAGACTCCAAGAGGTTTTCTTCCAAGATTGCCCTGTATTCGGCTCCATCCATCTTCCCATCAACTCTGACCAGCTTCCCTGTCCCTGCTGAAGAGAAGCACCCCCAGAGCAGGATGCTGCCACCATGATATTTGACAGTGGGGAGGGTGTGTTCTGAGTGATGTGCATTGTTAGTTTTTTGCCACACATAGCGTTTTGCATTTTGGCCAAAAAGTTCCATTTTGGTCTCATCCGACCAGAGCACCTTCTTCCACATGTTTGCTGTGTCCCCCACATGGCTTGTGGCAAACTACAAACAGGACTTCCTATGCTTTTCTGTTAACAATGGCTTTCTTCTTGTCACTCTTCCATAAGAGCCAACTTTGTGCAGTGCACGACTGATAGTTGTCCTATGGACAGATTCCCCCACCTGAGCTGTAGATCTCTGCAGCTCGTCCAGAGTAACCATGGGCCTCTTGACTGCATTTCTGAGCAGCGCTCTCCTTGTTCGGCCTGTGAGTTTAGGTGGACGGCCTTGTCTTGGTAGGTTTACAGTTGTGCCATACTCCTTTCATTTCTAAATGATCGCTTGAACAGTGCTCCGTGGGATGTTCAAGGCTTTGGAAATCTTTTTTGTAGCCTAAGCCTGCTTTAAATTTCTCAATAACTTTACCCCTGACCTGTCTGGGGTGTTCTTTGGACTTCATGGTGTTGTTGCTCCCAAGATTCTCTTAGACAACCTCTGAGGCCGTCACACAGCAGCTGTATTTGTACTGAAATTAGATTACGCACAGGTGTACTCTATTTAGTCATTAGCACTTATCAGGCAATGTCTATGGGCAACTGACTGCACTCAGACCAAAGGGTGCTGAATAATTACTCACATCCCACTTTGCAGTTATTGATTTGTAAAAAAAATGTTGGAATCATGTATGATTTACGTTCCACTTCTCACGTGTACACCACTTTATATTGGTCTTTCACTGGGAATTCCAATAAAATGGATTCATGTTTGTGGCAGTAATGTGACAAAATGTGGAAAACTTCAAGGGGGCCGAATACTTTTGCAAGCCACTGTATATTAGAAGTCAATGACAATAGAGTATAGTGGCAGCAAACAAGGTGAGAATTGTTCATTTACAGTTCTGTGTCCTAGCAGCTCTAGCGTGGTTCAGCATTAAGTATGGCTACCGCCTGAGGAAAACAGCTGTTCCTGTGTCTAGAGGTAGAGATTGACCAGAATCTTACTCCTGAAGACATGAGATGGAAGATGGAGTGAGCTGGGTGAGAGGGGTCAAAGGCAATTTTGGTTGCTCTCTTTCTGCACCTGCTAGCGTAAAGATCCTGCAGGGAAGGTAAGCTACAGCCAATTATCCTTTCCGCTGATCGGATGATGCGCTGCAGCCTCCCCTTTTCTAATGCTGAGCAGGAGCTGAACCATTCAGTCATAGATGATGTTATGGTAGACTCGATGATTGCAGTGTAGAACTGCACCATTTGATTTTTAGGTAGGCCAAACTTTCTCAGCTGCCGTAGATTGTACATCCTCTCCTGTGCTTTCTTGACAATAGTGGCTGTATTGTTATCCCATTTTAGGTTGTTTGAGATCGTGGACCCAAGAAACTTGAATGACTCTACCTGGGTTATTGTGGATCCATTTATGGTTAAGGGGAGGTGCTGGGGGGGGGGGCAGATCTCCTAAAATCTATTATAATCTCCATGGTTTTGAGTGCATTTAGTTCCAAGTTGTTGCTGCTGCACCAGGGGGAAAGCTGTCCTACTACATGCCTGTATGCAGACTCGTCCCCATTTTATATGAGACCAACTACCGTTGTTGTGTCATCGGCAAACTTCAGAAGCTTAACAGATGGATCTGTGGAGATGCAGTCATTGGTGTAAAGTGAGTAGAACAGTGGGGAAAGCACACAGCCCTGGGGTGCACCAGTACTGACTGTCAGAGAGCTTGATGTGTGTTTCCCAAGTCTAACATGCTGTCTCCTGATGATTAAGAAATTGGTTATCCATTTGCAGATGGATTCAGGTATGTGTTACTGGGAGAGCTTGCTCTGTAGCAGAGATGGTATTATGGTATTAAATGCAGAGCTGAAATCTATGAATAAAATCCTGGTGTAGGTTCCTGGGATGTCTAGATGCTGTAGTACATAATGCATACACATGTTAATGGCGTTGTCTGCAGATCTATTAGGCCTGTAGGCAAATTGCAGAGATTCCAGCAGGGGATCTGTGATGGATTTCACATAATCCATTATCAGTTTTTCGAATGCTTTCATAACCAATGATGCCAGGGCAACAGGCCTGTAATCATTTAGGCATGCATGTTTTGATTTTTTTGGAATTGGTGCAATGATTGAGTTTTTAAAACAGGCAGGGACAATTGAGAGTTCCAGAGATGATTTGAATATGTCTGTGAACACAGGCGCTAAATAATTGATCAGCACAGAGTTTCAGAAATTTCGCAGTCACAGAGTCTGGTCCAGGTGCTTTATTTGTTTTCTGTCTTTTGAAGAGTTTGTTTACATCTGATTGGCATATTGGTAGAGCATGCACATCTGGGGACAGGCTGGCAGGTTGTGTCTGGCCTCCTGTGTTGAGTAGATGCCAAGACACCGCAGGGGGTGGAGACATTGGCTAGCTGGAGGAGTGCTCAGTTTGGCTGTTGCAGAGATGCAAATTATGCAAATTGACTTGGTGTGTTTGGCTTTTGTTGGTAGTTTTAAACCTGCAATAAAATGTATTCAGTTCATTTGCAAGCTGCGGGGTACTCCCTTTCCACCTCAGTGATTTGATCTGTGAGATCTTGGAGCGCAGGCTGCATACATGTTTGTGGAGGGATGAACACAGCAACCAAAATAAATGAAGAGATCTCACGGAGTGAATAGTAGGGTCTGCAGTTTATAAAGAGTGTTTCCAGCCTAGTCGAGCATGTCCTCTTAATAACTGTAACATCCGTGCTCCACCTATCATTAATATAGAAACAGATTCCTCCACCTTTGGTTTTTCCAGAAGTAAGTGGGTCCCGGTCAGATCTGTAGAGTGTAAATCCATTAATCTGCAGAGCGTTGCCTGGAATAATCTCAGATAGGCAAGTTTCTGTGAAGAAAAGAGCAGCAGAGAGATGAAGTCCTTCTTTGTTCTGATCAGTAGTTGAAGCTTATTGTAGTTTGTTACATATGGACCTGACATTAGAGAGTATGATTCCAGGTAGTGGAGAGCGCTGTCCTCTGCGTCGAAAGCGGGTCTGGATCCCGGAGCACTTTCCTCTTCTTCTAAGCTTCACTGCCTGATTCAGCACAGTAGCTCCACTGGTTAGGATCCCCAAAAGATCAAGAGCAGATGAAATATCCAGGAGTAGATTATATTTAGCTAAGTTCCGAATGCTCAGTAGTTGTTCACTGGTGAAGGGTATCTGGGTTGGGTTGCACAAGGCAATTTTTGAAAAATAAAAATTCATAAAACAAACCTAAAAAGACAGAGCAAGCTGCCGAGGCTGCCTTCTCCAGGCGCTTCCTCCTCCTCCTCCAAAGATCCGAGATACTTACTTATACTTATTTTCACCTTCCATGTCCGGCAACTAAATATCACCCAGTACTCACCCATGGTCTGAACCCATATGAGACCCAGTACTCTACCATGGCAGTCACACATCCAGACCCCACATGGCACTCACTACTCACTCATGGCCTGCCCACTGCACCTACATCACCCAGTACCCACTCTTGGCCTGTAACCAGCACTCAAATGGTGCCCTGTACCAATTAGCATTCACATGGCACCCACTATCATTTATTATCACCATCTGCTATTTATCACCCAATACAGCTTAGCACCCACTGCAAATAAGCACCCAATACAAACTGGATCTTGGAACTCACTGCAGCTTCCCACAGACTGTACCTAAGCACCTCAGCACACACTGCAAGTTAGCACAAACTGGACCTTTGCATCTTACCACGCACTGCATCTGGGCACCAACTGCACCTTGGCAGTTCTTGCAGTTTTGCACCTACTAATGCTTAGCAACCACTGCATATTTGCAGCCAATACTTTTTTACCTAAATGGAGCTTGTGTGCTGATCAAGAAGGACAGAGGTTCCCAGTAATGACAGGTGAGTCCGTTTTTACATCAGGCTCCACTGTGCACATTATAATGGTGGGCCTCTATACTGCTGATTTTAGTGTGGTGGAGCCAAAAGACTTGCTTGGAAGGAGACACATAGTCTGCCTGATACTGCTTTAAAGGAACAGAGAGGGGGAGTGGGGGATAAGACTGCCTAATACTGCTTTTTGGACAGGGGATATTACATACGCAATTGGTTAGGGTACCTTTTTCAAATTAGATCACCACCCCCTTGAGTATCCTCTGCACGGCCTTGATGTCAATGGTCCAATTTCCTCTGAAAGCTGTAATGCTGTATGAACAAGAGTGGTATCAGGCAATAAAATCAACATAACATTTCATGAAATGTTTACATACATGGATTTGGATTTGTTTTTTTTATTTTA
The DNA here is from genome assembly GCF_040937935.1 of Hyperolius riggenbachi. NCBI lineage: Eukaryota > Metazoa > Chordata > Amphibia > Anura > Hyperoliidae > Hyperolius > Hyperolius riggenbachi. Next base: position 64,934,045 of record NC_090652.1, read on the forward strand.
CACAAATGATTCACTTCCCTTTTCCAGGGATGAGTATCTACATCCCTGCATTTCCCCATATCTTCTCACAAGGATGTAGATACTCGTCCCTTGCTGTTGCACGCTAGAAGCCCCAGGTCAGTAAAACGGATTATTTTTTAAGGCTTAAAGAGAACCTGAACTGAAAATGAAAAGTCAAAATAACCATACACAGGTCATACTTACCTCCTGTGTAGTCTACTACTTAATCTCTTTCTCCTCTCCTGCATCCCGTTTGTGCACTGTGATCAGTGGAATTCTCCGTCCTCCATTTTGAAAATGGCCATTACCCCCTATCAGCTTCCTGGTCAGCACACTGTTAAACTGTAATATCACCCACTTGAGCCATAGGGAAACATGGACATTACCTGGCACATTCAGTTGTAACTGACAGCTGCTGATATATAACTGACAGCAACTGGTATATTTCAGTTCTGACAAAATATTGTCAGAACTGGAAGGGAACACTGTAAGAAGAAAATGTTGAGTTTCTGAGAGGAACTGACAACGAGGTAAGTGTGTAATATTTATTTGCAGCTACCTCATGTGTTTATTTTAAATAATTTTACTCGCTTCAGGTTCCCTTTAAGTATCCCTTTAAGGGGAAAAATCCTTGGAGGTGAAGTGTTTAAACTGTCATTTATGAATATGCCCTGAAAGAAAATGTTAACTCTGTTTAAAGGAATACTGAAGGGGGGTCGGGGGAAAAAGAGTTGAATTTACCCAGGGCTTCTAATGGTCCCCCGCAGACGTCCTGTGCCTGCGCAGCCACTCACTGATGCTCCGGCCCCGCCTCCGGTACACTTCGGGAATTTCCGACTTCCACTGCGCATGCGCAGTTGCGCCCTCACTCCCGCTGACGTCACCAGGAGTGTATTGCGCAGGCCCAGTATAGTCTGCGCCTGCGCAGTACACTCCTGGTGACATCAGCGGGAGCGAGGACAAAAACACGCAGGTGCAGTTGTTTTGTGACTTTAAAGTCTGAAATTCCAGAAGTGAACCGGAGGCGGGGCCAGAGCATCGGTGACTGGCTGCGCGGGCACAGGATGTCGGCGGAGGAACATTAGATGCCCCGGGTAAGTTCAACTCTTTTTCCCCCTACCCCCCTACAGTAGTCCTTTAACAAATCAACATAGCATGTATCAGTGCTACAAATGTCACTTTGCAATTTAAAGTTTCTTAAATTACTTTTACATTTCAGCCAGCAGCCAGCTGTGATTTTCCAGACTTGACAGAGAATTCTAAGCATACTGACTTTCAGCCAGGACCACAGTGCCCTGTTTGGTGAATGACTGACCTGATTTCCCCTTCACCTAAGTTTAAGCAATTCCTCTTGTAATACCATAATACCAATCCATGCGTACCTGTTCATGTTCACTGCACCTGTGTGACAGCACGCAGTTTTATATACCAGTCACTGCATACATGTTCAGTGTACCTGTGTGTGTGACAGCTGCACATTTGTAATACCAGTCCGTGCCTACCTGTTCACTGCACCTGACCTGTGACCTGTGTGACAGCTGCACATTTGTAATACCAGTCACTGCATACCTGTTCACTGCACCTGTGTGACAGCACACAGTTTTATATACCAGTCCGTGCATAACTGTTCACGGTACCTGTGTGTGTGACAGCTGCACATTGTATTGATACCAGTCCGTGCATACCTGTTCACTCCACCTGTGTGACAGCACGCAGTTTTATATACCAGTCACTGCATACCTGTTCACGGTACCTGTGTGTGTGACAGCTGCACATTTGTAATATGCCTTCTGACGACGCTGGAAGCCGGCGAAACTAGTTAGGGCAGTGCGTCTCATGAGACGCCGTCCTGCCACGCGGACTCCATAGCTGCCGATCCACCAGCCTTGCACTTCAGGCACACTGTGCAGGCTGAGGAGACCCATTGACCTGCAGGTTACCATTCCCATAGCCGCTGGTGGCTGGATATTGCAGCGACCGGACATTCCAGCATTTGAATCACACATGATTCAGCCCCCTGTTGGGGCCAGCAGATATACATCCTTCAGCTGTCACTGTGGCTATATGCATATCCTCAGGTGTGATATGTGGGCATCTGGACAGTTGTCACGCTGAACAGCCTGTCCCAGCTTTCTAAGACATGAGCAATGACTGTGGCATGATAAGACTCTGTATACTTATGTGGCTGCTGTAATTGCATGGAGCTTTATCTACTATCCTGTGCCATATTAATATTGCCTGCTGGCGAGACCCTTTACACCCATATATAGCTGTTGCATCTGCATGGAATCGTTTCACTGGTTAGTGCCATACTAACACTGCCTGCTGGAACTTTGTTTGTTGCATCTATATCCATTGGCTTTCTATCATGAACTGTTGCCTGCATGTTTTATGCCTAGGAGCTCTTCCCTGCTTTACTGCTGCACCTCATGAGGTTGAAGATCTTCTGTGAACTGTACTCCCCGATTTGTATGATACTGGCCAGTTCTATTGATTAGTGCAGGTGTGGTGACAGTGTGCAGTGAGAGTGCTTGTGTGGCGGGATGGCCATCTCATGATGTTTTTAAAAGTTTTTTATAGATATGATTTGATTAATAAAATAGATTTGATACTTTTGAATTAGTTGGATATTGTAATTCTTTTGGGATTACCTGTAGCCCTAATTTGCTCTCCTTTCTTGTATAAATACCATTTGTAATACCAGTCCGTGCCTACCTGTTCACTGCACTTGACCTGTATGACTGCTACACATTGTATTGATACCAGTCCTTGCATACCTATTCACTGCACCTGTGTGACAGCATGCAGTTTTAAATACCAGTCACTGCATACCTGTTCACGGTACCTGTGTGTGTGACAGCTGCACATTTGTAATACCAGTCCGTGCCTACCTGTTCACTGCACCTGACCTGTGTGACAGCTGCACATTTGTAATACCAGTCCGTGTCTACCTGTTCACTGCACCTGTGTGACAGCATGTAGTTTTATATACCAGTCACTGCATACCTGTTCAGTGTACCTGTGTGTGTGACAGCTGCACATTTGTAATATCAGTCCGTGCCTACCAATTCACTGCACCTGACCTGTGTGACTGCTGCACATCCACTCACAAAGCTCTTCATTCTTCTAAAGTCACTCCGAAATTTACCTGCATGAATCCTGAGGACTGCCAAGTTATAACCTCTCTTTTTCTACTTACCACCGAGGATTGAGTTGTTTTTCTGCAATACCTGGTATTGCCTTCTCCCCAATGAATGATGAGTAGAACCATGAACTTAAGTTCTCCAATTGTTTGGTTTCAGTTACTAAGTTATATGTGTTTGTTTCCACCTTCGCCTAGCATTGAAAACCAGTGTATATACATGTTAGTAGCTATTCGTTGGGAGAGAGAGCCTCATAGAGGCTAGAAAAACAAACAAACAAACAAAAAAAACACTGCCACAGCAGTCGGACACCTCAGACGGCATGTATCCTTATGGTCAAAAAAAAGGAGGGGAGTCGCTGTGCAGGAGGCTGAAAAGCCTGCACAGCCCAGTACAGCAAAAAACAGCCTGGTCTTAGGGGGGGTTAACTGTGGCAGTCAAGTGGTTAAAGAGCAATTAGATGGTGGGCAAGCTAGTAAATATACCTATCATGATGCAGAGCAGAGGTTTGCCTGCTGGAGGGACCGTAGAAAAAAACTCTGTCTGCTCTGTCACCATTGTTATGACTGCGTGTGCACAGCTAGTTGAGATATTATACACAGCTTGAAAAGTTTGTGACAGTCCCCAGACTCCAGCAGGGCTGCTGACAGCCTTGTGTGAGAGCAGGGACAGGAGTCATATTACAGGCAAGTACACTCTGTGTGATTTGGCTGCAATACAAATAAGCTCTCGGACTTTAGTGGTTCATAGCAATGCCCCCTGACATGCTAGAAACCCCAAATTTGCAAGGTATGTAAAGAAGAACAGTGGGAACAAGAGAAAAAAACATTTTCAAAAATACCTTATAGTTTTTGAGAAAATCGATTTTAAAGTTTCAAAGAAAGGTTCAAAGGAAAAACGTATACATGTAAATGCAGTAAATACATTAACTGTCATTTACCGCATTTAAAGTGGATCCGAGATGAAAAATGAACTATAACAAGTAACTTGTCTATATATCGTATCTAAAGTTTAAATAGTTTACACAGAAAATCTAGCTGCAAACAGATTTAATAGAAAATGATTATTTTTTCCTGTGATACAATGACAGCAGCCATGTTGTTTGTAAACATTACACATAGGCAAGCTTATCTGCACCATCAGCACTCAGGCCTAGTGCACACCAGAGCGGTTCCGCTGCTGTTTGCGATCTGCTTGCGGGTGCGGATCCGCTTGGGTAATGTATTTCAATGGGCTGGTGCACACCAGAGCGGGAGGCGTTTTGCAGAAACGCATACTCCCGGGCTGCTGCAGATTTTGGATTGCGGATGCGTTTCTGCCTCAATGTTAAGTATAGGAAAAACGCAAACCGCTCTGAAAACCGGCACTTCAGAGCGGTTTGTCAGGCGTTTTTTGTTACAGTAGCTGTTCAGTAACAGCTTTACTGTAACAATACATGAAATCTACTACACCAAAAACGCTTCCCAAAACCGCAAAATGCTAGCTGAAACGCTACAGAAAAAGAAGAAAAAGCGTTTAAAAATCTGCTAGCATTTTGCGGATCTGCTAGCGTTTTTTGGTGTACACCAGGCCTCAGACTGTGAAAAAAACCTAATCCCCCCTCTTCCCTCCTCCCCTCTGCCTCTGAAATCAATGGGTAGTAACACCTCCCTCTCCTGCCCAGACTAAGCTCCCATGAGCCCTTGCTGCTGCCAAGGCTTTCTGAAAACCTTTGGGCATGGTTTATTTAGTTTATAGGGAATTAGAGTATTAAAACAAAAACAAAAAAGTATTTGGCTTGAGGAATGCCCTATAAACTATAGGAAAGGAACACAATTATGCAATGAGTAAAAGTTCACCTCAGATCCACTTTAAATGTATACTTTTTGCCTTTGAAACTTTAAAATCAATTTTCTCAAAAACTATAAGGTCTTTTTGAAAAAAAAAAAAAAGTGTTTCTAGCATGTAAGGGGGCTTTGCTATTAACCGCTAAAGTCGGCCTTTTTTTAAGGTAATAATCACAGCCTTCAGAACTGAATCCGAGATCGAGAGGCAATCACGAATTCGGAATCCGACCTCGTGATCAGAAAAAAACAGCTTGTGATCGAGGCCATCATATTTAGATTTTTATTTTACCAGATTATAGAGAAGTTGTTGCTCACTATAAAGAAAGCAGGATCCTTGCCTGTTCCCTATTCAAAGATTAACATTTTTACTGACCTCTCACGAGCTATTCTGCAGTGCAGAAGGGAGATGCAGCCAGTAACCAGAGCTCTTAGGGAGGCTCAGGTTGAAGCAGAAAAAAGGGTGCATGTGGCTAATGGACAAAAAGGGCGCCGCACCATAGGCCTCTGTGTGATGTGACTGCAATACAGATAAGCTCTCTGCTCCATCACAGGCTATTCTCAGAAGTAGAGTACCTAGGGCATTTGACACCCGGTACTGGGTATTAAAAGAAACAATGCCCGCCCAAAAAAAGTAAATGAGTGAGTGTGGCGTGCTGAGCGCCATGTCAGGTAATCCCAGGTATGGGTGACCCCAGTATAGGTAATATAGTTGCCCCAGTATAGTTGCTGTATATAATTGTGCAAGAGAAAAGATTGTGGCAAGTGCACTCCAATACAACAATTGGAGTAGCTATAAACCCGCTAGGTGGCGGTGCAACCTCCAGAGAATAAGCATAATCATTGGGTTCAAAGAGAAGTAAAAGCTCCAGGAGCAACTCACCATAGCCATAAAACATTAACTTTTAATGAAATCCATTGTAAAAAAAAGGACTGACATACAATTGTAGTAATAATGTATCTGATACTTATCAGGCACATGCGTTGTATGAGGTGCGGAGGGAAGTCGACGGCCGTTTCGCCCCCCGACCAATCAATCAGGAGTGTATATATTTATATAGTCGACGGCGAAACAGCCGTCGACTTCCCTCCGCACCTCATACAACGCATGTGCCTGATAAGTATCAGATACATTATTACTACAATTGTATGTCAGCCCTTTTTTCACAATGGATTTCATTAAAAGTTAATGTTTTATGGCTATGATGAGTTGCTCCTGGAGCTTTTACTTCTCTTTGAACCCAATAGTTGCTGTATATACCGTATTTTTTGGACTGTAAGATGCTCCTGATCATAAGATGCACCCAGGTTTAGAGGGCAAAAACCAGGGGAAAAAATATATACTAAACCTGGTGCATCCATGGCGAAGGGGCATCTTGTGGATTAACCCTCCTTTTGTAGCTCATGCCCCCTTGTACCTCTTGTGTCTCCGTGTCCTCCTGTATCCCCCTTATGTCCACCTCTATGCCCCTTTGTTTCCCCCTTGGTCCTCCATTTGTCCCTGTGTCCTCCTCTGCATAGGCACAGTACAGATAGTCCCCGACATTGTGATGGGTTGGAGGCTCAGATTGGCAGGCGTTCACAAGTCAGGAACTCCTTGCATTTTGACTATAAGATGCTGTGACTTTTTTCTCCACTTTTGGGGGAGAAAATGTGAGTCTTATAGTCAAAAAAATATAGTATATAGCCGTATATATATAGCCGTATATATCATGGCTAAATCCGTGACCACGAACCGGATTTGGACCACGATCACGGGTGCATTCAGAACTGAATCCGTGATTCAGAGGTGATCACGAATTCTGAATCCGATCTTGTGTTCAGGAAAAACAGCTCGTGATCACGGCTTACCAGTGATCACGAGGCCGTGGAGAGCAACACTGTTGACAGAATCCACTGACTGTCTCCCTAAACCTCCACATCTCCAAGAACAAGTACCCAGAGACGTTATTGTTAGATTTTTATTTTGCCAGATTATAGAGAACGTATTGCTCACTATAAAGAATGCAGGATCCTTGCCTGATCCCTATACAAAGATTAATATTTTTACTGACTTCTCACAAGCTACACTGTAGCACAGAAGGGAGATGCAGCCAGTAACCAGAGCTCTTAGGGAGGCTCAGATGGAAGCAGAAGAATAGGGCGCATATGGCTAATGGACAAAAAGTGTGCACCGTCACCATAGGCTACAATACAAAATATTGGCCATTTGGCGCCAGAGAAGAAATTAGGGCGCCCAATAAATAGCGGTTGCAGGGATCGTGATAACAAAACTTATCACGCCTAAACTTATCACGCCTAAACTGGCTTGTCACCAGCATGGTGCAATAGTTATCATGCCTAAAGTCTCTAACTGGGTTAGCACCGCTTTGTGAACCGAGCCCATTATCTTACTAATATATCACTTTTTATATTACCGGTATTTTAAGATTTTTAATGCGTACGTGATTGTAAGGCTATTTATTATATTATAAATATATAACTTTTTCTATTCATGCTATTTGTAGTGAAGTATTTTATGGTATCAAATATATTATTGTTTCTATGTGTGTAAGGGTGTTGGTGCAGTGGGGATGGTTAGGGTTAGGCACCATCAGGGGGTGGTTAGGGTTAGGCACCACCAGGGGGGTGGTTAGGGTTAGGCACCACCGGGGGGTTACGGTTAGGCACCACTAGGTGGGTTTTAGGGTTAGACACCACCAGGAAGGATTTAGAGTTAGCACCAGGGCGGTTTTAGGGTTAGGCACCACCAGGGGGCTTTTAGGGGGGGTCTAGGGGTTAGGGAGAGGTATAGGGAGAGATCTGTGTGAGAGTACAGTTAGGTATAGTTGCAGTAAAATACCTGTAATATCTACAATTGAATTACTACGCCTAATAAAAGTGTAAATATTGTTTTTTGTTATAGACGCTATTTTGTCATTTCATTACCTTTAATTTAACATATTTATGACTTTATATTTATAACATAGAAACGAAAAATATTGTTTTAGAATAAAAACGTATAATTTTGTCTATCTCCTGTGTCCTTTTTCCAGACGCTCTTTTTGCATGTACGCGGCTCAGATGCCCTATAAATGGGGGTTCATGGCAAAAGTAATTTTCTCTCATCAAAGTACACAACACACCATATACACAACACACCATCTCCTCCACTAAAGCTGGTGTCGCTCTCCTCAAGCAGCTCAAAACTCCTACAGACTCTGCAACTAACACCAACAGCGCATCCAGGCACAAAGCTCTTCATTCTTCTAAAGTCACTCCGAAATGGCACAATTTACCTGCATGAATCCCGAGGACTGCCAAGTTATAACCTCTCTTTTTCTACTTACCACCGAGGATTGAGTTGTTCTTCTGCAATACCTGGTATTGCCTTCTCCCCAATGATTGATGAGTAGAAACATGAACTTAAGTTCTACAATTGTTTTGTTTCAGTTACTAAGTTATATGTGTTTGTTTCCGCCTTCACCTAGCATTGTGAACCAGCTATTTGTTACATGATCAGCACTCTCATGTTGCCATTCCTCATCTAGCATGTCAAGCCACCCCATTGTACATGATGGGTGACGCAGACTGGCCAGGGGAAGGAGGGGGGGCCTTATACCAATACAAAATAAACCAAACAACAGTTAATGTGTTAAGTGGGATTATTCCACTCAACCAGGCTTGGGCATCACAGTATGCTTACTAAGGGGGATACAAACATCAAGAGGAGCTAAGGGTTTAAAAGTGGTGAGACCTCCGTAACAGTTCCGCCACTTTGTGCTTATAGCGAGGGTCCAGTAGCATTGCCACCGAGTACAGGTCATTCCCCTTTCACCATTTTACGGGGGTCCCTCCCTCAACAGGCAGAACAGCATGCAAGACTCCATTTGAACAAAGATGGATGCCGGGATAGCCAGCCCCTCTTCCTGACTGAGGTCACAAAAGGTCTCCTTCGCTCCCCCAGTGGTTTACCTGTGGAGTATCACACAGACACAGAGCTAGGCAATACTGCAAACACAATACAGTGATAACAGAGGCCCTGGATTTTCACCATGCTAACTAGACCATGCAGCCACACGAGGTGTTGATGACACATCTGGTTTTGATGATGTTTCAAACAAATTTTCCTCCTCTTCCTGTTCACGCTCCTCTACAGCTTGATCCACCACTCTACGCATGGCAAGCTCAAGGAAGAAAGCATATGGGATCAGGTCGCTGATGGCACCTTCACTGTGCGACTCACCAGGTTTGTCACCTCCTCAAACGGACACATGAGCCTGCAGGCATTACGCAAGAGTGTCCAGTACTACGGCCCCAAAATCCCCAGCTCCCCAGAGCCTGACCTTTCCCCGTAGTTGCACAGATGCTCATTGACGGCCTTCTCCTGTTTTAGCAGGCGGTCAAACATGAGGAGCGTTGAATTCCAATTAGTCGGGCTATCACAAATCAATCGCCTCCCCAGCAAGTTGTTTCTCTGCTGAATATCGGACAAGCACGCCATGGCCATGTAGGAACGCCTGAAATGCCCACACACCTTCCTGGACTGCCTCAGGGCCTCCTGTAAGCTTAGGAATTTAAAATCAAATCGTTGGATGATAAGATTCAGCACATGTGCCATGCAGGGCTCATGTGTCAACCTGCCCAAACTCAAAGTCAAAATGAGATTGCTGCCATTGGTGCGGGGTCAGCCACTGATCAACCTGTTTGTTCAGTGTGGCCAGGAGTGCTGCTCCGGTGTGACTCTCAGATTTGAGGCAAGACATGTCCAAGATGGCGTGACACTGTCGTCCCTGGCATGCGGCATAGGCCCTGGGGAGCTGGGGGTGTGCAGTTTGAGAGGAGATCGCAGCAGTAGAGTAGCACTCACCCGAGGAGGAGGAGGATGACAGCAAAGAGGGTGTAGCAGGAGTAGGAGGAGAAGGAGAGGAAGTGGCAGCAGGCCTGTCTCGAAGCCGTAGAGGTGTCACCAGTGAGTCTGCTGCACAGCCAGGTACTCCGTGCTTGCCAGCGGCCACCAGGTTGACTTGATGTGCTGTATAAGTAATGTACCTGTCCTGACTGTGCTTTGCAGACCAGGCATCCATGGTCAGATGGACCCTTGACCCAACATTTTGTGCCAGAGATGACACCACTTGCCTTTCAACATCACGGTACAGTTTGGGTATCTCCTCTTTTGAGAAGTAATTGCGGCCTGGTATCTTCCATTGCGGTGTCCCAATCGCCACAAATTTCCGGAAGGCCGCAGAGTCCACCAGTTTGTATGGTAACAGCTGGCGGGCTAACAGTTCCGCCAAGCCAGCAGTCAGACGCCCAGGCAAGGGGGTAACTGGCAGACATTGGTTTCTTCCGCTGAAATATTTCCTTTACGGACACCTGGCTGCTGTGGGCAGAGGAGCAGGAACCGCTCAAAGTGAGAGGCGGAGTGGAGGAGGGTGGCTGTGAAGGTGCAAGGGCAGCAGAGGATACAGCGTTTGAAGATATTGCACCTGGAGGAGAAAGAGGGGGTGGAGGGTGGCTTTGCATGTGCTCATCCCATTTGTGTTTGTGCTTGTTTATCAAGTACCTTCGTAAGGCTTATGTCCCTAGGTGGGTGTTGCTTTTCCCATGACTCAATTTTTGTTGGCGGAGATTACAGATAACATTGCTGTAATCTGAGGCAGAGACACAAAAAATTACCATACTGGTGATCTCTGGGATGACAGCATTTGAGTGATGGGGGCAACAGCTGACGTTGAAGGCGTGTTGGCTCGCTGTGACTAGTTGGCGATACATGCCGCCGGACACTGCCACGAGCTGTTTCTGACGATGAGCACCCCCTGCTTCTTACAGCAACTCATCTCCTCCTACTCCTCTCTGACTCCCCCTCTGAACTGTCCCCCTGTTCATCTTGTCTATTGGGAACCCACGTGAGGTCCATGTCAGGATCATCATCATCCTCCACAGCTTTGCTTGTATTAGACACTAGAGATGTCGTGAACCTCCAATTTTTGGTTCGCGAACCTCCGCTGAAGGTTTGGTTCGCGAAAAAGTTCGCGAACCGCAATAGACTTCAATGGGGAGGCGAACTTGGAAAACTAGAAACACTTATGCTGGCCACAAATTGATGGAAAACATGTTTCAAGGGGTCTAACACCTGGAGGGGGGCATGGGCGAGTGGGATACATGCCAAAAGTCCCGGGGAAAAATCTGGATTTGACGCAAAGCAGCGTTTTATGGGCAGAAATCACATTGAATGCTAAATTGCAGACCTAAAGTGCTTTAAAACATCTTGCATGTGTATACATCAATCAGGTAGTGTAGTTAGTGTACTGCTTCACACTGACACATCAAACTCACTGTGTAACGCACCGCAAACAGCTGTTTGTGTAGTGACGGCCGTGCTGGACTACTGCGCACCATGGCGAGGATTGCTCTTCCTCACTCAGTGATGTCTGGTTAGGTGATGTCTGTCTGCCTTATCAACTTTCGATGGTTATTTCTCTACCATTGTTAAAGCTTACATCTATTTTTTTTACATTACATTTTCTACTTGCTGTTCAGTACCTGCAACGAGAATCTATTATGGAGGGCAAGTCTGCCATTGTGACCAAGGGTAATGGCGTGGGAACCCTTCCTGGTGTGATTCCGGTCCGGAGTTGTAGCCTAACAAACGGTCGGCTACCACCACACATCCATTGCAAGGAGGGCAGCAGGCATGCCCGCCCCGAGGTAGTGACCAAAAATAACAATACGGGACTCGGGAGGCCCTGCTGTTTTTGAAATGAATTGACTTTAAATCCTTTAACGAGAATCAGTTATGGAGGGCAAGTCTGCCATTGTCACCACGGGTAATGGCCGGGGAATCCAGGTTCGATTCCGGTCCAAAGTGGGAGCCTGCTGAGACCCATGCTGTACCTGCCCTGATCGTGCTTTGCAGACCAGGCATTTGTGGTCAGATGGACCCATGACCCAGCGGAAGACAAACCAAGTCTAAAGCATTTGCCAAGAATGTTTTATGGAGGGCAAGTCTGCCATTTTTTCAATTGTGTGAAACTGTAGATGGTACTATAGTCTCAGTACCATGGTGACTGACCACTGGTAATGGCCAGGGAATCCGGTTTCTATTCTGTTCCGGAGTTGGAGCCTAAGAAAAGGCTACCACCACACATCCAGGCAAGGAGGGCAGCAGGCATGCCCGCCCCGAGGTAGTGACCAAAAATAACAATACGGGACTCGGGAGGCCCTGCTGTTTTTGAAATGAATTGACTTTAAATCCTTTAACGAGAATCAGTTATGGAGGGCAAGTCTGCCATTGTCACCAGGGGTAATGGCTGGGGAATCAAGGTTTGATTCCGGTCCGAAGTGGGAGCCTGCTGAGACCCATGCTGTACCTGCCCTTACCGTGCTTTTCAGACCAGGCATCTGTGGTCAGATGGACCCTTGACCCAGTGGAAGACAAACCAAGTCGAAAGCATTTGCCAAGAATGTTTTATGGAGGGCAAGTCTGCCATTTTTTCAATTGTGTGAAACTGTAGATGGTACTATAGTCTCAGTACCATGGTGACTAACCACGGGTAATGACCGGGGAATCCGGTTTCTATTCCGTTCCGGAGTTGGAGCCTATGAAACAGCTACCACCACACATCCAGACAAGGAAGGCAGCAGGCATGGCATGCCCCCCCCGAGGTAGTGACCAAAAATAACAGTACGGGACTCGGGAGGACCTTCTGTATTTGAAATGAATTCACTTTAAATCCTTTAACGAGAATCTGTTATGGCGGACAAAGATGACACCACTTTCCTTTCACGAGAATCAGTTATGGAGGGCAAGTCTGCCATCCATTCAAGTGCAAGGTATGCACTGACTGCTAGGTATAATACAATGTGCAGTCACAGATGCAGTGAAAGGTATGCAGTGACTGCCAACAGCCGTTTGTGTAGTGATGGCCATGCTGGACTGGTGCGCACCATGACGAGAGTGCAGGTGATGGTGGCTTTACAGCCCATATGGTCGCCCGGCTGAAGTAGCTGAATGACAGAACAGTGACTGTCCAGCTGATCAAATTTTGTCTGACCACAATGAAACCACGACCTTATTATCTTTGGTGTGCCATCCCCACCTGAGACACTCATATAGCCGGAGGTCATGGGTTCATTGAGATACGCAAGCCCCTTAACCGCCGCAAGGTAATGATCATGAAGAGGGATGGGCACATGTACATGCCTTTTTTTTGTTGCAGCCGCCTGCAGTGCAGCCAGAAAAATTAGGCAGGCATGTACACGCAGCAGAAAAATTAGTATAGCGGCCGCTGCTAGCAGCGGCCTTAAAAATTCAGGAGTCCGCCTAGAGTCCTGGACCCTGTTGGTGGTGGCGGAGAAGGCAGTCAAGTGGCCTGCAGGCAGAGATGCTGTGTGTGGGGACTGACTTAGTCTTCGGTCGTGCAGTAGCCCGCCGGGATCCATGCCTTTTGATAAAGGTGAGGTACTGAACACTGTTGTGACTTAAGCGACTTTTCTTCTCAGTGACAATGCCTCTAGCTGCACTGAAGGTCTTTTCTGACATGACGCTTGCAGCAGGGCAAGAGAGAAGTTGGATGGCAAATTGGGACAGCTCTGGCCACAGGTCAAGCCTGCGCACCCAGTAGACCAAGGGTTCATCGTCGCTGCTCGCAGTGTCTACATCCACAGTTAAGGCCAGGTAGTCGGCTACCTGCCGGTCCAGGTGTTGGTGGAGGGTGGATCCGGAAAGGGCTACGGCGAGGCGTTGGACTAAAGAATGTCCGCATGTCCGACATCACCCCGAGATCGCTGGAGTGTCCTGTCCATGCCTGTGTGGACTTGGGAGGAGGAGGATTACTGCCAGTGGTACCTTTATTGCATTGTACTGTTACATCACCCTTAAAAGCATTGTACAGCATCATTGCCAGCTTGTTCTGCAAGTGCTGTATCCTTTACGCCTTCTGTTGAGTTGGTAACAGGTCCGCCACTTTGTGCCTGTACCGAGGGTCGAGAAGCATGGTCACCCAGTACAGGTCATTCCCCTTGAGTTTTTTGATACGGGGTCCCTCAACAGGCTGAACAACATGAAAGAGGCCATCTGCACAAAGTTGCATCCAAACGTACTCTCCATCTCCTCTTGCTATTCCTGAGTGACGTCACGCAAGTCCTCTTCCTCCCCCCAGCCACGAACAATACCACGGGAACGTGGAGCAGCAGAAGCCCCCTGTGACGGCTGCTGCGGTTGACCTTCTGCCGCCACCTCTTCCTTCTTCACAGAAATACCTTCCTCATCCTCATCCGAGTCTGACTCCTCTCCTTCCCCACACAACTCCTCCTCCTACTCCTCCTCCCCCCCCCCTCTGTGCTGCCACAGGTGTTGAGGAAACATCTGGTTCAGATGAAAATCGCTCCCACGACTCCTCCTGCCGTAACTGTTCCTGTTCACGCTCCTCCACAGCGTCATACACCACTCGACGCATGGCACCCTCCAGGAAGTAAGCGTAGGGGATCAAGTCGCTGATGGTGCCTTCAGTGCGACTCACCAGGTTGGTCACCTCCTCAAACGGCTTCATGGTCCTGCATGCATTTCGCATCAGTGTCCAGTTGTTGGGCCACAACATCCCCATCTTCCCAGATTGTGTCCTTCTACTGTAATTATACAGATACTGGGTGACGGCTTTCTCCTGGTCTAGCAGGCGAGAGAACATGAGCAGGGTGGAATTCCAGCGAGTCAGGCTATCGCAAATGAGGCGTCTCACCGGCAAGTTGTTTCTCCGCTGAATGTCCGCAAAGTGTGCCATGGCCGTGTAAGACCACCTGAAATGCCCACACAACTTCCTGGCCTGCTTCAGGACGTCCTCTAAGCCTGGGTATTTTGAGACAAATCTTTGCACGACCAGATTCAGCACATGTGCAATGCAGGGTACATATGTCAGCTTTCCAAAATTCAATGCAGAAAGGAGATTGCTGCCGTTGTCACACGCACCACGTTGCTGATCTCCAGCTGGTGCGGGGTCAGCCATTGCTCCACCTCTTTGTTAAGAGCAGCCAGGAGAGCTGGTCCAGTGTGACTCTCCGCTTTGAGGCAAGACATGTCTAAAATGGTGTGACACTGTCGTACCTCGCATGCAGTGTAGGCTCTGGGGAGATGGGGCTGTGTAGCTGGAGAGGAGGAGATGGCAGCACCACTAGAGTTGAACTGCCACTCAGCCAAGGAGGAGGAGGATGACAGCGAAGAGGATGTAGCAGGAGGAGAAGGAGAGGAGGTGGCAGGAGGCCTGCCTGCAAGCCGTGGAGGTGTCACAAGTTGGTCCGCTGCACAGCCACACACTCCCTGCTTGCCATTGGTCACCAGGTTGACCCAATGGGCTGTGTACGTAATGTAGCGGCCCTGCCCGTGCTTGACAGACCAGGCATCCGTGGTCAGGTGGACCCTTGACCCAACGCTCTTCACAAGAGATGACACCACTTGCCTCTCAACTGCACGGTACAGTTTGGGTATGGCCTTTTGTGAAAAATAATTGCGGCCTGGTATCTTCCATTGCAGTGTCCCAATGGCCACAAATTTACGGAAAGCCTTTGACTCAACCAGCTTGTAAGGTAATAGCTGGTGAGCTAATAGTTACGCCATGCCAGCTGTCAGACGCCGGGCAAGAGGGTGACTGGCAGAAATTGGCTTCTTCCGCTCATTAACTTCCTTCACGGACATCTGGCTACTGCTGTGGGCAGAGGAGCAGGAACCGCTCAAGGGCAGAGGCGGTGTGGAGGAGGGTGGCTGTGAAGGTGCAAGGGAGAAAGCGGATGAAGACGATGCACCTGAAGGAGGAAGAGGAGAAGGAGGGTGGCTTGTCTTTTGGGTGCTGCTTTTCCTCACGTGTTCTTCCCATTGCTGTTTGTGCCTTTTCTCCAGGTGCCTTCATAAGGCACTTGTCCCTACGTGAGTTTTGGCCTTTCCATGGCTCAATTTTTGGAGGCAGAGAGAACAGATGGCTTTGCTCCGATCTCAGTCTTTCATGGACTCTTCTCCTCCTACTCCTCTCTGGCTCCCCCTCTGAACTGTCCCCCTGGTCATCTCATCTATTGGGAACAGATGTGGCATCTGTATAATCGTCATCATAATCCTCCTGCCCAGCTTCACTTTCCTCAGACACCTCCACAACTGCACCAACATCAGGTGCTTCATCATCCCCCTCCTCACACGTTACGTCCATACTATCGCCACCTAACTCAGACGTATGAGGTGGGGTAACTTGCTTAGCGCCTTCATCTTGTTGTAGCAGTATTGGCTGTGAATCAGTGCTTTCCACACCAAATAACTCCTGTGAAGTGTCAAATGCAGCAGATGTGGTGCTTGTTGCAGCGCTGGTGGCTGCGGGTGATGAGGTGTTCTGTGTTAAATACTCAAGCACGTCCTCACAATTTTGGGAAGTGATGACACGTGCCTTCTTCTGAGCACTGTACTTTGGGCCAGGTCCGCACGAAATCACAGCAACACCACCTCGCACAGATCTGCCGGTGCCAGGTGGCCTTCCTCTGGGTCTGCCTCTAACTCTTCCTCTACCTGGTTTGTCCATTTTGTCCATCTCGGGGGATGCTAGGTATATGCAGTGAGGTGGGTTCACTCAATCCAAAGGTAGTTATATATGCAGTGAGGTGAGTTCAGTGAACACAAAAGGTAGTTATATGCAGTGAGGTGAGTTCAC
This sequence comes from Hyperolius riggenbachi, assembly GCF_040937935.1. Classification (NCBI taxonomy): domain Eukaryota; kingdom Metazoa; phylum Chordata; class Amphibia; order Anura; family Hyperoliidae; genus Hyperolius; species Hyperolius riggenbachi. Next base: position 64,950,674 of record NC_090652.1, read on the forward strand.
TAAACACAAAGGTAGTTATATGCAGTGAGGGGAGTTCACTCAACACAAAAGGTAGTTATATGCAGTGAGGTGGGTTCACTGAACACAAAAGGTAGTTATATGCAGTGAGGTAAGTTCACTGAACACAAAAAGTAGTTATATGCAGTGAGGTGGGTTCACTGAACACAAAAGGTAGTTATATGTACTGAGGTGAGTTCACTCAACACAAAGGTAATTATATGCAGAGAGGTGAGTTCACTCAACACAACAGCTAGTTATATGCAGAGAGGTGAGTTCACTCAACACAAAGGAAGGTATATGCAGTGATGAGGTGAGTTAACTAAATACAATAGGTACTAGTAGGTATATGCAGTACTGTGTAGTACAATGTGCAGCTCCCTGTCACACACACAGGTAGTCACTGAATGTGCTGCTGGGCTGCTGGCAGTGGCACACACTGTATGAATTGGCAATGCTGTCTATGCAACAACACAAGTGTCAGTTTGACACACAGAAAGAAAAAAAACACTACAGGATTAGCTCTGAAAAGAGCTGTTGAATGAGGGGTGCTATTTAAGTAATACGATTCAGCCAGGAGCAAGTTAACAAGCCTAAGAGCCTGACTAATCTGTCCCTAGGAGAACAAGTCTGTAGCAGCTTGCCCTATTCTGACTAGTAGCAGGCACACAAGTGAGTGTAATGGCCGCCGGAGCCTGCCTTATATAAGGGGGGTGGGGCTCCAGGGCTGAGTGTAGCCGGATTGGCTACAATGTGCCTGCTGACTGTGATGTAGAGGGTCAAAGTTGACCCTCATAGAGCATTATGGGGCGAATCGAACTTCAGGGAAAGTTCGCATTCGCCGAAGTTTCACCACCCGAAGTTCGCCTGGAACCGTTCGCCGGCAAACCGTTCGGGACATCTCTATCAGACACCTCCAAAAGTGCACCAAAACCAGGTACTTCGTCATCATCACACCTTACGTTCATAGTGACGCCTAACTCAGACATATGAGGTGGTGTTACATCCTCAGCGCCTTCATCTTGTAACAACAATGGTTGTGAATAAGTTAATACCCCACAGACATGTGTGAATGACTCCTGCGAATCTGATGTTGTGTGGCTGTGGTGCTAGTAGTAGCAGGGGTGACTGCCGGCTGAGTGTTAAGTGGTGTGCCAGCATTAGAGCAGGAGGAGGAAGATATGTCATGGTTAAAGGCGGAAGCTGAGGTGTTCTGTGTTAAATAGTTAGGTACGTCCTGACAATATTGGGGGTTGATGGTCCGTGCCTTCTGAATAGTGATGTCGCGAACCCTGTTCGCGAACCTTCGTGGAAAGTTCGGTTCGTGAAAAAGTTCGCGAACTGCAATACACTTCAATGGGGATGTGAACTTAAAAATTTACAAAAATTTCTACTGGCTAAAAAAATTATAGAAAACATGTTTCATAGGTTCTAATATCTGGAGCACCCTCTACCTATTTCCTCCTCGCTCATCTGCCAGGGAATTCCAGTATTTCAAAAGCCAGCTTACATACTGGGGCTGGGGATTGAACCCAGGTCTCAGTGTATGGTAGGTAACTAACATATCCATTATACCGCCAACACCTCTAGCTGAAGCTAGCCTAGCATGTACAATTTATGCTCAATCCAAAAGAAAAATAACATGTTTTTCTCCTGGCAGACTCAAAGCACCAGAGCTGCAGCCACTAGGGCACACTCTATAGGCAGTAGCAGTGTTGGGAAGACTTGCCTAAGGTCTCTTAATGAATAGGTGCTGGCTTACTGAGCAGACAGAGCTGAGATTTGAACCCTGGTCTCCTGTGTCAGAGGCAGAGCCCTTAACCATTACACCATCCAGCCATTGCTTAAGGATATGTAGGCAGGCATGGCCTTGCCTTTCGTGTTCAACAGTTGTCAAGAGAAAAATTAGACAAGACAAATAACATTTAGATCACGCTTTTCTCCTGGCGGACTCAAAGCGCCAGCGCTTCAGCCACAAGGGCACACTCTATAGGCAGTAGCAGTGTTAGGAAGACTTGCCTAAGGTCTCCTACTGAATAGGTGCTGGCTTACTGAGCAGACAGAGCCTAGATTCAAATCCTGGTCTCCTGTGTCAGAGGCAGAGCCCTTAACCATTACACCATTCAGCCACCGCTTAAAGGGAAGGTCCAAGCAAAAAAAAAAAATGAGATTCACTTACCTGGGGCTTCTACCAGCCCCATGCAGCCATCCTGTGCCCTCGTAGTCACTCACTGCTGCTCCAGTCCCCCGCTGGCAGCTTTCTGACCTCGGAGGTCAAGGCCAAATTGCGTACATTTTTACACATTCCCGCTAGTGCAGGAACATTAACACATACATTTTTACGCGTTAGTGGTGAAACGCGTAAATTTTTGTTCCTGCACTAGCTGGAATGCGTAAAAATGTATGCAATGTGGCCCTGACCTCCGAGGTCAGAAAGCTGCCAGCGGGGAACTGGAGCAGCAGTGAGTGACTACGAGGGCACAGGATGGCTACATGGGGCTGGTAGAAGCCCCAGGTAAGTGAATCTCATTTTTTTTTTTTGCTTGAACCTTCCCTTTAAGGATATGTAGCCAGGCATGGCCTTGCCACCGCCAACACTACATGCTGAAGCCAGCCTAGCATGTACCATTTATGCTCAATCCATTTATGCGCAAAAATACAATTCCGCGGAAAGCGGTGACCATCCCTACTAGAGAGAGAGAGAGAGAGAGAGAGAGAGAGAGAGAGAGAGAGAGAGAGAGAGAGATTAATCTACCTGGCTATCTGGGGTTCTCTTTGGACAACTGTTGAACACAAAAAGCAAGGCCATGCTACATATCCTTAAGCAGTGGCAGGAAGGTGTAATGGTTAAGGGCTCTGCCTCTGACATAAGATACCAGGGTTCGAATCTCGGCTCTGTTGACTCAGTGAGCCAGCACCTATTCAGTAGGAGACCTTAGGCAAGTCTTCCTAACACTGCTACTGCCTATAGAGTGTGCTCTAGTGGCTGCAGCTCTGGTGCTTTGAGTCTGCCAGGAGAAAAGCGTGATATAAATGTTATTTGTCTTGTTTAATTTTTCTCTTGACAACTGTTGAACACGCAAGGCCATGCCTGCCTACATACATACATGCATGCATGCATGCATGCATGCATACATACATACATACATGCATACCCTTAAGCAGTGGCTGGCAGGTGTAATGGTTAAGGGCTCTGCCTCTGACACAGGAGACCAGGGTTTTAATCTCAGCTCTGTCTGCTCAGTAAGCCAGCACCTATTCAGTAGGAGACCTTAGGCAAGTCTTCCTAACACTGCTACTGCCTATAGAGTGTGCCCTAGTGGCTGCAGCTCTGGTGCTTTGAGTCTGCCAGGAGAAAAGCATGATATAAATGTTATTTTTCTTTTGGATTGAGCATAAATTGTACATGCTAGGCTAGCCTCAGCTAGAAGTGTTGGTGGTATAATGGATATGTTAGTTACCTACCATACACTGAGACCTGGGTTCAATCCCTAGCCATGGTATGTAAGCTGGCTTTTGAAATACTGGAATTCCCTGGCAGATGAGACCCTCCGGTAGGAGGGAGGAGGGAAGCAGCTGTCCCTTAACTAATTAGTGTAGGCAGACAAGTGAGTCAAATGGTATAAGGACCTTGCTTGGAGGGGGGGCTGGTCTCGAGCAGTGTGTTTGGCAATAATGTGCCTCCTGACTGTGATATAGAGGGTCAAAGTTTTGCTGAATAGAGCATTATGGGGTGAATCGAACTTCCGCAAAAGTTCGCCTGCTGCAGGCGAACGCGAACTACTAAAGTTCGCCTGGAACCGTTCGCCGGCGAACAGTTCGCTACATCTCTACTTCTGAACACTGTACATTGGTCGAGGGCAAAGCTAAATCGCAAACTGCAGATAAGGCACACTAACCTCAGATAAGGCACATTAACCTCAGATAAGGTTAGCGCTGTAGTTTGTGCCCACTAAGTGATAAGGCACACTAACCGCCTTAGTGTTGGTTAGTGAATTAAGCCCTAGATATCCACAGAGACAAGATCTGCAGAGTGCTGATATCACTGTACTATAATATTAGTTTCATATAGGGCACACACCCCTTCCTGATCAAAAGCGCACCAGGCAGAATATCCCATTATTTAACTTCCCGAGGAGCGCACTCTCTACCCATTTACCTGTTTGAACATATCCAAGTACAATAATATGCCTTCTACCTGCATGAGACATGTCGTGAGATTCAGACTTTCATAACGGCCATGGCTGCGATTTATGTTCGTCAGAATTGCCACCAGTACCTTTGCAAAAATAAACAGGTTTTTGTAACCCTAGGCTATGACCTCTTTGGTCTAGGGGCCCAAAACTCACCAGTCATGAGCCCCCTAAGAGTCCCTACAATGCTAAAAAAGTTGCCACTGCTGAGCCATCGCCCTTTGAAAAAATGTGAGATTTTGGAAAGTGAAATAGGAAATTTGGAAAGCCAATGGCAAAATTCAGCACGTTTGCACCCCCATAACTCTGGTTGATTTATCACCCACCGACTTTAGCAGTTAATAGCACAGGCCCCTTACATCCTAGCAACACCAAATTTGCAGGATATGTTAAAAAAGATAGTGGGAAACAATATTTAAAAAAAAAAATTAAAATGTTTATTTTTGGGAAATGTTCGGAGTGTGGGAAATCTGTAACCCCTTGTCCCCCATGCAGGCTGGGATAGCCTACATAGGAATGCAGAGCCCTGGCTGACTGGGGCTTCGCACCCTGAGCTATACCAGCCCGCATGGTCCATAGTATGGGGGGCTCTGGGGGGAGGGGCGGACAAGCCTCCCCCCCCCCCGGAGCGCTTGTCCAATCCATGGATAAGGGGCTCATCCCCACCTCCGGTGCCCCAGGAGGAGGTGGGGGTGACGACTCCCTGGGGGGAGTTCATGGTGGCATCTGGGAGTCCCCTTTAAGAAGGGAACCCCAGATGCCCACCCCCCTCCCAGGAGAAATGAGTATAGGGGTACAAAGTACACCTTACCCATTTCCACAAAGGGTTAAATGAAATAAAAAAAAAACACAAGAAAAGTATTTTAATAATCTTAATTAACCAGAAATACTTACCTGTACCTTTAAAAAAATGTTCCCCCGGCAATATCCTCGGTAACAATCCAACGTATACAGTATCCTCCAATCTTGCGATCTTCAATTAAGTTGATTGAAGATCTCCCATGGCAATTAACTATACTATACCTTAGAATGCTTCCTGCTCCCGCTGTCCTCCTCACCTGTCACCCTCACCTAGCCTGGCACCTGGTGAACCCATGGGTGCACTGGGTGCCAGCCTAGGTGAGGGGTGACAGGTGCAGGCAGGTGGGGAGATACAGCGGGAGCCGGCGCTATACGTCCGCACAGGACGCATTCTAAGCTATAGTAACCGGCTCATCAATGAGCCGGTTCTTTTTGTATTGAATCGAATGAATCATTACCGAGGAAACTACGTGTACAAAACTACGCATAAGCGTAAGCTACGCCTATTGTGGAAACTACGCCTGCCAACTCAACTACGTTGGAGAGCGTAATGTTTGAAGTACACGTAGTTTGCGTGCGAAGCTAAGCATAATTCGTGGTAAGTACGCGTAACAAACGTAGCTACGGAGTTCGGCGGAATGACTACGCGTATTTTACTATGTATAGTTTTCTACATACGAAATACAACGGCGATGCACATTTGTCAACTACGATGCGTAGATTCGCATAGGCATAGTTTCTGCTCAACCCTGCTCTGCTCCCTCCTCGGCTTCACGTGCAAGCCAAAAATGCCACCAGACCCTGCTGAGCGAGTCCTTCGTGGTCAGGGCTCAGCCTCGCGGCAGCCGTCACGTACTTTAGCTGAACGGCTTGCTTACACAGGCCATGTCCTCCCAGCTCCTCCCATACTCGTCTGTGCAGGAGAGGAGCCAGATGCGTGAGCTCCTGCAGTGCGCAGCGCCGGATTGGTCAATCGGCAGTACTTTGCACGCACGGCCATCCCAGCACTGCACCAGTGGAGCATGGGCTTGATCATGCGGTGGGTGAGCGGGTCCATGGGACAATGGACTCATGGAGCAGCCGGTTCGGGACAGGCCGCTATCTGTCCTTCACCGCACACTGGGTCAGTTTGGTGGAAGGGGGTGAGGAGGGGACAGCAGCAGCATCATTACCCCAGTGGGTGGTGCCACCCCACAGCAGGGTCAGGGGAAGTGCAGCAGGTTCCAGCTCTGATCCGGTTCCATCCTCCGGCAAACCTACCGCCAAACACCCCTGCCTCAGCAGCAGCGTGAAGGCCCACCACTGCCAAGCACTGCTGGAGATGGTTAGCCTGGGGAAGAACAGGGGAAGAACAGACTGATGGCAGACCACGTCCTGGCCAAACTCCAAGAGCAGGAGAGGAGTTGGCTGACCCCCAGTGGCCTGAAAGTCGGAGAGAGGTGGTGTCCGACAATGGGGCCAACCTGGTTGCCGCCATCCACCAGGGAAACCTCACCCACATTCCCTGTCTGGCCCACGTCCTGAACCTGGTGGTGCAGAAATTCCTGCACACCTACCAGGGGATGGACACTCTTTTGGGAGCAGCAAGGCGAACTGTGGGTCATTTTCGCCGCTCGGGTGGTGCCACAGCATCCCTGGAAGCCGTGCAGCTGGAGCTGAACTTCCCACGGTACCGGCTCATCATAGACTTTCCAACACGCTGGAATTCCACCCTGGCCATGTTGGAACGTCTGGTTGAACAGAAGTGGGCTGTCAACCAGTACCTGGCCAAGCAATTTAACCACTTCAGCCTATCTGGACGAACTTACTCATCCAGATAGGCTCTGCTGCTGCCTCTGCATGGTGCGCGCCATCGGACGCGTTCCCGCGTGCGCTCCCGCCGCCCACCACTAGCCCCACGATCAGTGAATGGGAATATAATTCCCATTCACCGATCTAACTTCCCTGCAGAAAAACAGACGCTTTCTATTGAGAGAGCGCGGTATTTTTGCCCCCAGGAAACATCTCCGTCTTCTTTTAGTTCCTGGATGCGAGATCATTCACATCCAGGACTTTTTTGACTGTGGCCATCTTGTGGCCAAATAGTAAACTGCACCCACATACATTTTTCAATAAACAACTATTGTATTTTATATTTAAAATTAGCTGTTTCCCTCCCACACCAAAAATTACCCACATACATTTTTTATTAAGAAAAAAAAAACAATAAAAAAACAAAATAAAAACAACATAAATAGTTACCCAAGGGTCTGAACTTTTTAAATATGCATGTCAAGAGAGTATTTATATATATAATTGAGTAAGTGCCTCAACCTTCAAGCAAGAAGAAGAAGTAGCTCCCTGCCCCCAGGGCCGGGCCAAGCAAGAAGAAGGGGCCAGTCCAAGCAAGAAGAAGAAGTCGCGCCCTGCCCCCAGGGCCGGTCCTACACTTGCCACTGAGCTGGAAGGGGTAGCGGGTAGAAAGGGGGTATTGGGCAGAGCGGCGGGGAGGGGGGTCGGTCCCCCCTCCCTCACTTGGGTCCCCCATCTGCGCACCAACTCTAGCTTAAGTTCTATAATATATACACTCTAATGAGTTCTGGTTCACCATGAGCTTGCTGGTTAGTCTGTACCTCTCGGTGTTACAAGCCCTAATCCATAGAGCCAAATTAATCCATGCCTTGCACTGATGAGGATCAAACAGTCCGAAACAGTCTGTATGCGTATTGGATTATTATGGCTCTGTACAAATTAACAAGCTGATACATCATTGCATTCCAGTGGTTCTGGAGGTGTGTTTAGCTTCTAAGGGCAACAATGGTTAATTTGCATATATTCAGCAGTGATGCACTGAGAGACATCTCAAACTCACTCCAACCTGAATTATCGCAAATTCTTTCTGTTTTAAGAAAGCAAACTTTTGTTTTCCTTAGCTTAAGTTCAGCAGCAGCCGCTGCTATTAGTAAGAGGCAGTGGGCGGGGATGACTCACCTCTTCTGCGTTCCAGCGCGCATTCCACTGCTGTCACTTCCTGCAATGCCGTCCACTTACAATACAGTGGGCGGCATTGCAGGAAGTGACGACAGTGGAATGCACGCTGGAACGCGGAAGAGGTGAGTCATCCCCGCCCGCTGCCTCTTACTAATAGCGGCGGCTGCTGCTGAACTTAAGCTAGAGGGAGAGCGCTGATGGGGGAAACAGGTGAGGGAGGGGGGGTCCGACCCGCCTCCCTGCCGCTCTGCCCAATACCCGCTTCCTACCCGCTACCCCCTCCAGCTCGGCGGCAAGTGTAGGACCGACATTCTTAATTATGCGGCGTATGCTATGCCGCGGGTCGGCTAGTGTTATTATATTATTTTAAATTATAAGCTTATAAGTAGTGATGGACGCAAATTGAAAAAATGCACCTTTATTTCTAAATAAAATATCGGCGCCATAAATTGTGATAGGGACATCATTTAAATGGTGTAATAACCGGGACAGATGGGCAAATAAAATACATGAGTTTTAATTACCGTAGTGTATATTAATTTCAAACTATAATGGCCAAAAACTGAGAAATATTTAATTTGTTTTCATTTCTTTCTTAATCTTCCTGTTAAAATGGATTTAGAAAAAAAAATTCTTAGCAAAATGTACTACCCAAAGAAAGCCTAATTAGTGGCGGAAAAAACAAGATATAGATCAATTAATTGTGATAAGTAGCAATAAAGTTATTGGCGAATGAATGGGAGGTGAACGTTGCTCGGATGCATACGATTTTTGACTCTGTAGGCTGAAGTGGTTAAAGGCCACTTCCGGTTTTCTATTCGGATATCCGAATCCGGGTGGATATCTCCGATACTGGGTTTGGATATCCGATTCTATTCGGATACCAAAAAGTTTGGATTCGGATATCCGATTCAGATCCAGATTTCTAGGTATCCAGATCCGAATTCAACTTGGATTTTGAAAAGGGGCATCCGAGCAGCACTGGACGTGGATCCGCTCACTCATGGTGTGATCAGGGTCTGGCGGCGTTTGAGTGCATGGGAGGATGACAAGGCAATTGTGGAGGGAGCAGATGAGGCCACTGAGGACTGGCTGCCCAGGGGGGAGCAGTGCCTTTCTGTGCTCCTGCTGTTGATGCTGGATGAGCAGGAGGGTAGGATGCTGCTGCTGCTGAAGGCTGTGCAGTGGCTGTCTGGCTGTGAGCACTACCACTGTCTCTCAGCCTCAGAAACTCAGTGCAGTCATCAAGATGCCTGGTGTCCAAGTGGGTCTGCAGGCACGAGGTACCCAACTTGTTCAGATCACGACCTCTGCTCAGGCTGGCACCACAACTGTGGAAAATGGCACAGATCTTATCGTCATCGCACACAGTGAAGTACCGCCAGACTGGGGATTTTAACTTGCCCTTCAAGCTTGAGGGCTGAGGAGGTTTTTTGCCTTTGAAGGGCTGTTTTTTTCGCTTTGCTTGGAGGAGGTTTGGTGCGGGTGGTGGTGGTAGCGGCTGAAGCAGCAGGCCGTGGCTCCTGCCTTTCTTGCCCTGTGCCGGCCGCCATGCTGCTGCCGCTCCTCTGTGCCTGAGATGCCTGCTCCTCCGATGATGAGCTGCCTTTACCCAACTGTGGTGGTGGCACATAGGGACGGTCCTGCACCTCATCATCATCATCATCCCCAAACATCTCCTCTGAGCCCCCAACCAACTCTTCTGCCCCGGCATCCTCTGCATCATGCCCCTCTTCCTACTCAGGAAATGCAGGTTGTTGTGCGCTGACAACAAACTCCTCCACCTGAAACTCCTCCTCCTTGCATGTCCCCATCATCTCCTCCTCAAACTCAGCAACTACATCCCTTAAAGCGCTTGCGGTCCCTGGGGTGAAGAGCGAGCTCAGTGAGGGCAGGCGGTTGATGGGGTCGACGTGACCTAAAGCGGTGGTGGAGGCCTGCTGCGGACCGGAGTGCTGGTGGTGGTGGCACTGGTCTCGCTGATGCTGGAGGTCTGGCTGGAAATGGTGGCTTGCTGCTCTGCCATCATTTCCAACACAGCTTGTGCCTGACTCTCCGCAATGGGTCGGGGGGATGACCTGTCTCAAAGATGGGCGCAACACGCTGCTGTTGCGCCTCTGCTCCCTCCTCCACAACTCTGCGGTCCAGTGGCGGGCGGCGGACCAGTCACAGACCTGCTGGTGCTGGCAGTGGCTGCAGCAATGGCACTGCCTCCCCTGGTGGTGCCTAACCATCTCCATCTGTCAGTCATTGTACAATAATAGACAAATACTATAAGGAAAAGAGAAAACAAAAAAAAAAAAATATATATATATATAGGGCTTAAACTTTAATAAAGAGTCTGGGTTGGTGACAATAAAACTTCTGTCACACAATAAAGTCAGGCAGACGCACGCAGGCGCAGCAGTCAAAATCACAACAGATGCTGGCCTGCCTGCTAAGTAACTAACAAAACAGTACTGCAGCTGCGTCAATAAATCAACTCACAGACTAACAGTACAGATTAACTAAACTAGTACACAACTACTACAGTGGTTTGCAAAAGTATTCGGCCCCCTTGAAGTTTTCCACATTTTGTCATATTACTGCCACAAACATGAATCAATTTTTTTGGAATTCCCAGTGAAAGACCAATACAAAGTGGTGTACATGTGAGAAGTGGAACGAAAATCATACATGATTCCAAACATTTTTTACAAATACATAACTGCGGGTGTGCATAATTATTCAGCCCCCTTTGGTCTGAGTGCAGTCAGTTGCCCATAGACATTTCCTGATGAGTGCTAATGACTAAATAGAGTGCACCTGTGTGTAATCTAATGTTAGTACAAATACAGCTGCTCTGTGACTGCCTCAGAGGTTGTCTAAGAGAATCTGCCTCAGAGGTTGTCTAAGAGAATATTGGGAGCAACAACACCATGAAGTCCAAAGAACACACCAGACAGCTCAGGGATAAAGTTATTGAGAGTTATTAAAGCAGGCTTAGGCTACAAAAAGATTTCCAAAGCCGTGAACTTCCCACGGAGCACTGTTCAAGCGATCATTCAGAAATGGAAGGAGTATAGCACAACTGCAAACCTACCAAGACAAGACCGTCCACCTAAACTCACAGGCCGAACAAGGAGAGTGCTGATCAGAAAGGCAGTCAAGAGGCCCATGGTGACTCTGGACAAGCTGCAAAGATCTACAGCTCAGGTGGGGGAATCTGTCCATAGGACAACTATTAGTCGTGCACTGCACAAAGTTGGCCTTTATGGAAGAGTGGCAAGAAGAAAGCCATTGTTAACAGAAAAGCATAAGAAGTCCCATTTGCAGTTTGCTACAAGCCATGTGAGGGACACAGCAAACGTGCTCTGGTCAGATGAGACCAAAATGGAACATTTTGGCCAAAATGCAAAATGCTACGTGTGGCGGAAAACTAACACACCATCCCCACTGTCAAATATGGTGGTAGCAGCATCATGCTCTGGGGGTGCTTCTCTTCAGCAGGGACAGGGAAGCTGGTCAGAGTTGATGGGAAGATGGTTGGAGCCAAATACGGGGCAATCTTGAAAGAAAACCTCTTGGAGACTGCAAAAGACTTGAGACTGGGGCGGAGGTTCACCTTCTAGCAGGACAACGACCCTAAACATAAAGCCAGGGCAACAATGGAATGGTTTAAAACAAAACATATCCATGTGTTAGAATGGCCCAGTCAAAGTCCAGATCTAAATCCAATCGAGAATCTGTGGCAAGATCTGAAAACTGCTGTTCACAAAGCTGTCCATCTAATCTGACTGAGCCGGAGCTGTTTTGCAAAGAAGAATGGGCAAGGATTTCAGTCTCTAGATGTGCAAAGCTGGTAGAGACATACCCTAAAAGACTGGCAGCTGTAATTGCAGCAAAAGGTGGTTCTACAAAGTATTGACTCAGGGGGCAGAATAATTACGCACACCTCACTTTGCAGTTATTTTTTTTAAATGTTTGGAATCATGTATGATTTTCGTTGCACTTCTCACGTGTACACCACTTTGTATTGGTCTTTCACATGGAATTCCAATCAAATTGATTCATGTTTGTGGCAGTAATATGACAAAATGTGGAAAACGTCAAGGGGGCCGAATACTTTTGCAAACCACTGTAAATATAATCCCTAGTAGTAGTGTAGTCTATACAGTAGTCGATAACTAAGTAACTATGTGACAGTGTGAAAGTAACAGACAGTGACAATAAGTCTGTCACACAATAAAGTCAGACAGACGCACGCAGCCGCAGCAGTCATAATCACAACAACAGATGCTGGCCTGCCTGCTGCTAACAGTAACTAACACAGTACTGCAGCTGCATCACTAAATACACTCACAGACTAACAGTACAAATTAACTAAAGCAGTAGAACACAACCACTAACTATAATCCCTAACCTACCTAAGCTAGTAGGCTAAGGCTACCTAGGCTAGCAGGCCCTAGCCTGCACATAGACCTAACCAGGGCAGCCATCAGGGAGGGGACAACTGACACTGCAGTGAGGGGCCCAGGGCTTGTGGGGGCCCTGCCCCCCCCCCCCCAAAGCGCTGGAAGGGCCGCATGTGCTGGCTGCGGGCCTGTGGCTCATTAACCAGCACACCGTGTTCCAGCACTGAGAGAAGAGTGACATCAGCGCTTGAACGTGGGGAGCAGATGAGTGAGCCCGCTACAGCGAACTTTCTATACTGGGGCACCACCTATATCTGGCTACAGGCTACTTATACTGGGCCACCACCTATACCTGGCTACCTTTACTGGGGCTGGAACCACCTATACCTAGCTACCTATACTGGGGCACCTCCTATACCTGGCTACCTATACTGGGGCACCTGTACCTGGCTAACCTATACTGTGTCTGCAGCACACTTCGCGCACGGACATGGGGGTGGGGTGGCTAGTGGGCGGGCACAGCAACCAGTGAGTGGGCCCGGGGGGGGGGCCAAGCCTGATGATGTGTGAGGGGCCCCAAATTTGTGATGGCGGCCCCGGACCTAATACTAGCCTAGCACAGTACTGTATATACACTACACTAGCTTACTGAACTATAACAATCAAATCACTAACTATCTAATAATCAGTACAATAAATGTGTTCAGGAGGTGTAAAATTGCAAAAAACGCGGTGTCAAAAACAGTAGGAAAGCACTTGCTCTGACGAACAGCAGCACTGGAGATGCTCTCAGTACCGCAGAGTCACAAGCAAGGACGGGCTCCTCAAGATGGACGCCGCCTTTTAAAGAGGAGGGGAGGGTCAGGCTCCCCTCCTATGATTGGTTGCTAGGGCCTTGGATGGGGTCCTTCTGATTGGCCCAATGACGTCATCCCCTGGATACCGCAATCCGAATTCATGATCATGGGTTAACACCGTGATCATGGCCAAATTTGAGTGTAGAACTTCGGGTACATTCGAATTCGAATTTGTGATCGGTATCGATCTCCGGATTTGAATTAGAGTCCAGATTCATGAAAAACAAGCCGTGATCACGGGTAATCCGTGATCACAAATTTGTGACGAGCAACCCTGGTTGCTAATATAAGTGTAAATGAGTGATTGTGACATTACAGGATCATTTAGCATTCAGAGCATTTTTTTTTTTTTTTTATAAATGCTAAATTTAAAACAACCTGAGATTATTAAGAAAAAATTACAATAATAATAAAAGTAGTTCCTTTTACATTCTCCATGAGATTTCAATAACCCAACTGGTATTTTAACCACTTCAGCTTGCTGGCTGTTTTCACCTTAAAGAGACTCTGAAGTCTCAAGAAAAATATCTTTTTATTTAAAAAATTTGCTTAATATGTTTGCTTTACCTAAACCGCCATATTCCCGCTGCTGTAATGTATCTAAATCCCCCAAACTCCCTGGGGGGCAATACGGGCAGCGCTTCCATGAGAGACAGAACTATGAGCCGAAGCTCTGCCTCTCAGCCCATCTATCAGCCTGGATTGCCGCCTTTCCCCGCCCCTCTCAGTCTTCCTTCACTGAGAGGGGCGGGGGAGAGGTGGAGATACGCGGCTGATTGACGCGTAAGGAGGCAGAGCTGCGGCTCATAGCTCTGCCTCCTATAGTAGCAAAATCCACGACCAAGAAAGTTGTGAATTTTACAGGGAGAGGGAGGTGGGAGTTAGGGGGGATTTAGATAGATTACAGCTGCGGGGATGCGGCGGTTTAGGTAGGGCTAGCATATTAAACACATTTTTTAAATAAAAAGATGTTTTTCTTGAGACTTCAGTGTCTCTTTAACTGCTTGCAGACCATGTTGGTTGGAAACTACGTCCTGTAGAGGGCTGTGCAGCTCTGGCAAGACGTAGATTTCAACTTGTTTACCGCCAGCTCCCGCTACTACCGACGATTGCGGCACTGTGCAGTTGCCGCAGGCCCCTCTCTCTGCTGTCTCTATGACAGCAGAGCTCTGTGAGCCAGTCAGGAGCCGCTTTCATTGGCTCACTTTCCAGGTACTTTAATTGGCTCAGTTGCCATTCACCAATTACTGTTGTTTAACCACTGACATATCTATGTCCCGTAGGACTTCAGTTCCTGCCCCGGGACATAGATATTCATCTACTGTGGTGAATGGCCATCGCACGTGCCCACGCTTGCTCCCACATGCATTCTCATTGCCACCCGTTAGTGGGGAGAACAATGAATGGGAACACAGCGTCAATGATCGCCAGCATCAATGAGATGCCTGCAGTCATTTTAATAATAATGAAAGTAACACATACGTGCATTACTTCCTGTTAGCGTACTAACAGTATGCACAGGAAGATAATGTGCAAAAACATCTTGTGACCAAATAATAAAACTACACCTACAGTACATACATTTATTTTAATAAAAAGACCAACACATACATTTAAAATTAACCCCTTACCTCCCACAGTCTCCCATAGTTACCCTAATAAAACCTTTGCATAAAAAAATGACAATTAAAAAAATACATAAATAGTTACCTTAGGGATTTATCATCTAAAATGCGAAAAATTTGATGCTGGAGTCTACAAAGAAGCATCAGCACCTCCAAGTATTAAAGCTCTTAAAACATACAGTAAGCGCTTTTATTCAAAATCCATTAAAAAAGATGCTGACCCTTCTTTGGAGACTGCATGGTACCGTCTGAGGGGTACTGGAGGACGGCCAGGTCATAGCACTCCATTTCCTTTTGAAGTACATGGGTGCTGATCATACCAGGAAAATTTAAAGCATAGGACAGTGTTTGAGACATGTTTATTTACAATTATAAAATATCCTTCACAAATATAAACCAGACACAATTAGGGCGTACTTCACAAGCGTTTAGTCGTGTCTGAAGATACCTCAGTAAATAAGATCTCCGTGTGTTTGAATAATGTATAATGTGCTTACACACACCTACAATGTAAGAAGGTACATTGATCGCCACATTGACTTTAGTGAAAGAAAAAACTTAGCAACACTAAGGCCTGGGGCCCACTAGAGATTGCAAATCACCCTCAAAAACACTAGCGTTTTTTAGAACAATTTTGCTATTAAAAACAACAATTTCCAGAGCGTTTTCAGAGAGCACAGTTTTGTCCCCTGTGTTTTTGGCAAATCGAAATGGCCGTGTGGAGTCACTGCCATGGGCTTTCCTTAGCCTAGCGCTTTTGGAATCACAGGCAATTCCTAGAAAGGAGAAATTGCTGCTGAAACACCTCCAGTGAGCCCCAGGCCTTACTCATAATTGATTACAACTGAATTCATATTTTATGTATTTGCTCCATGATCATGTTTGGTTGAATTCAAGCTTTGGAAATCGTCCTCACATATGACCATGGCTGGTAACCTCATTACCATGCATAGCCATAGCGTTTTACAAGATCCACGCCTTCCATATTTTTTATAGCGACAACCATGTCGGCGGCAGATGGTCGCTGCTTTGGTTCATAAGAGAAGCAGGATTTCAAAAGAGGCAGCTGTTTTAAATTCATTAAAGCTAATGGTCGTGGTACTTGTTTCAGGAACATATTATGAAACATTTCTGTATATGTTGTCCAAGGTTTTTGCTTAGTGAAAAGTTCAACAACTGTAGCTCCAATTGACCACATGTCAGACATTTTGTTTGCTGGCTTTCCTTGCATGAGGCATTCAGGGGCCATGTACGCAACAGTCCCTCCACTTGGTCCAATCTTCTCATACATATCTGGGCAAATGGCTATTCGAATATTAGCCATGCCCCAGTCTGTTAGAAGAGTTTTTTTTGTTCTTGCTTCAACCTATAAAATATGATAAATATGTTGTCTCCCAACAGTATTGGAAATAAATCTACAGTATAAATCTATAATTTAAAGGCAGTGCTACACTTACTAGAATATTAGCAGGTTTAATATCTTGATGTATTATATTTTTTGAATGGATATATTGCATGGCTTGCATCACCTCTAGGCCAACATATAATTTATCTTCATTTGAGATCTATAAAAAGAAAGAAAAAATAAAAAACAAAACATAAAATATCCAGCTCCTAGCTTGTCCCTCTGGTGGCCAGACCAGAGTATTTTTTTTTTTTACTTGTCTCAAGCTCCAGAAGACTTGAGAGATAATATTTAGATCACCTTAGAAAAGCACACAGAGGTAAAGGGAGACCACATGGTGTAATATTGTCACATTGGCAAGTATGAAGATGTGAAGGAGTACTCACAAAATTAGGTTCCCATTCCCCCCACCCATATAGATAGCCAGATGTGCCCCTTCCCAGTACAGGTAACCAGATGTGCCCCCAGTATCAGCTCCATTTAAAAAATAGCTAGGTCCCCCTCCCCATATAGATAGCCAGTTTTGCCATTAGGTACACACCATAGCTTGATGTGTACCCTGGTATTAGATCCCTCCCATACCAAATGTGCCTCCAGTCCTCCAGTATTGCCAGCCCTCTCTCCAGTGTGCCCTTTACTATTAGGCAGCCCCCCCCCCTCATATTTACCAGCCCCCACCACATTAGGCAGCCCCCCTGCCCCGATCAGTAAGAAAAAAAAAACCTGTATAGAAAAGCAGGACTCACCTCCCAGGATCTAGCAGAGATCGTGCAGCAGGAGGCACTGTTCACAGCTCCGCAGTCACAGCTCCGTATTGCTGTTTACACTGGGTCCCTGCTTGATGATGTCATCAAGCTGGGACCCACTGTACACGGCAGTACGTGGTTGGCTGCGGAGCGGTGAACACCTGCAGGATGATTGCCGATAGATCCTAAAAGGTGAGTCATGCTTTTCTTTGCAACGTTTTATTTACTGTTTGTGACATGGAGCAGGGAGGAATGATCAATGCAAATGGGCATAGCATTGATCATTCCTCCGTAGGAAGTCCACTAATTGGCTAAGAGAACTCCAGTTCCCTCAGACCAATTAGTACAGAAGCATGCTGTGTCAGGAGCGCGCCCGATCGTCCACAGCACTGCTTCTGCTAAAAATCATATATCTACATCCTAGTGGCTTGGATGAAGTTACACAGGATGTAGATATACTATAGTAGAGGAAAAAGTGGTTAGTCAGTGATGTAGAATGGGAAGATGGATGGCTTTTATGCACAATAAATGCACAGTTCTTCATACTAAAATAGACTATTCAAAAGAAGCAGTTAAATTCTAGGGGCCTGATTCACAAAGCGGTGCTAACAGTTAGCACGCTGGTGAAAAGCCCTTTATCACGCCTAAACTCAGTTTAGGCATGATAAGTTTAGGTGTGATAAGTTTAGGTGTGATAAGTTTAGGCATGATAAATTTAGGTGTGATAAGTTTAGGTGTGATAAGTTTAAGCGCCAACTGGGTTAGCACCACAGTGCACAGCTGATCAAAAGTTTTGTGCTAGCAAAGTCTGGTGCACTTCGCATAGAGTTTATTGGCGCTGCTTTGCGTGCAGGACTTTATGCGCAATCTAAACATATCTAAACTTAGCATGCCTAAACTTAGCATGCCTAAACTTAGCATGCCTAAACTTATCACGCCTAAACTGGCTTTTCACCAGTGTGGTGCAATGGTTATCACTAGTGTTGGGCGAACATCTAGATGTTCGGGTTCGGGCCGAACAGGCCGAACATGGCCGCGATGTTCGGGTGTTCGACCCGAACTCCGAACATAATGGAAGTCAATGGGGACCCGAACTTTTGTGGTTTGTAAAGCCTCCTTGCATGCTACATACCCCAAATTTACAGGGTATGTGCACCTTGGGAGTGGGTACAAGAGGAAAAAAAAATTAGCAAAAAGAGCTTATAGTTTTTGAGAAAATCGATTTTAAAGTTTCAAAGGGAAAACTGTCTTTTAAATGCGGGAAATGTCTGTTTTCTTTGCACAGGTAACATGTTTTTTGTCGGCATGCAGTCATAAATGTAATACATATAAGAGGTTCCAGGAAAAGGGACCGGTAACGCTAACCCAGCAGCAGCACACGTGATGGAACAGGAGGAGGGTGGCGCAGGAGGAGAAGAAGGCCACGCTTTGTGAGACACAACAACCCCGGCCTTGCATGAGGGCAAGAAGCGTGCGGATAGCAGGCTTTGTACCGCCATGCAGTCATAAATGTAATAAAGATAAGTGGTTCAATAAACAGGGACCACGCGGCAACGCTAACCCAGCAGCAGCAGACGTGATGGAACAGGAGCAGGCGCAGGAGGAGAAGGCCACGCTTTGTGAGACACAACAACCCAGGCCTTGCATGAGGGCAAGAAGCGTGCGGATAGCATGCTTTGTACCGCCATGCAGTCATAAATGTAATAAAGATAAGTGGTTCAATAAACAGGGACCACGCGGCAACGCTAACCCAGCAGCAGCAGACGTGATGGAACAGGAGGAGGCGCAGGAGGAGAAGGCCACGCTTTGTGAGACACAACAACCCCGGCCTTGCATGAGGGCAAGAAGCGTGCGGATAGCATGCTTTGTACCGCCATGCAGTCATAAATGTAATAAAGATAAGTGGTTCAATAAACAGGGACCACGCGGCAACGCTAACCCAGCAGCAGCAGACGTGATGGAACAGGAGCAGGCGCAGGAGGAGAAGGCCACGCTTTGTGAGACACAACAACCCAGGCCTTGCATGAGGGCAAGAAGCGTGCGGATAGCATGCTTTGTACCGCCATGCAGTCATAAATGTAATAAAGATAAGTGGTTCAATAAACAGGGACCACGCGGCAACGCTAACCCAGCAGCAGCAGACGTGATGGAACAGGAGGAGGCGCAGGAGGAGAAGGCCACGCTTTGTGAGACACAACAACCCAGGCCTTGCATGAGGGCAAGAAGCGTGCGGATAGCATGCTTTGTACCGCCATGCAGTCATAAATGTAATAAAGATAAGTGGTTCAATAAACAGGGACCACGCGGCAACGCTAACCCAGCAGCAGCAGACGTGATGGAACAGGAGCAGGCGCAGGAGGAGAAGGCCACGCTTTGTGAGACACAACAACCCAGGCCTTGCATGAGGGCAAGAAGCGTGCGGATAGCATGCTTTGTACCGCCATGCAGTCATAAATGTAATAAAGATAAGTGGTTCAATAAACAGGGACCACGCGGCAACGCTAACCCAGCAGCAGCAGACGTGATGGAACAGGAGCAGGCGCAGGAGGAGAAGGCCACGCTTTGTGAGACACAACAACCCAGGCCTTGCATGTGGACAAAAAGCGTGCGGATATAGCAGCAATGCTTTTTGCCGCCATGCAGTCATAAATGTAATACAGATGAGAGGTTCAATAAACAGGGCCCGGAAACGCAACACCATCCCAGATGTTCATTGGTCATGTTACTTGGTTGGGGTCCTGGAGTGTTGCGTAGTCATTTCCAATCCAGGATTGATTCATTTTAATTTGAGTCAGACGGTCTGCATTTTCTGTAGAGAGGCGGATACGCCGATCTGTGATGATGCCTCCGGCAGCACTGAAACAGCGTTCCGACATAACGCTGGCTGCCGGGCAAGCCAGCACCTCTATTGCGTACATTGCCAGTTCGTGCCAGGTGTCTAGCTTCGATACCCAATAGTTGAAGGGTGCAGATGGATGGTTCGACACAGCTACGCCATCTGACATGTAGTCCTTGACCATCTTCTCCAGGCGATCGGTGTTGGAGGTGGATCTGCACGCTTGCTGTTCAGTGGGCTGCGGCTGCATGGGTGTCAGAAAATTTTCCCACTCCAAGGACACTGCCGATACCATTCCCTTTTGGGTACTAGCTGCGGCTTGCGTTGTTTGCTGCCCTCCTGGTCGTCCTGGGTTTGCGGAAGTCAGTCTGTCTGCGTACAACTGGCTAGAGGAGGGGGAGGATGTCAATCTCCTCTCTAAAGTCTCCACAAGGGCCTGCTGGTATTCTTCCATTTTGACCTGTCTGACTCTTTCTTCAAGCAGTTTTGGAACATTGTGTTTGTACCGTGGATCCAGAAGGGTATAAACCCAGTAATTGGTGTTGTCCAGAATGCGCACAATGCGTGGGTCACGTTCAATGCAGTCTAGCATGAATTGAGCCATGTGTGCCAGAGTCCTACCAGAATCCTCATCATCCTCTTGTGAGCGTTGTGATAGTTGTTGTGATGCATCATAGTCGTCACCTTCCTCCTGGTCTGCTTCTGCTGACCATTCGCGTTGAATTGTGGAAGTCCAACGTGCACCGCTCTGGCCCTCGTCAGTGGTGGCATGAAATTCCTGCTCCAACTCCAGCTGTTCCTCCTCCTCTTCTTCGTCATAGCTGCTGGGGCCAGCGTTCCCTGAGGCGGATGGCCTGATGTTGGTACCATCACGCTGATCGTTTTCTCCTTCAGATTCCCCCAGTTGCATCATGACAGCTGTTTCCTTGATTTTTAACATCGACCTCTTCAGTAAACACAGCAGTGGTATGGTAATGCTGACTGAAGAGTTGTCACTGCTCACAAGCAACGTGGATTGCTCAAAATTTTGGAGGACTTGGCAGAGGTCCAACATGTTGGCCCAATCGGATCCACAGAAGCTTGGCAGCTGGCCGGATGCGCCTCGGTACTGCGCCGTCATGTACTGGACCACTGCACTCTTCTGCTCGCAAAAGCGGGCTAGCATGTGCAGCGTAGAATTCCAGCGCGTAGGGACATCACACAGCAAGCGATGGTGGGGGAGATTGAAGCGCTCCTGCATCTTGGCGAGTGCCCCCGAAGCAGTACTGGAATTTCTACAATGTTTGGACACTCGACGCACCTTCAACAGCAGATCGGGCACGCCTGGGTATGTCCTCAGGAACCGCTGAACTACTAGGTTCATCACGTGCGCCAGGCAAGGGATGTGTGTCAGCTTAGCCAACCTTAAAGCGCGAATGAGATTACTCCCATTATCACACACAACCATGCCCGGTTTCAGGTCCAGCGGTGCCAGCCACAAATCCGTCTGTTCCTTTATTCCCCTCCAAATTTCCTCCCCTGTGTGCTGCTTATCCCCAAGGCAGATTAGCTTCAGCAACGCTTGCTGACGCATGCCAACAGCTGTGCTGCACTGCTTCCACGATCCTACTGCTGCTGGGTTAGCGTTTCCGGATGAGGTACAGCTTTGAGATGCGTTGGAGGAGAAGGAGTCAGAGAGGTAGGTGCTGCTGTTATCCAGTGGGAGGGACGGCGGTGCAGCTGTTTGTGGCGTGGGCAACACCCGTGCCGTAGCAGGTGAGGAATCGCTGCCAGGCTCCACAAGGTTCACCCAGTGCGCGGTAAGGGAGATGTATCGACCCTGGCCGAACGCACTCGTCCAGGTGTCAGTGGTGAGGTGAACCTTGCAGGCAACGGCATTCTTCAAGCTTCGGGTTATTTTGCTGACCACGTGCTCATGCAACTCAGGCACTGCAGAGCGTGCAAAGTGGTAGCGGCTGGGAACCACGTAACGTGGGATGGCCACTGACATCATGCCCTTGAAGCTGTTTGTCTCCACCAATCGATATGGCAGCATTTCGCAGGCCAGAAGCTTGGCTATGCTGGCTGTTACTGCCACGGCCCGGGGGTCATTTGCTGGCAATTTCCTCTTGCGCTCAAACATCTCCGACACAGACAACTGAACCGTAGCGCTGCACACGGAAGGGCTGTTGGTTGTTGTGTTTGATGAACACTGGGAGACCTCAAGAGCACTACTCCGGAAAGTGACAGTGTCAGCGTCGTCTGATGTTTGTGAATGTTGTGAACCACGCAATGGCTGGGCTACTGCTGCTGCTGAGGCGGGTCTGGTGGTGAGTCTGGTGAACCCAAGGGAGGCAGTGTTGTTTCTGGTACCCTGTCCTGACGCGTTTGCCCAAAGAGTGGGATGTTTGGATAGCATGTGACGGCTCATGCTGGTGGTGGAGAGGTTGTTAATATTTTTCCCCCTGCTCAGGCGGGTCTTGCACACCTTGCAAATCGCCATGGTAACATCCTCAGTGCAGTCTTCAAAGAAAGCCCAGACTTTGGAGCACCTGCCTCCTTGCTGGCGATTTCTGTTTGCTCCTCTTTTGCCTCTCACTTGAACTTCCACGCTTGTGGTGCCTGAAATTGCGCGCCGCCTACCTTGTGGCACAAGGCGAACTCGTGCAGCAGTGTGTTCTTCAACAGACTCATCTGTGCTGCTGCTACGACGGCGATGTTCTCGTTCACAAACAAAATCTGGGTCTCTGTCCACATTGTCCATACCCTCCTCTTCCATCTCCTCAAACTCGTCATATGTCATTGTGGGCCACCGCCGTGGAGTAGAGCTCCCCACAACAACCTCTGCGCAGCACACTCCAACGTCGTCTTCCAGATCTTGTCGGCCGACCTCCTGCAATTGCAACCCCTCCTGCCCAAATTGCTCTGGGATTTGGGTTTCCGAGTCCTCTTCGGACTCGCCTTGTATTTCAGTGCGCGGTGCATTTCCCACAGTTAACGGTTGTGAATCCAGGCACAACATTTCTGGCTGTTCCTCCATTGACCTTTGAAAGGTGGAAGTTTGTTGGGCTGGGAATAGCTCCTGCGAATACCCCATTGTGTCCTGAGGTAATTCATCGGACTGGTTATCTGGCAGTTGTGTGCGTGGTGTCGCTGCCGGTTGTGTCAGCTTTGTGCCCACTGGCTCCTTGTAACTGGCTGAGGACTCGGACCTCGTGCGTGATGTGCTGGTGCTGCTTAACCCACTGCTGGACGCTTGAGAGGTCATCCAAGTAATTATCTGGTCCTGTTCTTTTGGATTTGTGAGGGTTGTTGTCCTGGACAACATGGGCGGTATTGAGTGGGTTTTCTTGGGTGCTCCCCTGTGGCCTGTACGTGAACCGTCAGGGGAAACACCTCTTCCCTTGCCCCTCCCTCTTTCACCGGATTTCTTCCTCATTTCACTTATCCTTACAGTACACGCTGACTGGCAGCAGTACAGTGGCAGTACAGAAATGCTATACAGTACCACTATTCCCAGCAGCGACACAGAGCACAATGCTATACAGTGACGGGTGAGCGGTGTACCACTATTCCCAGCAGCGACACAGAGCACAATGCTATACAGTGACGGGTGAGCGGTGTACCACTATTCCCAGCAGCGACACAGAGCACAATGCTATACAGTGGCGAACGAGCGGTGTACCACTATTCCCAGCAGACACAGAACAGTACACAGAATGCTATATAGTGTGGCTGAACGAGCGGTGTACCACTATTCCCAGCAGACACAGAACAGTACACAGAATGCTATATAGTGTGGCTGAACGAGCGGTGTACTACTGTTCCCAGCAGACACAGAACAGTACACAGAATGCTATATAGTGTGGCTGAACGAGCGGTGTACTACTGTTCCCAGCAGACACAGAACAGTACACAGAATGCTATATAGTGTGGCTGAACGAGCGGTGTACTACTGTTCCCAGCAGACACAGAACAGTACACAGAATGCTATATAGTGTGGCTGAACGAGCGGTGTACCACTGTTCCCAGCAGACACAGAACAGTACACAGAATGCTATATAGTGTGGCTGAACGAGCGGTGTACCACTGTTCCCAGCAGACACAGAACAGTACACAGAATGCTATATAGTGTGGCTGAACGAGCGGTGTACCACTATTCCCAGCAGACACAGAACAGTACACAGAATGCTATATAGTGTGGCTGAACGAGCGGTGTACTACTGTTCCCAGCAGACACAGAACAGTACACAGAATGCTATATAGTGTGGCTGAACGAGCGGTGTACCACTGTTCCCAGCAGACACAGAACAGTACACAGAATGCTATATAGTGTGGCTGAACGAGCGGTGTACCACTGTTCCCAGCAGACACAGAACAGTACACAGAATGCTATATAGTGTGGCTGAACGAGCGGTGTACCACTATTCCCAGCAGACACAGAACAGTACACAGAATGCTATATAGTGTGGCTGAACGAGCGGTGTACTACTGTTCCCAGCAGACACAGAACAGTACACAGAATGCTATATAGTGTGGCTGAACGAGCGGTGTACTACTGTTCCCAGCAGACACAGAACAGTACACAGAATGCTATATAGTGTGGCTGAACGAGCGGTGTACCACTATTCCCAGCAGACACAGAACAGTACACAGAATGCTATATAGTGTGGCTGAACGAGCGGTGTACTACTGTTCCCAGCAGACACAGAACAGTACACAGAATGCTATATAGTGTGGCTGAACGAGCGGTGTACTACTGTTCCCAGCAGACACAGAACAGTACACAGAATGCTATATAGTGTGGCTGAACGAGCGGTGTACTACTGTTCCCAGCAGACACAGAACAGTACACAGAATGCTATATAGTGTGGCTGAACGAGCGGTGTACTACTGTTCCCAGCAGACACAGAACAGTACACAGAATGCTATATAGTGTGGCTGAACGAGCGGTGTACCACTATTCCCAGCAGACACAGAACAGTACACAGAATGCTATATAGTGTGGCTGAACGAGCGGTGTACTACTGTTCCCAGCAGACACAGAACAGTACACAGAATGCTATATAGTGTGGCTGAACGAGCGGTGTACTACTGTTCCCAGCAGACACAGAACAGTACACAGAATGCTATATAGTGTGGCTGAACGAGCGGTGTACTACTGTTCCCAGCAGACACAGAACAGTACACAGAATGCTATATAGTGTGGCTGAACGAGCGGTGTACCACTGTTCCCAGCAGACACAGAACAGTACACAGAATGCTATATAGTGTGGCTGAACGAGCGGTGTACCACTGTTCCCAGCAGACACAGAACAGTACACAGAATGCTATATACTGTGGCTGAACGAGCGGTGTACTACTGTTCCCAGCAGTGACACACAATGACTGGGGGGGACCCTGGCTAGCGTGGCTGGAGCGCGAACTACCCTGCCTGCCTACCCAAAGCTAAACCCACAGACAAATGGCGGAGATATGACGTGGTTCGGGTATTTATTTACCCGAACCACGTGACAGTTCGGCCAATCAGAGCGCGTTCGGGTCCGAACCACGTGACCCGTTCGGCCAATCACAGCGCTAGCCGAACGTTCGGGGAACGTTCGGCCATGCGCTCTTAGTTCGGCCATATGGCCGAACGGTTTGGCCGAGCACCGTCAGGTGTTCGGCCGAACTCGAACATCACCCGAACAGGGTGATGTTCTGCAGAACCCGAACAGTGGCGAACACTGTTCGCCCAACACTAGTTATCACGCCTAAAGTCTCTAACTGGGTTAGCACCGCTTTGTGAATCGAGCCCATGAACTTAAAAGAAGTAGTTAAATTTTATTTAGAAAGGGATGGTTACATGTGTCAAGAACAAATAGAGTTTATATTGAATTCTACAGTTATAACATCTATATCGACTCATAACTATTTCTTGTTTGGGGATAAGTGCCATCTGCATCATTGTGTTGGGAAAGATATGGGGACCATATTTGCACTTGGGTTTACCAATCTGTTCATGCCTGCATGGGAGGAATCGCATACCTGGTCACATGTAGTGTCGCTTGTGAATTTTCGTCAAAGTAATTTTGCATCGAAAATGCTATTTTTGATTTTGAGAATATATTTGCAAACATACATTATATTTTTTGGAACATGGTCAAAGGAAACACATTTTTTTTCCTGATGCGTCCATTTGCAAAACATTTGAAAATCACACCTTTTAACACAAAAAAAAAACCCACAAAAAAAAAAAAACAACACAAAAAATGACGGCCTTTAATGCGAAAAGTCAAAATTATTTTCAAAGGAATTTTTGCTGAAAAGTCCTTATTTTACATTATTTTTGCGGAAATAATGCAAAAAGGATATCAGCATTTTTTTTTTCTCAGCGCTGGTTACATTGCAGCATTTTATAGATTATATAATACTGATGGGGGAAGGGGATCTACCATCCCTTGGTGATTACTGCAATTGGCTGAATGGGCAGGATGGTCTGAAATGTGTTTTCTTCAGTTACTGTTTTTCAAATATGGTGTAGAAGCTTGAAGAGAGGCACCAAAGTAGGGTAAAACAGTGTTAAAACTGTTTTAAAGAGGAGGTAGTGGTGGACTTACCTCCCCAGTAGACCAAACAGACACAATTCTGTTATTTCATACAAAATATTGCATTTAATAGGTATTCCAAATTGCAACACATTTCACAGGCACAATCCTGCTTCATCAGGCAAATTGAGGAGAACAAACTAGTAAGGGTCTGGTATACAGCCAAGCATCTCTGATAGAGGCGCTTGGCTGTATACCAGACCCTTACCTCTGTTCAAGCTTCTATCTACACCATAGTCTAGTCCACCCAAGGTGGTGGGGCGTTACCCTTTTTTCCTGTCTACAGAGAACGACTTCTTAAACCAGAGTGGGGTCGGATCATAATCTCCCCACCCGCCTATACAGTGGTTGCCTGTGTGGTAACCCACTCTTGTGAGTATAACTGCTCTAAGTCACAAACTCTGTTTATTTGTGACTTGCAAACATACTACACCATATTGGGCTCTTGGTCTCCTTTTCTTTTTCCTGCGTGCAAGCTTCCTGACTAGTGTTGGGCGAACAGTGTTCGCCACTGTTCGGGTTCTGCAGAACATCACCCTGTTCAGGTGATGTTCGGGTTCGGCCGAACACCTGATGGTGTTCGGCCAAACTGTTCGGCCATATGGCCGAACTAAGAGCGCATGGCCGAACGTTACCCGAACGTTCGGCTAGCGCTGTGATTGGCCGAACGGGTCACGTGTAGTGTTGGGCGAACATCTAGATGTTCGGGTTCGGGCCGAACATGGCCGAACTCCGAACATAATGGAAGTCAATGGGGACCCGAACTTTCGTGCTTTGTAAAGCCTCCTTATATGCTACATACCCCAAATTTACAGGGTATGTGCACCTTGGGAGTGGGTACAAGAGGAAAAAAAAAATTAGCAAAAAGAGCTTATAGTTTTTGAGAAAATCGATTTTAAAGTTTCAAAGGGAAAACTGTCTTTTAAATGCGGGAAATGTCTGTTTTTTTTGCACAGGTAACATGCTTTTTGTCGGCATGCAGTCATAAATGTAATACATATAAGAGGTTCCAGGAAAAGGGACCGGTAACGCTAACCCAGCAGCAGCACACGTGATGGAACAGGAGGAGGGTGGCGCAGGAGGAGAAGGCCACGCTTTGAGACACAACAACCCAGGCCTTGCATGAGGACAAGAAGCGTGCGGATAGCAATTTGCATTTTGTCGCCATGCAGTCATAAATGTAATACAGATGAGAGGTTCAATAAACAGGGACCGGAAACGCTAACCCATCACAGATGTTCATTGTTCATGTTACTTGGTTGGGGTCCGGGAGTGTTGCGTAGTCGTTTCCAATCCAGGATTGATTCATTTTAATTTGAGTCAGACGGTCTGCATTTTCTGTGGAGAGGCGGATACGCCGCCGATCTGTGACGATGCCTCCGGCAGCACTGAAACAGCGTTCCGACATAACGCTGGCTGCCGGGCAAGCCAGCACCTCTATTGCGTACATTGCCAGTTTGTGCCAGGTGTCTAGCTTCGATACCCAATAGTTGAAGGGTGCAGATGGATTGTTCAACACAGCTACGCCATCTGACATGTAGTCCTTGACCATCTTCTCCAGGCGATCGGTGTTGGAGGTGGATCTGCACGCTTGCTGTTCTGTGTGCTGCTGCATGGGTGTCAGAAAATGTTCCCACTCCAAGGACACTGCCGATACCATTCCCTTTTGGGCACTAGCTGTGGCTTGTGTTGTTTGCTGCCCTCCTGGTCGTCCTGGGTTTGCGGAAGTCAGTCTGTCGGCGTACAACTGGCTAGAGGAGGGGGAGGATGTCAATCTCCTCTCTAAAGTCTCCACACGGGCCTGCTGGTATTCTTCCATTTTGACCTGTCTGGCTCTTTCTTCAAGCAGTTTTGGAACATTGTGTTTGTACCGTGGATCCAGAAGGGTATAAACCCAGTAATTGGTGTTGTCCAGAATGCGCAGAATGCGTGGGTCGCGTTCAATGCAGTCCTAGGCCGAAGAGGTCATAGCCTAGGGTCACAAAACCTGTTTATTTGGGCAATTTCAATGGTGGCGAGTCTGACGTACATAAATCGCAGCAATGGCCGTTAGCAACGTCTGAATCTCACGAAATGTCTCATGCAGGTAGAAGACATATTGTTAGACTTGGATTCCAAAGATGGGGTCCCTACATCTCTGCAAACCAGAGTAACAGGGGTCCAAAATTGGTAAAAATCCCCCATAGGATTGCATTGCCTCCCTATTTCACTTTATAAAATCTCACATCTTTTCAAAGGGCAATGGCTCAGCAGTACCAAATTTTCTAGCATTGTAGGGACCCTTAGGGGGAACATGACTGGTGAGTTTCGGGCCCCTAGGCCGAAGAGATCATAGCCTAGGGTCACAAAAACCTGTTTATTTGGGCTATTTCAATGGTAGTGATGGTGACGTACATAAATCGCAGCAATGGCCGTTAGCAAAGTCTGAATCTCACGAAATGTCTCATGCAGGTAGAAGACATATTGTTAGACTTGGATTCCAAAGATGGGGTCCCTACATCTCTGCAAACCAGAGTTACAGGGGTCCAAAATTGGAAAAATCCCCCATAGGATTGCATTGCCTCCCTATTTCACTTTCCAAAATCTCACATCTTTTCAAAGGGCAATGGCTCAGCAGTACCAAATTTTCTAGCATTGTAGTGACCCTTAGGGGGAACATGACTGGTGAGTTTCGGGCCCCTAGGCCGAAGAGGTCATAGCCTAGGGTCACAAAAACCTGTTTATTTGGGCTATTTCAATGGTAGTGATGGTGGCGTACATAAATCTCAGCAATGGCCGTTAGCAAAGTCTGAATCTCACGAAATGTCTCATGCAGGTAGAAGACATATTGTTAGACTTGGATTCCAAAGATGGGGTCCCTACATCTCTGCAAACCAGAGTTACAGGGCTCCAAAATTGGTAAAATCCCCCATAGGATTGCATTGCCTCCCTATTTCACTTTCCAAAATCTCACATCTTTTCAAAGGGCAATGGCTCAGCAGTACCAAATTTTCTAGCCTTGTAGGGACCCTTAGGGGGAACATGACTGGTGAGTTTCGGGCCCCTAGGCCGAAGAGGTCATAGCCTAGGGTCACAAAAACCTGTTTATTTGGGCTATTTCAATGGTAGTGATGGTGGCGTACATAAATCGCAGCCATGGCCGTTAGCAACGTCTGAATCTCACGAAATGTCTCATGCAGGTAGAAGACATATTGTTAGACTTGGATTCCAAAGATGGGGTCCCTACATCTCTGCAAACCAGAGTTACAGGGGTCCAAAATTGGTAAAATCCCCCATAGGGTTTCATTGGGCCTCCTATTTACCGTTCCAAAATCTCACACCATTTCAAAGGGCAATGGCTCAGCAGTGGCAAAACTCACCAGTCATGATCCCCCTAAGGGTCCCTACAATGCTAGAAAATTTGGTACTGCTGAGCCAGGGCCGGGCCGAGGCATAGGCTGGAGAGGCTCCAGCCTCAGGGCGCAGTGTAGGAGGGGGCGCAGAATTCATTCAGCTGTCATTGATAATTGTGTTTGAAGCAGAAAGAAATAAGAAAAGGGGATACATGGCAGTGACTGCAAGCCAGATAACTAGATATTAAGGTGTTGGGGAGGTTGTGGGCCCTGTGGCGCCTCTTAGTCTAATAGCAATCAGTGTGTGATGGCAGGGATGGAGGGGCGCACTTTGGTGTCTCAGCCTTGGGTGCTGGAGGACCTTGTCCCGGCTCTGTGCTGAGCCATTGCCCTTTGAAAAGATGTGAGATTTTGGAAAGTGAAATAGGGAGGCAATGAAATCCTATGGGGGATTTTACCAATTTTGGACCCCTGTAACTCTGGTTTGCAGAGATGTAGGGACCCCATCTTTGGAATCCAAGTCTAACAATATGTCTTCTACCTGCATGAGACATTTCGTGAGATTCAGACTTTGCTAACGGCCATTGCTGAGATTTATGTACGCCACCATCACTACCATTGAAATAGTCCAAATAAACAGGTTTTTGTGACCCTAGGCTATGACCTCTTCGGCCTAGGGGCCCGAAACTCACCAGTCATGTTCCCCCTAAGGGTCCCTACAATGCTAGAAAATTTGGTACTGCTGAGCCATTGCCCTTTGAAAAGATGTGAGATTTTGGAAAGTGAAATAGGGAGGCAATGCAATCCTATGGGGGATTTTACCAATTTTGGAGCCCTGTAACTCTGGTTTGCAGAGATGTAGGGACCCCATCTTTGGAATCCAAGTCTAACAATATGTCTTCTACCTGCATGAGACATTTCGTGAGATTCAGACTTTGCTAACGGCCATTGCTGCGATTTATGTACGTCACCATCACTACCATTGAAATAGCCCAAATAAACAGGTTTTTGTGACCCTAGGCTATGACCTCTTCGGCCTAGGGGCCCGAAACTCACCAGTCATGTTCCCCCTAAGGGTCCCTACAATGCTAGAAAATTTGGTACTGCTGAGCCATTGCCCTTTGAAAAGATGTGAGATTTTGGAAAGTGAAATAGGGAGGCAATGCAATCCTATGGGGGATTTTACCAATTTTGGACCCCTGTAACTCTGGTTTGCAGAGATGTAGGGACCCCATCTTTGGAATCCAAGTCTAACAATATGTCTTCTACCTGCATGAGACATTTCGTGAGATTCAGACTTTGCTAACGGCCATTGCTGCGATTTATGTACGTCACCATCACTACCATTGAAATAGCCCAAATAAACAGGTTTTTGTGACCCTAGGCTATGACCTCTTTGGCCTAGGGGCCCGAAACTCACCAGTCATGTTCCCCCTAAGGGTCCCTACAATGCTAGAAAATTTGCCACTGCTGAGTAATTGCCCTTTGAAAAGATGTGAGATTTTGGAACTGTAAATAGGAGGCCCAATGAAAGCCTATGGGGGATTTTACCAAATTTGGAGCCCTGTAACTCTGGTTTGCAGAGATGTAGGGAACCCATCTTTGGAGCCCAAGTCTAACAATACGTCTTCTACCTGCATGAGACATTTCGTGAGATTCAGATGTTGCTAACGGCCATTGCTGCGATTTATGTACGTCAGACTCGCCACCATTGAAATTGCCCAAATAAACAGGTTTTGTGACCCTAGGCTATGACCTCTTCGGCCTAGGACTGCATTGAACGCGACCCACGCATTGTGCGCATTCTGGACAACACCAATTACTGGGTTTATACCCTTCTGGATCCACGGTACAAACACAATGTTCCAAAACTGCTTGAAGAAAGAGCCAGACAGGTCAAAATGGAAGAATACCAGCAGGCCCGTGTGGAGACTTTAGAGAGGAGATTGACATCCTCCCCCTCCTCTAGCCAGTTGTACGCCGACAGACTGACTTCCGCAAACCCAGGACGACCAGGAGGGCAGCAAACAACACAAGCCGCAGCTAGTGCCCAAAAGGGAATGGTATCGGCAGTGTCCTTGGAGTGGGAAAATTTTCTGACACCCATGCAGCAGCACACAGAACAGCAAGCGTGCAGATCCACCTCCAACACCGATCGCCTGGAGAAGATGGTCAAGGACTACATGTCAGATGGCGTAGCTGTGTTGAACAATCCATCTGCACCCTTCAACTATTGGGTATCGAAGCTAGACACCTGGCACAAACTGGCAATGTACGCAATAGAGGTGCTGGCTTGCCCGGCAGCCAGCGTTATGTCGGAACGCTGTTTCAGTGCTGCCGGAGGCATCGTCACAGATCGGCGGTGTATCCGCCTCTCCACAGAAAATGCAGACCGTCTGACTCAAATTAAAATGAATAAATCCTGGATTGGAAACGACTACGCAACACTCCCGGACCCCAACCAAGTAACATGAACAAAGAACATCTGTGATGGGTTAGCGTTTCCTGTCCCTGTTTATTGAACCTCTCATCTGTATTACATTTATGACTGCATGGCGACAAAATGCAAATTGCTATCCGCACGCTTCTTGTCCTCATGCAAGGCCTGGGTTGTTGTGTCTCAAAGCGTGGCCTTTTCCTTCTGCGCCACCCTCCTCCTGTTCCATCACGTGTGCTGCTGCTGGGTTAGCGTTACCGGTCCCTTTTCCTGGAACCTCTTATATGTATTACATTTATGACTGCATGCCGACAAAAAGCATGTTACCTGTGCAAAGAAAACAGACATTTCCCGCATTTAAAAGACAGTTTTCCCTTTGAAACTTTAAAATCGAATTTTCTCAAAAACTATAAGCTCTTTTTGCTAAAAATTTTTTCCTCTTGTACCCACTCCCAAGGTGCACATACCCTGTAAATTTGGGGTATGTAGCATGTAAGGAGGCTTTACAAAGCACAAAAGTTCGGGTCCCCATTGACTTCCATTATGTTCGGAGTTCGGGTCGAACACCCGAACATCGCGGCCATGTTCGGCCTGTTCGGCCCGAACCCGAACATCTAGATGTTCGCCCAACACTATTCCTGACCTCTTCTATTTTTCAAATAGGCAGTGGCAGTAAATTTACATATTGAAAGTGTCAATGTAAATATGTGTTTGAGACAAGAAGTCAGTTTAGTTCTGATCTGGTGGATGAGGACATCTTCTTTACATTGTACTTCTTATTTCACCGGGGAAAAGGGGCATCTGGGGTCCCCTTGATATTAAAGAGGGCTTTCAGATTTCAGCACAAGTCACTGGCCTCAATTCACGGAGCATTATCAAACGTTTACCAAACACTTTATCAAACGTTTGATAATTTACCTCATGGGTAAAATCTCACTAAGGTGTTATATATTTGTTGAATGTTTTATCGGTAAAACATTCGATAAATATATAACACCTTAGTGAATTTAAAATGAGATTTTACCCATGAGGTAAATTATCAAACGTTTGATAAAGTGTTTGATAAACGTTTGATAGTGCTCCGTGAATTGAGGCCACTGTGTGGGGCTTACTTCCCTAGCTGCACCACTTTGAAGGAGGTGGGGATGCACCTCTTATATATAATGTCAAGTAAGGGTATTCTTCAAATGGCTCTATTTGCAGAGTATCTTATAGGAGATTGCCGAAAGACATTCATGGGGACAAGGCATTAAAAATGTTGTTATTTTGTATGTACTTTGAATTCCAGTCAATCCAAATGTAAACACCATCTCAGAAACAAGCCTTAGTGATTCTGTCCTAGCATGTACAGCTAAATGAAATCCCATGCAGCTGTAAATTGGCGCTTTGAGTCCGCCAGGAGAAAAGCGCAATATAAATGCTATTTGTCTTGTCTATTTGTCTAAATTAAAGGATCTGCACCTTCAGAGCCCCACAATGTAAGCTATTCTCTTTAACCATGTGCAGTCTTGGGACCACCTAAAAACTTAGTTTTGGTGATCGTTTAGGCACAGTGCCCTTAAACCAAACATGTAAGATAACATGCCTGCAATTATTAAACATTGTTTAACATAAATTAATTGTTCTTTTCTATTCCTCTTTCAGGGGGTAAATGTCCCATGAGGAATGAATGTAAGGACAACATGACTTCAAGTGTCCAAATGTGGTTATGGTCTTTTTGCTCCATATCTTACCACAAATTACACAGCACCATAACCATTCATATCAGTTAAAAAAAAATTGGATTTAATTTGTTCCTCTGTGTACAGAGCACTTTATCAAGCTGGTATAATTCATTCTTTATACTAGTAATAATCACCACAAATACATTTTGCACACACAATCTCATTGCTGGATCAGTTCAATACTGATGGGTTTTTCCCCTTATGGACCACGGAAATTTTCCCCTTTCAGGGCTCCTTCCTTTCATTCACCAATAACTTAATCACTACTTATCACAACAAAATGATTTATGTCTTGTTTTTTTTTTTTTGTCACTAATTAGGCTTTCTTTGGGAGGTACATTTTGCTAAGAATTATTTTTTCTTAACCACTTTCCCCACCACTACAGTATATCTACGTCAGCTGTGGCACCCTCCAAGCCACAGCGACGTAGATATACTGACCTGCTTGCAGCACTTTTGTGCAGGAACAGGTGCGCTTCAGAGCACACCTCCCGGCACTGTCAGCTGCCTTACTAATTTGCAAAAGGGAACATGTTCCCTTGTAGCCAATTAGTGACCCCCACGTGGATGAATGATCACCGCTGTAGCAAACAGCGTGATCATTCATCTCTCCCCCTCCGTGGTCGGAATGTTAAAAAAATGCCCCTGCAAGATGAATATCTTACCTGAACTGGTTCCTGCAATCATCATGCAGCTCCAGCCTCCATGCACCGCTCTTCACTCAGCCCTGTGACACTGAATATCCGGGTCCCGGCTTGATGACGTCATCAAGCCGCGACCCGGTGTTCGGTATCACAGGAAGCGCGGTGAATGGAGGCTGAAGATGCAGGATGATCGCAGGAACCAGTTCAGGTGAGCTATTCATCTTGCAGGGGCTTTTTTTTAACGATCTGGCTGGGGGGCATAGTGCTAAGGGGGGGGGGACATCTGGCTGCCCATAAGAGGGTGGGGCTCCAAATCTGAAGGGGGGGGGGTTGAAATTATTATTGGGTCCCATCAGGGTAATGGGGTGGGGGATTTCATAATGGGGGCACATCTGATGGTCCTGAGGGACATAACTTAATGCTGGGGGGCACATATGCAATAATGCGGGGGCGCTAATCCTGGGGGAACATCTGGCTATAATGGGGAACACTGATCCTGGGGACACATCTGGCTATAATGAGGGGGGCTTTATTGGGATACGCAGCTGTATATATATATGTGGGGGGTCGCAAATGCGGGGACATATCTGGCTATAATGGAGGCTGATATTGGGGGGCACATCTGGCTATACTGGGGGGGTCTGATACTGGGCACACATCTGGCTATCTATCCTTGGGGGACTTAATACTGATGGCATGTCTTTTACCTACTGTAGCACTTTGTATTTTTTACTAGAATTGAAGAAAACCTGAGAAATAATGCAATTTTAACGGTTTTCCCTCTTTTTTCCCGCTAAAATGCACAGAAAAAAAAAATTCTTGGGACAAAATATCCCCCAATGAAAGTATTTAGGTGTCGTGAATAGGGATAAAGTTATTGCTGATTGAATAGGGACATAGCTAAAACGTCAAAACTGCTCTGGTCAATAAGGGGAAAACAAGTTCTGGATGCAAAGTGGTTAATGCTTTTTAATGGGAATAATAAGAAAATATTATTTCTCAGTTTTCAGCCATCATAGTTTGAAAATAATACATGCTACTGTAATTAAATCCTACATGTTTTATTTGCACATTTGTCCCAGTTATTACTCCATTTAAATTATGTTCCTGTCACAATGTATGGTGAAAATATTTTATTTGGAAATAAAGGTGTATTTTTTTTTTCAGTTTTATGTCCATGACTAATTACAAGCCCAGTTTTTGCAAAACTGATAGTAATATACCCTCATGATATACAAGTTGAGTCCCTAAGTTAACTATTTATGTATTTAAAAAAAAAATAATAATAAAAGTGTTTTGTTTTGGTAAGTATAGGAGAGGAGGTTTGGGGTTAATTCATGGGTATTTTATGTATTTTCATTTAATGGGATGTGTATGTAGGTGTAATTTTACTACTTGGCCACTAGATGCCCCCACTTTATTCTGATTGTGTAACATTTACTGCATACACACGTTACAGGAAGTAATGCGTGTATGCTTTCACTTTCTGTTTTGTCAATGAACACAGCATCTCATTGATGCCAGTTTCCTTGATAATGGGCACTTAGATCAATGAATGGAAACCGTACTAACAGGTGGCGAATGTGCATGGGAACATGCGCAGGGATGTGCACATGCAGCGGCAGTTAAGGCGAGATACGTATATCTATGTCCCTGAAGCTAAGATGAAGTCTGCAGGGGCGTAGCTATACTGTATCTTTTTCATTAAGTGGTTGAAAACAAGCCCCCTAGTACTATCTTTTCTTGCAATTTTGCATAGTGTTGTGTTGATTTAATTTAGTAATTTATTTAAAAAGAAGAAAATGAAAAGAGAAATGCGAGAAGGTTCTTCTGTGAGCCAATATAGTGTAGTATTTATTTATTTATTTATTTTATTTATTTATTTGTTGTATTTATAAAGCGCCAACATATTACGCAGCGCTGGACATTAATTTAGGTTACAGACAATATTTAGGGGTGACAAACAGCAATATGACAATACAGGAATACAAGAAAACCAGATCACACAGCACAGTATGAGTACAAGGTAATGCTTAGTCAGTCACTGGATGGGAGCATGGAGTTAGGCAAGTTAGGTTCACTCAAATGCATAGCATGGGTGCACAGTAATAGAGGTGCATGATCAGGTAGGACACAAAAGGAGTGAGGACCCTGCCCAAAGGCTTACAATCTAGAGGGAGAGGTAGGGACACGAAAGGTAGGGGAATAGAGTTCGGCTGGGTTTAGAGCAATTGTGAGGGGTGGTAGGCAAGAGTGAAAAGGTGAGTTTTGAGGGCCTTCTTGAAGGTGTTGAAGGAGGGGGCTGCCCTAATGGGTGGAGGTAGGGAGTTCCATAGTGTCGGAGCGGCTCTTGAGAAGTCTTGGAGGCGTGCATGGGACTGGGTGATGCGGGTGACGGTCAGGCGAAGTTCATTGGAGGAGCGGAGTGAGCGGCTTGGTGTGTATCTCTGAGTAAGATCAGAAATGTAGGTCGGACAGGTTTTGTGGATGGATTTGTAGGTCAGACACAATATCTTGAATCTGATTCTGGACTGGATAGGAAGCCAGTGGAGGGATTCACGGAGGGGAGTCGCCCTGGTGGAGCGATGGGAGGAGTGGATAATTCTGGCAGCCGCATTCATGATGGACTGCAGTGGGGCTATTCGGGTCTTAGGGAGTCCAGACAGAAGGGCATTGCAGTAGTCGAGGCGGGAAATTATGAGGGCATGGATGAGGAGTTTGGTGGTGGCAGGGGTCAGGAAAGGGCGAATCTTACAGATGTTACGAAGGTGGAAGTTGCAGGACTTTGTGAGGTTTTGGATGTGGGGAGTGAAGGAGAGTGCGGAGTCCAGGGTGACACCCAGACAGCGGGCTTGAGAGGTAGGGTGAATAGTAGTGTGGTTAACAGTGACCTGCACATCTGGGAGGTCCAGGGATGACCGGGGTGGGAAGATCATAAATTCCGTTTTGTCTAGATTTAGTTTTAGGAACCTAGCGGACATCCAGGAGGAGATGGCAGATAGGCAGGAGGAGACCTTGTCCATGGTAGTGGTGGATATGTCAGGGGTGTGGAGATAGATTTGGGTGTCATCTGCATACAGATGATAGTTAAAACCCATGGAGGAGATAACCTTGCCAATGGAGGATGTGTATAGGGAGAACAGTAGGGGGCCAAGGACCGAGCCTTGGGGGACTCCCACTGAGAGGTGGTTGGGGGTGGACGAGGACTCATTGAAGGAGGTCGTGAAGGAGCGGTTGGAGAGGTAGGATGAAAGCCAGGTCAGGGCGAGATCGTGAATGCCCATGGATTGGAGGGACTGGAGGAGTAGGGGATGATCTACTGTATCAAAAGCTGCTGAAAGGTCAAGGAGGAGGAGAATGGTGTATTTACCTACAGCTTTAAGTAAGGCAAGGTCATTGACCACTTTGGTGAGAGCCGTCTCGGTTGAGTGGGCAGGCCGAAATCCAGATTGCAGTGGGTCTAGTAGTGAGTTGGCATTGAGGTACTGGGTCAGGCGTTTGTGAACCAGACGCTCAAGGAGTTTTGAGGCGAAGGGGAGGAGGGAGATCGGGCGGTAGTTGGAGGGTAGCGAGGGGTCGAGGGAGGGTTTCTTGAGCAGAGGCAGTACAGTGGCCTGCTTGAAGTCTGAGGGGAAGGTGCCTGTGGATAGGGAGAGGTTAAACATGGTAGTGAGGACTGGGGCCAGATCCGTGAAGTGAGGCTGAAGTAGATCAGAAGGGATAGGGTCAAGGGGGGAGTTAGTGGTATGGGAAGTCTGCAGTAGGTGGTTGACCTCCTCAGTGGTAGTAGGAGTGAAGGAGGTGAGGGGAGGATAGGGTGGAGAAGGAGTAGGTTGTGAGCAGGTGGGAGGTGAAGATTGAAGATTGGATATTTCCTGACGGATGGAGACTATTTTGTTGGTGAAGTGGGTGGCTAAATCTGTGGCAGAGAGGGAGGAAACAGAAGGTGGGGGGGTGGGTTTAAGCAGGGAGTTGAAGGTGCTAAAAAGACGCCGGGGATTGGAAGCTTGTGCTCCGATGAGCTTGGTAAAGTATTCCTGCTTCGCATGAGCAAGGGCAGTGTGGAACTGCTGCAGGTTAGTCTTGTACTGTAGGAAATCCTGGTTTAGTCGAGTTTTCCGCCATTTTCGTTCAGTGGCGCGTGTTTCCCTCTGGAGGTTGCGAGTATGGGTAGTGCGCCAGGGCTGGGGGTTAGGGGGTCGGTTGCGGCGGAATATTGGTGGAGCAGCTTTCTCTAGGGCTGATGAGAGAATTTGGTGATACAGAGCTGCAGCAAGATTAGGACAGGTTAGGGTGGGGAGAGTGGAGGATAGGCCATGGAGGGAGCCAGCAAGGACGCCAGGGTTGAGCTTGCGTAGGTCTCGCTGTCATCGACCAGGTGGGTGGGCGGGTAGTTTGGAGGTGCCTTCCGTGAGGAGGTTGAAGGCGAGAAGGTAATGGTCTGAGGGTGGAAATGGTGCGATGTCGAGGTCTGCATTGGTGGTGGATTTAGTGAATATAAGGTCGAGAGTGTGACGTGCAGTGTGAGTGGGGGCGTTGGTGTGTTGTACTAGGCCATGTGAGTTGGCTATGGTGAGTAGCCGGGTCGCAACAGAGTTCTTGGGTTCATTGATGGGTATATTGAAATCCCCGAGGATGATGGTGGGGAGGTCAGAGGAGAGGATGTGTGGGAGCCAGGAGGCAAGGTTGTCGAGAAATTGTCGTGTGGAGCCCGGAGGGCGGTATAAGACTGCAACAATGGCTGGGAGGGGATTGTAGAGGCGGATAGTGTGGGCCTCAAATGATGTGAATTGTAGGGAGGAAGGTGGAGTGAGGACACGGAATGTGCAGGATGGGGAGAGGAGCAGACCCACCCCTCCCCCGGTCCTGTTGTCTGGTCTAGGGGTGTGACTGAGGTGAAGCCCCCCGTATGAGAGGGCAGCCTCTGCGGCAGAATCAGAGGGGGTGAGCCATGTCTCAGTGAGTGCGAGGATGGTGAGGGATTTGGAGAGGAAGAGGTTGTGGACCTCTGTAAGTTTATTGTGGACAGATCTGGCATTCCAGAGACCGCAGGGTAGGGGGAGCATGTGCTTGTGAGTGGGATGGATGGAAATGAAGTTGGGGCGAGGATGGGTGTTGAAGTTATTTGTGGACAGAGAGCTGTGAAGCGGGTCAGCAGGGGATGCTTGTCTGGCAGCAGGCTGTGGCCCAGGGTTAGGCGATATATCACCAGCAGCAAGTAAGAGTAGGAGGGAGAGAGTAAGCAAATGTGAATGGGATTTAAATGTTTGTGAGGTTTTTGAGCTGCTGAAGGGAGAGAGAGATTTCAGGAGAGCTAACAGTTCATGAGAAGCTGAGTAAGGTGAGCAAAGCAGAGCAGATGAAATGAATATGGAGTGAGGTACACTGGGAGGATGCATATTGCAATGCAACTTGTAGATGTTTGCAGACAGGCAGAACATAAGAAAAAGTGCAGTAAACATGGTAAGTGTCAATGATTATCAGCAGGAAATTTCCAACTCCTAAACAGTTTAAATGAGTATGCAGTTAGTGCAAGCAAACCTGTGTACATAAAGAGTCTACTTGGTAGTGCAACATATGTCCAGCAGTGGCATTTTGAGCAACAGCATTGGAGGCAGTTGTGGATGCAGAGTAGTAGTTTCCAGCAGAGTCCTTTGGCTGTTGATTCCTGTTTGAATTCCTGGGTGAATTCTAGTATGTGAATTG
Source organism: Hyperolius riggenbachi (assembly GCF_040937935.1). NCBI lineage: Eukaryota > Metazoa > Chordata > Amphibia > Anura > Hyperoliidae > Hyperolius > Hyperolius riggenbachi. The sequence goes on from NC_090652.1 coordinate 64,990,907, forward strand.
GTCACAGGAGGGTAATAGATGTGAATACTCACTAAAGTGTGCTACAGCAGTGGGTAAAACAAACCTGACCCCACTTGGGTTAAAAAAGTTGGAAGTAGGACAAAGTCCAGGGGGAAAAAAATCTTCCAGTCGGTGTGGTAAAAAACATTTATGTTTCAGAGGTGCCAAAAGGAAACAGAATACGTAAAAACAGTTTAAAAAGAGGAGGTAGATATAAACGTATCTCCTCTCAGAGAAAACACTCAAGAGGGAAATAGATAATAATTAGCTTTTAATATAGAAATTTTTATTTTTTTTATAGAATGCAAAGCATTTCTCGGGACTAGTTTCCCACTTCATCAGGCAAATATCGAAAGAAAATTTTCAAAAAGAGCTACAAGCAAGTCCAGTATTTATTTGTTTTACCATTAAAATTATGTATTGGTTAGGACTTACCTGTACAATAGAATTGGCATTGTGAAGTATTCTTTCCAAATTATCTCCATGAATGTACTCATTTGCCAGCAGAATATATGTGTCTGTTTTTGTGGTTGCCATGAGCTTTACTATGTTGGGATGATGTAATCCCCTAAATAAGAAAATAATGTTAAACTTGTTTTTTTTTTTAATTTTATTTTTTTACATCCTGTTTAACCACTTGAGGACCGCCCCCAGCCGATGGGCGGCGGCAAAGTCCGGGCCCAAACGACCGCAATACGCCCATCGGCGGGTGCGGCTGCGGGAGTGGCTATGCGGCGATCGCGTCATTCGTGACGCGATCAGCCGTCGGGGACTCGCTCCGCCCACCGCTCGTAGTAACCCGCCGGCCATTCGGAAGCGCTGGCGGGTTACTAGCACCCGGATCGCCGCTGCACGTATGTATAATAGGCTTTGTAATGTATACAAAGCCTATTATACTGGCTGCCTCCTGCCCTGGTGGTCCCAGTGTCCGAGGGACCACCAGGGCAGGCTGCAGCCACCCTATTCTGCACCCAAGCACACTGATTTCCCCCCCCTGCCCCCTGATCGCCCACAGCACCCCTCAGACCCCCCCCCCCCTGCCCACCCCCCAGACCACTGTTTGCACCCAGTCACCCCCCTAATCACCCATCAATCACTCCCTGTCACTATCTGTCAACGCTATTTTTTTTTTATCCCCCCCCCTGCCCACTGCCCCCTCCTGATCACCCCCCCACCCCTCAGATTCTCCCCAAACCCCCCCCCACAGACCCCCCCCCCCGTGTACTGTATGCATCTATCCCACCTGCTCACCTGTCAATCACCTGTCAATCACCTGTCAATCACCCGTCAATCACCCGTCAATCACCCCCTGTCACTGCTACCCATCAATCAGCCCCTAACCTGCCCCTTGCGGGCAATCTGATCACCCACCCACACCAATAGATCGCCCGCAGATCCGACATCAGATCACCTCCCAAGCGCAGTGTTTACATCTCTTCTCTCCTCTAAACACCCACTAATTACCCATCAATCACCCATCAATCACCCCCTATCACCACCTGTCACTGTTACCCATCAGATTAGACCCTAATCTGCCCCTTGCGGGCACCCAATCACCCGCCCACACGCTCAGATTGCCCTCAGACCCCCCCTTATCAATTCGCCAGTGCAATATTTACATCTGTTATTCCCTGTAATAACCCACTGATCACCTGTCAATCACCTATCAATCACCCCCTGTCACTGCCTCCCATCAATCACCCCCTGTCACTGCCACCAATCAATCAGCCCCTAACCTGCCCCTTGCGGGCAATCTGATCACCCACCCACACCAATAGATCGCCCGCAGATCCGACATCAGATCACCTCCCAAGTGCAGTGTATACATCTCTTCTCTCCTCTAAACACCCACTAATTACCCATCAATCACCCCCTATCACCACCTGTCACTGTTACCCATCAGATTAGACCCTAATCTGCCCCTTGCGGGCACCCAATCACCCGCCCACACGCTCAGATTGCCCTCAGACCCCCCCTTATCAATTCGCCAGTGCAATATTTACATCTGTTATTCCCTGTAATAACCCACTGATCACCTGTTAATCACCTATCAATCACCCCCTGTCACTGCCACCCATCAATCACCCCCTGTCACTGCCACCAATCAATCAGCCCCTAACCTGCCCCTTGCGGGCAATCTGATCACCCACCCACACCAATAGATCGCCCGCAGATCCGACATCAGATCACCTCCCAAGTGCAGTGTATACATCTCTTCTCTCCTCTAAACACCCACTAATTACCCATCAATCACCCCCTATCACCACCTGTCACTGTTACCCATCAGATTAGACCCTAATCTGCCCCTTGCGGGCACCCAATCACCCGCCCACACGCTCAGATTGCCCTCAGACCCCCCCTTATCAATTTGCCAGTGCAATATTTACATCTGTTATTCCCTGTAATAACCCACTGATCACCTGTCAATCACCTATCAATCACCCCCTGTCACTGCCACCCATCAATCACCCCCTGTCACTGCCACCCATCAATCAGCCCCTAACCTGCCCCTTGCGGGCAATCTGATCACCCACCCACATCAATAGATCGCCCGCAGATCCGACATCAGATCACCTCCCAAGTGCAGTGTATACATCTCTTCTCTCCTCTAAACACCCACTAATTACCCATCAATCACCCCCTATCACCACCTGTCACGGTTACCCATCAGATTAGACCCTAATCTGCCCCTTGCGGGCACCCAATCACCCGCCCACACCTCAGAACGTCCTCAGACCCCAGCCCTGATCACCTCGCTAGTGCATTGCTTGCATCTATTTCCCCCCTCTAATCACACCTTGAGACACCCATCAATCACCTCCTGTCACCCCCTAGCACACCTACCCATCAGATCAGGCCCTAATTTGCCCTGTGTGGGCTCCTGATCACTCGGCCAAACCCTCAGATCCCCCTCAGACCCCCTTCCGATCACCTCCCCAGTGCATTGATTGCATCTATTTTCCCCTCTAACCGCCCCCTGAGACACCCATCAATCACCTCCTGTCACCCCCCTAGCACTCCTATCCATCAGATCAGGCCCAAAACATCCTGTCATCTAAGAGGCCACCCTGCTTATGACCGGTTCCACAAAATTTGCCCCCTCATAGACCACCTGTCATCAAAATTTGCAGATGCTTATACCTCTGAACAGTCATTTTGAGAAATTTGGTTTCCAGACTACTCACAGTTTTGGGCCCGTAAAATGCCAGGGCAGTATAGGAACCCCACAAGTGACCCCATTTTAGAAAGAAGACACCCCAAGGTATTCTGTTAGGTGTATGATGAGTTCATAGAAGATTTTATTTTTTGTCAAAAGTTAGCGGAAATTGGATTTTTATTGTTTTTTTCACAAAGTGTCATTTTTCACTAACTCGTGACAAAAAATAAAATCTTCTATGAACTCACCATACCCCTAACGGAATACCTTGGGGTGTCTTCTTTCTAAAATGGGGTCACTTGTGGGGTTCCTATACTGCCCTGGCATTTTAGGGGCCCTAAACCGTAAGGAGTAGTCTAGAAAACAAATGCCTCAAAATGACCTGTGAATAGGACGTTGGGCCCCTTAGCGCACCTAGGCTGCAAAAAAGTGTCACACATGTGGTATCGCCATACTCAGGAGAAGTAGTAATATGTGTTTTGTGGTGTATTTTTACACATACCCATGCTGGGTGGGAGAAATCTCTCTGTAAATGGACAATTGTGTGTAAAAAAAATCAAAAATGTGTCATTTACAGAGATATTTCTCCCACCCAGCATGGTTATATGTAAAAATACACCACAAAACACATTATACTACTTCATATGAGTACGGCGATACCACATGTGTGACACTTTTTTGCAGCCTAACTGTGCTAAGGGGCCCAAAGTCCAATGAGTACCTTTAGGATTTCACAGGTCATTTTGAGACATTTGGGTTCAAGACTACTCCTCACGGTTTAGGGCCCCTAAAATGCCAGGGCAGTATAGGAACCCCACAAGTGACCCCATTTTAGAAAGAAGACACACCAAGGTATTCTGTTAGGTGTATGATGAGTTCATAGAAGATTTTATTTCTTGTCACAAGTTAGCGGAAATTGATATGTATTGTTTTTTTTTTCACAAAGTGTCATTTTCCGCTAACTTGTGACAAAAAAAAAATCTTCTATGAACTCACCATACTCCTAACAGAATACCTTGGGGTGTCTTCTTTCTAAAATGGGGTCACTTGTGGGGTTCCTATACTGCCCTGGCATTTTAGGGGCCCTAAACCGTGAGCAGTAGTCTAGAATCCAAATGCCTCAAAATGACCTGTGAATAGGACGTTAGGCCCCTTAGCGCACCTAGGTTGCAAAAAAGTGTCACACATGTGGTATCGCCGTACTCAGAAGAAGTAGTATATTGTGTTTTGGGGTGTATTTTTACACATACCCATGCTGGGTGGGAGAAATCTCTCTGTAAATGGACAATTGTGTGTAAAAAAAATCAAACAATTGTCATTTACAGAGATATTTCTCCCACCCAGCATGGGTATGTGTAAAAATACACCCCAAAACACATTATACTACTTCTCCTGAGTACGGCAGTACCACATGTGTGGCACTTTTTTGCACCCTAAGTGCGCTAAGAGGCCTAAAGTCCAATGAGTACCTTTAGGATTTCACAGGTCATTTTGCGACATTTGGTTTCAAGACTACTCCTCACGGTTTAGGGCCCCTAAAATGCCAGGGCAGTATAGGAACCCCACAAATGACCCTATTTTAGAAAGAAGACACCCCAAGGTATTCCGTTAAGAGTATGGTGAGTTCATAGAAGATTTTATTTTTTGTCACAAGTTAGCGGAAAATGACACTTTGTGAAAAAAAAACAATTACAATCAATTTCCGCTAACTTGTGACAAAAAAAAAAATCTTCTATGAACTCACCATCCTCCTAACGGAATACCTTGGGGTGTATTCTTTCTAAAATGGGGTAATTTGTGGGGTTCCTATACTGTCCTGGCATTTTAGGGGCCCTAAACCGTGAGGAGTAGTCTTGAAACGAAATTTCTCAAAATGACCTGTGAAATCCTAAAGGTACTCATTGAACTTTGGGCCCCTTAGCGCAGTTAGGGTGCAAAAAAGTGCCACACATGTGGTATCGCCGTACTCAGGAGAAGTAGTATAATGTGTTTTGGGGTGTATTTTTCCACATACCCATGCTGAGTGGGAGAAATATCTCTATAAATAGACAATTGTGTGTAAAAAAAATAAAACAATTGTCATTTACGGAGATATTTCTCCCACCCAGCATGGGTATGTGTAAAAATACACCCCAAAACACATTATACTACTTCTCCTGAGTACGGCAATACCACATGTGTGGCACTTTTTTGCAGCCTAACTGCGCTAAGGGGCCAAAAGTCCAATGAGCATCTTTAGGCTTTACAGGGGTGCTTACAATTAGGCACCCCCCAAAATGCCAGGACAGTGAACACACCCCACAAATGACCCCATTTTGGAAAGTAGACACTTCAAGGTATTCAGAGAGGAGCATAGTGAGTCCGTGGCAGATTTCTTTTTTTTTTGTCGCAAGTTAGAAGAAATGGAAACTTTTTTTTTTCTTTTTTTTGTCAGAAAGTGTCATTTTCCGCTAACTTGTGACAAAAAATAAAATCTTCTATGAACTCACCATGCCTCTCACTGAATACTTTGGGATGTCTTCTTTCCAAAATGGGGTCATTTGGGGGGTATTTGTACTATCCTGGAATTTTAGCCCCTCATGAAACCTGACAGGTGCGCAGAAAAGTCAGAGATGCTTGAAAATGGGAAAATTCACTTTTGGCACCATAGTTTGTAAACGCTATAACTTTTACCCAAGCCAATAAATATACACTGAATGTTTTTTTTTTTTATCAAAGACATGTAGCAGAATAACTTTCGCGCTCAAATGTATAGGAAATTTTACTTTATTTGAAAAATGTCAGCGTAGCAAGTTAAAAAAGTCATTTTTTTGCCAAAATTCATGTCTTTTTTGATGAATATAATAAAAACTAAAACTCGCAGCAGCAATCAAATAGCAGCAAAAGAAAGCTGTATTAGTGACAAGAAAAGGAGGTAAAATTCCTTTAGGTGGTAGGTTGTATGACCGAGCAATAAACCGTGAAAGCTGCAGTGGTCTGAATGGAGAAAAAGGCTCTGGTCCTTAAGGGGCGAAAAGACTGTGGTCCTCAAGTGGTTAAAGTAACACCCACTATGCAAACTGCAGCTACAAATAGCAGCTGCAAAGCGCCCGTTATTTGTAGCCGTAGTTAACCTTGCAGTCAGCAATTTTAAATAGGATGGGTCTGGGGGGAAAGGTTAGCCGGGGGGGAGTTCAAGCTAGTTGACCTTGGGGGTGGTTATGGTTAGTTCTCCACCAGGGGGTTAAGGTTAGGTGTCCACACAAGGGGAGGTCTAAGGTTAGGTGCCCACCAAGGGGATTAATGTAAGGCACTAGGGATGTTCATTTGGATTCTGCTAAATTGAAATTTCCACACTTCTAAACAGATATCTGCATTTCCAATTGGAATTCAGAAATCGGAAAACGGAAATCTAATTTTCCTCAACTCAGTAATTTTATTCCAATCACAGAACGCCAAAACATTGGACCAATCAGAGAATGCTGATTTTTTTTCGCACAAATTGGATTACACGGTAATTTTAGACCAATCACAAGATTCAGTTTTTCTGATTTCCGATTTTACAGTTTCCTAGATCTAGTCATACTTGTCTCTGTGGAAGCTGAAAGCTTTAGAGACCTTTTTCACTACATCAGTTGCTGTCAGTTATAACTGAAAGAACAACTGATGTACAAGTTAATGTCCATGTTACCCCATGGCTCAAGCACTATTACTGGTTAATTGAGTGATGACATGGAACTGTTACAGGGTTATCACCATTTTTAAAAGAGACAATGGAGAATTCCATTGATCACAGTGGGACATTTTTTTTAGTTCAGGTTTGTTTTAAGGGCTCCAAGTCATAACTTTTTGTGAAGCAAACATAGCACTCCCAGGGCACTCACCCAGGGCCGACAAAAAATATGTGGGTCCTGCAGACACATTTACTCCACTGACAGGGTAACGATACCAAGTTCACAACAGGAGTACAGAGTACAAGGTACATTTTCCTGTGGTTCCACCAATCTGGTATATCTGATCATGTGTGCTAAATGCTCCAATGTTATGTACGTGAGAGAAACTGGATAAACTCTGCACAAACGTATGAATGGACACAGGCACACTATTAATGATACCAAATCTGGACTCCCAGTTGCTACACACTTTTGGTCCAACGGACACAGCATGGATGATCTTCGTGTCACTGCCCTGAAGGGTGGCTTCAAAACATCAAATGATCGATTAATAGCAGAAACAAAATTTATAAATCGGTTCAAAGCTGTGCAGAACAGTTTGAATAAGGACAACAACGTCTTATATTGGTATGAGACTGATGATATTTGAACTTTCTCAGCCATTCTAGCTGAACTTGTGAACTAAGAATTTACGATACCTCTGGGTCAATCCTAATCCCAGGTCTGTGAGCAGGGAGTAAACAAGGATCCTTATCTTAGCTAATAACCTCTAAAAACCATTTAGATGGTCTGTTTGAATTAAGGCATCTTAATGACATGTATTTATGCTTGAAAAAAATATCTGTTTTCCCTTTTGATGTTGCATGTATAAAGCTGTCTGTACCACCAGTTTGCAAAATAACAGGATATAAGCCCGACGAAGGCTGCAAGGCCGAAAGCTTGCTTATTTTTATTCATTTTTAGTTAGCCAATAAATGGTATCATCCTGATTTAAAACTTCTTGCTTTTACTGATGGCTAACACGGTACAATACCCTACTGCTACACTCTAATAGGTTAGCATGGGAAGCATCGTAGTTTTTCACATGCAAAGCGGGCTTATCGCGCTAAAAGTTTGCACACGCGAGACACACGCAAAATGGCTTGCGTGCAAGTTTGCACGTGCAAAGCTTTTAGGCGAGATAACTCAGTTATCACTCTTTTGTGAATCACGCCCTATGTATGTATGCTCCTATGCTACATGGAGGTGGTAAAAATTGGCCTTAGATCTTTCATTTTCCAAAGTTCTTATCTCACGGGTGTACCTAGCATTACCAAACTTAACCCCCTGATTGTGGGCAGAAATGTAACATCATTTCTTTTACTACTCTGGCAATTACAATTAATCAATAGTATAGCTAAGGTAGTAAAGATATTCTATACAGCAGACAAGAAGGGTCTTGTGCACACAAGTGATTGAAAGTCCAATGTATTGTGCTTGAGGGACAATGCAGTTCTTCTTGTTTTACACTTCTTTAGATTTGATCTTCTTACATCATTTTAAAAACATTTATGCAAAGCAAAATATACATTAAAAATAAAAAAGAAGAAAAAAAAAACTTACATGCTCACTTGAATTTCATGGAATATATCATTAAAGTCTCCCTTAGCACACAAGATTTTCTTAACAGCAGCAGCTGTGCCTTGATAAGAGCCTTTGTACACCGTGCCAAAGGCTCCAGCTCCAAGTATACAACTCTCATCAATCCATATTTCTTCTTTGGGTACAAACTGCACCTGAGGTAATGGTGCTGCTGTATATAAAACAGATACAAACTCATAATTAAGAAGGTGTTTTCTGAGTTCAAGAAAACTGAATTATTGTTTTAGTCATTTGCATCTCTGTGCAACACATGAATATTTTTACTCATATTTAGATATAAAGGGGTATAAACTGCAGCAAACAGAATGACATGCGTTGAGTTTTACTGCGTGATGAGTATATATATTTCAAAGTGTAATGCTTTTTTTCTTGGATGTTTTTCTGTCTATTTGAAACTGCCTCTCCTTTCACTTATGGTCTAAAATTTTAGTTTTTAGAAACTTACCTATTTTTATATTACCTGAATTATTTAAAAGGGACCAATAAACACATGCTAGGACTTATATGAACAGGTAATAAATCAATAACTTTAGAATCCCTATTCATCAAACCCAAAAATCAAGGAGGTCTAGGATTCAACCAACAAGAAACACTTTTCAAAGCAGTAATCCTAGGTCAAATACAAAACTAGTGCTTCAGTTCATATAAGGTGAAATCAAGGGGGTCGATTCACAAAGGTTACTTATTTTTCATTTTAACTGTAAGGAGTGCTAATGCAAGAGACAAACAAATCAGGAGAGATGGTTCATGAGATAAATAGATAAGGAGAGCTAAACCATGAGTTAAGTTAGATAAGGAGAGCTAAACTATAATTTAAGTTAGAAGAGGAGAGCTAAACCATGAGTTATGTCAAATAAGACGAACTAATTAAACCATGATTTAAGTTAGATAAAGAGAGCTAAACCATGAGTTAAAGCGGACCCAAACCAAACTTTTTTTTAATTAAAAATATTTAGTTGCACCACTCTCGGATAGACAGAAGCAATGAATGGTGAGAACAGTCAGACAAGACAACGAACCTAAACACTGCTCAAAATCCACTAAGGAATTCATGCAGAGGAACAAGTACAATGTTCTAGAATGGCCATCTCAGTCCCCAGACCTGAATATAATTGAACATCTGTGGTGTGAGTTAAAGAGACTCCGTAACAAAAATTGCATCCTGTTTTTTATCATCCTACAAGTTCCAAAAGCTATTCTAATGTGCTCTGGCTTACTGCAGCACGTTCTACTATCACCATCTCTGTAATAAATCAACTTACCTCTCTCTTGTCAGACTTGTCAGCCTGTGTCTGGAAGGCTGCCAAGTTCTTCAGTGTTGTGGTTCTGCTATGAACTCCCCCTTCCTGGCCCCTCTATGCACACTGCCTGTGTATTATTTAGATTAGGGCAGCTTCTCTCTTATCTTTTACAAGCTGGATAAATCCTCCTCTGAGCTGGCTGGGCTTTCACATACTGAGGAATTACATACAGGCAGAGCTGTCTGCACTCTGCAGGAAGAAACAGCCTGACACTTCAGTGGAAGATAGCTGCAGGGGAAAGAAACACACAAATGATCTCTTGAGATTCAAAAGGAAGGGTGTATACAGCCTACTTGTGTATGAATGTATTTTCTATGTGTGGACATACTGTACATCAACCTACTTCCTGTTTTGGTGGCCATTTTGTTTTGTTTATAAACAAACTTTTTAAAACTGTTTTTAACCACTTTTAATGCGGCGAGGAGCGGCGAAATTGTGACAGAGGGTAATAGGAGATGTCCCCTAACGCACTGGTATGTTTACTTTTGTGCGATTTTAACAATACAGATTCTCTTTCAACAGAGCTGTCCATGCTCGGAAGCCATCAAACCATCTGAATGAACTAGAGATGTTTTGTAAAGAGGAATGGTTCAAAATACCTTCAACCAGACTCCAGAATCTCATTGAAACCTACAGAAAGCATTTAGAGGCTGTAATTTCTGCAAAAGGAGGATCTACTAAATATTGATTTCATTTCTTTTTTTGTGGTGCCCAAATTTAAAGCACCTACCTAATTTTGTTTATTGCACACTTTCAGTAAATACAATAAACTTAATTTCACTTCTCAAATATCACTGTGTGTGTCTCGTACAATTCAGTGTTCCCCAACCCTGTCCGCAAGGCCCACTAACAGTGCATGTCTTATAGAAATCCACAGAGGAAGTTAATCAGCTCTGCTGAGAGACTAATTACCTCACCTGTGCATGTTTGTGGTTTTCTGCAAGACATGCACTGTTGGTGGGCCTTGCGGACAGGGTTGGGGAACACTGTCCTACATGATATATTTAACTGACATTTTTTTATCGTAACAACCAACGATTTATACAGGAAAATAATGATGATTAACAAGGTTGCCCAAACTTTTGCATCCCACTGTAATTTAACAGAAAAGCATTGTGAATGAGGCCCAAGGTTTGGCGCAATATAGAGCCACAGGTATTTGCAAATAAATTTCAGAGAAGTCCTAATATCATATACATTAGACCATAACCTTCTGATCCCAGCATTTGATGCTCTGAAATTGTCCGTCAATTTGGGGTGTAATCTACTGATAAAGATGAAATCCTCAAGTGTTGGTAAACAAAGATCTGAGTCCTTAGACAGAGTCACTAGTAATGCAAGCAAATTAGGATATATGCACACCTTATGAATAAATTAGGAAAAAAAGACATGAAAAGATAAAATTTGAGGTAGAAGTGCACTGCTGCAAAGTGTATGTGTATAATCAATGACAGTGTTACCAACGCACATTGCAAAAGACTTAAAGATACAAAGTACAAGTAGAATAGTGGTAAAATTACTGATATTCTACTACTTAGTTATGATGGTAAAATATCTATATATATAATAGACTAAGTGCCTCAACCTTCAAGCAAGAAGAAGAAGTAGCGCCCTGCCCCCAGGGGCGGTACAAGCAAGAAGAAGGGGCTGGTCCAAGCAAGAAGAAGGGGCTGGTCCAAACAGGAAGATGAAGTAGTGCCATATCAAACCAAGGGCGAAGAGGGATAATTTGCATATTCAGTAGCAGTGCATTGTGGGTAACCACAAATGTTCACTTATAGCTGAATAATTGCAGATTTGCTTCTGTTTTAAGAAGGAAAATTACACCAAGCTTTGCTTTTTTTTTTGTAGGAGGGCTTTTTGGTCTCTTTTATCCTCCTATACATTCTTAGTTGGGGTCACCCTGAGCTGCTTAGTTACTCTGTTGTACTGGTCCAAGCCCTATCTCATACAGCCATATCAATCTCTGCTATGTATTGATGAGAAATAAAACTCTGAAACAGGCTGTCACATGTGGATTTGATATGACTGTGTAAAATTTAAAGCTATAGGGCCTGATTCACAAAGCGGTACAAACTGTTTAACACGGGTGGGCTAAACATTTAGCACGTGAAGTGCCACGATATGCGGCAAATTGCGCGCATAAAAGACAGCGATCGTGCAAATCATGGCACTTTGCGCACGCAGAAGTCCACGAATGGCACTTCACGTGCTAACTGTTTAGCCCACCTGTGCCAAACAGTTTGCACCGCTTTGTGAATCAGGCCCATAGGCTTGCTTGACTTATCAAGGGTGAAAAGGAATAATTTGTATATTTAGTAGCGGTGCATTGTGGGTAACCACAAATGTTCACTTATAGCTGAATTATTGCAGATTTTCTTCTGTTTTAAGAAGCCAAATTACACCAAGCTTTGATTTTTTTTTAGTAGAAGGTCTTTTTGGTCCCTTTTATCCACCTATACATTCCGAGTGGGTTGGGTCACCCTGAGCTGCTTGGTTACTATGCTGTACTGGTCCAAGCCCTATCTCATACCGCCGTATCAATCCTTGCCATATACAGATGAAGACCAAAAGTCTGAAACAGGCTGTCTACATGTGGGAATGATATGATTGTTAAAATTTAAAGCTATAGGCTTGCTATACACCAGTGGTTCTGTATGCTTGCTCGGGTTACTAAGGGTGAAAAGGAATGATTGGCATATTTAGTAGCAGTGCATTGTGGGTAACCACAAATGTTCACTTATAGCTGAATTATAGCAGGTTTCCTTTTGTTTTGAAAAGGCAAATTACACCAATACAGTGGGCGGTATTGCAGGGAGTGACGCACGCTGGAACACGGAAGAGGGGAGGCATCCCCGCCACCTGCCTCTTACTAATAGTGTCGGCTACTACTGTGCTTAAGCTGGAGGGGAGCGCACATGGGGGACCCAGGTGAGGGAGGGGGGCTTCCTGCTGAACTTAAGCTGGAGGGGGAGTGCACATGGGGGACCCAGTTGAGGGGGGGGGTCCGACCCTCCTCCCCGCCCCTCCTCCCTGTCCCTGTGCCCAATACCCCCTTCTTGCACTCTACCCCCTTATGCGGCGTATGCTACGCCGCGGGTCGGCTAGTAGGTAATATTTACCAATATTTTACTAAGTCCTAATTTAACCCTAATCTTACATAGAACCCTCCCTCTACATATTCCTAACCCTAAAACCCCCCGTGGGCCTAACCTCAATCCCCCTGGTGATGCCTAACCTTAACCCTAAGGACCTCATAATTACAGGTTCCCATAATTACCGATTGGTAATGACACTTACGAATCCTAAACAGAATTGCTGAATCCCCTTATCTACAGGGGCTGGCCAATACAATACTGCTGAAACCTTCTGGGGGGGCATAGCCTAGACCCTCTGATGAAATACAAAATCCCAGGAAATGAACCTTCTTCTTCTCAAATTAAAAATCTTCAGCCTTGGTGTACAACCCATGAGTCGTTAGTCTGCCAAGCACATTTCAAACATTATTCCAATCTGAGATGTAGTCCAGGAAGTCTTGAAAAATATCATTCATCAAGTGCTGAAAGGTGGCCACAGCATTGCAAAGACCGAAAGGCATCCACCCTAAAAATGACTGAAGTGGGAACGAAGGGCAGTCTTACATTCATCCTCTTTTCTGATGCAAATAAGTAGTAAGCTCCTCACAAATCCAGCTTAGAGAACATTCTAGCAGTTCCCAACCGCTGAAAAGGATTCGGGATTCGGGAATAAAGGGAGTGGATAAGAATTCTTAATGGTTACCTTGAAAATCGATGCAGAGGCATAAGGAGCCATCTTTCTTCCCTACAAAGAAAATTCCTGCGTTGACAGTTGAGGTTTTAATTAACCCCTCATTTTGGTTCTTATCAATATACTTCTTCAGGGTCTTTAAAGAGAATCTGTATTGTTAAAATCGCACAAAAGTAAACATACCAGTGCGTTAGGGGACATCTATTACCCTCTGTCACAATTGCGCTGCTCCTCGCCGCATTAAAAGTGGTTAAAACAGTTTTAAAAAGTTTGTTTATAAACAAACAAAATGGCCACCAAAACAGGAAGTAGGCTGATGTACAGTATGTCCACACATAGAAAATACATCCATACACAAGCAGGCTGTATACACCCTTCCTTTTGAATCTCAAGAGATCATTTGTGTGTTTCTTTCCCCCTGTTCTCATGCACTGAAGTTTCCTGCAAACAGCTTTGCCCTTGTCTGTAATTCTTCAGTATGTGAAAGCCCAGCCAGCTCAGAGGACAATTTATCCAGCTTGTAAAAGATAAGAGAGAAGAGAGAAGCTGCTCTAATCCTAAATAACACACAGGCAGTGTGCATAGAGGGGCCTGGAAGGGGGAGTTCATAGCAGAACCACAACACTGAAGAACTTGGCAGCCTTCCAGACACAGGCTGACAAGTCTGACAAGGGAAAGATACATTGATTTATTACAGAGACTGTGATAGCAGAAAGTGCTGCAGTAAGCCAGAACACATTAGAATAGCTTTTTGAACTTGTAGGATGATAAAAAACAGGATGCAATTTTTGTTACGGAGTCTCTTTAACTCAGGATCAAGATCCAATAATGTAAAAGTCCTTCCATAGGGAATCTTGACTCCAGGGAAGAGTTCAGTCGGACATATGGTGATGTGGACGCACATTAGCACCTTTCTTACCAAACACATTCAGAAACTCATGCTATGGAGATGGAACCATTGTTGCTTTATCAGTGTTAATACTCAACATAACACCGTCAGCAGGGGAACAGAACTTAGAACAGTATTGCGAGAAAAACTGAACCACTCCATTGGACCAGTCAATGCAAGGATTATGAGCACGTAGCCATGGTGCTCCCAATACAACAGACTGATGAAGAGAAGGGATAAGGTCAAAACAAAGATTCTCCGTATGGCCTCCAAGTGTTGTTATTAACAGTGGTGCTGTCTGTTATGTCACAGGACCAGTCCCTAAAGGGGAGCCGTCAGCTAAAGTAATAGGAATAGGACTGACTCTAGGTACTATTGGAATACCAGTCCTTTTAGCAAAAGTTAGATCCATAAAGCAGGAACAGCAAATAATTCACAATAGCATGAACATTAACAGGTGTTGGGAGTCCCTGTAAAGTAAGCGGGAGGTACACATAAGTTGCTGACAACGTTACTTTCAGATCCTCCTTGGTCCCAGAAAATGATGACTTACCTCAAGATCAAGTGGGGCAACCAACAATGAAATGGCCCCGGATATCCAAAATAGAAAAACAGATTAGGCTCAGATTAGTCTTCTTCTTAGACCACCCAGTTGCAGAAGTCCTGGTTCACTCTCCATTCCCCTATTGGGGAGGGAGGCATTGGAAGCAGGAGGACAAATCAGGAATGTTTAAGGATGCATTTTCTGTCTCTCTTGTGCCCTCTTCTGGAAGCGTTAATAAATCTTGATCACCAATTGCACAAGATCTTTCAGATGTTCTGGTACCCCTACACTACCCAACTCATCCTCAAGGTTTTCTAAAAGACCCTTCCAGAACTGATCTGTAAAAGGAGGTTTATTCCAAAAGATGTAATCATTCAGCAATAGAAACATATTCCTCCACTGGCCTTCTCCTTTGACAGAGGGATCACAGAGCTGCCCATGTGGATGCAGTACATCCAGGGTCATGACAAAATTCTGCCTTGACTGTGAAGAAAATGGCTACTGACTGAATGGCTAAATGATTCTGATCATAGTTACATAGTTACATAGTTATTTTGGTTGAAAAAAGACATACGTCCATCGAGTTCAACCAGTACAAAGTACAATTCCAGCCCGTCCCCCACATACCCCTGTTGATCCAGAGGAAGGCGAAAAAACCCTTACAAGGCATGGTCCAATTAGCCCCAAATGGGAAAAATTCCTTCCTGACTCCAGATGGAAATCAGATAAAATCCCTGGATCAACATCATTAGGCATAACCTAGTAATTGTAGCCATGGATGTCTTTCAACGCAAGGAAAGCATCTAAGCCCCCTTTAAATGCAGGTATAGAGTTTGCCATAACGACTTCCTGTGGCAATGCATTCCACATCTTAATCACTCTTACTGTAAAGAACCCTTTCCTAAATAAATGGCTAAAACGTTTTTCCTCCATGCGCAGCTCATGTCCTCTAGTCCTTTGAGAAGGCCTAGGGACAAAAAGCTCATGCGCCAAGCTATTATATAGCCCTCTAATGTATTTATACATGTTAATTAGATCTCCTCTAAGGCTTCTTTTCTCTAGACTAAATAAACCCAGTTTATCTAACCTTTCTTGGAAAGCGAGACCTTCCATCCCACGTATCAATTTTGTAGCTCGTCTCTGCACCTGCTCTAAAACTGCAATATCTTTTTTGTAATGTGGTGCCCAGAACTGAATTCCATATTCCAGATGTGGCCTTACTAGAGAGTTAAACAGGGGCAATATTATGCTAGCATCTCGAGTTTTTATTTCCCTTTTAATGCATCCCAAAACTTTGTTCGCTTTAGCTGCAGCGGCTTGGCATTGAGTACGATTATTTAACTTGTTGTCGATGAGTACTCCTAAGTCCTTCTCCAAGTTTGATGTTCCCAACTGTATCCCATTTATTTTGTATGGTGCTAGACCATTGGTACGACCAAAATGCATGACTTTACATTCGTCAACATTGAATTTCATCTGCCATGTATGTGCCCATTTAGCCATCCTATCCAGATCCTGTTGCAATATGACACTATCTTCTTGAGAGTTGATGATTCTGCACAATTTTGTATCATCTGCAAAAATAGCAAGATTGCTCACTACTGCATCTACTAGGTCATTAATAAATACATTGAAGAGCACTGGACCCAGTACAGACCCCTGTGGGACCCCACTGCTAACAGTCTCCCATTTTGAGTACGATCCATTGACCACAACTCTTTGTTTTCTGTCCATTAGCCAGTTCCCTATCCATGCACACAAACTCTTCCCCAGTCCTTGCATCCTCAACTTTTGCACCAGACTTCTGTGGGGAACAGTGTCGAAGGCCTTTGCAAAGTCCAAGTATATCACATCTACAGCATTCCCAATATCCATATTAGCATTCACTACCTCATAAAAGCTGAGCATGTTAGTCAAACAGGACCTGTCTTTAGTAAACCCATGTTGATGCTGAGAAATAAGATTACTATGAAATAAGATCTACTATGAAGTCATGTATAGTATCTCTTAGTAACCCCTCAAATAGTTTGCATACAACTAATGTTAAGCTTACAGGTCTATAATTTCCTGGATCAGATTTTTTGCCCTTCTTAAATAATGGGAAAATGTGGGCTGTACGCCAATCCACTGGGACTCTGCTAGTTGCAAGAGAGTCACAAAAGATAAGATAAAGGGGCTTAGCTATAACTGAACTTAATTCTCTTAGGACCCGAGGATGCATGCCATCCGGGCCAGGTGCCTTGTCTATTTTTAATTTATTTAGTCTTGCCTTTACTTCTTCCTGCATTAAGTATTTAATATTACAGTTAGAAGATTGAGACTCTTCTGCCTCTGTAATTTGCAACAGTGCTGTTTCCTTTGTGAAGACAGAAGCAAAGAAAGCATTTAATAACTCTGCCTTACCTTGGTCATCCACCATTGAGTTCCCACCCTCATCCTTTAGGATTCCTATACAGTCAACCTTTCTTTTTTTAGAGTTGATGTACTTGTAAAACTTTTTTGGGTTAGATTTGATATCCCTAGCGATTTGATTTTCAGCTTCGATCTTTGCCAGCCTAATTTCTTTTTTACAATTTTTATTGCACTCCTTATAATTGCTTAGTGCAGCCTCAGTCCCCTCCTGTTTTAGGACCTTATAGGCATTCTTTTTCCTCTTCATTTTATCCCTAACCTTTCTATTCATCCATAGAGGCCTTTTTTTATTCCTAGACATTTTGTTTCCATATGGGATATACATACTACAATATTGATTGAGAATACGTTTAAAAGCTTGCCATTTCCCTTCAGTGTCCTTCCCTTGTAGTACATTATCCCACTTCACCAAACTTAGTGCCTGCCTAATTTGATTGAACTTTGCTTTGTAGCCAAAGAACACAAGCTTGAGGCTCTGCTTGTAAAAGGGAAATTATCATATCTACTTTTAATTGTTTGCTCGCTCATGAATGTTCTGGGTAGCAGAGAAGTATATGTGACAAGCACTCTTGAATGTCCTGAATTTGCAACAATCACATGAGAACCAATCTGGAAGAGGCACCCTAGGTTCAGGCACTGGAGCTAGCATAAGGATCAGAGGAGCAACCAGGACAGGAGCTGGCAGAGAAGTTGATTCAAAGGAAGTTAACAAAACTCAACTGAGTTCCTCGAGCAGCAGGATCTGCTGCTGTTGATTTTGAATTGTGGAGCTGAAGGTGGATACCACATTGTACAGGTGTTCAAAGAGAGTCTCCTACCGGGAAGGGTTCATGTTTGGTTGTTGTATGCCCTACGTAGGTTGTTTTTCTCAGTACCAGATGAATGTTGGCGGGGATGTGGGGAGAAGGGAACCTTGGCAAAAATTTTCTGGCATTGCCCGGTTATTCACCCCTTTTGGATGGACATAAAGGACCTGATACCTAAAGTATTATGCAAACATGTTCCCATGAATCCTTAGACCTATACTCTGGGGAAACCTCTTATCGGTCTTAGATCCCATATACAAAGAATGCTTAACTACATACTGATTAGGAGCTAAGCTCCTAAAAAAGATGGAAGCAGAAGGAAGCCCCAGTATTAGGGGATGTGGTGCAGCATAATACAAGGGTGAGGCTTATGAAGTACTTAAGATCCCAGGTAAATAAAAGTTTGCACAGTTCTCTAAAGAGTGGTTCTCTCTACCATGAGGACCGGCAGATTTAGGGTGATAAGTAAACACTTATTGTTTACATTTCGTCAAGCTGAGGAGCTATACTATATTGTCAGCTAGTGATTTGATAACTTTCAGCGATGTTATCTTTCAATTTCTTTTTCTCTGTAAAAAACTATGGTAATGTCTGCTTAAGTCTATAAAACTGAAAAACAGGGTCACGTATTGAGAAAGACAACCGGGAATGTCTAGGATTGATGACATTTTACTATCTATCTATCTCAAGAAATTGTTCTTATAATGTCTGCATATTTTATATGATGCGATCCTTTATCAGGGTCCTATTGATGTTGGTACCAGGGCCTGAAGTCTAAGTGAGCACGGGTCTTCACTCATCACCAGTGCACCCCACAAGGGATGATGGGCCACCACCCCTAATGGGTGATACATTGCTGTCTGGTGCTCACCAGGTTGCACAACTAGGACTGGCCCACTGGAGATGAAAAGAGCAGGAGGGGTTACCTTGCCATAAGGGAAGAGAATCAATGTGACAGGACTGACATGACAGGACCAGCATGAAAGGACTGGCATGATAGGAGTAACTGGCAGGACATGCATGACAGGACTGACTACCAAGACTGACAGAACTGGTGTTTCAGGGCTGGTGTGACAGGATTGACTGGCATAGCTGGTGTGACAAGACTGACTAGCGAGACTGGCAGATCTGGCATTACAGGACTGGCGTGACAGGACTGACTGGCAGGACTAGCATGCAAGGATTGACTAGCGAAACTGGCAGAACTGGCATGAAAGGACTGACAGGACAGGACTGGCTGGCAGGACAGGACTTGACTGACAAGGCTGACTGACTACGCAGGCAGGAACAGCATGGACACACACGATGGCTGTAAGGATGCAACAGCACTGGGCGCTTGTTTGGTCAGGGTTTAAATACCCTGACCTACGTGCCAGTGCTGAAGCCACCCCCATGACCAACGTACAAAAGGGCTAACAGCGTGCAGGACTAGTAATATGCAGCTGTGCCACCCGTTCCTGAATGCGCCAGGATTGAATTCTGCCAGGCTGGCGTCCAACAGTGGATGCGAGATCCTTGCTGGAGCAGTAAGCGTGACACTCTTTCAACTAAAACTTCAGTAACAAATAGTAATACAAAAAATATAAACACATGACACTGATGTATAATACAACAAAAAGTTAAGATTTCTAAACAATAGGATTTTGCTTTTGAATAGACTTTCTGCCAGCAGTTTGTCATGGTATTTATAAAAAGTTGAAATAAGACAGAAGACATATCTCATCACATTAGATAAGTGAACAGCCTTAAAGAAAATCTAAATTGAAATAATAATAATAATTAAAAAAAAAAAGTTTAACTTACCTGGGGCTTCTTGCAGCCCCCTTCAGTCATCCTGTGCCTGCGCCGTTACTCTGCGATCCACTAGCCAGCTGTATCAGCCTTTGATCAGCTGTATGCATGGCCCCAGGCTGTGCACCTCCTTCTGCCGCTTCAATGCATGGTAGGCAGCATTGGGACATTAGCAGTACGTAAAAATCGCTACTGCACAAGCGCAGAACGCTCCTGTCCACGGGAGCTTGATCAGGATGCGGGGAGAGCTTGCAAGGAACTGGAGGCAAACAAGAGCATGTATTGGCACCTGGGGTCAGTTAGGCAACGCGCCCACCAACTTCTACTATTAACAGAATGCCATTATCTCAAGAATCAGCAGTGTGGTATCTTCTGTGTGTCACTATCTGCCTCTGACAACAGCATTTCCATTTGCAACCTATGCCATAAGATACTTAATCATGGGAACCTGGGTACTCACCTGGGTAAAACTGCTTTGCAAAGACACATGACCTCCCACCACAAAGCACTATGGGAGCAACACCAGAAGAAAATCAGAACACACAGTGAAAGTCATTCTCCTCATGATCCAGCTTCTTCATTGTCTACCTCTGCGCTCCTTGTCCCTTCTCATTCACCCTGGTACCCAGCAGAATTTTTTTCACAAAAGGGAATATCAAACCTATATCGTCATGTGCAGAGCCAAATCAACGAATCTCTGACACACAGGGTTTGGGGCAAATGTTCATATGAACACTGACACATGGTCAGGGAAAGTATATAACCTACACTGCCTACTGGGTTAACCTGGTGACAACTGGGAAGCATGCAACCCGTGGCTCTACAGTGGAGTTGGTGTCACCGACACAAATTTCATGCAGGCCTGCCTCCTCCTCCTCCTCCATCCTCTTCAGTCTCTTCCTTGGCCGAGTCCTCCTCTTTTGCTCTGCAGTCACAGGCCGGTCAGTGGCTGACCCCGCACCAACTGAACATCGGAAAAGTGGTCTGTGACAACGGAAGCAATCTGTTGGCAGCATTGAGATTGGGCAAGTTAACACATGTGCCCTGCATGCCACATGTTCTAAATCTGACTGTTCAAAGCTTTGTGTCGAAGTACCCAGGATTTCAGGATGTCCTTAGGCAGTCCAGAAAGGTGTCTAGCCATTTCAGACATTCGTACATAGCCATGGCAAGCCTTGCGGACATTCACCGGCGACACAACATGCCAGTGAGGCATTTAATTTGTAACAGCCAAACTCACTGGAATTCCACGCTAATGATGTTTGATCGTCTGCTCCAACAAAAATATACCATCAATTAGTATCTCCTTCATATGGGTGACTAGAACAAATTTGTGTTCTAGTCTTATATATTTATATGCAGAATGTCTACTAGGCTTTTATTCTGGCATATTTTGATGAGTTACGTCTTAAGAATTGGAGGCCTAAAATTCTTGAAAAAAAAATGTACCGCTTTTGACTCATAATACCAGACAGAAATGCACCGCCAGGGAGGTTAGGTGTCAACTAGTAAAACAATTATTTGCTCACCTGTTGTTATCACTAAAGCTCGCTGTGTTTTTTTGCGATGTGGTAAACAAGACGTTTTGTCTGTCAGTGTGAACAGGGCCTAATCCTTACACTACCTGATTGACATACACACACACCGGACATTTTAAAGCGCTTTATTCCACAAATTTAGAAATGTAATTTGTTTTCTGCCCTTTAAAGATTAAAACACAACTCTACATATTTTTTTTCCAGGAAATGTTTCCATGCATCCCCCTCTGGCATGCCACTGTCCAGATGTTAGGACCCTTTAAACAACTTTTAAATATGTTTTGTAGCCAGAAATAGTCCCTTTAGGTGTTAGCGTTCACCTGCCCCTTTGAAGTCTATGGCGGTTCGCCGGTTTGCAAACGGAAGCTGAATTGTTCACGGACTGTTCGCGAACTGATTTCTGGAAAGTGTGTCCACCACTAGTCATCTGGTGTTTACTTTTTGCTGTTTTATAGGAAGGCTATTGATAATCTGTATACATTTTGTCATAATTATATCAGGTTATGTTAAAGCAGATGGCTTTATGACTTTGCAAGGGAACTTACCTTCCTCAAACTTCTTCCTCTGAATCTGCTGTTTTTTTTGTTCATCCTTATTACGTTCTGGTTTACCATTCCCAAATAAACCAGGTTTACCAGGTATTTCTTTAGCTAAACCAAACCTTCCTGTTGAGAAAGGACAGGGTTATTTTATAGATCCGCACAGAATAGATGCATAGCATTGTAACAGAAATCTACTAGGAAAAATACATTGATATCCATGAATACTATCTCCATACAAAACGTCTTACCAGCTGCACTACCTGTCTATTTTCTGTCTGTTTCCTTTTTAAAAGAACAAATAGGCAGGGATGCTCAAAAAAACGTATTCGGATGAAATCCGAATAGGTTTATTCGGATTTTATCCTGCTAATTAAATCACCTGTGCGTGTGGGCAAGGGGGGGGGGGGAAGGGGGTTAATCTTACCCATCAGACATCTTCTTTGATCCGTTCCTCTGCGCCTCCCACGATGCGTTCCAAGCACGTCATGTGACTACAAACACTTCCTCCTTCAACCCGGAAGGAGGAAGTGTTTGTAATCACATGACCATGGCTTGGAAAGCATCGTGGGTGGTGCCGAGGGACAGATCAAAGAAGACGTCTGATGGATAAGATTAACCCCCCTCGCCCACCCGCACAGGTGATGTCATTAGCAGGATAAAACCTGAATAAACCTATTCGGATTTCATCCGAATACGTTTTTTTGAGCATCCCTGCAAATAGGAGACTTCTAGTATATAGCAACATTATGTCATTGATTTTTTTAAAGGTAATATATACTACATAAAATGCAATATATGTATCTGTGCAAAAGGTTTTAAGCAGATGTGAAAAATGCAGTAAACAAAGAATGCTTTCAGAAATATAAATGATTTTTTATTGTTATCAATTTACAGAATGCAAAATAAACAAATAAAAGTAAAATATAAATCAAATCAATATTTGATGTTACTACATTTTGCCTTTAAACCAGCAAACCAGCATTAACTCTTATAGGCACACTTGCACAGTCAGGGATTTTGTACGATTATAGTCAGGTGTAGGGCAAACCAATTACACCAAACAGGTGCTTATAAACATCAATGTCACATGTAGGTTGAAACACAGTCATTAACTGGAACAAAAACAGCTGTGCAGGAGGCTTAAAACTGGGCGAAGAACAGACAATCTCTGGTACAAAGGTGAGGTTATGGAAGACATGGCAAGAGCACAGCAACAAGTCACAAGGTAGTTATACTGCATTAGCAAGGTCTCTCCCAGACAAAGATTTCAAAGCAGTTCCGTTCATGCTCTTTTAAAGACGTACAAAAAAACTGGCAACGTTGATGATTGTAGACGCAATGGTGGATTAAGGAAACTTGTGCAGCAGATGAAAGACACATCAAGCTTATGGTCCAGCATTGCCATCAGCTTCGAAATGTCAGAAATCAGATGGGCCCAGGTACACTCATCTACTGTTCAGAGAAGTGTGGCCAGAAGTGGTCTTCATTGAAAAGTTGCAGCCAAAAAGCCATACCTTCAACACCAAAACAAGGCCAAGTGACTCAAGTATGTACAAAATCATAGGAACTAGGGTGCAGAAAAATAGCAGCAGGTGCTCTAGAATAATGAGTTAAAATGTGAAATATGTGTGGCTGTTTGTGAAGGCAGTTTTTGGGTTTAAGGTCTGGAGAGTGGGTACAATAATGAGTGTCTGTAGGCAACAGTAAAACATGGTGGAGGTTCCTTGAACGTTTGAGGCTGCATTTCTGCCAATGGAGTTGTACATTTGGTCAAGATTAATGCTGTTCTCAATGCTGACAAATACAGGCAGATATTTATCCTTCATGCAATACCATCAGGGAGGCGTATGATTGGCCCCAAATTTATTCTGCAGCAGGACAATGATCCCAAATATACAGCCAAAGTCATTAAGAACTAGAATCAGAATCAGAATCAGTTTTATTTCGCCAAGTACAGCAGAGCTGTAATCGGAATTATTTGTGGTACACATGGCATAGACAGAGTAAAGACAGACAGATTATAACCAGACACACAAAAACACATACAAAAATAGAATGCAGTAGTCAGTTCGTAACGGCCATTTCACTGCTGTGCAGTACAGTCCGGTGAGAATAAGAAGGTGCTGGTGAAGGGCCAGGCCATTTACGGATAAAGAACCAGGGGCAGGCAGCGGCGGGAACCGGGTGACCAGCCCAGCAGTTAGAAATGCAGGCCGGGCCAGGGAAGGTTGGAGTTCAGTAGCCGAACAGCTTGGGGGAAGAAGGTGTTCTTCCGCCTGGTAGTTTTGGATGGTATAGTCCTGTAGCGGCGGCCTAATGGGAGGAGCCTGAAGTAATGGCTGCCTGGGTGAGAGGGGTCGCGGGAGATCATGGTTGCCCTCTTCCTCATCCTAGAGGAGTGGAGGAGATCAAGAGGTGGAAGAGGAGAACCGATGATCTTCTCCGCATCAGTTATGACTCTCTGCAGCTTGTGTTTGTCGCTTGCCGCTGCGCCCGCATACCAGACAATTACAGAGGAGCAGAGGATGGATTCTATGGTGGCGGTATAGAAGCTGGTCAGCAGCTCCTTGGGCATACCAAATCTCTTCAGTTGGCACAGAAAGAACAGGCGCTGCTGGGATTTCTTCTGAATTTTGGTGGTGTTTAGCCCCCATTTCAGGTTGTTAGTGAGAGTCGTGCCGAGGAACCGGACCGATGACCCCCTAGAGACTTCAGTCCCTCCAATGAGGACAGGTGGGAGGGGTGGAGGGTTTCTCCTGAAGTCTACGACTAGTTCAACAGTCTTTGCTGTGTTGAGGACTAGGTTGTTGTCACTGCACCAGTTGCATATCCTCTCGACTTCGCTGCGGTATTCGTGCTCCCCGTTGCTACCAATAAGGCCGATGATGGTGGTGTCGTCTGCAAATTTGATGACCTTCACAGAGCCGGCGGATGAGATGCAGTTGTTAGTATAGAGGGAGAACAGTAGAGGTGATAGAACACAGCCTTGTGGAGCCCCTGTATTGGTGGTCCGGACGCTGGAGTAGTAGTTGCCAAGCTTCACCTGCTGCGTTCTGTTAGTCAAGAAGTCTTTGATCCATGCTCGGAGAGTAGGATCAATTCCGAGCTGCGTCAGATTGGTGATCAGGATGTCAGGGCAGATCGTGTTGAACGCTGAGCTAAAGTCTAGGAACAGAATCCTAGCATAGGAGGCGAGGCTGTCCAGGTGCTCAGTGATGTGGGCCATGCTGACATTGATGGCATCCTCCACGAATCGGTTTGCCCTATATGCAAATTGGAGCGGGTCTAAAAGGGCGTCCGTGGACCTCTTCAGGTGGGAAAGGACCAGCCGCTCAAGGAGCTTCATGATATTAGAGGTTAGGGCCACCGGACGGAAGTTATTTTGCTCAGTACTGCCTGGTTTTTTTGGGACTGGTACAATTGTAGACCTCTTAAAACAGGAGGGGACTGTACCCCCCGATAAGACTTCTTAAATAAGGAGGTGAGCACAGGGGCTAGCTGGTCGGCACAGGTTCACAAGCAGATAGATGACACTCCGTCTGGGCCGGAAGATTTCCTGGGGTTCAGCTTGCGGAGGTCCCGGAGTACCTCTGATTCTCGAACGGTACCAGGCGCCAGGGAGACGAGTTCACCCATGGGGGGAGGGGGCGAAACTGCGTGGCTCACGGGCTGGATGGACTGGATGGGATGTTGCTCGAACCTGCAGTAGAACTCATTGAGCTCCTCCGCCAGTCGAGGGCAAGGGGTCACCGTCAGGGGTGCCGATTTGAAGTTCGTGGCTGCTCTCAGGCCCTTCCATACCTCTCGTGTGTTGGTTGACTGGAGGCAGAGCCCCAGCTTTTCGGCATAGGCCCTTTTTGCCAAACGCAGTTCTCTTTTCAGGGCGTGCCTGGCCTCTCTGAATTCCTCTGGGGAGCCGGACTTGTGCGCTTCCTCTTTGCGTTTCCGAAGCCGGCGAAGTCTGTCGTTAAACCAGGGCTTGTTGTTGGGATAGACTCTGAAGGACTTAGACGGAATACACGCTTCTTCGCAGAAGCTAATGTAGGAGGTGACATTCTCGGCCCATTCATCAAGGGTGGGTGCCTCCAGAGTCGACCAGTCGGTGGTTTCAAAGCAAGCTTGGAGCTCCAGTTTGGCATCTGCTGTCCATATTTTTGAGGTTTTGACGATGGGCTTTGAGGTCTCCAGGAGCCTCCTGTAGGTGGGGATCAGGTGTATTGTGTTGTGGTCAGAGTTCCCAAGGGAGGCTCCTTGGATGGCCTTGTAAGTACACTTGTGGACCGTGTAGCAGTGGTCTAGGATTTAACAATTCCTGGTAGGACAGGTGATGTGCTGCTTGTAGCGGGGCAACACGTGCCGAAGGTTCGCCTTGTTGAAGTCGCCCAAGATGATGAACAGGGCCTCCGGGAGGGCTGTTTCCCAGCGCGAGATACAGTCGCTGATTTCTTGCAGGGCAGTCCTGGAGCATGCGTCGGGAGGAATATAGACCCCAACGAGGACAAGGGAAGAGAACTCCCTCGGGGAGTACCGAGGCCTGCAGTTTATGGCAAGGATCTCAACATCTGGGGTGCAGGCCTTGTGGAGAGTGATGGTGTTGGAGCACCAGGAGGTGTTTATGTAAAAGCAGATACCACCCCCTCTCGTTTTCCCAGAGAGGGCTGCGTCACGGTCTGCTCTTAGGAGGCTGTGGCCTGGTACATGCAGAGAGTCGTCGGGGATGCTGTCGCACAGCCAGGTTTCGGTGAAACAGAGAACAGGGGTATACTTGCTGATCTGGGGTTTGCTGCCGAGTAAGAGGAGCAGCTCGTCCAGTTTGTTGGGGAGTGAGCAGACGTTTGCTAGTAGAATGGCAGGGACAGGGGAGCGTAGGCCCTTCCTTTTGAGTCGGACCTGGGCCCCCGCCCTCCTACCTCTGTGGCGGCGTTTGTTTGGGGCTCTTCATTGATGTAGGCTCTTCATTGTAAAAAAGAAGTGGTCCTGAAAGTGATGGTATGGCCCCCACAGAGCCCTGATCTCAACATCATCAAGTGTGTCTGGGATTACATGAAGAGACAGAAGGATCTGAGGCAGGGCCGGGCTGAGGCATAGGCTGGAGAGGCTCCAGCCTCAGGGCGCAGTGTAGGAGGGGGCGCAGAATTCATTCAGCTGTCATTTCTTTCTGCTTCAAACATAATTAGGAATACGAAAAGGGGATACATGGCAGTGACTGCAAGCCATATAACTAGATATTAAGGTGTTGGGGAGGTTGTGGGCCCTGTGGCGCCTCTTAGTCTACTAGCAATCAGTGTGTGATGGCTGGGGTGGCAGGGATGGAGGGGCGCACTTTGGTGTCTCAGCCTTGGGTGCTGGAGGACCTTGTCCCGGCTCTGATCTGAGGAAACCTACATCCACAGAAGATCTGTGGCTAATTCTCCAAGGTGTTTGGATCAACCTACCAGGTGATTTCCTTTAAAAACTGTGGGCAAGTGTATCAGAAGAATTGATGCTGTTTTGAAGGCAACCGGTGGTCACACCAAAACCTTAAAAAGGAACTCAGTGAAAATAATGTAATAAAAAAGTGCTTAGTTTTTACAACTATGTATAAATGATTTAGTCAGTGTTTGCTCATTGTCAAATCTTTCCTCTCTCTGATTTACATTTATCACATGGTGACAATTTTACTGCTGTCAGGTGATGTCACCGGAAGGAGATGCTGCTTGCATTTTTGGCAGTTGGAAACAGTTGTTATTTCCCACAATGCAACAAGGCTCCCACAGTGTAATGTGCTGTGAGGTGCTGACGTCACACTGTGGAAGGGGTTTCACCACAAAATCAGCCATACAGAGCCCCCTGATGACCCGTTTGAGAAAAGGAATAGATTTCTGATTGGAAAGAGGGTATCAGCTACTGATTGGGATGAAGTTCAATTCTTGGTTATGGTTTCTCTTTAAGAATAAGCATTTTAAAAAAGAGTAATGTAATAACCCCAAGTGTGCTTGAATTTTAGTAATATTTCACAAAGCTATAACTTTTGCATAAAAAAAGTGATTGGATTTCAGGGATAAAATTTCAATTTGCTAGACTCCATGAATTATCTGTATTTATTCCACAGCTTTTGTAAACTTTTAGTAGTTTAATGAAAGATGAAACTGTAAATTGAAAATGCTTGTACCTACTGGTATGTAGGAGATTAGTTAGTGTTAGTGTAGTAGTTAGAGTAGTTAGTGTCCCTGTATACTGGAAGATGCTGTGTAACAGGAAACTTGCTTCTACTTATAGCTCACGCCTCCCAGCCTCTTCCCTCATGGAGAAGTATTGCTAAGGCAACGGCCGATGCTTCATATGGAAATTGCCCTGAACTGTGTAGATTATCACTGGCCCAATGCCGCTGTTGCCACAACCTTCACACGATTCACAAAGGATCCTCACCCTCCAGTACAAAAAGTTTGTATTAGCTCTTTTTAAGTCTCATAAAAGCAGTACATGTGTCAAGTCTGCCATGGCAACGCCATGAATCAGAAGATTCTCTTTCAAGTCATCAGACAAATGCACATCAACAGTTCTGCAGCTTCTCCTTCTATATCCACAAGGAGGACCTGATGGGAGACTGTGAGTAAGACAAAAACTTCAACGCTCTATCCACCAGAGGGATCCAAAGATACAAAAATTCACACAATTATTTAGAATAAATATTTCATCAAAAATTGTTATTTAAGGAGTAAAAATTAACCTAAAAATTAACCACAGAATAATCACAGTCACCTCGTGTGAAAATTTTGAAAATAAGCTCTATATCAGTAGCTCATTTTCATGACCCATGCACTAAGCCAATCAAAGACATACCTACCACGTCCGCCAGTGCCACAGCAACATGTCACTCTCTATGAGGGAGGAGCTGAGAAGTTTGCTCTAAGGAGAAGAGAGCTTCCCTTAACTCACTATCTTCCGGTATACAGCGGCTGCACAGGGACACAGGTAATGTACAAAGGTATCCCATTCATTATAAAAAAAGGGAAGCTGCAGAAGGGTGCCCACTGCTGGTACAATCTCCTAAACAATCAACCGTATGGTGTCGTTTGATGGCAAATTATAGTTTTATCGACCATTATGTTGATCCCAGTTTCAGAACGATTCTTTTAGTCTAATTGGTTTGCTAATCATTTCCCCCGTCTAACAGTAGGAACAAAAGTTTTATATTTGCAGTTCCATCTCACTTTAAAGGGGCACTATAGCGAAAATTATGCTGTTCCATTATCCCCACATATGGACAGCATACATTTCATCATAGAGTTTGTGTTAAAACATATCTAACATCCCTCTACTCTTCTACACAGCTGAGCTGCATAATTAGATCAGATATCCCTGATAAGAAAGTGTTGGACTGCTAACAGACCTACACACACACACACATACGCACGCACGCACGCACGCACGCACACACGCACACACACACACGCACTTTTTGGCCTCCATAGCTTTCTGAGAGGTTTTTAAAAAACGCTCCCATTGACTTACATTAAAATTGGAATAAAATTGCACTAAAATTGTGAATGCAGTAAAATTGTGTGATTTGACCGCGATTTCGCAGCAATTGCACTGCGATTTTACTGCGATAATGTAAGTCAATAGGAGCTTTTTTTAAGAAGCTCTCAGAAAACTCTGGAGGCCAGAAAACGCTCAGAAAAGCGCTTATAGTGTGTCTGAGCCCTAAAGCTGATTTATAACTCACACACTACAGAGCCTCATGCTGTTGCTTTTCATATTTTAACTAGCTAATTAAATAAATAAACAGGCTACTAAATAGTTACTTATTTAGCTAGTTACATGTGAAAACAAAAGTAACTCAGTAGTTTGTGTCAGCCAGCCTCAAATCAGCTGTTGAGCGTCTGCTAGTTATAAATCATCTGTTACAGTGTCTGTTTAGCAGTGCAGTTCGATGCTTACAGCATGGAAATTATGACAACTCAGCCCTGTAGGAGGGCAGAATTAGTGTTATCAGTAGGGCTGCTCAAATCCGGATCTGGGAGATACCCGGATAGTTGCTCTCCGGATATCTCCCAGTAAACCTGTGCTTTCAAGCTTACCTGTCTGACGTCTTCTTCGTCCATCCCTGGCACCTCCAACGAGTTCACAATCTAATTGTGCCATAGTCATAGTGTAATGTCCTACGATATTATTGTTGTGTATTTATATAGCACTGACATCTTCTGCAGCACATTTATAGAGTACAGAGTTTCAAAACGGTTACCTCCATCTACATCCTGATGACTCCTTTTCCCCCAAAATCCCTCATAATTTGCAGCGATGTGCTCAGTGCCCCAACCCGTTAACCCTCACATCAAAAAAATTGGTTGTTTGTGGGGGTTGTTTTTGGTGTCTTTAAATAATTAGCGCCAGGTATCAAATTCCCTAGGTATTGTTATATTGCAATCCTGTTTGTCCAGTTCACACATTAGCTGTTGGAGACAGATCTGCTGGTCCTAGTAGTGCACCAACCATAATCCAATCCTTCACCACCACTACTGGCATCTAGTATCCATTACTGCTCCAAATATAAGGACTCAGTGCAGAATCAGTGTTTTTTTGGTCACTTAACTGTCATTTAACTACTTCAGCCCGACCATAGGGTTTGGAAAACTGTGATCACCTACACTCTCGCGAACGTGCGCACAAGCATTGCAGCCAGTGGTGCTCACCGGCAGGTCGTGATCACGCTTACGTGTGGATTCACGACCATTTTGACGCATTCCGCCTCGGACACGGAAAGCCGTGAATAGATTTTCAACCACGGAAATCTGCTTCGGCTTCGCGTGAATGCAGACAGGAATCCGCATTCACGCTTGTGAAACCCGGCGCTGAAGTCGTGGTTAGCGGAAATGCGTCAAATTATGCGGAAGTGACACATTGCAGGCCAATCAGAGGGCCCCAGCCAGGCCCTAGCAACCAATCACAGGAGGGGAGCTATGCCCTCCCCTCCTGAATATAAAGCGGCGGCCATGATGGAAAAGCTCTGTCCTTGCTAGACTGTGGTGCTGAGAGGATTATCTCCAGGCCATTGTTGAGCAAGTGCATTTATTGTGTTAAAAAACAAAGCGTTTTTTTTGCTAACACTGCTCTTATACTGTACACAGTTAGCTAGTCAGTGAGTGATTGCTGTAGTTAGTTGTAGTCAGTGTAGTGTAGTGGGAGTGTGGGAGTCTAGTGATTATTTAACTGTGTGTAGTGCAGGCAGGTTTAGTGCTGCAGTGTAGTCAGTGTAGTGGGAGTGGGGTAGGGTTGCCAGGTGTCCGGTTTTACACCGGACAGTCCGGTTTTTGTGCGCTGTGTCCGGTGCAAAAAGGCATGCTAAACCGGACAATTAAGTTGTCCGGTTTAGAGCCCCCCCCCGCAGCGCAGGAGGAGAACAGCGCAGCAGAGAGAGAGCTGGGAGCAGCGGTGGAGAAGGGGGGCAATCTCCCCCCCCCTTCCCTCACCTTAGGGTGCTCTCTCTCCCCCGCTGTCTCCTCCAGGATGATGTGCAGGCTGGCGAGTGGCTGCAGGCGGAACTTACCTCTGTGTCGCTCCAGCGCCGGAAGTTCGGGTCCCGCAGCCGCTGAGATTCGAGTTCGACTCAAAAAAGATCCGGATCAAAGATCCGAATCATTCATGAGCCGGACAACACTAATCAGTCTGAATAGTGTTGTCCGGCTCATGAATGATTCGGATCTTTGATCCGGATCTTTTTTGAGTCGAATCTCAGCGGCTGCGGGACCCGAACTTCCGGCGCCTGCGACACAGAGGTAAGTTCCGCCCACAGCCACCCGCCAGCCTGCACATCATATTGGAGGAGACAGCGGGGGAGAGAGAGCACCCTAAGGTGAGGGAAGGGGGGGAGATTCCCCCCTTCTCCACCGCTGCTCCCAGCTCTCTCTCTGCTGCACTGTTCTCCTCCTGCGGGGGGGGGGGGTGGGGGGCACCTGGCTACCTATTCTGGGCACATATAGCCCCTGGCTACCTATTCCGGGCACATATACCCCCTGGCTACCTATTCTGGGCACATATAGCCCCTGGCTACCTATTCTGGGCACATATACCCCCTGGCTACCTATTCCGGGCACATATAGCCCCTCGCTACCTATTCCGGGCACATATAGCCCCTGGCTACCTATTCTGGGCACATATAGCCCCTGGCTACCTATTCTGGGCACATATAGCCCCTGGCTACCTATTCTGGGCACATATAGCTCCTGGCTACCTATTATGGGCACATATACCCCCTGGCTACCTATTCTGGGCACATATACCCCCTGGCTACATATACTGGGACATATATACCCCTGCCTACGTATACTGGGACATTTACACCCCTGCCTACATATACTGGGACATATATACCCCCTGGCTACATATACTGGGCACATATATCCCTGGCTACATATACTGGGAACACTGGCTGTTTGTCATTATGTGCATTTAGTGGTGAAAAGCTGTCTCTTTTGTGCATTTACTGGTGAAAAGCTGTCTCTTATTATGTGCATTTACTGGTGAAAAGCTGTGTCTTATTATGTGCATTTACTGGTGAAAAGCTGTCTCTTGTGCATTTACTGGGGAAAAGCTGTCTCTTATTATGTGCATTTACTGGCGAAAAGGTGTCTCTTATAATGTGCATTTACTGGTGAAAAGCTGTCTCTTATGTGCAGTTACTGGTGAAAAACTGTCTCTTATGTGCACTGGACCAGTACTACTGGTGAGGACAGTTAGTGACATGGCTATGTACTCTGTAATGTGCTGCAGAAGATGTCAGTGCGATATAAATACTATAATTTTTTTTAAAAAAAAGCCCATTGCTTAGCCCCACTCTACATAAAAGTGCGATTCTGACTCCGCCCCTAACTCCACCCCTAACTCCACCCCCTGTCCGGTTTTCTCCATCAGCCGACCTGGCAACCCTAGAGTGGGGATTATCTGTGTTTAGTGCAGGCAGGCAGGTTAGTGCAGCTGCAGTGTTCACTTGTATATTCCAGTGACAGTTATACACTTGTACTATTTGCAGGCAGCCAGTCACACCACCGGCGCCGCCACTCTCTGCCAGCGCTGTTCATTCATTCTGTCAGTGACCTTGTGCCGTGCCCAGTGCCCACTGCTCGCTCGCTGGCATATAAGCATCTCATTACACAGTGTGACATCCTTGTGTGCCCACTGCATCCTTCAGTGACCTAGTTGTATATCCAGTGCCCACTGCTGTGCCCACTGCATCCTTCAGTGACCTTGTACTGTGCCCACTGCATCCTTCAGTGACCTAGTTGTATATCCAGTGCCCACTGCTGTGCCCACTGCATCCTTCAGTGACCTTGTACTGTGCCCACTGCATCCTTCAATGACCTAGTTGTATATCCAGTGCCCACTGCTGTGCCCACTGCATCCTTCAGTGACCTAGTTGTATATCCAGTGCCCACTGCTGTGCCCACTGCATCCTTCAGTGACCTTGTACTGTGCCCACTGCATCCTTCAGTGACCTAGTTGTATATCCAGTGCCCACTGCTGTGCCCACTGCATCCTTCAGTGACCTTGTACTGTGCCCACTGCATCCTTCAGTGACCTAGTTGTATATCCAGTGCCCACTGCTGTGCCCACTGCATCCTTCAGTGACCTAGTTGTATATCCAGTGCCCACTGCTGTGCCCACTGCATCCTTCAGTGACCTTGTACTGTGCCCACTGCATCCTTCAGTGACCTAGTTGTATATCCAGTGCCCACTGCTGTGCCCACTGCATCCTTCAGTGACCTAGTTGTATATCCAGTGTGCACTGCTGTGCCCACTGCATCCTTCAGTGACCTTGTACTGTGCCCACTGCATCCTTCAGTGACCTAGTTGTATATCCAGTGCCCACTTCTGTGCCCACTGCATCCTTCAGTGACCTAGTTGTATATCCAGTGCCTACTGCTGTGCCCACTGCATCCTTCAGTGACCTTGTACTGTGCCTACTGCATCCTTCAGTGACCTAGTTGTATATCCAGTGCCCACTGCTGTGCCCACTGCATCCTTCAGTGACCTAGTTGTATATCCAGTGCCCACTGCTGTGCCCACTGCATCCTTCAGTGACCTTGTACTGTGCCCACTGCATCCTTCAGTGACCTAGTTGTATATCCAGTGCCCACTGCTGTGCCCACTGCATCCTTCAGTGACCTTGTACTGTGCCCACTGCATCCTTCAGTGACCTAGTTGTATATCCAGTGCCCACTGCTGTGCCCACTGCATCCTTCAGTGACCTAGTTGTATATCCAGTGCCCACTGCTGTGCCCACTGCATCCTTCAGTGACCTTGTACTGTGCCCACTGCATCCAGTGATTCATTACTAGCAACATGTCTGGCAGGGTTTCGCGGGGTGAGAGGAAAGGGAGTTCAATTGCCTCAGCCACTTCTGGGACTGCTCCACGTCCAGGGAGAGGACGCCCAGCTGTACGTGGTCGTGATGCAGCAGAAAGGGGGGCAGCAAAGCCTGGGCCGAGTCAGCGGACGCCATTGTCCAAATATTTTAAAGTTTCTGGTCCCCGTGTGGTGGTTGAGCAAATGGAACCTGACGTACTCATGGACATCATGACTTCCTCCCAGACCTCTACTGTGAGCACCACTCCAAGCAGTAGCAGCAGCAGCCAACATCCCACGCTTGTTGTGACATCCACCCCAGCACCCACTGGTCAGCAGCCCTCCCAGGATGACAGCGTTCTGTCCCTCAGTCCGGCATCTGGGAACCTGCTGATGCAAGAAGCTCAGGACTTACTGGGGACTGATGTGGCAGAGATTGAGATCGGGCCACAATCACAAGCGTTGTTGAGTTCTGGTGATGAAGAAGAGGGGTCTGTGTCTGGGGATGTAGGGACAGAAGAGGAGGCGGGGGAGTCAGAGGAAGAGCTGGATTATGATGATGCTGCTGATGATGACGACGTTGTGGACGCTAACTATGTGCAGCCTGCTGAGTCCGTGGAAGAATGGTCAGAGCAGGATGACGAGTCACCTCGGCCTAGGCAAGGATATCGCCATATGTCAGGCAGGGCCAGGGGCATCGGCAGCAGTGGGCATGGAGGAAGTAGACAGGACACTGCTTCAGCCGGCACCACCACCATGCAACCCCCGGCAACTACTACCACACATTGTTCCGCTGCACTCTCTGCTAGTGGGGGCTGCAGTAAATTAAAGTCACCAGTGTGGGATTGCTTTGAGGAATGTACTGATGACAAAAGGTATGCGGTGTGCAGGTTATGCAGCAAAAGATTGAGCCGTGGGAAAAGTCTGAGCAAGATGGGTACCTCATCCCTCCAGGGCCACCTGAGAAGCCGCCACTGCCGCGAGTATGCGGAGTTTAAGAGGAAGCAGGCACTGCTGGCAGGGGTTCCTGAGAGCAGAAGGCCCACCAGCGCAGCAGCATCATCCCTCCCTCAGGGTCGTCATCCCTCCCTCAGGGTCGTGAATCCCCCACAGCAGCAGCAGTAGTAGCACGCAAGCGCTCTTCCACCTCAGCTACTCAGGACACAGACATTGAGGCTGGCAGCCAGTGTTCGTCTCTCTCCTCTGTCTCCCCTGCATCCCAGCGTCGTCAGACCCTGCTGAGCGACACCTTTCAGGGTCTGACCAAGCCTCTGCCTCCAAGCCACAGGCGGATCCGCAAACTAAATGGCTTGCTGGCCCGGGCCATGGCATCACAGCTGCTTCCCTACTCCCTGGTGCAGGAGGGGAGCGCCATGCGGACGCTGCTCCAATTTGGCATCCCCGAGTGGCAAGTCCCCAGTCGCCACTATTTCAGCAGGAGCGCGATCCCAGCACTCCACAAGTTTGCGGTGGAAAACATGGCCCGTTCCCTGGACTACTCTGTGGGCAAGCGGGTCCACGTGACCATGGACTCGTGGAGTAGCAGATTTGGGACAGGTCGCTACCTGTCCTTTACGGCCCACTGGGTGACACTGATGGAAGGGAGGGAGGACAAGAGCGCATCTGCCCAGCTAGTGGTGCCACCACGCGGGATCAGGGGGGATGCAGAAGGGTCCTGTCACGACACTCCCTCTGCACCCGGAAAGCAAGCCCGTCTCGGCAGCAGCAGCGCCAAGCCTCGGCACTGCCAAGTTCTTTTAAAATTGGTGACCCTGGGGAAGGAGAGGCTTACGGCCACCAACGTCCTGGCCGCCCTCAGGAAGCAGGAGCGGAGGTGGCTGACCCCCAGAGGCCTGGAAGTGGGGTATGTGGCAGCCGATAATGGGGCCAACCTGGTGGCAGCAGTGCAGCAGGGAAACCTCCAGCACATCCCCTGCTTGGCCCACGTGCTCAATCTTGTGGTGCAGCGCTTCTTGCGCACCTACCAGGGGATGAGCGAGCTGCTGCAGGATGCCCGGGCGGTGGTACGCTTTTTCCGCCTGTCAGCCACTGCCTCTGCACTCTTGTCCACCTTACAGCAGCAGTATGGAAGGCCACAACACCGGCTGATCATCGACATGCCAGTTCGCTGGAATTCGACTCTGGCCATGTTGGAGTGGCTGTGTCAGCACAGGCTGGCTCTTAGGGCCTACATGCTAGACCCAAGTGTCCCCAGCATCCAGCAAGTCCCCATGATTACTGCCACTCAGTGGACACTGATGCAGCAAGTATGCCTGGTGCTGAGTCCCTTCCTGGAGGCAACCAAGATGGTCAGTGAGGAGCGGGCCTCTGTGTGCCAGTGGGTGCCCTTGGTTTGTCTACTGGAGCAGGCAATGGACAATTTAATTGAGCGTGGGGATGAAGCCCTGAGGCAGTTGGAAGAACAAGAGCAGATGGCAGCACAGTCCACCTCAGAGGAGGGCTCACAGCAGGTAGTGGAAGAGTTGGAGGTCCCTAACCTGAATGAGGAGGAGGAGGAGGAGCAGAGTGCAGCAGGCGTTGTACGTGGATGGCGGTTTGAGGAGGACAACGACATGGCACAGGAAGAGGACAGGCATGCGTTATGGGACAATGGCGAGGACGAGGAAGATCTTGCTGGCAGGGCCCACTTGTTTCCCATGGCTGTGCACATGTTGCGCTGCCTTCGCAGGGACCCCCGGGTGATCCAGATGCGTTCAAGGGAGGACATCTGGATTACCTTGATGCTTGATCCCCGTCTGAAGGGGAAGCTGGGAGACTTAATGACGCCATCCACCACCGAGCAACGCACAAGGGAGTTGAAGGAGGCCCTTGTGCGCAGACTACTGGAAGCATTCCCCCAGCCTTCCACCCCCACTGTAACTGCTCTGCCAAGCCAGCAAGAGGTGCCTGCCATTGCCACTAGCAGCACAACAACAACCACCAGCACCAGCAGCAGCAGCAGCAACTGGCGCCCCGGAGACCTGAAGAGCCTAAGCAAGAGCATGTATGCAGTGCAGCAGCCCAGAACAGAGGTGCCCGCCACAGCATCCACCACCAACCAGCACAAGCAACGACTGACCACCATGGTGTCTGACTATATGGGGTCATCCAGCGGGCTCAATGACACCGACAGCCCCGTGGACCCCTTGGAGTACTGGGTCAAGAGACTGGACATCTGGAGCGAGCTTTCCCAGTACGCCCTGGAACTCCTATCCTGCCCTCCTTCCAGTGTCCTCTCAGAGAGATGCTTTAGTGCGGTCGGTGGCGTGGTCACAGAGAAGCGCTCTCGGCTCTCCCACGCCTCTGTGGACAAACTCACCTTCCTGAAAATCAACCAGGCTTGGGTGGAAGGTGAGTTCCTGGCCCCTATTGTCGGACACAGGGGGACATGAAGTGGCTGCTGCATGTGCTGTTGTTAACTATGCCTGCCTTTATAAAGACAGTTACTACCTGCCTAGTGCCTACCTTGGTTAATTTTTTGGTGTTATGGTACTACTACCAGTAAGTTGCCATGGTCCTCCTTCTGAGCTGCTGAACTGACCACCCGCTTTGTCCTCCTGACTCAGTCGCTACTACACTCTGCGTTCACACTGCCCGGGTCACTGGGTGCATTTAATTTTTTGGCCAGCACTATGATGCTGTGCTACTACTACTACCACCAGTATGTTGCCATGGTCCTTCTGTGCTGCTGCTGCTGAACTGATCGCCCGCATTGTCCTCCTCCTCCTGACTCAGTCGCTTCCACCAATGTACTCTGTCTGCGTTATCACTGCCCGGGTCACCGGGTGCATTTAATTTTTTGGCTAGCACTATGACGCTGTGCTGCTACTACTACCACCAGTATGTTGCCATGGTCCTTCTGTGCTGCTGCTGCTGAACTGACCGCTCGCATTGTCCTCCTCCTCCTCCTGACTCAGTGGCTTCCACCAATGTACTCTGTCTGCGTTATCACTGCCCGGGTCACCGGGTGCATTTAATTTTTTGGCCAGCACTATGACGCTGTGCTACTACTACTACCACCAGTATGTTGCCATGGTCCTTCTGTGCTGCTGCTGCTGAGCTGACCGCCCTCATTGTCCACCTCCTCCTGACTCAGTGGCTTCCACCAATGTACTCTGTCTGCGTTATCACTGCCCGGGTCACTGGGTGCATTTAATTTTTTGGCCAGCACTATGACGCTGTGCTGCTACTACTACCACCAGTATGTTGCCATGGTCCTTCTGTGCTGCTGCTGCTGAACTGAACGCCCGCTTTGTCCTCCTTCTCCTCCTGACTGAGTCGCTACCATGGTACCACCAATGCACTCTGTCTGCGTTATCACTGCCCGGGTAGCCGGGTGCATTTAATTTTTTGGCCAGCACTATGACGCTGTGCTGCTACTACTACCACCAGTATGTTGCCATGGTCCTTCTGTGCTGCTGCTGCTGCTGCTGAACTGAACGCCCGCTTTGTCCTCCTCCTCCTCCTGACTCAGTCGCTACCACGGTACCACCAATGCACTCTTTCTGCATTATCACTGCCCGGGTCACCGGGCGCATTTAATGTTTTGGCCAGCACTATGACGCTGTGCTACTACTACTACCACCGGTATGTTGGCATGGTCCTTCTGTGCTGCTGCTGCTGCTGAACTGACCGCCCGCATTGTCCTCCTCCTCCTGACTCAGTCGCTACCACGGTACCACCAATGCACTCTGTCTGCGTTCACACTGCCCGGGTCACCGGGTGCATTTAATTTTTTGGCCAGCACTATGACGCTGTGCTGCTACTAGTACTACTAGAGTTGGGCCGAACGGTTCGCCGGCGAACGTGGTTCGCGCGAACGTAGGTGGTTCGCGTGCGGGTACCGCACGCGAACCTTTT
The DNA here is from genome assembly GCF_040937935.1 of Hyperolius riggenbachi. Taxonomy (NCBI): domain Eukaryota; kingdom Metazoa; phylum Chordata; class Amphibia; order Anura; family Hyperoliidae; genus Hyperolius; species Hyperolius riggenbachi. The sequence goes on from NC_090652.1 coordinate 65,030,133, forward strand.
GCGGAAGAAGTTCGGTTCGCCCCATAATGCACTGAGGGTCAACTTTGACCCTCTACATCACAGTCAGCAGGCCCAGTGTAGCCAATTAGGCTACACTAGCCCCTGGAGCCCCACCCCCCCTTATATAAGGCAGGCAGCGGCGGCCATTACGGCCACTCGTGTGCCTGCATTAGTGAGAGTAGGGCGAGCTGCTGCAGTCTCTCATATAGGGAAAGATTAGTTAGGCTTAACTTCTTCCTGGCTGCATACCTGTTCTGTTCAGTGAGCCCTCAGCCCACTGCATACCTGTACTGTGATCCTGCCACTGCATACCTGTTCAGTGATCCTGCCACTGCATACCTGTTCAGTGATCCTGCCACTGCATACCTGTTCTGTTCAGTGAGCCCTCAGCCCACTGCATACCTGTACTGTGATCCTGCCACTCCATACCTGTTCAGTGATCCTGCCACTGCATACCTGTTCTGTTCAGTGAGCCCTCAGCCCACTGCATACCTGTACTGTGATCCTGCCACTCCATACCTGTTCAGTGATCCTGCCACTGCATACCTGTTCAGTGATCCTGCCACTGCATACCTGTTCTGTGAACCCGCCACTGTATACCTGTTCTGTTCAGTGGACCCGCCACTGTATACCTGTTCTGTGAACCCGCCACTGTATACCTGTTCTGTTCAGTGGACCCGCCACTGTATACCTGTTCTGTTCAGTGGACCCGCCACTTTAGGCCTGTCATTTAGCATTCAATGTGATTTCTGCCCTTAAAACGCTGCTTTGCGTCAAATCCAGATTTTTCCCGGGGACTTTTGGCGTGTATCCCACTCCGCCATGCCCCCCTCCAGGTGTTAGACCCCTTGAAACATCTTTTCCATCACTTTTGTGGCCAGCATAATTTTTTTTTTTTTTCAAAGTTCGCATCCCCATTGAAGTCTCTTGCGGTTCGCGAACTTTAACGCGAACCGAACGTTCCGCGAAAGTTCGCGAACCCGGTTCGCGAACCTAAAATCGGAGGTTCGGCCCAACTCTAAGTACTACCAGTATGTTGCCGTGGTCCTTCTGTGCTGCTGAACTGACCGCCCGCATAGTCCTTCTCCTGACTCAGTCGCTACCACCACTGCACTCTGCGTTCACACTGCCCGTGTCCACTGACTGACAACTCTGCTGCAATGTCATTGCTAATTGCTGCAAAAAAAAACCAAACAAAACAAATTACAAAAACCTCTCTGGGGCCTTTTTGGCGTTAGCCACTCATCCTCCTCCAGCGGTACCTTCGCCGCCAAGTGCCATTGGAACTCGCCTTCACCTCTTTGATTGCTTAACGCGTATATCCCTTTTTAAAACCACGTATTACCAATTAATAGCCCCATTTACAGTGGTGATTTGTCTTTAAAAGCCATTAAAAAAAAAAAAATGTTGAAGTTATGTTGCCCCTTATCACCTCGAATATCCATGCAATTTGGGGGATTGTAGCATGTATGGGGGCTTTGTTCCGAATGCGGATTTTTTTTGCAACCACGCGGATTGCCGAATTCGTGGATGAGGCACATCCGAGCATCCCTGATTGCAGCCACTACACACTACTACACAAAGAAAGACTGCCGCCAAGAGGAATAACATTTATGTCCTGGGTGTGTCAACTGGTAAAAGCAATGATTTGCTCACCTGACCTTATTACTAAAGCTCTTTGCAGTTGCTTGCGTTGCATTAAACACAGTTTTTCTTCTGTCAGTGTGCACCGGGCATAACCCTTACACTACTTTATCGCTGTGTACGCACACTGGACATTTTAAAGCACTTAATTCCACAAATGTAGGAATGTACTGTGATTTCTGCCCTTTAGAGATTAACCTGCTGGGCAGTCTGGAGGAGCTCAGCTCGTCCAGTACCGCCGGAGCCTGCCGCTCAGGCCCTGCTGGGCCGATTTGGCTCAAGTAAAAAGCAGCACACGCAGCCGGCACTTTGCCAGCCGCGTGTGCTGCCTGATCGCCGCCGCTCTGCGGCGATCCGCCGCGAGCAGCGGCGAAAGAGGGTCCCCCCAGCCGCCTGAGCCCAGCGTAGCCGGAACAAAAAGTTCTGGCCAGCGCTAAGGGCTGGATCGGAGGCGGCTGACGTCAGGACGTCGGCTGACGTCCATGACGTCACTCCGCTCGTCGCTATGGCGACGAGGGAAGCAAAACAAGGAAGGCCGCTCATTGCGGCCTTCCTTGTTTATTCTAGGCGCCGGAGGCGATCGGAAGAACGCCTCCGGAGTGCCCTCTAGTGGGCTTTCATGCAGCCAACTTTCAGTTGGCTGCATGAAATAGTTTTTTTTTTATTAAAAAAAAACCCTCCCGCAGCCTCCCTGGCGATCTTATCAGTAGAGATGGGCCAAACGGTTCGCCGGCGAACGGTTCCAGGCGAACTTTGGGGGTTCGCGTTCGCCTGCATCAGGCGAACTTTTGTTCAATTCGCCCCATAAAGCTGTATTGAGCAAAATGTTTCGCCTCCATTTTACTGTCAGAAGACATGTTATTGTGAAACACACTGCTTTCAGTGCTAAAGACCCCATCCACCCTCCCTTCAAGCTAGGTCCTTTTATACCATTTGACTCAGTTGTCTGCCTACACTAATTAGTTATGGGACAGCTGCTACACACTCTGCTAGGGAGATTTTAATTGGCCTCCTACCTCCCTCCCTTCTCTCCCCTCTACCGGAGGGAGGAGGGTCTCTTCTGCCAGGGAATTATACTATTTTAAAAACCAGTACACATCATACCATAGCCGGGAATCGAACCCAGATCTCACTGTGTGGTGGGCACGTCACCCTAAGCACTGTACCACTACAGTAGTAAGTGAAGCTAGCCTAAAATGTACTATTTCTGCTCAACGCAATAGAACCATTAGGTTGCTTAAAGGAGAACTGTAGTGAGAGGTATATGGAGGCTGCCATATTGATTTCCTTTTAAGCTATACCAGTTGCCTGGCAGCCCTGCTGATCTATTTGGCTGCAGTAATAATAATCCAAACATTTGTATAGCGCTTTTCTCCTGTCAGACTCAAAGCGCTCAAGAGCTGCAGCCACAGGGACGCGCTCAAGAGGCCACCCTGCAGTGTTAGGGAGTCTTGCCTTGAACTCCTTACTGAAAAGGTACTTGACCTAGCCAGGATTCAAACCCTGGTCTCCCATGTCAAAGGCAGAGCCCTTAACCAGTACACTATCCAGCCACTGTAGTGTGCATCACACCAGAAACAAGCATGTAGCTAATCTTGTCAGATCTTACAAAAATGTCAAACACCAGATCTGCTGCATGCTTGTTCAGGGTCTAGGGCTAAAAGTATTGGAGGCAGAGGATCTGCAGGATAGCCAGGTAACTGGTATTGCTTAACCACTTGCCGACCGCACGCTTATACCGTGCGTCGGCAAAGTGGCAGCTGCAGGACCAGCGACGCAGTATTGCGTCGCCAGCTGCAGGCTGATTAATCAGGAAGCAGCCGCTCGTGCGAGCGGCTGCTTCCTGTCAATTCACGGCGGGGGGCTCCGTGAATAGCCTGCGGGCCGCCGATGGCGGCTCGCAGGCTAAATGTAAACACAAGCGGAAATAATCCGCTTTGTTTACATTGTACGGCGCTGCTGCGCAGCAGCGCCGTAAGGCAGATCGGCGATCCCCGGCCAATCAGCGGCCGGGGATCGCCGCCATGTGACAGGAGACAGCCTGTCACTGGCTGCACAGGACGGATAGCGTCCTGTGCAGCCCGGATCTCCAGGGGGGGCCAGGTAGGAGAGGGAGGGGGAGGATTTCGCCGCGGAGGGGGGCTTTGAGGTGCCCCCCCCGCAACACCCGGCAGGCAGGAGCGATCAGACCCCCCCAGCACATCATCCCCCTAGTGGGGAAAAAAGGGGGGCGATCTGGTCGCTCTGCCTGCACGCTGATCTGTGCTGGGGGCTGCAGAGCCCACCCAGCACAGATCAGCTAAGACAGCGCTGGTCCTTAAGGGGGGGTAAAGGGTGGGTCCTCAAGTGGTTAAAAGGAAATCAATATGGTAGCCTCCATATACCTTTCACAACAGTTCTCCTTTAAGCAACCTAATGGTTCTATTGCATTGAGCATAAATGTTAAATTTTAGGCTAGCTTCACTTACTTCTGTAGTGGTACAGTGCTTAGGGTGACGTGCCCTCCACACAGTGAGATCTTGGTTCGATTCCCAGCTATGGTATGATCTGGTGTTTGACATTTTTGTAAGATCTGACAAGATTAGCTGCATGCTTGTTTCTGGTGTGATTCACACTACTGCAGCCAAATAGATCAGCAGGGCTGCCAGGCAACTGGTATAGCTTAAAAGGAAATCAATATGGTAGCCTCCATATACCTTTCACAACAGTTCTCCTTTAAGCAACCTAATGGTTCTATTGCATTAAGCATAAATGTTAAATTTTAGGCTAGCTTCACTTACTTCTGTAGTGGTACAGTGCTTAGGGTGATGTGCCCACCACACAGTGAGATCTGGGTTCAATTCCCAGCTATGGTATGATGTATACTCATGTATGTATCCCCAGCTATGGTATGATATATACTCATGTATGTATTCCCAGCTATGGTATGATGTATACTGGTTTTTAAAATAGTATAATTCCCTGGCAGAAGAGGCCCTCCTCCCTCCGGTAGGAGGGAGGATAAAATCTCCCTAGCAGAGTGTGTAGCAGCTGTCCCATAACTAATTAGTGTAGGTAGGCAAATGGTATAAAGGACCTTGCTTGGAGGAGGGAGGGTGGGTCCTCCAGCAGTGATGTGTATTTCACTGAATTAGGTGTGGCTCCAGGTATTAGAGCTTTTGAAACATGTTTTCTATCATTTTTCCAGCTGATAGAATGTTTTAAAACTTTGAAAGTTCGCTTCCCCATTGAAGTCTATTGCGGTTCGCGAACTTTTTCGCGAACCGAACCTTTTGCGGAAGTTCGCGAACAGGGTTCGCGAACCTAAAATCGGAGGTTCGGCCCAACTCTACTTATCAGAACGCCAGGCAGGTTAAAACCTGACTCTGCGTCAACTACGTAATTTTTGGTTGGACTTTTGCCATGTAAGCCCCTGTCCTGTTAGGCCCTTTGAAAAAACGTTCTATCACTTTTGTGGCCAGAAACAAAACCTGTTCATTCTATAAGATTTCTACTAACTACTGTACGTGACAGCAACATAGGAGAAAAGTAATTTATGGCTCATTTTACTCTGGAAGAAACATACTTCTTATTTGTATGTGTTTACATGTATTTTACATTTTACATTTTTTCACGATAGTGGTCATTTAAGGAGGGAAATATAGGACGTACGTAGAGGGGCGGAGTGCTGGCGTCAGAAGTAGGTACCATGGTGAGTTAACCCCCATTACCATGGCCCACATTACCTAACATTCAGTTTTGCCTTAGGCAAACTGAATATCAAGCCCCCCTTGTGTCCCAGATCCTATGGGACTGTCCCGATTCGGGGGGGGGGGGGGGGTTTGCTCCCGCTATCCCGCGCTAACCCCCATGTGTTCTGGCTGGCTGAACAGAGAGGGGGAAAAAATGATTGAGGTGCCAACCGCGCCAATGTGAGATGTTGGATCAGCATCACATTTGTCCCTCCCTCCGAATGTGCCCCCCTGTGTTCCCCCTGCTTGCAGAGTAAGTGTGCGCAGAGGAGCGGGCGATCATCTTACCATTGATCCACGCATACCAGCAGCCTGCTCTTCTCTGCTTCCTGTGAGGTCATAGGAAACAGGAAGCAGAGAAGAGCAGGCTGCTGGTACACGTGGATCAATGGTAAGATGACCGCCCGCTCCGCTGCGCACACTTACTCTGCAAGCAGGGGGGACACAGGAAACACATTCAGAGGGAGGGAGAAATGTGATGCCGATTCTGCATCCCACATTGGCGTGGCTGGCGCCTCGATAATGTTTTTGCCTCCTTTCCAGTGAAACCCTCTTCCCCACCCATGGGCACCTTCACCCTCCTTCCCACCCACGCACACGGTATATTGGTCATTTTAAGTATGTGAAGGAATATTAACCACGATAGAAAGGACCAGTGTGGGTTTGATTAGGAAAAAACAATTTTTTAATAAAATCTTTATTGTATGCGTGACTAGGGGTGTGTCAGGGGTGTGGTTAAGGGAGTGGCCTAACTGTCCCACTTTCTGATTTCAAAATGTTGGGAGGTATGTGAATTTGGCTTCTTCATCTTTAATCAGGATCTGTTAAAAAGAACAAACAAGCATCTTTATGACTTTATGAATAAACTTGCCTTCTGTAGAATTCCTCTTCTGAATAGGCTGGAATTGTGGCTCATCATGTTTAAATACTGGTTTATCATCCTCCGCATCCCCATTCTTCCCTGTTAGGAAAAGCTGGAGTTACTGTACAGAGCAGCACAGATGCTTATCCTTATAACAGATAGTTTGTAGGGAAAATGATAAAACACACACAACAACTATGAGATAATGTTTTACTAGAATGTTTTATTGAGCCAGTCTCTCTTCCAAAAGAACAAATAAGTAGGCTATAGTGCAATTCAGATCAATGTCAGGACTCAGCATTATGGTGCTCGGATACCTCTTTTTGATATCTGGATTGTTTCGGATCCAGATAGCAAAACATCTGGATAAATCCAGATATCTGGATTCGAACCGTTTGGAAATCTGAGTCTATCCAGATATCCAAGCCCATTATTTGGATTGAATCCGGAATCCGGATTGAAATCCGGAAGTGGCCTTTAAATTGCCTCCAAAACGTCTTGTATAGTAAATGATACATGAAGCGTCTTTTTTTTTTTAAAGAAAACAGTAATTGTTTATATGGGAAGGTATAATACAAACCAAAAAAACCCCCAAAAAATTAACATCAGGAGGTTCCAGACAGCGGTTGTGCAGCCCACATTGTGTCCAATGCACAACTGGGACATCACAGTTTTCATCCCAGACATCTCAAAAAAATGAAACAGTTTTTTTTTTTCCCGACAAAATACAGCTATTGTGGCGTAATAGCTGGTGGCAGACTGGCAGCAGAAGATTTGTTCTGTGTGGACCCTGGCGGTGGGTAGAGATCTCTGTTGTAGAGCTGGTGGTGGCCTGCTCATTCAGCATCAGCTCCATCACAGGCTTGGCGTCTTTCTCCTCCAATGTGCGCCGATGGCCGCTACACGCTGCTGCACCTCTGCAGTGTGACTCCCCCTAACAGCTGGGCGCCCAGTGCGTCCACGGCCATTGGCTAGCGGCAGAATGCGCACTGATGCCGCAGAACTGCCGACGGTGGCGACAATGCTGCTCCCTCTCCTCTTGCCCTTGCTTTTCATGCTGCCCCTCCCCCGGCTGCCAGTGTCAGCAGACATAGTACAACTTTATAATGTGTCCAAATGAAGTGGGGTACTTGTACTTTATTCAAATCAGTAGTAGTAGTAGATAGTAGCAGTAGTAGAACTTCAACTAACGGAGTGACAGCAGAGTAGCACACACTGACACACTAACTGTCTATCTGTCACACTGTAACAGCACTTCAATTAAAGTAAGCTAACTCAATATAAATGAACTATATATAACTGGCGCTCCACGTGCGTCACGTGATTACAAACACTTCCTCCTTCAACCTGGAAGGAGGAAGTGTTTGTACTCATGTGACCGCTGCGTGGAGCGCATCGTGGGAGGCGCCGAGGGACATACCTAGAAGACGTCAGACAGGTAAGCTTGACCCCCCCCCCCCCCCCCCCCGCACAGGCCTCCTGGGAGATATCCAGATAGCAACTATCCGGCTATCTCCCGGGTCGTTTTTGAGCATCCCTGATAACTGGTAGTAGTAGTAGACTAGTTGTAGTAGTACTAGTAGAACTTCAACTGACGGAGTGACAGGAGCACACACTAACTGTCTATCTGTCACACACTGACTGACTCTAACAGCAGCACTGCAGTAACTATCTGTAGTAAATAAAGATAACACAGTAGTAGTACTCTCTCTAACAACTAACTACACAATAAAATACTGGTGTAGTACGGGTGTTTAGGAGCAAAAACGCTAGGTTTAACTCAGTAATACAGCATTTGCTTAGCCAATAGCACTGGAGATGTCTCTCAGTGAGCAGTCACAAGCAAGAACGAGATTCTCATCATGGCGCCCGCCTTATATACAGGAGGGGCTGGCCAGGGTTCCCCTCTGTGATTGGTTGCTAGGGCTTCGGCTGGGAGCCATCTGATTGGCTCAATGACGTCATGGACGTCGTCTCCGTGGTTACGCTATCCGGATCCGGGTATTCGAACTAGGTACCTGGACTGATTTCCAGATACCTAATACGTATCATGGGTCACTTGTATCATGGGTCACTTGGATAGTGCATTCCGGATTTATTCAGCTATCTGGAATCCGTATCCGAGTTCGGATACCAGAAAAAAGTTCGGATATCTGGATAGTTTGGTTATCTGGAATCTGGATGAGCATCACTGTCCGCGGACCGCGGGTAATGCGGTCAGATACCCGCGGATATCCGCGTTCACACGGATATCCGCAAGGTCAGATTCGGATATCTGGGTACCCGGATCTGAATCCATTCGGGTATTGAAAAGCACTACCCGAGCATCCCTGCGACATGTCTGCAGCATTTGATACTGGGGGTCGTGCAATATTAATCCAGCAATTAAAGAAATACTACCGCTACTACTTTAGATTATGCATTTGTATCCTCCCGCCTGGACTACTGCAATGCCCTATTTATCGGATCCCTGGATAAAGTTCTGGGCTCCTTACAACTAGTGTGGAATGCAGCAGCCAGACTCCTAACCAATGCCCCCCGCAGCTCACACATCTCCCCAGTACTGCAAACTCTTCACTGGTTACCAGTAAAATAGAGAAACCATTTGCTGATCTGCCTGCTTGCATCCAAGGCTCTAAACCACATGGGGCCCAATTACATAGCGGATCTATTGGAACTATTTACCCCTCCTTGCACCCTTCGCTCTGCTAATAAAATGAATTTGGTTATTTTAAGAATCCACTTAAAAACATTTGGTGCTTGGGCCTTTTCCCATCGAGCTCCTACAATATGGAACTCACTTTCACAATTAGGGCTTGATTCACTAAACCATGATAACTCATATGACGGCCGTTTTCACACACATTTTCGCGATCATGCGCAAACGCGTAAAAAGTGTACAAACACAGCTGTGATATGAGTTATCACGGTTTAGTGAATCAAGCCCTTCAAGGCACCTTCTCTGGACAGCTTTAAGAAAAGGCTAAAAACCCACCTCTTTTTCGGAGCCTTTAGATACAACTAGCAAATGTACAGCAGAGATCCAAGCAGCACAAATATTGTTACAAAAACAGTAAACATTAGGAGGATGACCCTGCCCTTGCGAGCTTACAATCTAATGGGTAATGGGGGACACACTAGGTAAGGGGGTGGAGGATGGATGAGGCAGTGACCCTTTACCCCTGATTACATTGTGACAGATAAGTAAATAAGGGCTATAGAAGCTTGTCTGAAAAAGTGTTTTTTAAGAGTGCTTTTGAAGATGTCCAGGTTTGGAGCATGACGTACAGGCTGTGGAAGAGAGCTCCCGATAAGGGATGATGCTCCTGTAAAGTCCTGGATGCGAGCATGCGAGGAGGTGATCAGCTTAGAGGCCAGGAGAATTTCTTGGGAGGAGCAAAGGTTGAGAGAGGGACTATATTATACTATCTAAAGGGGCTGTACTAAGGGGGCATTAGTTATGAAGGGAGAAGGCATGAGAAGATAGCAGTGACAAGGCTATACAAATGTAGGGTTATAAAAAATAGGACTTATATATTTGTTTATCTTTCAGGCAGAATGTACCAATATCACATTATCATCTCCACAAGCATCCAATATCTAGAACCATTTCCAAATTGTACAAAATGAATATTATCTTAATTGCAACCTGCGTTCAGCAAAGATATCAAGAGGAAGAGAGTCCCATATCACATCAACAATGTGGAAACATTTAAAAGCCAAACATTTATCCAAATGTACTAAAAGGTACACGTTGACCATTGCAAGCATTGCCTCCAGCTTCACCGTCAACCTCAAGCACTCTCTCTGTTTGTGCGGATTTACAATCCAAAGATGAAGACAAAGACTGCCCAGCCCCAGATGAACTAGATTCTGTTGTGAGTCCTGCATCAGTGTATAGTCCAGTTTCTAGTCCAGGATCAGCTGATTCATCTTTTACAGGAAGTCCATTCAAACTTCCCCCAGTGAAACGCAAAGCAGTACCACCACCTTCTCCTCATCAATTGTATTCCCTTTCCTGAGGTTTCACAGACAGCATTTGCAATACAATCTTTCATTACCAGCACTATGAAAGAATGGAAAAGTTGTGAGACAATGAGATAAATGAGAGACGATGGTCCTAATGTGGTAGCAGCTTGATAGCGCAGTCCGCTTCACCTCCTGCCTTGCCTGGCTCATACGTTTTAATTAATCCTAAAAGATGGTTTACTGAACAAGAGTGAAATTAAGGTAATTATGGCATCCTGCTGGAATACCGTAGGACATTACAAACACACTTCTAAAGCCATGAAAACCTTATGATCCAGTCAAGCCAAGTTAGATCTGAAACTTCATCAGCTGCTACAAGATGAACCAACTAGATGGAACTCTCAGCTTCATATTCTAGCTTGCCTCATGCAAAATCAATCTGTTTTACTGTTTCAGGCTTAAAAGACCACTATGACGAAAAAATTTAAACATTTAAAATGCATGCAAACACATACAAATAAGAAGTACATTTTTCCAGACTAAAATGAGCCATAAATTACTTTTCCCCTGTTGCTGTCTGTCACCTGAATCAAAATTTGTTGGTTTGATGTCTGCATTCAGACTATCCATTATTGATTCTTACTACCACTGGTATTCCACCTTCTTTTCAATGCTGCTCATTTCATTACGGTGGTCCTTTCTTTATATTGGCTGAAGAAAGAAGTTTTATCGGTGAATAGTGGCTAATGAAATAACTGATGGATCATAAACAGCACATGATAACTTACCGGTCCTCCGTCAAATTATTGTCCTTATTTTCCGCAGTTTTTCAGAATCTTTCTCATCTTCCTTGAACAGGAACAGATCTCTGGCCAGTAAGTCAATGCTGGGCTGGTTTTGCAGTATTCTCTCTTCCTCTGCAGAGCTGCTGTCCATCACGTCATCAACCACCACAATGACATTTTCCTTTCCTGTAACCAGAAGAAAACAAATCTATATATATATATAAAATCGGATGTGTGTGTGTATGTATGTATGTGTATGTATGTGCCGCGATCACGCGAAAACGGCTTGACGAAAACGAAACTTGGTACACAGATCCCTTACTACCTGGGATGATAGGTTCTGGGGGTCTCGCGGCCCCCCTGCACACGTGGGTGGAGCTACAAACAGCAAATCAGATTTCACCCATTCAAGTCAATGGAAAAAATGTAAAAGGCTGCCATTCTGCCAGTAATCAAGCCAGAGTCCCCACACTTGGCACAGTTGGTCACTTGGTGACCGAGGTTACAAATCCAGGAAAAGTGGGCGGAGCATAAAACTGCCAATCAAATTTCAGCCATTCATTTAAATGGGAAAATGTAAACTGCAGCCATTCTTAGACTGTTAATTGCAGTGTTCTCAAACTTGGTACACTTGGTCACTGGGTGAATGCGATTACGATTCAAGAAAAATGGGTGGAGCCTACAACAGCCAATCAAAATTCACCTATTGATTTTCAAGGGGAATATTTAAACTGCTGCTATTCTTACACTTTTAATGGCAGAGGCTTCAAACCTGCTACAGTCAGTCATTGGGTGACTGGGGCCAAATTCACTAAAGGGGCAGGGCCACATACAGCCAATCAGATTTCCTTGGTGAATAAACTGCTTCCATTCACTTATTTTTAATGCCACGAACCTGAAAGCTCACAAACTTGGTCATTGAGTGACTGTGTGTGTCAAGGTTACAAAAAGTGGGCGGAGCCAAAAAAAACTTTTATTGGGGAAATATAAACTGCAGCCATTTTTACACCGTTAATGGCAGGGTTCTCAAACTTTGCACAGTTGGTCACTGGGTGACTGAGATTAAGATTTTGGAAGGTGGGTGGAGCCTACAACAGCCAATAAAAATTCACCTTTTGATTTTCAAAGGGAATATTTCATCTGCTACCATTCTCTTATACTGTGAAACCTGGTACAGTTGGTCGCTGGGTGACTGGGGTCCAAATTCCAAAAGGGGGCGGAGCCACAAACAGCCAGATTTGTTTATTTTTCAATGGGAATATACAAAGTATTCATACCAAGGACCCCAAAGCCGATAAACTTGATAACTGAGTGACTGTATGTCAAGGTTAGAAAAAGTGGGCGGTGCCAACAACTACATTTTTAACATGGCAGGGTTCCCAAACTTTACACAATTGGCCACTGGGTGACTGGGATAAATATTCAGAAATGTGGGTGGAGCCTACAACAGCCAATCAAAATGTACCTATTGATTTTCAAGGGGAATATTCCCATTGCTACCATTCTCACACTGTTAGTGGCAGAGGCCTCAAACCTGATACAGTCAGTCATTGGGTGACTGGGGTCCAAATTCACTAAAGGGGTGGAGCCACAAACAGCCAGATTTGTTAGATTGTTAGATTGATTTCAGCCATTCTGTTATTGGCAGGGTTCTCAAACGTGACACAGTTGGCCACTGGGTGACTGGGACTAATATTCAGAAAAGTGGGTGGAGCCTACAGCAACCAATCAAAATTCACCTTTTGATTTTCAAAGGGAATATTTACATTGCTGCCATTCATGCACTCTTAATGGCAGAGGCCTAATATCTGCTACAGTCAGTCACTGGGAGACTGGGGTTTAAATTCTGAAGGGATCAGGCCAAAAACAGCCAATTAGATTTGTTTAATTTCAATGGTAAAATGCAAAAATGTTCAAATTCAGTAAAGGTGCGGAGCCAAAAACAGCCAGATTTCTTTGCTGAATAAACTGCTTCCATTAGCACAATTTTGATGCCACGAACCCAAAAGCTTACAAACTTGGTAATTGAGTAGTGACTGTGTGTCAAGGTTACAAAAAGTGGGTGGAGTTAAAAACAGATTTTTCTGGGAAATTGTAAACTGCAGCCCTTCTTCACTGTTAATGGCAGGGTTCTTAAACTTAGCATAGCTGGTTACTGGGTGACTGGGATTAATATTCAGAAAGGTGGGAGGAGCCTAAAAATGGCAAACAAAAATCACATGTCACTTTTCAAGGAGAATATTAAAATTGCTGCCATTCTTGCACTTATGGCACAAGCCTCAAACCTGGTACAGTTGGTCATTGGGTCACTGGGGTTCAAATTCAGAAAGGGGACAGAGCCACAAATGGTGAATCAGATTTGTTTCATTTCATGGGAAAATACAAATTATTGATGCCAAGGACCCCAGAGCTCACAAACTTGGTCATTGAGTAGTGACTTTGTGTCCAGGTTACAAAAAGCGGGCGGAGCCAAAAACAAATTTCACTGGGAAAGTGTAAACTGCAGCCCTTCTTACACTGTTTATGGCAGGGTTCACAAACTTTGCCCAGATGGTCACTGAGTGACTGAGATTAATATTCAGGGAAGTGGGTGGAGCCTATAATAGCCAATCAAAATTCACCTGTTGATTTTCAAGTGGAATATTTCAATTGCTGCCATTTTTACACTGTTAATAGCAGATGCCTCAAACCTGCTACAGTTGGTCATTGGGTGACTGGGGTTCAAATGCTGGAGAGGGGCGGAGCCACAAACGGCCTATCGGATTTGTTTAATTTCTATGGGAATATACAAATTATTGATGCCAAGGACCCCTGGATGCCTTTTTGAGTTCCCTCTCTGAGCGATGTCCTACAATACGACTTACAGCACATGTTGATCTACGGAGTGTCTCCTTTTTAGACACAGTAGTTTACAGAGAAGGTCCTAGGTTGAGTACGGATCTATATGTTAAGATCACCGACAGGAATTCAATTTTGCACTACTCTAGTTTTCATCCTACTCAGATTAAAAAATCCATACCAGGAAGTCAACTAAAGAGGGTAGCTAGAATTGTGCCAGAGGTAGTGTTGGGTGAACAGTGTTCGCCACTGTTCGGGGTTCTGCAGAACATCACCCTGTTCGGGTGATGTTCGAGTTCGGCCGAACACCTGGTGGTGTTCGGCCGAACTGTTCGCGTTCGTCCGAACGGCTCAATTCCTGGCCGAACCTGGCCGAACAGGGCCCCTGTTCGGCTGAACAGGGCCCTGTTCGGCCGAATACGGCCCCCCTACGGGGTCGCAGGCATAAGGGGGAGCATGCCCCGATCGCGGGGGGGGGGGGGTCTGAAATTCCCCCCACCCCCTCCGCTAGCGCTCCCCCCTCTGCCCGCTTCCCCATACAAAAGTTTAAGCAAAGTACCTGTAATAGTGGATGGCCTGGCAGTGGCACTGTGGAGTGAGGAGGAGGAGTCTGGAGAGTGACGCATTGAGGGAGGCCGGGCAGCGAGCATGAGGTCAGAGAAAGGGCGGAAGTACCACAAGGGTACTACCGCTGAACCGCCCGCTGCCCGGCCTCCCTCAACGCGTCACTCTCCGGACTCCTCCTCCTCACTCCACAGTGCCACTGCCAGGCCATCCACTATTACAGGTACTTTGCTTAAACTTTTGTATGGGGAAGCGGGCAGAGGGGGGAGCGGTAGCGGAGGGGGTGGGGGGAATTTCCGACCCCCCCCCCCGCGATCGGGGCATGCTCCCCCCTTATGCCTGCGACCCCATAGGGCCCCCAAAAGCAGGATGTTCGGGAAGTTCGGGGTTCGGCTCCGAACATGCCGAACATCTCAGCCATGTTCGGCGAACTTTCCCGAACCCGAACATCCAGGTGTTCGCCCATCACTAGCCAGAGGGAGCCAACAGAGAAACACAGCTAGAAAGAATGAGAAAAAAATTCCGAAACAGAGGATATCCCGAACATGTATTCAGTACCCCACACAGGAATAGACGACCCAGGGATAATTCATCCAGGATGCCCTTTGTCTCCACTTTCAATACTTGCAGTACCAGGATCACTAATGTGATCAGGAAACACTGGCATCTACTAAGAGAGGCCTTCCCCAGGGTCCCAGAGTTTTGCTACCCCCCTCTAGCATCCTTTAAGAGGGCCCCCACGATTAGGGACAAGTTGGTGCACACAAAGTCTAGATCACACAAACCTAGAGAGGGGAGGAAAGGTACATACCCCTGTCTTAGTTGTCATCTTTGCAACTCCATTATTAAGGGAGATGTCTTTAGACACCCCTCCAAGGGTACAGCATTTACCATTAGAGAGCATTACGATTGTAATTCTACATTTGTGGTCTATTTACTTAAGTGCCCGTGTGGTCAGGCCTATGTGGGCAAAACCACAAAGGCTCTTAAAGTGAGACTTTCTTCCCATAAATCCGCCATCAGAAATAGGGATAACACTCAGGCTGTGGCCAGACATTTTGTAGAGGCGGGCCACAATGTCTCACAATTGAGAGTCCAAATAATCGATGGGGTCCCAATGGGGTGGGGAGGGATCGTGATAAAGAGCTATCCAGACGTGAAGCGTTCTGGATTAAAAAATTGGGTGTTCTGGGTAATGGAGGTTTAAACTTAGACTATGATCTGTCCTTTTGCATCTGAAATTGTTAGGATCCATGTGGCTTGTTTGTCTCTATATTGATTACAAGGGAATTTTTATTAGTTGATGTAGTAGACGGTGTGTGGTGTCTGAGTCATATTTTTAATAACACAGTAAGAGAACATGGGTTTTTCCTAGTTTTTTTCCTTAGTTTTTTCTGATCTAGATTCCTGGCTTGCACTTTGCTGGAGGTGGGGAGAGTATCTGGTCACTATATATGGTTGTCTGAGCTGGTAATGTGAAAGTTATTGGCTGCTTTATTTTGAGGAGGCGGTTCTCTTTATGTTCACTATGCAGTCCTCAGAAACGCATGAATGGTCATTTATACTTATTGGCCAGTTTTGTGTTGCGTCACGTAGTACGCATTGTTTACAGTATATGCGCTACTGATGACTGTGGATAGGCCGCCTCCTTTGTTTTGTCTCGATGTACGCATTGTTTATTGGCTGGTCCGCATGTGCATGCGGATTGGTCATCGCCGCCCAAGCATCGTTTTTTACGCGTTGCCTATTGGTCTGGCCGCAGGTCTATGCGGATTGACCGCCGCGTGTGACGCGTTGTGACGTACGCATAGCCCACTGGCTGATGTGTATGTTGAAGCGGATTGGCAGCCGCTTGGAGACATAGGGGCCTTTCATTGGTTGACATTAGTCACAATTTGATTGGCTGGAGCTGGCGAAAACGGCGTTTTTATCTTGCAGACTGCGCGGCGGGCTGGAGGCTCTCCCCATGTCCAGACATGAAGTCAGGGAAGCTGGAGAATATTTTTGTCTACAATAGGTGAGAATTTTAAGTACTTTTTTTTACCAAATTCATATTTTGTGGGAGTGGCCTGATTTGAAAGGGGTGTGCATTTTGGTGTATTACACAGTTCCCCATCAGGTCCTCCATGCTGTTTAGCTACTATGATTCGTTGATTCAAACACTGACCACCGATTGGTGCTACTTGTGTATATAAGGAATGGTGGAAGGTGATTGTTTGTATTGCAGTTTTTGACAACTTGATAAAGAGCCCTATGGCTCGAAACAGCGGTCTGTCGTTGTAATATCACTGCTGATTTTAATCCATGTGATCAATAAAGAGATTACTTTTTTCATCGCTGGTGCCTGCTCCATGCGGATTTACTGAATTGACGGCTCCAGTGGTGTGGAACGCCATAAGCTTGGGCACACGTTTCTCTCTACGTTGGATGGGTGCTGATCCAAAACCTTCTTGTGTTTATCTCGGACTTACACCACAATGGATCATAGCACCATGGGAGATAATGAACCAGACGTCGGTCCAGACGTCTTTTCGTTTACTGGTGAACAGGCCACGAGGATACTGGCGCTGACAGATGGCGAAGCGACATTTCTTCAGAAACCAGATGTCAAGCCCTTGAAGCGTGAATTAGAGATGCTTAAGAGGCAAAGGATTGAATTCGACCTGCATGCCCCTACCCTTACAGAATACTGCCGCAGTAGAAAAATACCAAGATCTATGCGAGCACAGGTGGCTCCACAGCTGTTCACTAAAAATATGAATTTTTGCTCCATCTGGGAATGGATCTTTAATAAAGCATCTTTTGACGCCATGTTGCACATGATTAACACAATACATCATGAGTTGCCAGCCCTTGATGTGAAAATCCTCGAGATTACTGGTCGGTTGAGATCCTTGCTCCCAGACGAGGAGCTGAAATCTTTCTCAGAAAATCTGGAGAAGAAGTTGGATGCTTATAAATTGTCGGTTGAGGAGACAAAGAGGTCCAAATTTAATTGTGACGTTTCTGATTACCAAACAGGTTACGTATACTCGTGGCAGAAACTGGTTCCTGCTAACTCCAGACGACCAAGAGTGAAACCGAGAATTCCTAG
This sequence comes from Hyperolius riggenbachi, assembly GCF_040937935.1. Classification (NCBI taxonomy): domain Eukaryota; kingdom Metazoa; phylum Chordata; class Amphibia; order Anura; family Hyperoliidae; genus Hyperolius; species Hyperolius riggenbachi. Next base: position 65,047,620 of record NC_090652.1, read on the forward strand.
AGGTGGTAGACCTGGTTCTGGCAACTCCGTTCCTGATTCATCTGATACGGATTTTTTTACCGGAATTGAGGGGTTCATCCCCTCAAGGAGGAGGAAACGTAGAGGCGGGGCTAGGTACCAGCGCCAAAGGAACCGTCAAAAAAGGCTTGAACAGTCAAATGACCCTACGCCAGAGGAAGTAAATCCAACACAGAGATTAGTTGTGAACATCTCTGGACAGCCATTATCTATTGCTGAGGAGTAGAGTTGAGCCGAAATTTTAGTAATTTCGCATTACTATAATTACGCATGCGAAATTCGCGATTACGATGCGAAATTGCGGTAGCGTAATTGCCATTAAAATCGTAATTGAAAATACCGTAAGCGTAATTTTCAATGCGAAATTTCGCGTTTCGGTCATGCCGTAATTTCGCATTAAACGCTACCGTAATTTCGCGTTAAACCGTAACGCTCCGTATAATATAAAAAGCCGCCGACTTTAAGGGTTAATAGCAAAGCCCCCTTAAATGCTAAGAGCCTCAAATTTGGAGAATATATTAAGGAGATCAGGAGGAATAAGAGGAAAATTTTTTTTTCAAAAAGACCTTATAGTTTTTGAGAAAATCGATGTTAAAGTTTCAAAGGAAAAATGTAAACATTTAAAAACCCGCCGACTTTAACGGTTAATAGCAAAGCCTGCTTAAAGTTTAGGAACACCAAATTCCCAGGGTATATTAAGGGGATCAGTGGGAATAAGAGGAAACATTTTTTTTTCAAAAAGACCTTATAGTTTTTGAGAAAATCGATTTGTAAGTTTCAAGGGCGAAAATGTCTTTTAAATTCTGAAAATGTCAGGTTTTTTTGCACAGGTAACAATAGTGTATTATTTTCATAGATTCCCCCAAGTGGGAAGAGTTTTACTTACTTCGTTCTGAGTGTGGGAGAGGCGGGGAAGGCAGCGGGAGCCGGTGGGGACTTAGCGGGGGGCGGGGACTTAGCGTCCCACACGCACCCGACAGAGCTCTGAGCTATATAGCTCAGAGCTCTGTAAGCATCTTTGTATTTGGGCTCCAAGGAGCCCCATTGGTCCTTAGCAGACCAATGGGGTTCCTTCTGATTTAAAGCCTGCATGGGGGACAAGGGGTTAAAGAGGTCTGGGAGGGGGGACCCCACGTCGTTTTTTTTTTTATATTTCCCACACTCAGAACGAAGTAAGTAAAACTCTTCCCACTTGGGGGAATCTATGAAAATAATACACTATTGTTACCTGTGCAAAAAAAACTGACATTTTCCGAATTTAAAAGACATTTTCGCCTTGAAACTTAAAAATCGATTTTCTCAAAAACTATAAGGTCTTTTTGAAAAAAAATTTTTTCCTCTTATTCCCACTGATCCCCTTAATATACCCTGGGAATTTGGTGTTCCTAAACTTTAAGCAGGCTTTGATATTAACCGTTAAAGTCGGCGGGTTTTTAAATGTTTACATTTTTCCTTTGAAACTTTAACATCGATTTTCTCAAAAACTATAAGGTCTTTTTGAAAAAAAAAATTTTTCCTCTTATTCCTCCTGATCTCCTTAATATATTCTCCAAATTTGAGGCTGTAATGCGAAAATTACGCGAAAAATTACGCTTACGTGAAATTTCACGAAATCCTTCTTCATTACGATTATGTATTTACGGCCATAATCGTAATTACACTAATTACGCGAAATTTCGCGAAATCGTAATTACGTCATTACGCTCATCTCTACTGAGGAGAAAGTATTGAATTATGGCCTAGGGTTCAGTCCAACGAACCAACCAGATTTTTTCCAGCTCGAGCAGGAACTTTTCAGATTTTATAGAAATATCAGGCTTAAAGCTTTTTTCAGTACCTTACCTTGTTTTCCACCTGAGACACAGCAGAACCTTGATGAGAGACTTACATTGTCTTCTAGTGGGTTGCGCTCAAGGAGTTCCTTTATGCCTCCAGCGAATGCATTGGTGGATCTTTTTGTGTCCAAGGTCAATGAGGAAGTGAGGGACATTGAAGTACAGTCCACACATGACAAAGTGTCTTCTAATCTAACAAAAACCGAGTTGAGGACTCTAAAAGCTTTAGAATCTAGGAAGGACATTGTCATCCGCCCCGCGGACAAAGGCGGGGCAGTAGTAATACTCGATACTGAATACTATCGAAATGAGATTTTAGGCCAATTAGCCCAGACAGCAGTATACAGTAAGGTGGATAGGGATCCTGTTGGGAAGATTTCAAGTAGAATTAAAGCATTAATTGAAAAGGCTCTGGATGATGACATAATTGATGACAAGTTGGCGAAATTTTTGATTAAGGAACATCCAGTCACTCCTGGTTTTTATACGCTACCAAAAATTCACAAGAATCTGGAGTCCCCGCCGGGCCGACCGATTGTGTCCGGCGTGGACTCCATTTTCGTTCCGTTAGCACAGTATCTTGATAGGGTGCTGCAGCCGATTGTGATGGGCTTGGAGTCCTATCTCCGAGACACTTCCTGTTTTCTTGACAAATTGAGGGGAGTTGGAGACATCGATGGGGACATACTCTTGGTCACATTGGATGTCAAGAGCCTCTACACCTCCATCCCACACGATGGGGGTGTGGAGGCTATTGATTGGTATCTTATGACTCACCTCAATCTTTCAAACAAACAGAGGATCTTTCTACTTGAATTGTTGAGAATTGTGTTGTATTGTAACTACTTCAGGTTTGAGGATAGTTTTTACATACAGCAGAGGGGAACGGCGATGGGGTCCAACGTGGCCCCGTCCTACGCAAATTTATTTATGGGTTTGTTTGAGGAGTCATTTGTTTACACCGATGTGCTGTTCCGCCAGCATGCTAAATGCTGGTGGAGGTACATCGACGACATTTTTTGTTTGTGGGCGGGGCCACGTTCGACCCTGGATGCCTTTTTGAGTTCCCTCTCTGAGCGATGTCCTACAATACGACTTACAGCACATGTTGATCTACGGAGTGTCTCCTTTTTAGACACAGTAGTTTACAGAGAAGGTCCTAGGTTGAGTACGGATCTATATGTTAAGATCACCGACAGGAATTCAATTTTGCACTACTCTAGTTTTCATCCTACTCAGATTAAAAAATCCATACCAGGAAGTCAACTAAAGAGGGTAGCTAGAATTGTGCCAGAGGGAGCCAACAGAGAAACACAGCTAGAAAGAATGAGAAAAAAATTCCGAAACAGAGGATATCCCGAACATGTATTCAGTACCCCACACAGGAATAGACGACCCAGGGATAATTCATCCAGGATGCCCTTTGTCTCCACTTTCAATACTTGCAGTACCAGGATCACTAATGTGATCAGGAAACACTGGCATCTACTAAGAGAGGCCTTCCCCAGGGTCCCAGAGTTTCGCTACCCCCCTCTAGCATCCTTTAAGAGGGCCCCCACGATTAGGGACAAGTTGGTGCACACAGAGTCTAGATCACACAAACCTAGAGAGGGGAGGAAAGGTACATACCCCTGTCTTAGTTGTCATCTTTGCAACTCCATTATTAAGGGAGATGTCTTTAGACACCCCTCCAAGGGTACAGCATTTACCATTAGAGAGCATTACGATTGTAATTGTACAGTATATGCGCTACTGATGACTGTGGATAGGCCGCCTCCTTTGTTTTGTCTCGATGTACGCATTGTTTATTGGCTGGTCCGCATGTACATGCGGATTGGTCATCGCCGCCCAAGCATCGTTTTTTACGCGTTGCCTATTGGTCTGGCCGCAGGTCTATGCGGATTGACCGCCGCGTGTGACGCGTTGTGACGTACGCATAGCCCATTGGCTGATGCGTATGTTGAAGCGGATTGGCCGCCGCTTGGAGACATAGGGGCCTTTCATTGGTTGACATTAGTCACAATTTGATTGGCTGGAGCTGGCGAAAACGGCGTTTTTATCTTGCAGACTGCGCGGCGGGCTGGAGGCTCTCCCCATGTCCAGACATGAAGTCAGGGAAGCTGGAGAATATTTTTGTCTACAATAGGTGAGAATTTTAAGTACTTTTTTTTACCAAATTCATATTTTGTGGGAGTGGCCTGATTTGAAAGGGGTGTGCATTTTGGTGTATTACACAGTTCCCCATCAGGTCCTCCATGCTGTTTAGCTACTGTGATTCGTTGATTCAAACACTGACCACCGATTGGTGCTACTTGTGTATATAAGGAATGGTGGAAGGTGATTGTTTGTATTGCAGTTTTTGACAACTTGATAAAGAGCCCTATGGCTCGAAACAGCGGTCTGTCGTTGTAATATCACTGCTGATTTTAATCCATGTGATCAATAAAGAGATTACTTTTTTCATCGCTGGTGCCTGCTCCATGCGGATTTACTATGGGAATATACAAATTATTGATGCCAAGGACCCCAAATCTCACAAACTTAGTCATTGAGTGCTCGTGCGTTAGGGTTAGAAAGTGGGCGGAGCCCACACCAGTCAAATACATACCCGGACAACGCCGGGTCATCAGTGGGTGGAGACAAATACAAATTTCACTGGGAAAATGTAAACTGCAGCCATTCTTACATTGTTAATGGCAGGGTTTTTAAACTTTGCACAGTTGGTCACTGAGTGACTGGGATTAATATTCAGAAAAGTGGGTGGAGCCTACAAAATTAGGCTCCACCTATTGCTTTTCAAGGGGAATATTTAATTGCTACCATTCTTGAACTGTTAATGGCACAGGCCTCAAACCTGGTACAGTTGGTTATTGGGTGACTGGGGCTCAAATTCAGAAAAGGGTGTGGAGCCACAAACAGCCAATCTGATTTTTTCATTTCAATGCAAATTATTGATACCAAAGACAGCAAAGCTCACAAACTTGGTCATTAAGTAATTGTGTGTTAGGGTTAGAAAAAGTATGCAGAGCCAACACCAGCCAAATACATACCCGGGCAATCAGCTAGTATATATTAAAATTGTAACATTTTATATATAAAATGTAGATGTATCCCAGAGTAAAATGCACTATATATTCCTTTTTTCTTATGTCACTGTCACTAAGAGTAGGTAGTGAAAATCTGACAGGTTTTTGGACTAGTCGATCTACTAATGCGAGGTTCTCAAGTCTTTATTTAGAAAATCACTTGCTGAATGGCAGTTGTTCAGGTCAACTGGCAAAATAGCATGCAAAGCTGACTGAAGTCTTTGTTGCTTTTGTAAGGTTATATCGAGATTATTCCATGAAATGAATTAGTCCAAAATCTAGCAGATATGTCCCATTTTTCTACCTACTACAAGTGACAGCGACATAAGAAAAAAGTAATTAATTGTGCATTTTACTCTGGCAGAAATGTACAGTTGTGTGTGTATTTAAAATTTAATAGTGTCCTAAGCAGGGTTTTTTACTTACTCATTATCCTCCCACTTCTACAGCTGTCATAACCAGATCCTATAGATGTCATGCTACGGACAGTTTCTCAGTATTAGAGAGGATCCAGTAAAATGTGAGAGGTCTCAAAAGTTAAAACAGTATGACAAGTTTGTTCTCACAGCACATTGGGCCTTTCTTGTTTACCAAACTTTTCCACTAAAAGACCCAATGATTTGCCATGCAGTCCCTTTCTCAATACAGGCAGGGGGCAGTAGGGTGCAAACATTTTGATGAGAAGTGCAGAATGGGCATTTTCTTCAGGGAGAGATAGCTGGAAGTTAGTTAGCTAGCTACAGAGAAAAATGTCACCCTATAGGATTCATGACTGGTCATGATGGTGTCTTGTGGAGGAGACTACTGCTGACACATGCTCTCTGGGCCTCTCCACGATATATAGTTAGCGGCTCCAACTAAACAGATCAGCTGTGCATCTGCTGCTGCTGCCCTGGGATGCTGACACCTTCTGGGTTGACTGGACAAAGACAACGGGGGGGGGGGGGGGGTGGAAGCCTGGGAGAAGGCTTCATCCAGTTGACTAACAAGGCCCTTATGCAACTCCCTTGTTCTCCGATCCAGTTCTATGGATGGCAAGAGCCCCCCCAGCTTCCCTTTAAGTTGTGGATCCAAGATAGTGGTGATCCAGATTTTCCTCCTCTTCCTACACAGGCAACACACCACACCATACGTGCTGCCATTGGAAACAGGTGTGCCAGAGCTGCCATGTCATTGTCATCTGCTCCCAACACGACACGCCTGTCTTCTGCTGCCTGCTGACTGTCATCAGCCTCCCAGCCATGCACGATCATGGCAGCATTCGCACTTTCCCCTTCTTAAGCTTGGTCAGGCACCTCCAACTCCTCAACCACCTGCGAGTCCTGTGCAGTCTCCTGCAGTCCCTGATATTTCCAGGGCTGCCTCTCCCTGGTCCAGCAGAACAGTGTCTTCCCCTGCAGGCAAGCCCACTCACACACAGAAGCCCGCACCCAGCTGACCATGGTGGTTCCCTGAAGGAAGGGAGCCAACATTAGACAGACCTGGTGCATCTGTCCCCACAGGCATCAGCACTTGCAGGGAACTGCCGCCGGCAATGTGATCCTCCAAGATGTAGCAGTTGATAGCCCTCCTTTGCTGCCACAACTGCTCCAACATGGCCAGGGTGGAATTCCAGCGTGTCAGCATGTCAATGAGGAGCTCGTGGAATGGCAGGCCCTCGCGCTGCTGGACTTTGGTCAGCTCCGCTGTGGCAGAGGCGGAGCAGTGAAAGTGAACCACCACCTGATGTGCCCTTTGCAGCACATTGTCCTTCCCCTGTGTAAACGTGCAGTAATCTCTTCACCACCATGCTCAATATGTGTACCAAGCAGAGCATATGGTTCAAGTGACTTTGGCGCAGGGTGGTAATCAGGTTTGCGCCATTGTCGCACACCACCTTCCCGAATTGGAGGCCTCTGGGGGTCAGGCACATGTGTTCCTGCTCCCGGAGGGCAGACAGGAATTTGCGGCCACAGGCCTCTCAGGCCATAGGGTCACCAATTGGAGCAGCGTCTGGCAGTGGTGGTGCACCGTGCTGCTGCTGAGGCACACTTGGTATCACTGTGTGCCCTTGCTCAAAGATGGGCTGGGGTCAGAGGACGCTACTGCCAGACTTCCCCTCACACCACGGGGCTGGCTCCACAAAATGGGTTGCTGCTGCTGAGAAGACATCAACCCCTTCCACAAAGGTGACCCAGTGGGCAGTGAAGGTGTAACAATAGCTTGTTACATTACTCACCTCTCCCAGCAACATGCGCTGACTCCTGTAAGTATGGTGGAGGGTAACGATCGCAGCTCCAGCTCGCATCCTCTTCCCCAAGATGGTGGGGACACGCCAACCTGATGTACTTATGGGTTTGGCATCCTCCCCTATTGCTAGGCGCGCACGCCTCAAGATAAGATTGCGGCCCATATGCAATTGAACTTTTCTCCTGATTTTTTCTTGGGTGATATTTTGACACCTTGCCTATAAAATACATTTTAACCACTTAATGACAAGCTGACTTATAAAAATGTCCTGCTCCAGGACGTTTTTATAAGTCAAACAGTGCTGCTGTTGTGCGCATGCAATTGCGCACATGCACATGTGCGCCCCCGCCTGGGCACGTGCACGCTCCTGCGCGTGAACGTGAAAATAGTGGTGAAAAAAACTCCATAGAAAAAATACACCTTTATTTCCAAATAACATATTGTCACCATACATTATACTAGGGAAATAATTAAAATCTTGTGATAACCAGAACAAATAGGCAGATAAAATGAGTGGGTTTTATGCACAGTAGCAGTGTTTATATTAAAACTATAAGGGATAACATTGGAGAAATGGTGTATTTTTCCTTTTTTTTTTTCCTTTTTTTACACTTTAAAATGCATAGAAAATAAAGTAATTACTGAAATCAAATATCAACCCCAAAAAGCCTAATTGGTGGTGAAAAAAACAAGATAAAGATCATTTCATTGTGATTAGTAATAATTAAGCTATTGGCAAATAAAAGGGATGAGCACTGAAAGGTGAAAATCGCTCTTGTCCGTTAGGATAAAAACCCCTTTGGGGTGAAATGGTTAAGAGTAAAGGTAGCCATACACTGGTCGATGTGCCATTAGATCGACCAGCTGACAGATCCCTATCTGATCGAATCTGATCAGAGAGGGATCGTATGGCTGCCTTTACTGCAAACAGATTGTGAATCGATTTCAGCCTGAAACCGATTCACCATCTGCTGAGCTGCTCCTGCCGCCTGTCCCCCCCCCCCTATACATTACCTGAGGCTGGCTCCTGGGCGTCTTCTCAGCGCTGCACCGCTCTGTTCCGGATCCATTACGGCGCTTCCTGTGTTACTCCGTGACCAGGAAGTTCAAATAGAGCGCCCTCTATTAGAACTTCCTGGTCACTGCAGTGGCACAGGAAGCGCCGGGATGGATGGAGCCGGAACAGAGCCGTGCAGCACGGAGAAGACGCCCGGGAGCCAGCCTCAGGTAATGTATACCTGATCGGATCGGCCGCCGCTAGCGACGTGCACTTTACCCGCGGGCGATCGAGGGTAATTTCCCGCACGGCGCGATCGACGGACCGATCCGATTCCGGGAGGGAATCGGATCGGCGGCTGCGTTTACCGCGAACGATTGGCAGCAGATTCGATCCCGGGATCGAATCTGCTGTCGAAACGGCCGGGAATCGAGCCAGTGTATGGCCAGCTTAAGACACCTGCAAGCAAGAAAATACTCAAGATAATTCTGCATTCCCCCCTACATTTTGGTTCTTTTCCAATTGCATAGTGCTAAAAGTTTATTTTAAAGAGAAAATGAAAAAAAAAAAAAACCTCAGGAAAAAAAGTAAGTTAACTGCATATGGAACGGGGAAGCTAATAACACCGCAACTTACATAAGAGTGCCTGGAGTTAGAGATGGTTGGAATTGCTGAATTCCGAATTAAAACATTTATAGGGATGGAATTCCAAATTTCTTGGATTCCCAGTTTGCATTTTTTTTTAGTATTTATGCAAAAACCTGTGCATTCAATGAATGTAAGTTTACATTATAGTCAAATTGTATATGTCAAATTCCATGAGTTCACAATTCCCACCTTCAACTTGAAATTGCAAAACTCCAATGCCAAAGTTGAAATTTGGAATTCCACAAAACCCTTGTGCTCATCTCTACTTAAAGTTCTAGGATGGGGAAGACCCAAGAAAGAGCAGGCTATAGCCCAATTGAACCTCACTACCAGCTCCTTAGCCCCATAGAAGATATATATATATATATATATATATATATATATATATATATATATATATATATATATATATATATTATAATTTCCTAAAGGGACCCTGAGCTCAGCCTAAAACCACAGTTTGGACTTACCTTGGACTTCCTCCAGCCCGGTAGCCGTGAGGTCCGAAGTGCTCTTCTCCAGGTCCCACTGGCAGCTCCGTTAATCAGCAACTTTGGCCTGAAGTCGCCCATTCGTGCCCCTGAGGCGCACACTATGCATCATCACACCAGCTGGCGTGAGAGTCCGGGGCATGTACGGTTCTCAAAAACTGAACCGTGCATGTGCAGGACTCTCATGCCGGCTGGCATGATGATGTGTAGGGTGCGCACCCTGGCAACTTCAGGCCAAAGTTGCCAATTAACGGAGCCACCAGTGGGACCTGGAGAGGAGCCAGGAGGATGCCAGGGAACCTTGTGGGCTACGGGGGGCTGGAGGAAGCCCCAGGTAAGTCCAAATTGCAGTTTTAGGCTGAGCTCAGGGTCACTTTAAGTGCTATATTGCAGTACTGGCAATTTCAATATAATGAGAGTATGAAACTATATAATACATATTCAGTGGTCTTACCAAGGTGCCTACTCAGGGCTCTGAGCTCATAGTAGTATAGGGAATCGGGGACTTCAGCTATATTCATTCGTCCTTGATTCTGTGTGTGGTAGAGAATTGCAAACCGACATTTTAACATCTCAGAGTTGAATAAACGGTGATCTTTGGATCCATAGACGTTGCACACATGTAACCATTTCCCAATATCAGATTTCTGCAAATGATCCATAAGCCACTGATAATTATTTTTTGCTGACTTTGAAAAGACGCTGATAGTGTACAGTGACATAGTGCTTTTTGTGCTAAAAGTATTGTAAGTAGGCTAAAAAACAAGTTGTCTTCCGTCTGTCACAAATTTCCTCAGCTGTTTAAGAAAGAAAAAGTATGTTAGGAAATGATAACACAGAAACTTTATATTGTTACTCAAAGGGGAAAAATGGTCAAAATTATTCCTTTGTTCTAACAAATTTTTACACCATTACAGTCTCAGAGAAAAAATGTTTGTTACAAAAAAAAAAGTATTGGACATGCTTGAAGAAAAACCATAACCAAGAATTGAACTTCATCCCAACCAGTAGCCGATACTCCCTTTTACATGAGAAATCTATTCCTTTTCACAAACGAATCATCAGGGGGCTCTGCATGGCTGATATTGTAGTGAAACCCCTCCCACAATATTCTGTGAGGACCATGGTCCTGTCTGTCTGTGAACCTCGTTGCATTGTGAGAAATAGCTGTTTACAGCTGTTTCCAACTGCCAAAAAAGCAAGCAGCAGCTACTTTCAGTGACATCACCTGCCAGCAGTAAAAATGTCACCATGTGATAAATGTCAGAATGTAAATCAGGGAGAGGAAAGCTTTTACAATGGGCAAACACTGACTGAATCATTTATACATAATTATTGTAAAAATGGAGCCCTTTTTTATTATATTATTTTCACTGGAATTCCTTTTTAAAGGGAACCTTAAATGACCACAGGGGAAAAAACACTTACCTAGGGGTTGCGGTTACCTCCCTGACACTTGCTGACTTTGTTTACTTTTTCTGAAAATTATCAATTAGAATTATTTTATTACCTTGAAATTCTTTATTTTTTATAAATTTATAAATTTTTATTTTTTATAAATACATTTGTATTTCTTACTCTGAAACTGATCAAAACAGATACTACAACTTGAGAAGGCACTGGTGTTTGTACACAGCACAAGTTCCTTATGGTACCGTACAGGTCAGCTCTCGTCGGCAGGTATTAGTCTGGAATTACCACAGTTATCAAAGTAACATATCAGGAAAAAAAACTGTGTAGAATTCAATAAATAACTCTTCAATTTTCAATCAATCAAAAAAAAACCAACAAAAAAACAAATGTATTTTTCAACTTTCATCTTCATGGCCTGCACTCTCACTAACGTGCGCACGAGCACGGCCATCACTACATAAACATTGCCGCCCAGAGGACTAACATTTTATGTCCTGGGGGTGTCAACTAATGACAACCCTTTGCGGCTGTTTGCGGTGGTGCGTTAAAACAGTGAGCTTGGTCTGTCAGTGTGAAGCAGTACACTACTTACACTACCTGATCCATGTACACACACACAAGATGTTTTCAAGCACTTTATGCCTCCAATTTAGGAATGCAACGGGATTTCTGCCCTTTAGGGATTACAACCCTGCTGTGCATCAAATCCATAATTTTCCCAGGGACTTTTGGCATGTATGCCACTCCGCCATGCACTCTTCCAGGTGTTAGACCCCTTGAAACATCCTTTCCATCACTTTTGTGGCCAGAAACAGTGTTTGTAGTTTTTAAAGTTCGCCTGCCCATTGAAGTCTGCTAACTTAAAATCTGGGGTTCGAGCCATCTCTCATTCAAATGAGATTCACAGCCCTTTACAGAGAGATGCAGATTTAACATTTACAGGTGACAGGTTTCAAAGACAGCATCCAGTCTCTAAAGGCTCATACACACGTCAGATTTTTCCAAACGACCGGTCGTTTGGACGTCAAATCGGGCGTGTGTACAGTCGGTCGTTCAGCTGATAACGCTGGTTTTGACGGATCTGCTTGGCAACCGGTCGTTTGGAAAAATCTGATGTGTGTATGAGCCTTAAAGTGGACCCAAATTAAAAATACAAGATTTCAGAAATAAAATCTATTTTCTAAATTATAATAATAAATAGCAGCCTTTTTTCAGCTGCATGATGACAAATATAAAATATTTTACATTTATTGGAGAAACCCCTCCCTTCCTTTCAAATTGCCGGGACAGAATCCGGTGTAATGTCTAATTGCGCTGCCCGGAAGCTCCCTTCCACACTGAGTAGCACGCATGCTCAGTGTAAAGTTAATTATGCTGCTGATGGTAAAATAATAAATATCTCCGCTTCCACACATCATACACTCACCAAATGTTCAGGGTAGGGAAAAGATCCCCCGAACGACCTCTATGCCAAATTGCAGCCCACGAGCCCCGCTGGTTCAGGAGATAGATTAGAGAAACCTATCTCGGGAACCAGTGGGTCTTGGGGGCTGCAATTTGGCATAGAGGTAGTTCGGGGGGTCCCCTCCCTACCCTAAAAATTTGGGTAGTGTAGGATGTGAAGAAGCAGAGATATTTAGTATTTTACCATCAGCAGCATAATTAAATAGGAACTGTGGCTGCACAGTCTCCTACTGCGCATGCGGGGCAGCGCAAATCCAAAGGCAGCGTCATCAGACACAACACCGGCAAACTGGTGGAGTAGATGGTATCCAGCAAAGGAGGAATTGCTAATGGCTGCCACCTGTATAACCCTAGTTATTAAAAGAGAAGGGGGAAAAGCATGCACTGAAATGCTCATAGGCTTAAAGGAGTGTTTATTTGGAGTGTTTATTTATCTTTGTATGTGTCAGAGTGGTGCAACTAAAAATTTTGAACTAAAAAAAAGTTTGGTTTGGGTCCGCTTTAACAGACATCAACATCCACGATAGTATTTAACCCACACAACAGACAGCAGATGGTCCAGTAGATTACATGGACAATAGCCTGCTAATGTCTAGAATCCTATTTGAATGGATAGCTGTGTAGAAGTTACGTGTACTCCTATGTGTACTCCTGACATCCTACCAGCACATAAAACTATTTATGACCTTGGCTGCTTCCTCCATTCTAGTGGGATATTCAATTGGTGCTAGTTAAAAATCCTACTGTAGTTTCCAAAGGAAATGGAATGCAAATGTAACCTACACAAACAGACAGTCATGCAGAAAATGGAGGCTCCCACAATATACATGTTAAACAAAATGTCTGCTACAACATCACACTGTATACCAGCATATGATCCACCATGTATCTTCAAAAAATGTGTAACTACAGATGTTAAAGCGGAATATAACCCTGCATTTCAACTTTGCTCTAAAACATTATTTACAGCATATTATATGCAAAAAGCATTTTTTTTTTTTTACTAGACCAGCATTGGAAGGGTTAAACACAGAGGTTTTAAGTTCCGTGGAGAGAAATGCAGACGCATCCGAAGTTTAGATAGATACATTTAAGTAAACGCAATGTAACAAGGGTGCAATGTGACACACACTCTGACTGTGCAGGAGCTCCCAGACACACAGAGAGAGTAAGTCACATTCCACACTTGTTACATTGTGTTTACTTAAATGTATCTATCTACACTTCGGCTGCGGGAGCAGTTCTCTCCACGGAACTTTAAAGCTCTGTGTGTAACTCTTCCAATGCTGGTCTAGTAAAAAAAAAAATGCTGGTTGCATATAATATGCTGTAAATAATGTTTTAGAGCAAAGTTGAAATGCAGCGTTATATTCCGCTTTAAGATAATTTTTAGTTTGGTAAACATAAATAAGCTGGCAGGGACATTTGAGGGGATAGATCACCCCCTTAGTTCTACAGCTGACTTAATGTTTTAAATTCCATGATGTATTCCCTGGTGTATTACTAAAGGTTAGGTGTCCTAAATTGACAGATAGAACATGATCCGCATGGATATGAGCCTGTAATATGGTTCCTGTTCAGTTTTATACTGTTAGTGAAATGACTGCTGCAAAGTTTTTTTCTTATATGCTGGGAATACACGGTTCGTTTTGAACCGTGTAATCGAGCCGCTGATGGCTTGATTGATCATTTCCAACCTGTCCGATACCCCGCTGGATCGATTCCCCGCTCGATACCGCGGGCAGGACAATAGTAAAAAACGAAAAACGAGCGGGAATCGATCCGGGCACCTGCGGGGACGAGCGGGGACGCACCGGAATCTAACGAGCGGCTCGATACACCGTTCAAAGCGAACTGTGTATTCCCAGCATTAGAGGGGTTGCTCTTTTAGCTAAGAAGCTTGGAGTTGCTTTGATGAGTTTGGTAATCATACTATCAGAGTGTAAGATGGGCCAATAATCTTTGAAAATTCCCTGCATCAGAGACAAAGAGCTATTAAACCGGGTACGTTAGCCTCACCACATCTTCCAATAATTTCTGTGCTGCTTGCAACAAACCCACTGTTTCCTTGTTCCTGGCTTTGTGATAGGACTTAAAGATCAATCTTCTTGGATATCCTCTTGTCCTGAATCTTTCTGCAAGATCCCTGAATTGGAATGAAAAATCATTGTCATTAGAACAGATGCGACAAATCCTCATAAATTAACCAACTGGTAGGATTAGTGAGGAAACTATCATAGTGCAATAAGCTATTAGTAGAGGTTCATAAGAATGGTACCATTGTCCATAAGTTTTAGGTTCAGATCCAAGAATTGGGCATCTGTATGTGAGACAGAGTATGTAAGAAAAATATTGAAGTCATTGCCTTTCAGACATTCCAAAAATTCTCTGCATAACTTCGCTCCACCAGACCACAAAATTAGGATGTCATCTATATACCTAAACCATCCCAAATGTATGGTAAGTACTTCTCATACATCGATCCAGAAACAATTTATTTTCCCCAAAGCCCCCAAAACAAGTTTGTAACTGCCAATGCCAGTGCGGATTTTGTGCCCATTGCCACGCCCGACATTTGTCTGTAGAACCTGTTGTTCACAACAAAATAGTGATGTTGAAGCACAAAATCTCCGAACAATAATATGAATTAATGTAATGGCTGTAGGTCTACAGATTCCATGTTGAAATAGTACCTCATAGCTCTGAGGGCATTTGGGTAGGAAATGTTGGTATACAATGACCCCATGTCACAAGTGATCAGAAGGGTAACCATGGAGCAGTGCAATCCATCGAGTTTCTGTATCAAGTCCAAACTTACCCCTTATATATTTATTGTGGGATAGACACTTATTATAGTGCATAATCATTGTATTCATTGCCCTTGCACTGGATCATATATGTTTTTTATATACTATACAGTCCCTGAGATTTTACTATATATATATATATATATATATATATATATATATATATATATATATATATATATTATATATATATAAATATAAATATAAGCTGGGAATATTTCTTATTTTCATCATTTGGATGACACACTTATTGTGGTAATTAGCGTTTGGTTGCATATGGAATCGACCAAATTACTGCACATAATCATTGGTTTTATGTCGGTATTGATGTGACATTATGCTACACTATTATCAACTAAAGGTGTTTTTTCTCCTCAATAGAGTATTTATATGAACCTTAAATAGATCTGGGCAGATCTCTTGTCTTCCTGTTACATACCTTCTGTGTTCCAGCACCATTTCTATTGGTTTCAGGAAGCTGTATTTTTTCACACACTCTAGCACCTACTTCTTTGCATTCCACCTGATGCCACTTCCGGTTTAAGCATGTCTGGCCACATGATCTCACTTGCTGTATATAAAACAAGCTGAATCCAGCCTTCAGACACCATTATTTTGGCTGTTGATCAAGTAATTTAATTGTTGTGAAGCTATCTGGTGAACTTACTCCTCTGGCTTGATGCGCACTTTGCAGCATACCTACTCCAGGACTCTGGGTGCAACCTCACTTGTATATGTATCTCCTCCATATTGTTGCCTGCATCTTTGCACAATCTTTGTAGTGCTATCTGTATGCTATTCCTATCCATTGGACTATTACTTTGAGCACACTTTTTTGGTGAACTTTTGGACGGTTTATTCATTTTTATTGACATCCATATATCTGTATTGTTCTTTTTTGAGACGAACAGCACTTTTGGCACTTTATTGATGGATACCTGCTTAGCCACATTATCTTAAATCAGGATGTATGTTTATATAAGTATATTATGCTCATACAAATTTATGTTGTTTACTGAGTTCCAATGCATCCTTGAAACCCAGACTTCAATCTGAGTAGGGTCCTTTCAGGAACCACTAAGATTATATATAATCAATTGCAAAAAAAGGGCTTGATTCACTAAGCTTAGCACCCCAAGTTAGCTACTGTTATGCACGCTAGTGAATTACCGTATCTTAATTTGTCTCTCTGCACGCTACGCCCACTAGTGGCAGTGTAGCATGCATAATCAGGGTAGTGGGCACTCAGCACACACTATGCTGCTGAATTGCAGTATAGCGAACACTAGTAACTTAATGTTGACTCCACTCCTACTGCCCTGAGCACCTTTGGGTCCAGTCACATTAACCACTTGAGGACCTAGGGCTTTCTACCCCTTAAGGACCGGACACTTTTTTTCCATTCAGACCACTGCAGCTTTCACAGTTTATTGGTCGCTCATACAACCTACCACCTAAATGAATTTTGGCTCCTTTTCTTGTCACTAATAAAGCTTTCTTTTGGTGCTATTTGATTGCTCCTGCGATTTTTACTTTTTATTATATTCATCAAAAAAGACATGAATTTTGGCAAAAAAATGATTTTTTTAACTTTCTGTGCTGACAGTTTTCAAATAAAGTAAAATTTCTGTATACATGCAGCGCGAAAAATGTGGACAAACATGTTTTTGATTAAAAAAAACCCATTCAGTGTATATTTATTGGTTTGGGTAAAAGTTATAGCGTTTACAAACTATGGTGCAAAAAGTGAATTATCCCATTTTCAAGCATCTATGACTTTTCTGACCACCTGACATGTTTCATGAGGGGCTAGAATTCCAGGATAGTATAAATACCCCCCAAATGACCCCATTTTGGAAAGAAGACATCCCAAAGTATTCACTGAGAGGCATAGTGAGTTCATAGAAGATATAAATTTTTGTCACAAGTGAGCGGAAAATGACACTTTGTGACAAAAAAAAAAAAAAAGTTTCCATTTATTCTAACTTGCGACAAAAAAAAATGAAATCTGCCACGGACTCACCATGCCCCTCTCTGAATACCTTGAAGTGTCTACTTTCCAAAATGGGGTCATTTGTGGGGTGTGTTTACTGTTCTCGCATTTTGGGGGGTGCTAATTTGTAAGCACCCATGTAAAGCCTAAAGGTGCTCATTGGACTTTGGGCCCCTTAGCGCAGTTAGGCTGCAAAAAAGTGCCACACATGTGGTATTGCCGTACTCAGGAGAAGTAGTATAATGTGTTTTAGGGTGTATTTTTACACACAAAATTTCTCAAAATGACCTGTGAAATCCTAAAGGTACTCATTGGACTTTGGGCCCCTTAGCGCACTTAGGGTGCAAAAAAGTGCCACACGTGGTACCGCCGTACTCAGGAGAAGTAGTATAATGTGTTTTGAGGTGTATTTTTCCACATACCCATGCTGGGTGGGAGAAATCTCTCTGTAAATGGACAATTGTGTGTAAAAAAAAATCAAGAAATTGTCATTTACAGAGATATTTCTCCCACCCAGCATGGGTATATGTAAAAATACACCCCAAAACACATTATACTACTTCTCCTGAGTACGGCGGTACCACGTGTGGCACTTTTTTGCACCCTAAGTGCGCTAAGGGGCCCAAAGTCCAATGAGTACCTTTAGGATTTCAAAGGTCATTTTGCGACATTTGGTTTCAAGACTACTCCTCACGGTTCAGGGCCCCTAAAATGCCAGGGCAGTATAGAAACCCCACATGACCCCATTTTAAAAAGAAGACACCCAAAGGTATTCCGTTAGGAGTATGGTGAGTTCATAGAAGATTTTATTTTTTGTCACAAGTTAGCGGAAAATGATACTTTGTGAAAAAAAAAACAATAAAAATCACTTTCCGCTAACTTGTGACAAACAATAAAATCTTCTATGAACTCACCATACTCCTAACGGAATACCTTGGGGTGTCTTCTTTCTAAAATGGGGTCATTTGTGGGGTTCCTATACTGCCCTGGCATTTTAGGGGCCCTAAACCGTGAGGAGTAGTCTTGAAACCAAATGTCTCAAAATGACCTGTGAAATCCTAAAGGTACTCATTGGACTTTGGGCCCCTTAGCGCAGTTAGGGTGCAAAAAAGTGCAACACGTGTGGTATCGCCATACTCAGGGGCGCCTCTGGCCATTTTGTCACTCCAGGCAAGGAGACCTGTGGTGCCCCCCCTCCCCCCCGCCCTCTCCATGAAAATATTCGCAATATGGCAGCTTTTCACCAGAGAAAATAATTGTATTACAGTAGTGGTTCAGTGCAATACTACGAGCCGCCGATCTACCGCCACTATATCACTGTGTTGCAATTGTAAAAATGTACTGCTTAATTGTACTTTTGGTACATTTTTGCCATGGATTGATTAAAATTCTGATCGATGTGGTGGTTGATAATCGCCATATTCGATCATTTTGAAAGAATCTGTCTGTAAAAATGAATGCATGTATTGACAGCTATAGGCTAGGGTTACTAATAACAAGATTGGGTGATTCAATTGTAAGGGTAAGATTGGGGGGGGGGGGGAGTAGAGAGTAACAAGGAACATTTATAATTACTTTTTTCCTGGCGGACTCAGTGCTGACTCGCTCAGTAGGCAGTAGCAGTGTTAGGGAGTCTTGCCCAAGGTCTCCTACTGAATAGGTGCCGACTTACTGAGTAGGAAAAAGCAGAGATTTGAACCCAGGTTGTCTGTGCCAGAGGCAGAGCCCTTAACAATTACACTATCCAGAGAGAGGAGGAAAAGCACTTTTATTGTGCTTTCCTTTAAGACAAGAAGACAGCCAGCACTAGGGGAAGGGGGGAGTCAAAGGTGAATGAGGGAGAGAGGAGGAGTGGAGAGAGACTGAGAATAGCCTGAGATGGAGCAGACAGCTTATCTGTATTGAAGCCACATCACACAGAGGCGACTTGCCTGTAATGTGACGCCTGTCCTGCCAGTCTCTTACACAAGGCTGCAGCAGCCCTCCTGGAGTCTAAGGACTGTCTAAATCTTTTCAACCGGTGTAATACATACCTCCCAATATGAGGAGGAAAGAGGGACAGAGTGACAGGGCTCCCAAAGAGGGACTGTCCTGCCAAAAGAGGGACATTTGGGAGCTACGACCTTATCTAGCTGACCACATGCAGTCTTTACAATGGTGAGAAGGCAGACAGTTTTTTTCTAAGGACACTGTAGGAGGCAAGCCTCTCTTCTGCATCATGCTGTGTACATTTACCAGCTTGCCATCAAATTGTACATTTATTTCCCTCAGCCAGCCTAGTGCTTCACATTGTTGGCTCTCCATAAACCACAGACTTATACACTGTACCAGCAGCAAGGGGAAAAAAATCTCACTCCTTCCTCCTGGCTAGTCCCGTTCTGGAATGCACACAAAGACACCATCCTCCTCTTAAGTCATAAGGAGGGGCGGGCAGGACAGGAGTCACACAGACACACTCTAGATCCTGAGATAACACTATCATTAGGGAATGCCATACAAAGTGTTGTAGACAAAAGGTTTGTAGATTCCTTATTTGAGGCTGAGCAGTAGAGGCTTTCATTATAACTTTTTATCTCCGTTCCCTTAGTTTTCAGCCTCTAAGGACAGGAAAAATAAACTTTTTTTTCCCTCAAAGCCGCCCTGCAATAAATCTGCCTCTCTAGGCAATTAGCTGGTCAGCTGGTCTCTAGAAGCGCCTCTGGCCATACTCAGGAGAAGTAGTATAATGTGTTTTGCGGTGTATTTTTACACATACTCATGCTGAGTGGGAGAAATATCTCTGTAAATGGACAATTGTGTGTAAAAGAAAATAAAAAAATTGTCATTTACAGAGATATTTATCCCACCTAGCATTTTGGAAAGTAGACACTTCAAGGTATTCAGAGAGGAGCATAGTGAGTCCGTGGCAGATTTCATTTTTTTTTGTCGCAAGTTAGCAGAAATGGAAACTTTTTCTCTGTCACAAAGTGTCATTTTCTGCTAACTTGTGACAAAAAATGTAATCTTCTATGAACTCACCATGCCTCTCAGTGAATACTTTGGGATGTCTTCTTTCCAAAATGGGGTCATTTGGGGGGTATTTATACTATCCTGGAATTTTAGCACCTCATGAAACATGACAGGTGGTCAGAAAGGATCCATCTGAAAATGGCGCCTGAGATATAATGGCGCACGGTGTTGCCGCTAATCCGTTTGCCGCTTATCACTATTTAACGTTAAAGCCTTATTGTTATTTAGCGTTAAAGCCTTATTGTTATTTAACGTTAACACGAAGAACCCTCTCTGTACCTATCCCTAACCCCTAACCCCCCCCCTGGTGGTGCCTAACCCTAACCACCCCCTGGTGGTGCCTAACCCTAACCACCCCCCTGGTGGTGCCTAACCCTAACCATCCCCTGGTGGTGGCTAACCCTAAGACCCCCCTGGTGGTGCCTAACCCTAAGACCCCCCTGGTGGTGCCTAACCCTAACCTTGAAGGTGTTACATTAAATCCATTCACCGTTTTGCAGTTAAATAATGTCTGCAGTTTGGCTTATGTAGGGCGCTATTGATAAATAACGTTAGTGTGTGCCGTTTTTCTTCTTTTTTTTTATGCGGCGCCATTTTTATGCATAGGCACTGTGCGCCATTATTCACTGATCCGGGTCAGAAAAGTCAGAGATGCTTCAAAATGGGAAAATTCACTTTTGGCACCATAGTTTGTAAACACTATAACTTTTACCCAATCCAATAAATATACACTGAATGTTTTTTTTTTTAACAAAGACATGTAGCAAAATAAATTTGGACAAAAATGTATAAGAAATTTTACTTTATTTGAAAAATGTCAGCACAGAAAGTAAAATAAAAATCATTTTTTTGACAAAAATTCATGTCTTTTTTGATGAATATAATAAAAACTAAAACTCGCAGCAGCAATCAAATAGCACCAAAAGAAAGCTGTATTAGTGACAAGAAAAGGAGGTAAAATTAATTTAGGTGGTAGGTTGTATGACCGAGCAATAAACCGTGAAAGCTGCAGTGGTCTGAATGGAAAAAAAGGCTCTGGTCCTTAAGGGGCGAATAGACTGTGGTCCTTAAGTGGTTAAATTAAATTATTTTTATTGCAGACAGTGGTGCTATATTGTCTGCTTTATTTCTTGGAGGTTTGTCCTTCCATAAATTAAAAAAAGGCCTCTTTGATGTGGTAAGGTAATAATAAAATCAAATCTCTGGCATATTTTCACAAAACAGTAAGGGCTAAAGATCGCCAGTCGACACATTGATTCAATCAACAGGAGTGCAGTACAAACAAATGCTATCAGCTTCAAAATAAAGTATAGACCACCACTACTAATGATATTCAAACTGTGCAAAGCCTTTAAATTAATCATAGCAGAAGTAACAATAAAACCAATTAAAAGGACCTCAAGCTATAGAGCGCTCCCATATTGGCTCACCCACTCACAGACTTTCAGATCACCAGTACTGGTTTGCACCTAACAGATGATCACAAGTTCTCATTAACCACTTCAGCCTACAGGGTTGAGATTTTTTTTACATCTGAGCAACTTCCACCTCCCATTCATTTGCCAATAACTTTATGTAATAGATAGCGGAGATGCCGCCGCAGCGGTGAGCGGCATGGCGGCTGTCTCCGCGTCTCAGCCGGCGGCCTTCGCCACGCAGTTACACGGTGGAGTTTTGCCTGGTCCGTCAGTTGCACATAGACTGAGGGCTACGCACGCGCGTGCCAGGCGACAGGACCTTTATGCGAATAGAAGGGGAGTTAGCTGATCGGCCGGTCAGCTGACTCCAGCAGTGCTCCTGATTGGTTGAGTGACTGGGGCTGCGCTGTGAGGCACTCTCAGTATATATAGGACCTGCCTGTCAGAAGCTCCTCGTCTGCTGTTGCAAATGCTTCGTGTCAGCACTCAGACCTTAGTCAGATCCCAAAGTGTGCTAGAACCAGCAGGAGCTGGGGATCCACACTTAGTCAGATTCTGTTGATAGCTAAAGTACTAATTGAATTGTATTATTTGTTATGACCTTCTGCTAGCCTTGACTACTCTTCTGCTTACTGATTCTGTGCTTCGGCACTGATCCTGTTGCCGACTCAGCCTGAACACTACTCTGATTTAAGCCTTCTTTCTTTGTACCGTATCTGTCCGTTTGTTGCCGAATCTGCTTGTCTGACTCTCCTGCCCTCACCAGTGAGCCTAGTCCCTGGTGAGGGATTCTCAGTACAGTCTAATCACCTGCTCCTCAGGTGACTATTAGCTGCAGTACAGTCTTAATCACCTGCTCCTCAGGTGACCAGTAGCTGCAGTACAGTCTTAATCACCTGCTCCTCAGGTGACTAGTAACTACGGTACTGTCCTCATCACCTGCTCCTCAGGTGATTAGGAGTTGCAGCACAGTCTTGATCTCCTGCCTCTCAGGTGATCACCTGCTGCAGTACAGTCTAAATCACCCACTCCACGGGTGATGAGTATACATTGCCATACTGTGCTCCACCCGCTCCTCGAGTGAACTGATTACTAGTTCATCTGCATCTCCAGCTTGCTGGAGTGCTGATCCCTGTGTTCTATAGAGATATCTCCCTCTACCAGCTTCTCTGGGGGAGTTGGTATCTCTATCTGTATTACTGTTGCACCAAACACCTATCTTTACATCTGGTTGTGCTGTGTCTCGCTACACTCGCATTATTGGTGATTCTGCAGATCACCACATAATCAGGTATAGTATCTGTATTATTGGTGATACTGCAGATCACCAATAATCAGAAAATCTGTTCTTGCTGACACCAATCGTTACACTTTATCAATACTCATCACAATGAATTGATCTATATCTTGTTTTTTCTGCCACCAATTAGGCTTTCTGTGGGTGATACATTTTGCTGAGAATTAATTTATTCTAAATTCATTTTAACAGGAATATTAAGAAAGAAATGGAAAAAAATCATTATTGATCAGCTTATGGCCATTATAGTTTGAAATTAATACATGCTACCATAATTAAAACCTATGTACTTTATTTACCAATTTCTCCTGCTTATTACACCATTTAAATTATGTCCCTATCACAATGTATGGCGCCGATATTTAATCTGGAATTAAAGGTGCTGTTCTCGTTCACGCTCCTCCACAGCTTTATCCACCACTCTACGCACGGCACTCTCCAGGAAGTAAGCGTAGGGGATCAAGTCGCTGATGGTGCCCTCAACGCGACTCACCACTTTGGTCACCTCCTCAAAGGGCTGCATCATCCTGAATGCATTTCGCATCAGTGTCCAGTTGTTGGGCCACAACATCCCCATCTTCCCAGATTGTGTCCTTCTTTTGCAATTATACAGGTACTGGGTGACGGCTTTTTCCTGGTCTAGCAGGCGAGAGAACATGAGCAGGGTGGAATTCCAGCGAGTCGGGCTATCGCAAATGAGGCATCTCACCGGCAAGTTGTTTCTGCGCTTAATGTCCATAAAGCGTGCCATGGCCGTGTAAGACCGCCTGAAATGCCCACACAACTTCCTGGCCTGCTTCAGGACGTCCTCTAAGCCTGGGTACTTGGACACAAATCTTTGCACAACCATATTCAGCACATGTGCCATGCAGGGTACATGTGTCAGCTTTCCCAAATTCAACGCGGAAAAGAGATTGCTGCCGTTGTCACACACCACGTTGCCGATCTCCAGCAAGTGCGGGGTCAGCCATTGCTCCACCTGTTCATTAAGAGCAGCCAGGAGAGCTGCTCCAGTGTGACTCTCTGCTTTGAGGCAAGACATGTCTAAGACTGTGTGACACCGTCGTACCTGGCATGCAGCATAGGCCCTGGGGTGCGGGGCTGTGTAGCTGGAGAGGAGATCACGGCACCAGCCAAGGAGGTGGAGGAGGATGACGACAGCGAAGAGGATGTAGGAGGCAGAGAGGAGGTGGCAGGAGGCCTGCCTGCAAGCGGTGGAGGTGTCACAAGTTGGTCTGCTGCACAGCCACGTACTCCCTGCTTGCTGCCATTGGTGACCAAATTGACCCAATGGGCTGTGTACGTAATGTAGCGGCCCTGCCCGTGCTTGGCAGACCAGGCATCCGTGGTCAGGTGGACCCTTGACCAAACATTCTTCGCAATAGATGACACCACTTGCCTCTCAACTGCACGGTACAGTTTGGGTATGGCCTTTTGTGAAAAATAATTGCGGACTGGTATCTTCCACTGCGGTGTCCCAATAGCCACAAATTTACGGAAAGCCTCCGATTTCACCAGCTTGTATGGTAATAGCTGGCGAGCTATTAGTTCCGCCACGCCAGCTGTCAGATGCCTGGCAAGAGGGTGACTGGCAGACATTTGCTTCTTATGCTCAAATACTTCCTTCATGGACAGCTGGCTACTGCTGTGGGCAGAGGAGAAGGAACCGCTCAAGGGCAGAGACGGTGTGGAGGAGGGTGGCTGTGAAGGTGCAAGGGAGAAAGCGGCTGAGAAAGATGATGCACCTGAAGGAGTAAGAGGAGAAGGAGGGTGGCTTGTCTTTTGGGTGCTGCTCTTCCTCAGGTGTTCTTGCCATAGCTGTTTGTGCCTTTTCTCCAGGTACCTTCGTAAGGCACTTGTCCCTATGTGATAGTTGGCCTTTCCACGGCTCAATTTTTGCTGGCAGAGAAAACAGATGGCTTTGCTCTGATCAGAGACACACATGTTAAAAAATTTCCAAACCGCTGAGCCCCCCTGGGGTGATGGCGCTACGGTGGCATCAGCAGCTGACGTTGAAGGGCATGTTCGCTGGCTGTCCATAGCTGGCGATACATGGCACCGGACACTGCCCCCAGCTGTTTCTGAGGATGACCTCCCTCTGCTTCTTTCATGGACTTGTCTCCTCCTACTCCTCTCTGACTCCCCCTCTTAACTGTCTCCCTGGTCATCTCCTTTATTGGGAACATACGTGGCATCCGTATAATCGTCATCATAATCCTCCTGCCCAGCTTCGCTTTCCTCAGACACCTCCACAACTGCACCAACATCAGGTGGTTCATCATCCCCCTCTTCACACGTTACGTCCATACTATCGCCACCTAACTCAGACGTATGAGGTGGTGTACCTGTGCCTTCATCTTGTTGTTGCAGTAGTGGCTGTGAATCAGTGATTTCACCACCACCAAATAACTCCTGTGAAGTGTCAAATGCAGCAGATGTGGTGCTTGTACTAGCGCTGGTGGCTGCGGGAGATGAGGTGTTCTGTGTTAAATAGTCAAGCACATCCTGACAATCTTGGGAAGTGATGGCACGTGCCTTCTTCTAAGCCCTGTACTTTGGGCCAGGTCCACACAAAATCACAGCAACACCACCTTGCACAGACCTGCCAGTGCCAGGTGGCCTTCCTCTGGGTCTGCCTCTACCTCTTCCTCTACCTGGTTTGTCCATTTTGTCCATCTCGAGGGGATGCTAGGTATATGCAGTGAGGTGAGTTCACTCAACACAAAGGTAGTTGTATGCAGTGAGGTGGGTTCACTCAACAGTAAAGGTAGTTATATGCAGTGAGGTGGGTTCACTCAACAATAAATGTAGTTAGATGAAGTGAGGTGGGTTCACTGAACAGTACAAGTAGTTAGATGCAGTGAGCTGAGTTCACTCAACACAAAGCTAGGTATATGCAGTGAGCTGAGTACACTCAATACAACAGGTAGCTATATGCAGTGAGCTGGGTTCACTGAACAGTAAAGGGAGTTATATGCAGTGAGGTGGGTTCACTGAACAGTAAAGGTAGTTATATGCAGTGAGGTGGGTTCACTCAACAATACAGGTAGTTAGATGCAGTGAGGTGGGTTCACTGAACAATAAAGGTGGTTAGATGCAGTGAGGTGGGTTCACTCAACACAAAAGGTAGTTATATGCAGTGAGTTGGGTTCACTGAACAGTAAAGGTAGGTATATGCAGTGAGCTGGGTTCACTCAACACAACAGGTTGTTAGATGCAGTGAGGTGGGTTCACGCAACACAAAGCTAGGTATATGCAGTGAGGTGGGTTCACTCAACAATACATGTACTTAGATGCAGTGAGCTGCTTTCACTGAACAATAAAGGTAGTTATATGCAGTGAGGTGGGTTCACTGAACAGTAAAGGTAGTTATATGCAGTAAGGTGGGTTCACTCAACAATAAAGGTAGTTAGATGCAGTGAGGTGGGTTCACTGAACAGTAAAGGTAGTTATTTGCAGTGAGGTGGGTTCACTGAACAATAAAGGTAGTTATATGCAGTGAGGTGGTTTCACTGAACAATAAAGGTGGTTAGATGCAGTGAGGTAGGTTCACTCAACAATAAAGGTAGTTATATGCAATGAGGTGGGTTCACTGAACAGTAAAGGTAGTTATATGCAGGTAGCTGGGTTCACTCAACACAACAGGTAGTTAGATGCAGTGAGGTGGGTTCACTCAACACAAAGCTAGGTATATGCAGTGAGGTGGGTTCACTCAACAATAAAGTTAGTTAGATGCAGTGAGCTGGGTTCACTGAACAATAAAGGTAGTTATATGCAGTGAGGTGGGTTCACTCAACAGTAAAGGTAGTTATATGCAGTGAGGTGGGTTCACTGAACAGTACAGGTAGTTAGATGCAGTGAGGTGGGTTCACTGAACAATAAAGGTGGTTAGATGCAGTGAGGTAGGTTCACTCAACAATAAAGGTAGTTATATGCAATGAGGTGGGTTCACTGAACAGTAAAGGTAGTTATATGCAGGTAGCTGGGTTCACTCAACACAACAGGTAGTTAGATGCAGTGAGGTGGGTTCACTCAACACAAAGCTAGGTATATGCAGTGAGGTGGGTTCACTCAACAATAAAGTTAGTTAGATGCAGTGAGCTGGGTTCACTGAACAATAAAGGTAGTTATATGCAGTGAGGTGGGTTCACTCAACAGTAAAGGTAGTTATATGCAGTGAGGTGGGTTCACTGAACAGTACAGGTAGTTAGATGCAGTGAGGTGGGTGCACTGAACAATAAAGGTAGTTAGATGCAGTGAGCTGGGTTCACTCAACACAAAGCTAGGTATATGCAGTGAGGTGGGTTCACTCAACACAACAGGTAGTTAGATGCAGTGAGCTGGGTTCACTCAACACAACATATAGTTAGATGCAGTGAGCTGGGTTCACTCAACACAAAGCTAGGTATATGCAGTGATGAGGTGGGTTAAGTAAACACAACAGGTACTGGGTATATGCAGTACTGGGTAGTACAATGTGCAGCTCCCTGTCACACACACAGGTAGTCACTAAATGTGCTGGGCTGCTGGCAGTGGCACACACACTATGAATTAGCAAGGCTGTGCATGCAACAAAAGTGTCAGTTTGACACACACACACAAAAAAAACCAAAGAACAGGATTAGCTCTGAAAAGAGCTGTTGAGGGGTGCTACAAAAGCAATAATAATCAGCCAGTAACAAGCTAAGCAGCCAAGAGCCTAACTAATCTTTCCCTAGGAGAACAATCTGCAGCAGCTTGCCCTAGTCTGTCTAATAGCAGGCAGACGAGTGAGCATAATGGCCGGCGAGCCTGCCTTATATAAGGAGGGGGTGGGGCTCCAGGGCTTAGTGTAGCCTGATTGGCTGCAATGTGCCTGCTGACTGTGATGCAGAGGGTCAAAGTTGACCCTCATAGTGCATTATGGGGCGAATCGAACTTCCGCAAAAGTTTGCCTGGTCCAGGCGACCGCGAACCACCAAAGTTCGCCTGGAACCGTTCGCCGGCGAACCGTTCGCTACATCTCTACATACTATAGGATATCTGTCTGTGTGGGTGACACACTGCATACAGGCCACAGTCATTTGCTGGGCTGTGTAGTTCTAATATCCTATTCTATCTATTATAAGCCAGCACACTGTCTATCACAAGTTGTGCTTAGCTTGCAACTGTATTTGTGATTGAACATACTATAGGATATCTGTCTGTGCGGGTGACACACTGCATACAGGCCACAGTTATTTGCTGGGCCTTGTAGTACTATAGTATTCGCTTCTATTACAAATCTAGCACACTGTGTATCATAAGCAGTGCTTAGCTTGCAACTCTATTTGTGACTGAACGTACTATAGGATATCTCTCTATGTGTGTTAAAGTACAAAGCCCAGTGATACACACACAGAGCTGCTGTGTATTTGACACTGACTGTGTGCCTCTTTGTGATTATTCACACTGTCTACCACTATTGAATATTGTTGATAGTACTGCATACCCCCAATATGGAAAAAATGACAGGCAGAGACAGAGGCAGAGAACCCGCATGTCTTTTCGAGGTCGTGCTGGCATGATTTTGTGCGGCCCTCCACCAATGCATAGTGTTCAGAGGGCACGTCCCCTCAACCCCCCCCCCCCCCAAACAAAAACCCAACTGAGGACGTAGTTGACCGATTAACACAGAACACCTCATCTTCCTCAGCTTCCGGATGGAACTGTGACATATCTTTCTCCACCTGCTCTGATCCCACAACTACTTACCACTCAGCCGGCAGCCACCACCACTACTATTAGCACCATAACCGCTCCACTTGAGATGTGGAAGGAGTTATTCACACATGTTTGTGGTTAACTTCCTGATGCACGAGCATTATTGGTACAAGATGAAGGCGCTAAGGATGTTACAGAGGAGGAGGGGGAAGAGGAGTCAGAGGGGAGAGGTGGCTTTGAGGAGGAGGTGGAAGAACAACTGCAACAGGCATCGCAGGAGACTTGTGCTGCTCACCTTTCGGGTACCCGTGGTATTGTTCGTGGCTGGGGGGAGGAGAACTTCCCTGACATCAGTGAGGAAGAGAAAGAGGAGGTGACTAGGTCGGCATTCAATCTTGTGCAGATGGGTCTTTCATGCTGTCAAGCCTGTTGAGGGACCCCCATATAGAAAGAATCAAGGAGAAGGACCTGTACTGGGTGGCAATGCTACTACTAGACCCTCGGAATAAACACAAAGTGGCAGAAATGTTACTAAATTACCAGAAGGCAGAAAGGATGCAACACTTGCACAACAAGCTGGCAAGTAGGCTTTACCCTGCACTTAAGGGTGATGTCACAGCACAACGGGAGAGAGGGGCCAGTAATTTTCCTCCTCTTCCTCCTCCTCCCATGTCCACGCAGGCAAGGACAGGATGCTCTAGCTATCTGATGGTGATGTCGGACATGCAGACTTTCTTTAGTCTAACCCTTCAGCCCTTCGGGATCCTCCCTCCAACAACACCTCAAACAGCAGGTAGCCGAATACCTGGCCTTAAGTGTGGATATAGACACTCTGAGCAGCGATGAACCCCTGGACAACTGGGTGCGCATGCTTGACCTGTGGCCAGAGCTGTCACAATTTGCCATCAAACTTCTGGCTTACCCCGCCTCAAGCATCCTGTCAGAAAGGACCTTCAGCACAGCAGGAGGCATTGTCACTGACAAGAGAAGTTGCCTAGATCAAAAAAGTGTTCAGCATCTCACCTTTATTAAAATGAATGAGGCATGGATCCCAGACTATGTCTATGTCATGACTATGTCAGTCCCCACACAGCATCTCTGCCTGCAGGCCACTGCAGCATGCCCGAAGACTAAGTTAGTCCCCACACAGTATCTCTACCTGCACGCCCCTGCTGCCAGCCCGAAGACTAAGTCAGTCTCCACACAGCATCTCAGCCTGCAGGCCGCGTGACTGCCTTCTCCGCCACCAACAACAGGGTCCAACAGGGTGGGTTCCTGAACTTTAAAAAAAAAGAATAATAATTTTTCTGGTGCGTGTACATGCCTAATTTTTCTGCCTGCACTGCGGCTGCAACAACAAAACAAAAGGCATGTACTTGTGTCAATTCCCCTTCATGATCGTTACCTTGCCACGGTGAAGGAGCTTGCGTATCACAATGAAGCAATGACCTGTATGAGTGTGTTGGGGGCACACCCATGATAATAAGGTTGTTGCTTCATTGTGGACAGACCAAAATCACCTGCACTGTCGCCAATGTGCGCACGTGCACGGCCATCAGCACACAAACATTGCCGCTGAGAAGACTGACATTTATGTCCTGCCATCCCAGCTCCCCCAGCATAGCAAGTGACATTTATGTCCTGAGATTTTCAACTAATGACAATTCTTTGTGGCTGTTTGCGATGCATTAAACAGTGAGTTTGGTCTGTCAGTGTGAAGCAGTACACTACTTACACTGCCTGATCCATGTATACACACGCAAGATGTTTTAAATCACTTTATGCCTCCAATTTAGGAGTGCAATGTGATTTCTGCCCTTTAGGGATTATAACCCTACTCTGCCTGCATCAAATAAGTAATTTTCCGAGGGACGGCATGGATCCCCCTCTGGTATGCCCCACTCCAGGTGTTAGACCCCTTGAAACAACTTTTCCATCACTTTTGTAGCAAGAAATAGTCCCTGTATGTTTTAAAATTCGCCTGCCCATTGAAGTCTATGGCAGTTCGCCCAGTTCGCGCGAACTCAAACTTTTGCCGAAGTCGAAATCTGATGTTCAGCCATCTTTACTCTAGGCTGCTGAAACACACATTAGTATTATTTTTTTTTTTGTCTCCTTAGTGTCACCATTGAATAAAAAATGTCAGCAATGTTTGTTACTATTGGTAAAAATCTATAAATGAAAAAGTAAAGCACACAACTTAGGGCACACGTCTCTGGGGCTGTCCTATGTTTCCAACACATTTGACATTTAAAATGAAAGCAAGGTGAACATATACTGATGAGATAAATTATTTTATTTATCCTCCTTCTTAAAATGACTTTTTTAAGCATCACGGGGTTTTCTTTTATATTTAAACATTTAAAAAATAGATTGAGGCTGGTTTCACAGTGGGACGTTACAGGCGCACGTTAGAGCAGCCTGTAACGCACCCCAACGCACAGCAATGAAAAATCAATGGGCTGTTCACAGTGCCCACGTTGCGTTACATTGTAACACAGCACGTCTATATAACGTATTGCATGCAGTGCTTTACACGCGGCTAAGCCGCTTTGGATGGTTTGAACATGCTCATTAGGTTTTTTATGTTTTTATGGGCGGAGAGGAGGCGGGGAGAGGTCGCTACGTAGCCAGGC
Source organism: Hyperolius riggenbachi (assembly GCF_040937935.1). Taxonomy (NCBI): domain Eukaryota; kingdom Metazoa; phylum Chordata; class Amphibia; order Anura; family Hyperoliidae; genus Hyperolius; species Hyperolius riggenbachi. The sequence continues at coordinate 65,078,643 of NC_090652.1, forward strand.
ACATGGCTACTTATTATTCACTGTTTACATCCTGGAGCGGCAGCGGATTGGCTGGCGGGACCTTGTGATGCGGAGAGCTCAGCAGTGCCTCCGACAGAGCAGGCGCGCCAAGAGCTGCTTGTAACATGGCTCTTGGTAGCGTCCTGCTCCAACACCACCAGGCGTTGCGTTAGGGACACGTTATGCGACCATAACGTCCGCCTAAAACGCAACGTCCCACTGTGAAACCAGCCTGAATGTTTTGCTGTTTCTAATCAGTGGCAGCCTATTACATGTCCCAGAGTTAGAAAAAGGTCAATAGTTCATGTATTTTATCTCTCCCTGCCCCCAGAAGTTGTTTTCTGGCAGGAAACCTTGTATGGCTGTAGTTTACTATATTCCAACAAGATACCAACAAGACAGAAGCTGTCACTTCCATGCCTATAAATTAACTCTTTCAGGCTAGGTTCACATATAGCATAGCGTGAAAATATGGCTTTATCCGCAGGTGCGTTTGCACTAGGGTTATGTGTTTTTACTGCGTATTTTGTGTGTTTGCGTTTTGTGTTTTTGTGCATTATTCTTCCATTTTGCGTGTGTTTGTATGCGTTTGCAGTTCACTAAAAGAATATAAATATTTTCTATGCGTTTTTAAATTTAAATACATGCAAATCATTAGGAAGAAAACAGGAAGAGGAAACACGTCAGAGATCCTTACTTTTGAATTAAAAGCGCAGCATAAAATGCATAAAAAACGCAATGCATATGCGTTTCCATAAACTTTCATTAAATGCGTTTTGGCAGCCAGGCTGCATATTATGCAACTGTAACGATTGTGGAATTCTCTCCGTGATCAGCGCACAAGACGTGTGCTGACACTGCGGAAATCCTCCACAAGCATGTAAGTTGAGGGAACCCAGCAAAAGGTGCAATGCACCTGTAGAGGGAAATTCCTGTCGACAGGTGGAGCTGTGGAGTGCAGAGGAACAGCTCCTCTGCCCTGCCACAGATGCCAGACAGGAATTGTACGAAGGGAAGAAACGCAGGGCAAGATAGCCCTGAAAGAGAGAGATCAAAGCGACAGAGGGTATGTGTGTCCACCAAACTAGTCGCCACCTTGCGATGATGAACACACAACCATGAAGATAAAGTGAGAAGGCAATCGCCAGAGATGGTGATTGCTAACAGCGACACAAGACCGAATAAGCACAGATGAGGAATGTATGTATGTCCACCAAGCTAGCCGCCAACCTGCGACGGTGGACACACAACAGAAGAAACCAAGTGAGAACCCAATCGCAAGAGAAGCGATTGCGGAAGAGAATGAGCACAGAGACAGAATGTATGTATGTGCCCCAATCTAGTCGCCAACCCGCGACGGTGCACATACAACAGCAGATATGAAATAGGAACGCAATCGCGAGAGAGGCGATTGCCAGAGGTGACACAAGGCTACAGCAAGGCAGAGCACGAGAGTAGCAAAGGCACAGCAAATAATACAATAAAGAGATAAGGAAAATAACAAATGCTAACTAAACGCGAACACCGCACTCATTCGCAACAGTGCACGCGTTTATGTGCGGTCTCCGCGTGTTAAGCACAACAGAGACAAGCACGCCTAACTAACCATCGACAGACAAACATGAAACAGAGGACGCGAGCGCTTGCTTAACGGTTACCTCACCGAGCCTCCAGCAAGCGTTCGTAGCAGACAAGACAGATACAGAAATAAGTGAGAGATAGGATCCACAGCACTAGTGCAAGAGGCTAGTGCGATCCAGGAAGACAGAACAGAAGGATCCACAGCACTAGCGCAAGGCGAGTATGATCCAGGCAAGACAGATCAGATGAGATAGCTGGTAGCAACCGCTGCTCCAGCTATACTCCAAGAACAAAGATCAGAACGACTTCCTGTCGACCACCGCTGGGACAGGACAATCGCAACAGACAAACAACACAGATATGCAATCCTAACTGCACTAGGGAATCTTTCTAGTGCAGTTCCAGGAATTACTATATAGGCTAATCTTCAAACAATGAGCAAGGCTGACACTCCAGGAGTAGTTTCACAGGACTAACCCATATGACCAGCCCAGGTCTGTGATATCACATGGTATATATAGAGCAAGCCTACAAAGGATGTGGCTAGGCAATCTGCATGACAAACGTATGCAAATTCCTCAGCAGCAAGCTGCAAAACTGACAAAAGGTCTCTCTTCCAGAGACCTGCAGAATGCAGACCTGAACAGTGGTCAAAAGCCGAGCGGATCCTCACAGCAACGCTGCAAGCGCCTGCAGAATGCTTACTGTAAATCGCAGGTGGAAGGCTGATTCTTCTGCATCCTATAGACTAACATAAAACGCAGCATTTTACGCTCCGCAAGCAGTTCTGCCATGTGTGCACCCGCCTTCAGGCAGCAAAATAAAACAAGTAAAACAGCTGAGTTAATAATATGATACAAAAACTGGCAAGAGACAAGCAAAAATGCACCCGGCCACCGGGAGCCCGATCTGGTGTAATACCTTCTTAATAGGGTAAAAGTACAGAATGCTAGTGAAATTATACTCACAAAGGTGGGTTGCTCCAAAGAGGCAACCACTCGTGTGTGCAGGTGGAGAAATACCGTCTCCACTCGGCCTTTATTCGTAGATTCTAGGTTGCAACTCCAAAAATGAAAAAAATATTTTCGGCTCTCCTGGTGAGAGAGAGCGAAAAAAATCCTACTAGGTAGGGTATGATAGGTGAATTTGGAATGTTAGGAGGTGCCCAATTAGAATCGTATATAGGTCATCAAATTGAGACAATGGGCCTGATTCACAAAGCGGTGATAACTCAGTTATCACGCCTAAAAGACTTTAGGCGTGATAACCTTTGCACCACCTAGTTATCACCGATTTGTGCTGCTCTTCGCGCAAATTTTCCGCGCGCAAAGTCCCATAGGGCTTAATGGATGCTGCGCACGAAGCGGGGGCGCTGCGCGCGAAGCGGGGGAGCTGCACGCGCGGTTGCGCGCGCAAGACTTTGCGCACAGAAAATTTGCGCAAGTTTCTTCTTATCATGCCTAAACTGAGACACATGTATAGACACATGTAATGAAATGTAATAAAAATAAATATAAAAAATAAATATAAAAAATGGCAGATCTAACTAGCATTTCTATAGTACACCAATTAACATATGGCTGCCTGACTCTAAGAGTAAAAATTCTAAAAAGTAGCATAGAGAGAATCTTTCTGTGTATACATTTATTTCCTCAATGTTATAAATCTGACTAGAATCTAACAAATCTAAAAAGGGGGGGGGGGGTGTGACGTGAGGAGGGGGGAGCGGTGTGGGGAGGAGAGTGACATATGGGATTTGCCCCCAGTTACGCCAACCTGACCATGGGCCTGTTTGAGAAACTACACCTAGAATTGGATAATCCCTTTAAAACGAATATTGTATACTATAGGGGATACATAGACGATCTGATCTTGATATGGGAAGGAGAGATCGATACCTTACTAGAATTCACCAAGTATATGAATAACAAAGACTGGGGTATCTATTTCACACATAACATCAATGACTCACAAATTGAATATCTGGACGTAGTACTATACATAGAAAAAAACACCATTAAGTCAAAGAACCACTTCAAAACCGTCGATTCCTACTCGTATATTGACTACAGGAGCAATCATCATAAGCCGTGGAAAACCAATATTCCATTTGGTCAATTTTTGCGCATCAGGAAAAATTGGACTGACCTTACTACGTTCGACAGCCAAGCAAGTGTACTGACTAATAAGTTCAGAGAAAAACACTTCCCTAAAAACTTGGTGAAAGAAGCTAAACGCAGGGTAAGAAACACAGAAAGGAGTAGCCTCCTGACAAGAGGGAAAACCACCCAGACAGAGGACAACTACAAAACGGCCTTCATCACTAGGTTCTCAAACGATCACAGGGCCGTTCGGGAATCTCTTGAGAAATATTGGCCTCTGTTACTGAAAGATCCTTACCTGAAAGAACATCTGAAAAACAAACCCAAGTCTACAGAAGAGCAAGAACACTGAAGAGCCAACTGGCACCAAGTAAAATCAGAAAATTGAAAACCAGTGGGGGAACGAATATACAGGACTCGAGACAACATGGTTTACATAGATGTAAACAGAAGAACTGCCTCTGCTGTACAAAATCAGTGAATGGGCTGAACCAATTCAAATCCACAAACACAGGAGAAGTCTTTCCGATTAAAAACACAATGAGCTGTACCTCCAGGAACGTAATCTATATGGTCACGTGCCCCTGCAACCTGCAGTATGTAGGGAGAACTACACAAACCTTGAGTAGTAGATGGGGTCAACATCGACGCAAAATATTGAAGGGTTACAATAAGCATGGCCTATCCCAGCACTTTAAGGAGTTCCACAAGCAGGACTCTACCAAAGCTCAATTATGCCGTATTGAACAGATCTCAGAAGAAGCCCTTGATCCGTTCAGCCTAATTAGAGCCAGGGAGATGTATTGGGTTTTTAAGTTGAGGACCTTACAACCGGAGGGCCTGAACATCTGCCTGGAACACAATTTATAATTTCTACGTTCCAAGTCCTACTGACCATGGAGCCTAATAGGAGACTAGTCATACATATTTCCCCCACCCTCAGTACTCCCCTATTTTATTCCCAGTACATAGAGCCTGCAATACGGCTCACTTTTCCCCTTCTCCTTTGCACCCCAATGTTTAGATATCTGAGACCTTATTATACTTAGGCTCCCGACCTCTTGGCACACGATCATCATGTAGATAGCCTATATAGGGCCTTGGACCCGCTCCTGCCCCCCCCCCCCCCCCATCTGGACAGCCAGACTTTTCCACCGTCACCGGAGAGTCAGGAGCCGGAAAGGGGTTGTTTTAATGAATCAAATGCGATTGATGTAGCAGGTTGCATACCACTAGTCCTAAGGACTTTAGACAATTGGTTTAAGTACACTGAGTATACAATAGGCTGTACATATAGTGCATAATGTTTAATGTGGATATCGTATTTGTATCTGTTTTCTGCAGTAAGTAATTACCTATCTATTGACTGTCTTTATGTATAAGAATATATCACCCTTAAAGAGTTTCTTATATGTAGTATTGTAGCGTCACAATTGCTCCTGGCGCCCCACCTCCCCCTAATGGGCTCATTCTAAGCCCACTCCCCTTAATTCCCCTACTACTGAACTCCTACCCTTTAAGTACAGGTCCTCCGAAAATGGCCACTGCTCCATCCCTACTGTAGAACATCTTGCCTTTCCCCCGCCAATGGCCGTGTCCCTCCTAATATGTTCTACTCAACCTCCTCGGGCCTCCAACAAGATGGCCACTAGAACCAGCACAGGCCTCTGACAAGATGGCCTCAGTCTGGTTCTACCCCAATATGGCCACCGCCCCACCCATTTTACACATCTAGTCCTGACCTTTACCCTTTTCCCATACAATATATGGGCAGCAGCGTCATATCCGCCCCTACCACCCGTTTTGCGCAGCCTCCTCCACTTAGGTCCCAAATACCCTTCCACAATCTTCCCGGCAGAGGCCGCTGCGTCAGGCTCAGTCCTTTGCACGTATCACCTCCCATTGCCCACCACAAGATGGCCGTGACCTTCCTAATATGGCCACCTACTCTCTCTTAGTGGCCTTCGGCAAGATGGCCACCGCCAGCCCCTTACTCCACCCCAACATGGCTGCCATCTACAGTCCCAGACTTCTACCCACTGCCCTTACACAACATGGCCGCGGCGACACTTCCGCCACGACCATTCGTCCTACATTGCCCTCTTCCCATTGGCTCCTCCACTCCCCTCCAGGCAGCCGCCGCTGCTCGTCATGACGCACGGAGCATCAACACCTCATTTAAACACCAGACCGGACAACGCACGTAGTGATACACAGGCGCCTCTGGACTTTTACAGCCTCAGAGCCGGTAAGATCTCTACCACCGCCTTGCTACACTTAGCGTGTGCCTCCCTTTTCACACCCACTGAGGTCTCCCCTCTCTCCTCTCCCCCCCCCCCCCCCCCGTCTTCTGTATACCAGCTTTTTTTAATCCCATATGTCACTCTCCTCCACACACCGCTCCCCCCTCCTCCCCACCCCCCCTATTTTCAGATTTTTTTAGATTCTAGTCAGATTTATAACATTGAGGAAATAAATGTATACACAGAAAGATTCTCTCTATGCTACTTTTTAGAATTTTTACTCTTAGAGTCAGGCAGCCATATGCTAATTGGTGTACTATAGAAATGCTAGTTAGATCTGCCATTTTTTATATTTATTTTTTATATTTATTTTTATTACATTTCATTACATGTGTCTACAATATATGGTGAAAACTGGAAGTATACACGTATAGACGATATTGGACCGTTTTGTAGTATCTGTCGTTAAATTCTACGTATGTTTTTCTATGCTACATTTTAATTTATATGCCTAGTTTTATGCTTATGTTTTGCTCACAGTTGAAAATGTTCTGAGCGCCACTCTGTGTTTTATTTTATGTCAAGGCACTTATTTGACCTGAGGAAGCGGCTTACGCCGAGAAACGCGTTGTCACGGTGCTGTTCGCAATTAATGAATGAAATTATATTTTATCGTATTTTTAAGAAAATCTTATTTTATTTCTTTAAGAGAATTCACTTTGACACATTGTCTCAATTTGATAACCTATATACGATATTAATTGGGCACCTCCTAACATTCCAAATTCACCTGAGTTAATAATCTGTTTAGTACTGTACATACACATGTTTAGCTCACCATATCACATGCTGTCTCGGGTAAACTAAGAACATGTTTTATTCTTATGGGAAAAATGTAACATCCTTGGAATGTAGTTGTCTAAAAGTGCAGGACCCCAGTGCAATGACCAACAGCAGCACATTAGTCAACCCGTTTGTTAGTAGAGATATGTAGGGAAGACTGTAAACTGTGGCAAAACAACAATTCACTAGGATCCCCCAGCAAAAACATAGATTGACCTGCAAATGTTACTTTGCTGATCCCACATGCACTTACACGGAGATTTTCCAACATGTTGGATTACAATTCAATCAATAGACTATTGTCAAAATGAATTAATCAGATATTTGTTTCATTCTACTGTTGTAGCTGCCCTCCAATGACCCCATGTAAACCACTAGAATCAGGGTCGGACTGGGACACTGGGGGCCCACCAAAGAAATTTCAACCTGGGGCTCACACATCCCATGATTGCGGTGAAAAAAGGGCGTGACCATGCACCAGAAGGTGGGCGGGGCCATGATGTATTATGGACAGGGCCAAATGTACATGATCTTAGCAGCATTGTAATTCAGAGACACTGCTGCCCAGCAAAACTTTGCATAGAGTCCCCTCCTTCAATATAAAGTAATGTCCTACTTTGCAGAGGTTGTGACCGCAGAGGTTGCAGAGGTTGAAACCGCATCAGGGCCCTTGGGCCAAAGGGGCCCCGAAGGGCCCTCCCTAAACTATAGTATTACCTCTCTATTGGACCTTTGCTCATAATAATCACTTCTATAGATACTTTGATTAGTGGTAATCATTAACAAGCTATTTCCCATCCCCTTCTTGCACCTCTGACACTGTAGTTGCCATTGGCAGGTTTTGGTGTGTCGTATCAATTGTTATGTATAGAGTGCTTGGGGGGCCCCATTGTAAAATTTGCATCGAGGCCTACAGCTCCTTAGCTACACCACTGCTCTCAGCATGAGTGATTACAGCACTGAGAAGAAAATTTTTGTGCTGCAGGCAGCAATTGGAGCTCTGTCAGACAAGGAGGGAAGGGGGCGGCACCAGAGACCTGGAGGGGGGGGGGGGGGGGCACTGAGGGAAAAAACTGTACTACTGTGGCCCAGTCCGACCCTGACTAGAATATTTCCCCTTTTACTTTACTGGTATTCTGATCTAATGCCTATTCAATGTCAAACATTTTAATCCTTGAAGCCAAATTGCCTGTGATGTGAACACAAGCAGCACTGCCTGTAGTCGGTAAGCATATTTCTTGTATATAAAAGTCCATTCACTGGCAGTCATAACGCAGTCCATCCTACCTTTAGCCCAGGCTTCAGTGAAATATCAGTGCAGACGTGGTGCTTCCCTGATAACATGGACTTTTGCGTTCAAAATCATAGAACTTCTGTAACCTGAAACCAATGTGTTTATTGAACATTTCTTGAGAACACAAATATGAGGTGTGACAGGTATGCTGGAGGTTTTTCCTTTTAGTTTCTGTTATAGTTACATTTAAAATTGTGTTTCAACTCTGCTCTTCATCAATTACGAAAGTTTATAGTTCACTTCATTCAAATTATTTTATTCAAATAAAGATAAAAAAGGGGTTTATGGTTTTTGGGAAGGTTCCCAAAATTAATATAGAAAATAGGTATCTGTAACGAACGGTGAAGCACAGAGAGAATCTGATTACCGGTGATCTGCAGTATCACTGGGAATACAGATGTATACCAGATTATAAGTGATCTGCAGTATCACCGATAATCCGATATACCAGCTAACCTCTGTTCACCTGAGTAGAGTGTAGTGCTTTGGTGTAACAGTAACACTTAGAGGACTGAGCCTTAGTGCAGTGAGGAGTACTGCACAGCTTCCTTCCGAAGACCTGAACTCTCCAAGGCGGGAGCAGTTCGGCTGAGAGAGTAGGAAGGTTGGTCTGAAAGTGACACTCAGGGGGAAGTGTCACTAACAGGACGGGGAACCGCCTCCAATAGTAAGGTCGGTTCTCGAAGGTCGGACAAGCCAGGTCGTAACACACGGACAGATAAAGTACAGATTCAGAAGGCAGAGGCGGAGTCTAGGTACAGGCAGGGTTTGGCAACAGGGTATCAGAAATATCGAGGTACAAGATCAGGAGGCAGAAGCAGAGTCTAAGGACGAGCCGGGGTTCGGCAACAGAGTGTCAGAATGGCAAGGTACAAGGGTTCAGGAAAATAGTCAGGCAGGCAAAAGGTCATAACAAATAATCACAATCAAACTAGTACTTTAAGCTATCAAGAGAATCTAGCTAAGTGTAGGATTACAGCTCCAGCTGGTCCCGGCACACCTAAGGATCTGACTACAGGTCTGAGTGCTCCCACGTATGTGTTCGCAACTCCAGACGCCCAGCAACTGAACAGCCGGCAGTATATGTACACAGTCATCTCCCCAGCACCTCCCCAATAGCTGGACCAATGAGGAGAGGAGTCAGAGTCAGACTCACTTCTGTCTGTCATAAAATCCCTGCCTGAGTGCACGCGCGCGTCACTCTAAATCTAGAGGGACTATGTGTCCCAGCCACACCAGCACCGCTCTGCGGAATGGGGCCATGCGCGCTGACCTCCGCGCTCCGCCATGCCCTTCTCGGAGACAGTCGCCTCACACTGAGAGGAGGCGGCTGCCTCTCCGTACCCAGCCATGCCTTGCGCGGACAGAGCCGCCTCCGCCTGACTCATGGCGGCGGCTCTTCTGCGCTTCTTCACAGTATCTTACTTTTTATTATGGCTCAAAACAGAACTAGGGAAAGAAAATCTTTAATATTCAAAAAATAGGTTGTGGACGATGTTTTTCACTGGTCCTTGCCTACTTCTTCAGGTCAATAATAAAAAAAAAGAAACTTGTGAGAAATCGCGGAGAAGCCGCCGCCAGGCATGCTCAGATGTACCAAAATTTGGTTCGGGTACATTCGAATTGGGGTCCGCATGACATTCGAATTCGAATTCGCCTTCGACCACGAAATTCGGTTCGAATTCATATTCGGTTCGGGGTTACGGCTCAAAATTCGGTAAAAATTTGTGTTCGCGAATTCGGTTTTTTTTTTGTGTGTCTTTTTAAAGGGAATTCACATTGAAATAGGTGTACTTAAAAAAAAAACTAAAAACGTGACGTGTGGCACTGGCAGCAGGCAATGCATTGTGTGGACCCTGACAGCAGGAAAATAAATACAGCTGCAGGAGGATAAATACAGCAGCAGCAGGAGGAGGAATGACGTGTTGCACTGGAAGCAGGCAATGTATTGTGTTGACCCAGGCGGTGGGACCACTGACAGCAGGAGGATAAATACAACAGCAGCAGCAGCAGGAGGAGGAGGGGGAGTGACGTGTGTGTGGCACTGGCGGTGGGACCACTGACAGCAGGAGGATAAATACAGCAGCAGGAGGATAAATACAGCAGCAGCAGGAGGAGGAGGTGGAGTGACGTGTGGCACTGACAGCAGGCAATGCATAGTGTGGACCCTGGCGGTGGGACCACTGACAGCAGCAGGATAAATAGAACAGCAGCAGTAGGAGGAGGAGTGGCGTGTGGCACTGGCAGAAGGCAATGCATAGTGTGGACTCTGGCAGTGGGACCACTGACAGCAGCAGGACAAATACAACAGCAGCAGGAGGAGGAGGTGGAGAAACGTGTGGCACTGACAGCAGGCAATGCATAGTGTGGACCCTGGCGGTGGGACTACTGACAGCAGCAGGATGAAAATGAGCTTGGTGTAATACGTTGCCGCTTTATAAATACAATAAATACATAAATAAATTCATAGGTAAATCAATGCAGCACGCCAGCAGCAGCAGGAGGAGTGCGGTAGAAATACAATAAATACATAAATAAATTCATAGGTAAATCAATGCAGCAGGCCAGCAGCAGCAGGAGGAGTCCGGTAGAAATACAATAAATACATAATTCAATTCATAGGTAAATCAATGCAGCAGGCCAGCAGCAGCAGGAGGAGTCCGGTAGAAATACAATAAATACATAAATAAATTCATAGGTAAACGCACGCAGGTAACTAAGAAACACCTAGCGTACTACGCTACAAGTAAGTCGTGCGGTAGACAGTCGGTGACAATTAAAAACGGTCACACACGGTCAAAAGCAATCAATCAATAGGCTCGGGCAGGCGACAGACAGTCACAGGTCACTAACAACAACGGATGCTGGTGGTGGCCTGTATGTGTTGTAACTCTTATTTATCACACACACTACGGATGTGTAAATAAACGCGGAAGAGCCGCCGCCAGGAGCCAGCGGCAGGCGGCTCTTTCCGCAAGCAGTGTTGCTGCACACAGAGAGGCAGCCGCCTCCTCTCAGCACGAGGTGGCTGTCTCCGTGCAGGGACCCAATGAGCGCGGAGAAACCGCCGCGTTGGACGCGGCGGTTAGTGCGCATGCCCCCGCTGCGGAGACACCGCAGAGCGGGGCTGCTGTGGCTGGGACTCGTAGTCCCTCTGAATTAAGAATGACGCGCGCGTGCGCATTGAGGCAGAACATATATGTCAGCCAGAGATGAGTCAGCTGACCAGGTTGGTCAGCTGACTCTGGCTCCCCTCCTGATTGGTCCAGCACTTAGGGAGGTGCTGGAGAGGCCTCCGTGTATATATACAGCTGGCTGTTCACTTGCTCTTTGTCTGGCGTTGCGATCACATATGTGGGAGCACCTAGATCCGTAGTCAGATCCGCAAGTGTGCCGGGACCAGCTGGAGCTGTAATCCTACACTTAGCTAGATTGTTGATAGCTAAAGTACTAGTTTGATTGTGATTATCTGTTATGACCTATTGCCTGCCTTACCATTCTCCTGAACTCTGATCTTGTACCTCGATATTCTGATACTCTGTTGCCGAACCCCGGCTCGTTCCTAGACTCTGTTTCTGCCTCCTGATTTTGTACCTCGATCTATCTGATAACCCATTGCCGAACCCTGCCTGTACTTTGACTCCGCCTTTGCCTCCTGATCTTGTACTTTATCTGTCCGTGTGTGTACGACCTGGCTTGTCCGACCTCGAGAACCGACCTTACTATTGGAGGCGGTTCCCCGTCCTGTCAGTGACACTTCCTCCAGAGTGTCACTTTCAGATAATGGTACACAAAAGATGTTGGTTGCCCGGCACCCAGTGGCGGGGGAAAGAATGGTCTACTGCACCTATATAACAATCCCGTCCCTTTAAAATCCTTGCTGCAACCTGGATCCTTGCATATGGAAGCGTGCAAGCAGGCTATTAGTTCCACACGTTATAGACAGTACACAAAGAGCAGTCCGTGCACCGCTTCCTAAAACACTTTTATTCATCCAGCGTAAAGAATCAGCAGATGGATAGGCACACATACATAAACAGCTTCATGTTTTTGTAAACACTTGTATAGGTACATCTGACCTGTGCCATGGACGGGTTGCGGGAGGGTGACCAGGGGAAGATAGGACTGCGCGACAGCCGTTTCGCGCCGATACGGCGCTTGCTCACGTGCAGTTGTCCTTGGGCAAATGGCGGCGTGTACGGGCTTCCGTGATGTTATTTGGAAGCCCCGCCCACCACGCACGCCATTGGCCCCTGCGTGCTGGGACGTGATTGTGCAGAGGAGTGGGTGGGAGGAGACCGGCCTGTGACGTCTCCTGTATCTGTGGTTGTCATGCCAATAAGGCACGCGTGTGCAACTGTAACAGATCGCCATAACTTGGCGAATAGGGATAACGTGCATAATAATAACAAACACCATGTGATCGTGCTCATTAACCATTTCGTGACTTATACACGCTGGATGAATAAAAGTGTTTTAGGAAGCGGTGCACGGACTGCTCTTTGTGTACTGTCTATAACTTTCAGATAATCCTTCCTACTGTCAGCCTGACTCCTCCCGTCTTGGAGAGTCCAGGTCTGCGGAAGGAATCCGTGCAGTACTCCTGACTGCACTGAGGCTTTGGCCTCAAAGTGTTACTGTTACACCAAAACACTACACTCTACTCAGGTGAACAGAGGTTAGTTAGTATACTGGATTATCGGTGATACTGCAGGTCACTTATAATCTGGTATACATCCGTATTCCCTGTGATACTGCAGATCACCGGTAATCGGATCCTCTCTGTGCTTCACCGATCGTTACAGAACGCCAGACCACAAAACAGATGGAATCACGCGCTGATCCTCTGACTGTGCTTGCCACTTCGGTGGATAACATCAATCAAGCACTGGGCCAGCACAAAGCCTTAACTGATGCCTTATCAGGCTCTGTGAAAACCATCCAGACGTCAGTTGATTCAGTGCGATCCCCTCCTAGTGATGATATACGTATGCCTGTACCTGATAAATTTTCCGGCCACAAGTCTGACTTCCGGAATTTCAGGGGTAGAGTGTTGTCGTATTTCGAGTTGAGACCCCGATCCTCGGGGACTGAAACCCAACGGGTCATCTTTATTAAAACTTTGCTGACTGGTGACTCCCAGTCCTGGGCATACAACCTGCCCCCTACCGATACAGCTCTGACCTCGATAGAGGAATTCTTTAAGGCCATGGCCGTAATTTATGACGACCCTGACCTTGCTGCGTCCTCGGAGCGGAAGCTCAAACTTTTGCGGCAAGGCAGAGGTTCGGTCGAGGATTATGCGGCAGAGTTCCGTAGGTGGTCAGTCACCGCTAGATTTGACAACTTTGCCCTGATGGATTACTTCTTGTCTGGGTTGTCGGAGGAGGTCTCCGACCTAATGTTAACCGTACCCGAGCCCAAGACAGTTGACGAGGCCATATCATCGGCCATTCGAGTTGATCGCAGGCTACGCCATCAGAGGCAGGCTAGGGGCAGTCACCGTGTCAGGGTGACTTCGTACGCGGCACCATCCGCTGCATCCTCAGTAACAGCATCTCCGCCTGTCTCACCCTCTCCGGCCTTGCCTCCACCCGAGCCAATGCAAATTGGTCAATCAAAACTGACACAGGTGGAGCGAAGGCGGAGGATGACGGAACAACTGTGCCTATACTGTGCAGAGGCAGGGCATAGGGTGCGAAACTGCCCTAACAAGTCGGGAAACGAGTTTGCCTAGGAGTAGTGGGGGGTGACACCCTAGGCACACAATTTTCACCCCTCAAAGAGAAAAAATTGCTTCTCCCCTGTACGATTACATGGGAGAATAAGTCAGTAGCCACTGAAGCGTTTATTGATTCTGGCTCAGCGGCTAACTTTATGAACCTTGAATTTGCTCAGGAGTTAGGTATTCCCCTCACTCCAGTAAGTCCCCCCATTCAGGTCACGGCAGCGGACGATTCTCCTTTGCAACGAGAGCGCCCACTGTCACAGACCCCGGAGGTGAAAGTCACCATAGGGGTATTACATGGGGAACAGTTACGTTTTTTTGTGTTACAGATGTCCACCTCCACTATTATCCTAGGCATGCCGTGGTTGCAAACTCATTCACCTCAAATAGACTGGGCCACGGGTCAGTTAACTTCCTGGTTACCTCATTGTTCTCGATGGTGTTTGGGAAAGGTAACATTGGGGCAAACTAGAATGCAGGTGGGAGGTGTGCCAGACCAGTACTCAGAATATTCCGATGTATTTTGTCCCAAGGCAGCTGACAAACTGCCCCCACATCGCCCTTTCGACTGTCCCATCGATCTCCGTTCAGGTTGTGTACCCCCCCGGGGCCATTTGTACAATTTGTCGGGGCCTGAGAAATTGGCCATGCAGGATTATATCCGTGAGAATTTGGCCAAAGGCTTCATTCGCCCATTCCGGTCTCCTGCTGGAGCCGGGTTCTTTTTTGTTAAAAAAAAAGATGGAGGCCTGCGACCCTGCATTGATTATCGCGGCCTTAACAAAATTACAGTGAAAAATCGCTATCCGCTGCCTCTGATAGACGATTTGTTCACTCAAATCACTGATGCCAAGATCTTTTCCAAACTGGATTTGCGGGGCGCGTACAACCTCATACGCATAAGAAAGGGCGATGAGTGGAAAACGGCCTTTAATACTCCAGATGGGCATTATGAGTACCTGGTAATGCCCTTCGGGCTTTGTAATGCCCCGGCCGTTTTCCAGGAACTCATCAATGAGGTCTTCAGGGAGGTGTTGGGGAGATTCGTTCTAGTCTACCTTGACGACATCCTTATCTTCTCCAACAACCTCTCCGAACATAGAACCCATGTGAGGTTTGTGTTAAATCAGCTAAGGCAGAACTCTTTGTATGCCAAACTTGAAAAATGTATTTTTGAGGTAACTTCTGTCGCCTTTCTGGGGTACATAATTTCCACCACGGGCCTGGCTATGGATCCCGCCAAGGTCTCCGCAGTTCTAGAGTGGCCTCAGCCGGTTGGGTTAAAGTCCCTCCAATGTTTCCTCGGTTTTGCCAACTATTATAGGAGATTTATTAAGGGGTACTCCATGGTCATCTCTCCCCTTACCACTCTTACTAAAAAAGGGGCAGATACCACTCACTGGTCTCCTGAGGCTGTACGGGCGTTTGCCACCCTGAAGAGCCTATTCTGTTCAGCACCCATCCTCAGACATGTGGATACGTCCTTCCCGTTTATTGTTGAGGTGGATGCTTCGGAGGTTGGGGTGGGGGCTGTGCTGTCTCAGCGGTCTGGTTTGCAGGGTAGAATGCATCCATGTGCTTACTTTTCTCGGAGGTTCTCCCCTGCAGAAAGGAACTATGATATTGGCAACAGGGAGCTCTTGGCTATTAAATTGGCTTTCGAGGAATGGCGACATTGGTTAGAGGGAGCTGAGCATACCATCACGGTTTACACCGATCACAAGAACCTAGAGTACATTGAGGGGGCTAAGAGGTTGACCCCTCGTCAGGCTCGTTGGTCATTATTTTTCTCCAGGTTCTCTTTCATTATTACGTACACCCCGGGTAGCAAAAATGTCAAGGCGGATGCTTTATCCCAGTGCTTCGAGTCAGAGACAGCACAGCCCTCCATTCCAGAGACTATTATTCCCCAGAGGTTGGTACTAGCCGCAACTGAGACTTGGGAGGACTGGAAGGGGACTTTAATTCCCTTTCAACAAGACATCCCGGAAGGGAAGCCCGCAGGGGTGCTGTTCATTCCGCTACCGTTCCGTCTCCAGGTTCTAGAGATGTTCCATGCGCATAAAAATGCTGGGCATCCTGGGGCATCTAGAACACAGGATCTGGTAGCCAGATGCGCCTGGTGGCCGTCCTTGGCAGCAGATTGCAAGGAATACGTGAGGGAATGTGCGATTTGTGCCAAGAGTAAACCCTCCCGGCTGGCACCTGTGGGTACCTTGCAGCCTTTACCCACCCCGAGTGAGCCATGGACTCATTTGTCCATGGATTTTGTGGGTGAACTTCCTAAGTCAGAAGGTATGTCGGTCATTTGGGTGGTAGTCGACCGCTTCAGCAAAATGGCCCATTTCGTGCCCTTGAAAGGACTCCCCTCGGCCCAGGAGTTGGCTGACCTGTTTATTACACATGTGTTCCGGCTGCACGGCATTCCGGAAAACATAGTATCGGATCGGGGAGTCCAGTTCGTTTCTAGATTCTGGAGGGCATTCTGCCAACAAATGGGCATGAAGCTGTCATTTTCATCGGGCTATCACCCACAGACCAATGGGCAGACGGAGAGAATCAACCAGTCATTGGAGCAATTTTTGAGGTGCTATGTTGCGGAGACACAGAGCGACTGGGTCAAATTTCTGCCCTTCGCGGAGTTCGCACAAAACAATTTGAAAAGCTTCTCCACCGGATTCTCTCCGTTCCAGGTTGTGTCTGGAAGATTGCCCAAGTTCTCACCGTTGCCAGTGGCCTCCACCCCGTTTCCAGCTCTGGAGGCCTGGCAGAGGTCTTTTAAAGACATTTGGCGCACGGTGAGAGATAGTTTATAAAAGGCGTTTTTTACTCAGAAGGGTCAAGCTGACAAAAAAACGTTCAGTAGAGTGGAGCTTCCAGCCAGGAGACTTGGTTTGGGTGTCCACACGTCATTTGGCCCTGAAACAGCCCTGAAATTGGGCCCCAGGTTTGTCAGTCCATTTCCGGTAGCAAAAAAGATTAATAATGTTACTTATACCGTTGACCTTCCCACCAGCATGCGGGGGGTAAGGTCCTTCCACGTGTCCCTTCTTAAACCAGCAGTCCAGGTGGGTCCCACTCCTCCTCCTCCCGTGTTGGTAGATGCCCAACCCGAGTATGAAGTGGAAAAGATATTAGATTCACGCATGGTACAAAACTCGGTACAATATCTCGTACATTGTAAAGGGTATGGCATTGAGGAGAGGCAATGGGTACCTGGGAACCGTATGCATGCGGATGAGTTAGTGAGGGAGTTTCATGCTTTACATCCAGAAAGGCCCAGAAGGAGCTGTCCGGAGTCCACTCCTCAGGGGGGGGGGTACTGTAAATAAACGCGGAAGAGCCGCCGCCAGGAGCCAGCGGCAGGCGGCTCTTTCCGCAAGCAGTGTTGCTGCACACAGAGAGGCAGCCGCCTCCTCTCAGCACGAGGCGGCTGTCTCCATGCAGGGACCCAATGAGCGCGGAGAAACCGCCGCGTTGGACGCAGCGGTTAGTGCGCATACCCCCGCTGCGGAGACACCGCAGAGCGGGGCTGCTGTGGCTGGGACTCGTAGTCCCTCTGGATTAAGAATGACGCGCGCGCGCATTGAGGTAGAACATATATGTCAGCCAGAGATGAGTCAGCTGACCAGGTTGGTCAGCTGACTCTGGCTCCCCTCCTGATTGGTCCAGCACTTAGGGAGGTGCTGGAGAGGCCTCCGTGTATATATACTGCTGGCTGTTCACTTGCTCTTTGTCTGGCGTTGCGATCACATATGTGGGAGCACCCAGATCCGTAGTCAGATCCGCAAGTGTGCCGGGACCAGCTGGAGCTGTAATCCTACACTTAGCTAGATTGTTGATAGCTAAAGTACTAGTTTGATTGTGATTATCTGTTATGACCTATTGCCTGCCTGACCATTCTCCTGAACTCTGATCTTGTACCTCGATATTCTGATACTCTGTTGCCGAACCCCGGCTCGTTCCTAGACTCTGTTTCTGCCTCCTGATTTTGTACCTCGATCTATCTGATAACCCGTTGCCGAACCCTGCCTGTACTTTGACTCCGCCTTTGCCTCCTGATCTTGTACTTTATCTGTCCATGTGTGTACGACCTGGCTTGTCCGACCTCGAGAACCGACCTTACTATTGGAGGCGGTTCCCCGTCCTGTCAGTGACACTTCCTCCAGAGTGTCACTTTCAGATAATCCTTCCTACTGTCAGCCTGACTCCTCCCGTCTTGGAGAGTCCAGGTCTGCGGAAGGAATCCGTGCAGTACTCCTGACTGCGCTGAGGCTTTGGCCTCAAAGTGTTACTGTCACAGGAGCCCTAGTGGCTGACCGCACTTAGCCTTCTAAACGGTGCCAGCGCACAGATCGTGCGAACTCTGGTCGCAGTCAATGCGCAGGAACCGTTAAGAATTAGCCGCAGACAACTCAGAAGGGAGCCTGTGAGACACGGGTGATTACAACTTCACCAACTGGTTCAGAGTAAACTGCCACCACCGCGGTTATCATGGGACCGTGGAGCCCACTAACTGACTAATCCTGCGAATAAAACGGTTAAACACACGATATTCTGTCTAGCCAACAACAAACAAACAGTAGCGTATCTTCAGAGACCCGGGATCAGTTCTGTGTGTGCTGATAAGCAGGGTAGCGGACAGTGAATGACTTGGAGAAAGTCGTTTATTCACGCAATATAAATAATTAATATATACAGACAATTATTAAAATCACAATTATTAAGACAGTAATAGCCAGTATAAAAAATAAAAGAAGGGAGAAAAATACTTAGTTCCTGGAAAGATGTCCTTTTTGTGGGAAAAATCAGAGTTCTGGGTTTCAATCAAAGTTCAGAGTTCAGACCAGGTGGATGCCAGCATATCCTCAAGCTGGCACCGATGAGTTCAAGATGTTTTCAGGGTGGAGGACTCAAGCCCGCCAGCTGGCTCTGTGCTTTTGATGAAGCTGGTTTGGGGGTGTGGCAATGCCGGCCCCCTCTGAACTACCAGCAAATGACAGTTCATTCCCTCTGAGAGATTTTAGAGCTAAACTTATGAATTGCTGTAACTCCTGAACCATACACGTTACATTTAGGGGGGTAACAGCTTCATACTTGGAGGAAAATACAGATTAATATGATATCCGACATGGCTAGTGCAGCAGATCAGGGTCCTGGGTAGATTCATACCTGGGTTGTAGGGGCCCCGGGCCCCTCTCGACTGGTATCAAGAGATCCAGCATGACCCTACGGATCCAATGATACCGCTCTCATAACCACCCTATTTATTGTATTCTGTAAATGGGCAAAAGATTATATAGTACATTCATTTCTTCCTGCTAAGGCTGGAGTAAGCCTGACTGGAGTCCAGCTGTGTCTGCTTCTTGGGATCTCCCTCTATTTAGGAACCTTATGGTTCCTGTAATTAGCATCTGGATGTGAAATCAGCTGGGACAAGCTTTCTGAACTCAAGGGTTTGCCCCTGCTCGTTAGCATATCAAAAGAGCCATCCTGCAGTTAAGGTGATGCTATTTCTCTGCTGAGAACGGACTGCAGACCTCCTACACAATAAATCCAGATTCTATCGATTTGAAGCGCAATCGATGCAGAGAATCGAGTGCGATCGCTTTTCTTCACGGGCGGTTACAGGACGCGCCTGCGTCCCCGCAACCGTCCGTGACAGTTACTGTTACACCAAAACACTACACTCTACTCAGGTGAACAGAGGTTAGTTAGTATATTGGAGTATCAGTGATACTGCAGGTCACTTATAATCTGGTATGCATCCGTATTCCCTGTGATACTGCAGATCACCGGTAATCGGATCCTCTCTGTGCTTCACCGATCGTTACAGGATGATAATAAAATCACACAGTAAAAGTGAAAATAAAATATAAGTGAACGGGTACTAGTAGACTAGTAGTATAGTAGTAGACACTAGTAGTTTGCACTCACGCAGGTAACTAAGAAACACCTAGTGTACTACGCTACAAGTAAGTCGTGCGTCAGACAGTCGGTGACAATTACAAACGGTCACACACGGTCAGACGCAATCAATCAATACGCTCGGGCAGGCGACAGACAGACACAGGTCACTCACAACAGATGCTGGTGGTGGCCTGTATGTGTTGTAACTCTTATTTATTACACACACAACGGATGATAATAAAATCACACAGTAAAAGTGAAAAAAAAATATATGTGAACGGGTACTAGTAGACTAGTAGTATAGTAGTAGACACTAGTAGTATGCACGCACGCAGGTAACTAAGAAACACCTAGCGTACTACGCTACAAGTAAGTCGTGCGTCAGACAGTCGGTGACAATTACAAACGGTCACACACGGTCAGATGCAATCAATCAATACGCTCGGGCAGGCGACAGACAGACACAGGTCACTCACAACGGATGCTGGTGGTGGCCTGTATGTGTTGTAACTCTTATTTATTACACACACTACGGATGATAATAAAATCACACAGTAAAAGTGAAAAAAAAAATATATGTGAACGGGTACTAGTAGACTAGTAGTATGGTAGTAGACACTAGTAGTATGCACGCACGCAGGTAACTAAGAAACACCTAGCGTACTACGCTACAAGTAAGTCGTGCGGCAGACAGTTGGTGACAATTACAACAATCGGTCACACACGGTCAGACGCAATCAATAAATAGGCTCGGGCAGGTGAGGTGACAGACAGTCACAGGTCAGGTCACTCACAATGGATGCTGGTGGTGGCCTGTCACAGTCAGTAACTAACTCAGTACTGAAACTAATAAAGTAACAGACTACAGCAGTAATAATTACTTAACCACTTGCCGACCGCACACTCATACCGTGCGTCGGCAAAGTGGCAGCTGCAGGACCAGCGACGCAGTACTGCGTCGCCAGCTGCAGCCTAATTAATCAGGAAGCAGCCGCTCGTACGAGCGGCTGCTTCCTGTCAAATCACGGCGGGGGGCTCCGTGAATAACCTGCGGGCCGCCGATGGCGGCTCGCAGGCTAGATGTAAACACAAGCGGAAATAATCCGCTTTGTTTACATTTGTACGGCGCTGCTGCGCAGCAGCGCCGTAAGGCAGATCGGCGATCCCCGGCCAATCAGCGGCCGGGGATCGCCGCCATGTGACAGGGGACGTCCTGTCACTGGCTGCACAGGACAGATAGCCGTCCTGTGCAGCCCCGATCACCGGGGGAGGCAGCAGGTAGGAGAGGGAGGGGGGAATTTCGCCGCGGAGGGGGGCTTTGAGGTGCCCCCCCCGCCACCCACAGCAGGCAGGAGAGATCAGACCCCCCCAGCACATCATCCCCATAGGGGGGAAAAAAGGGGGGCAATCTGATCTCCCTGCCTGCACCCTGATCTGTGCTGGGGGCTGCAGAGCCCACCCAGCACAGATCAATCAAACCAGCGCTGGTCCTTAAGGGGGGGTAAAGGGTGGGTCCTCAAGTGGTTAAACTAGTACTACTAGTACACAACTAACTAGAATCCCTAACCTACCTAAGCTAGTAGTAGGCTAAGGCTACCTAGGCTAGCAGGCCTAGCCTGCTCACAGACTAACACTAGCCTAGCACAGTATACATATACACGAGCTGACTAAAAACAATCAAAATACTAGCTAACTATATAAGACAACAATAAATGTGTTTAGGTGGTGTTTAGGAAGCAAAACGCTAGGTTTAGCAGGGAAAAGCATTTGCTCAGACACAGCACAGCACTGGAGAATCTCTCACTACCAGCAGCAGTCACACAAGTGCGTGGCTCCGCAACATGGCCGCCGCCTTATATAGAGGAGGGGAGGGCCAGGTTTCCCCTCCTCTGATTGGTTGCTAGGGTTGCCAGGTCCTCGGCAGGAGGACTTCTGATTGGCCCAATCACGTCACCCCCGAATCCCGAAGTCGAAATCGAACCCACAGCTCCATCTGGCCGAATTCGAGCACGTACATTTGGCAGGCTTCGTATTCGGGTTCGGCTCGGATTGCAGCATTCGGGTTCGGGTTCGCATGCGGCAAACCCAAAAAACACCCGAATTTTTCAGGGGAACTTCGCATTCGGGGTCCTGCTGAGCAACCCTGGCCGGCAGCGTGTGGTCGGTGTGGCTGGGCCTAGTAGTGCACACAGTTTGAGAAATAAGCGCGCGCGCGCTGAGAGGCAGAACCTTTATGGCAAATGAGGAAGGATCAGCTGACCAGGCTGGTCAGCTGATCTCAGTGCGAGCGGTGATTGGTTGATCAGCGGTGGGTGGCGCTGCCAGTCTCAGGTTGTCACCATTGCGAATACTTACGTGGAAGCCCTCAGACCTTAGTCAGACAACAGTGTGTTTGAACCAGGAGGACCTGGGAATTCACACTGAGCCAGGAAACTTGTATTATCATTCTGTTATACTTCAGACTAGTTCCAGGGTGTAGAGACCACGGACCTCACACCCAAGACTAGGGAACTTGTATTATCATTCTGTTATACTTCAGACTAGTTCCAGGGTGTCGAGACCACGGACCTCACACCCAAGACTAGGGACATTGTTTACCATCATATTATACTCCAGACTAGTTCCAGGGTGTAGAGACCACGAATCTCACACCCAAGACTAGACATTGTTTGATATCTGTTATGACCTACTGCTTTTCTGACTATCCCTCTGCTTTCTGATTCAGTACCTTCGCATATCTGATTATCTGTTGCCAAACCCTGCCTGCCTTTGGATACCGAATCAGCTTTCTGTCTTTGTACTTTGTCTGTCCGTGTGTTGCCGACCTGGCTTTCCCGACCTCGAGAGCTATCTCTCCCCTTAAGAGATAGTCTCCAGATCTGTCAGTGACATCCACCTTCAGGTGTCACTCACTCTCTGGTCCTTCCTACCTTCAGTCTGACTCCACCCCTTGGAGAGTCTCAGGCTGCTGGGAGGTTTCTGTACTCTCTAAGAGCAGTATTGCCCATACTGCCTAATATCACCTGCTCTGCAGGTGCATTACTCAAAGTCTTACTGTTACACCAAACACACACTATAAGGTGTCCAGAGGTTAGTACTATATCTGTATTATTGGTGATTCTGCAGGTCATCCATAATCAGGTATATATCTGCATTCTTGGTGATACTGCAGATCACCAATAATCAGATTCTCTCTGCGTGCTGACACCGATCGTTACAGAATGGCAGACCAAACCCAAATGGACGCACTTAACAGCCATCTTGAGGCACTCACCACATCGGTGGAGAATTACACCCGAGTGCTAGACAGTCATCAGACCCAGATTAACGCCTTAGCTGGGTCTGCACAAGTCTGTCAGACGGTTGTAGGTACAGTGCAATCTCCTCCAGGTACAGATTTACGTATACCTGTGCCCGAAAGGTTTTCTGGTCACAGATCTGACTTCCAGAATTTCAGAAATATAGTGGTATCTTACTTTGAGTTGAGACCTAATTCATCGGGAACCGAGGCACAGAGAATAACGTTTATTAAGACTCTGTTGTCAGGGGATTCCCAGATCTGGGCATATAGTCTCCAGACCGGGCATCAGGCTCTAACCTCAGTTGAGGAATTTTTTAAAACTATGGCTATTATTTATGATGATCCAGAAATTGCCTCTACCGCAGAGCGGAAGCTTAAGTTGTTGCGGCAGGGCAAGGGTCCGGTTGAAGATTATGCAGATTAATTCAGGAAATGGGCAGTGTCAGCTAGGTGGGGGACATTTGCACTTCTGGACTGTTTTTTGTCAGGGTTGTCAGATGCGGTCTCTGATCTGATGCTGGGTCATCCTGAGCCCAAATCTATTGATAAGGCCATTTCGTTAGCAGTCAGGATTGATCGATGTCTCCGCTATCAGAGGCAGACCCGTAGTAGGAACAATGTGAGATATGTTTCCTATGCTCCTCCTCCACCTGCGTCACCTCCACCAGAACCCATGCAGTTTGGTCGTTCGAAGTTATCCCGGGTGGAGCAGAATCGCAGAAAAGCTGAACAGCCCTGCTTATACTGTGCAGAGGAGGGTCACAGAGTGCAGAGTTGTCCCAGAAAGTCGTGAAACGCTGCCGCCTAGGTGTAGTTGGGGGTAATACCCTAGGCGTGCAGTCCTTACCTCCAGATGATAAGGGTTTGCTTCTCCCTTGTTCTATATCATGGGAGAATCAGACAGTCACCAATGAGGCTTTTGTAGACTCAGGTTCAGCAGCTAACTTTATGGATTATGAATTTGCAAAGAAATTGGGAGTCCCCATTTCTCCTTTAAAACAACAGATTCTGGTCACAGCCGCGGATGACTCTCCTCTGCAAAGTAAACACCCGCTATCTCAGACCCCAGAGTTAAGGATCACGGTGGGAGTGTTACATACTGAGAGTCTACAGTTCCTGGATTTGCGGATGGTAACTTCCACAATCATTCTTGGTATGCCATGGTTACAACTTCACTCCCCTCAGATCGATTGGGCTTCTGGTCAGCTAACGAGCTGGTCTGCCCATTGCCATCATCATTGTTTGGCGAAGGTAACCGTGGGTAACACCAAGATTCAGATGGAAGGGTTGCCAAGTCAGTATTCCGAATTTGCTGATGTGTTTTGTCCTAAGTCAGCGGATAGACTTCCTCCCCACCGTCCCTTTGACTGTCCCATCGACCTCAGGTCTGGTTGTATGCCCCCTAGAGGTCATCTCTATAATCTGTCCGGGCCAGAGAAATTGGCTATGCAGGAGTACATCCGAGAAAATCTAGCTAAGGGGTTTATTCGTCCCTCTCGGTCACCAGCAGGGGCAGGATTCTTTTTTGTGAAAAAGAAAGATGGAGGCCTCCATCCTTGCATTGATTATCGGGGCTTAAACAAAATTACAGTGAAGAATTGTTATCCTTTGCCACTTATTGACGATTTGTTTACCCAAGTCACTAATGCAAAGATTTTCTCGAAGCTAGATTTGAGGGATGCATACAATCTTGTGCGTATCAGGGATGGTGATGAATGGAAGACGGCCTTTAACACGCCTGACGATATTCTAATTTTTTCATCCAACCTCTCAGAGCATAGGAAACATGTCAGATTTGTCTTACAAAAATTGAGACAAAATCAGCTGTATGCTAAATTGGAGAAATGCATTTTCGAAGTGACTTCTGTCGCCTTTTTGGGATACGTCATCTCAACCTCTGGCCTCACCATGGACCCTGGGAAAGTGTCTGCTGTCTTGGAGTGGCCTCAGCCCATGGGACTGAAGGCGCTTCAGCGATTCCTGGGGTTCGCCAACTACTACAGCCTCACCAAGAAAGGGGCAGATACTCACCACTGGTCCACTGAGGCCCATGCTGCTTTTTCCATTATGAAGAAACTGTTTTGTTCTGCACCAATATTGAGACATGAAAGAAATGGAGACGGCACACCAATGGCTCAGCAAACAACTGTATTGAGTATGCAGAGGCACAGACACGACATGTTTCGGGCGTAGCCCTTCCTCAGGTGTGCCCCACCCTACTCCAGTGACACCTTTATACCCCACCCACAGGAAACCACCTGACCTTAGACCTGGTCACATGGTGGACAGCCATCATAGTGTAAATAGTAAACCATATACAAACAAATTCATCATTTGTCATATATCAATTGTCCATTAGTCCACAATTGGGGAACTACACCAAACGGTGTCTACCCCAGAGAATCACTGAGGAAATAGTTGCCCCGATAATTAAATTCAAAATCTTGATACATTCAGTTTTCAGATTTCAATATCTTTTCTAGGGCAGTCACATAAAAAGCCTGTAAAAAGACACATTAGAGAAAACACTTGAGACTTAGGTTTTCATTAAGACCTTTTGGTTGAATACAATCAAATCTCTTTATCCACCTGGCCTCACATTGTAAAAGGAATTTTTTCCTATCACCTCCTCTGGACAAGGCTGGTACATCCTCAATCACGAACCATCGTAATTGGGATGCGCTGTGGCGACATTCTAAAAAATGCCTTGACACGGACGTCTCATAACTCTTTTTCCCTTTCGCAAAATTCACAATGCTTCTTTTATGCTCTTGTACTCGTGCTTTCACCTCTCTCTCCGTCTTTCCGATATATACCTTGCCACAGGGACACTTGAGGCCATACACCACATATGTACTTAAGCAAGTGTATCTACCTTTAACTAAAACCTTTTCACCCGTGAATGGGTGGGAAATACTGTTGCCTTTAATGATACCACTGCAACAATTACAGCTTAGGCATGGTACAGTGCCTCTCCTCTGTTTAGGTACATTGACTTTAGATTTGACGGCAACATCAGATTTGCATACCCAATTTTTCACTGTTTTCCCTCTGCGGTACGCAAACACCGGCGGATCCACAAAGAGTTTCCCAAAGTCGGGATCCTGTCTGAGGATCGGCCAAAACTTCCGCACCACAGAACGCACTCGATCCGACAAGTAGCCATAATCACACACAAAAGGTAACCGATTGGATGTCTTTTTCTTTTTAGGAAGCAACAGATCACCCCTTTCCATGGACCTCACCTCCTCACTGACCTTTCTGAGGGTTGTTTCATCATACCCCTTTTCCAGCATTTTATCAATCAGCAATTCCGCCGATCTTTCATAATCTTCGATTTTCGACGAGATTCTGCGCGCCCGCAAAAACTGGCCTTTGGGGATACCCCTTTTGACTGTGGCCGCATGAAAGCTATCCGTACGTAGCAGATTGTTCCTTTCAGTCGGTTTCTGAAACAAACGTGTACACAATTCGCCATTCTCAATATAAACCGTCACATCAAGATAATTAATATTACTTCCAGACCAATCTGCTGAAAATTTGATTGTTGGATGGGCTAGATTTGCCTCATCCACCATCTCTTTGAACAGCTCCTGAGATCCGTTCCACAGTATAAAAATGTCATCCACGAACCGAAAAAACGTTACGATATGCTTCTTGTACTTTTCGTGGTCGATAAACATTGCCCTTTCCAGGTCAGTGAGGAACAAATTTGCAAAAGAAGGAGCCACCGGAGAACCCATACTCGTGCCCTGACATTGAATGTAAAATTTATCGAGAAAACGGAAATAGTTTGAACGCAATATTAGCTCTAATGCGTCCAGCAAGAAAAAAATCCTCTCATTGGGAATTGTAGTTTCCAATAGTTTTTCTTCAATCCGACGCATACCCTCATCATGAGGGATTGATGTAAAAAGACTCTGCACGTCTAGGGTACACAATAACAGATTCTCCGGAATTGGCCCAATCTCCCTTAACCTACACAAAAAATCTTTTGTGTCAATCAGACATGTTTTTACATCCTTAACTAGGTCTTGCAGATAAAAGTCGACATATTTGGCCAATGGATACAACACAGATCCCATACTAGATACTATTGGACGCCCAGGAGGGGCATCCAAACATTTGTGAATTTTCGGTAATAGGTACAGGATTGGCGTCTGTGGGTTATCCACAGCCAAAAATGCCGCTGTGGACTCATCCAACACACCATCCTCCACCCCTTGCTGAATTAACACGTCAGCTTTCTTTTTGATTTCAAAACCTGGGTCACTATCACACTCTCTATAGTGACCAACTTGATTCAGTTGAGACATCGCTTCTTGGACATATAGGGACCTGTCCTGGACCACAATGGCCCCTCCCTTATCAGCTTTTGATACAATAATACCTTCATTATCATGCAAACTTTTGAGAGCTTCTCTCTCCAACACTGACAAATTGTTATACAATGATTTTTTGTTTTTCCGATTATGCTGTTCCCATAGCAATCGGACTTCATGTAAAACCGCCCCCTCAAACAAGTTCACAGAGGTATTCATTATATCAGGGACCCAGTCACTTTTCTTGAAAAAAGTTCTACCTTCTATCATAGGTTTATCTGCAAATGTCATTTTCAATTTAATAGATCGTACAAACTTGTAGAAGTCCACTTCCCAGGTAAATAGATCACCTTCAGCCGTAGGGACAAATCCCAGACCTTTACTTAAAACACTCAATTCAGATTTAGTCAGGTTATATACGGAAATATTAACTACAGGGTTGCTTACCCCTTTTAGCGTTTCGTAGCCCTCTTTGGATATTGGTCCCGTGGCAACGGTTCCCTGGGGTTCCGCTTTCCCATAGACCGTACCGGAGCCCCGGCTCCGCCGGTGCCTCCGGTGTCTGAACTGGTCTCGGCCTCGTGAAAATCCCAAGAGGACCCCGCACTGGAACCTTCCGGGAGAGTGTCCTCCGTGGTCTCTGCTGGGGTGCTGCCTTGCTCGCCCTGATGTGGATCCTTCTTTTTCGGATGCCGGCGGCGCTTCTCTTGCCTTAGTTGGCTTCCTGGTTGGCGCGGGTGACCACTTCCGGGTTGCGGCTTACCACTTCCGGGGCGAGGATGACGCGGCGGCTTGTCCTCCGGTCCCCGGCTATCTGGATCTTGCGGCCGCCTCCCTCGAGCGTTCCGTCGTTCTTGTTGCCAGGTATAGACTCTGCCCAATTTGTAATCCTCAATGCACCCCAGCAGAGACCACGGAGGACACTCTCCCGGAAGGTTCCAGTGCGGGGTCCTCTTGGGATTTTCACGAGGCCGAGACCAGTTCAGACACCGGAGGCACCGGCGGAGCCGGGGCTCCGGTACGGTCTATGGGAAAGCGGAACCCCAGGGAACCGTTGCCACGGGACCAATATCCAAAGAGGGCTACGAAACGCTAAAAGGGGTAAGCAACCCTGTAGTTAATATTTCCGTATATAACCTGACTAAATCTGAATTGAGTGTTTTAAGTAAAGGTCTGGGATTTGTCCCTACGGCTGAAGGTGATCTATTTACCTGGGAAGTGGACTTCTACAAGTTTGTACGATCTATTAAATTGAAAATGACATTTGCAGATAAACCTATGATAGAAGGTAGAACTTTTTTCAAGAAAAGTGACTGGGTCCCTGATATAATGAATACCTCTGTGAACTTGTTTGAGGGGGCGGTTTTACATGAAGTCCGATTGCTATGGGAACAGCATAATCGGAAAAACAAAAAATCATTGTATAACAATTTGTCAGTGTTGGAGAGAGAAGCTCTCAAAAGTTTGCATGATAATGAAGGTATTATTGTATCAAAAGCTGATAAGGGAGGGGCCATTGTGGTCCAGGACAGGTCCCTATATGTCCAAGAAGCGATGTCTCAACTGAATCAAGTTGGTCACTATAGAGAGTGTGATAGTGACCCAGGTTTTGAAATCAAAAAGAAAGCTGACGTGTTAATTCAGCAAGGGGTGGAGGATGGTGTGTTGGATGAGTCCACAGCGGCATTTTTGGCTGTGGATAACCCACAGACGCCAATCCTGTACCTATTACCGAAAATTCACAAATGTTTGGATGCCCCTCCTGGGCGTCCAATAGTATCTAGTATGGGATCTGTGTTGTATCCATTGGCCAAATATGTCGACTTTTATCTGCAAGACCTAGTTAAGGATGTAAAAACATGTCTGATTGACACAAAAGATTTTTTGTGTAGGTTAAGGGAGATTGGGCCAATTCCGGAGAATCTGTTATTGTGTACCCTAGACGTGCAGAGTCTTTTTACATCAATCCCTCATGATGAGGGTATGCGTCGGATTGAAGAAAAACTATTGGAAACTACAATTCCCAATGAGAGGATTTTTTTCTTGCTGGACGCATTAGAGCTAATATTGCGTTCAAACTATTTCCGTTTTCTCGATAAATTTTACATTCAATGTCAGGGCACGAGTATGGGTTCTCCGGTGGCTCCTTCTTTTGCAAATTTGTTCCTCACTGACCTGGAAAGGGCAATGTTTATTGACCACGAAAAGTACAAGAAGCATATCGTAACGTTTTTTCGGTTTGTGGATGACATTTTTATACTGTGGAACGGATCTCAGGAGCTGTTCAAAGAGATGGTGGATGAGGCAAATCTAGCCCATCCAACAATCAAATTTTCAGCAGATTGGTCTGGAAGTAATATTAATTATCTTGATGTGACGGTTTATATTGAGAATGGCGAATTGTGTACACGTTTGTTTCAGAAACCGACTGAAAGGAACAATCTGCTACGTACGGATAGCTTTCATGCGGCCACAGTCAAAAGGGGTATCCCCAAAGGCCAGTTTTTGCGGGCGCGCAGAATCTCGTCGAAAATCGAAGATTATGAAAGATCGGCGGAATTGCTGATTGATAAAATGCTGGAAAAGGGGTATGATGAAACAACCCTCAGAAAGGTCAGTGAGGAGGTGAGGTCCATGGAAAGGGGTGATCTGTTGCTTCCTAAAAAGAAAAAGACATCCAATCGGTTACCTTTTGTGTGTGATTATGGCTACTTGTCGGATCGAGTGCGTTCTGTGGTGCGGAAGTTTTGGCCGATCCTCAGACAGGATCCCGACTTTGGGAAACTCTTTGTGGATCCGCCGGTGTTTGCGTACCGCAGAGGGAAAACAGTGAAAAATTGGGTATGCAAATCTGATGTTGCCGTCAAATCTAAAGTCAATGTACCTAAACAGAGGAGAGGCACTGTACCATGCCTAAGCTGTAATTGTTGCAGTGGTATCATTAAAGGCAACAGTATTTCCCACCCATTCACGGGTGAAAAGGTTTTAGTTAAAGGTAGATACACTTGCTTAAGTACATATGTGGTGTATGGCCTCAAGTGTCCCTGTGGCAAGGTATATATCGGAAAGACGGAGAGAGAGGTGAAAGCACGAGTACAAGAGCATAAAAGAAGCATTGTGAATTTTGCGAAAGGGAAAAAGAGTTATGAGACGTCCGTGTCAAGGCATTTTTTAGAATGTCGCCACAGCGCATCCCAATTACGATGGTTCGTGATTGAGGATGTACCAGCCTTGTCCAGAGGAGGTGATAGGAAAAAATTCCTTTTACAATGTGAGGCCAGGTGGATAAAGAGATTTGATTGTATTCAACCAAAAGGTCTTAATGAAAACCTAAGTCTCAAGTGTTTTCTCTAATGTGTCTTTTTACAGGCTTTTTATGTGACTGCCCTAGAAAAGATATTGAAATCTGAAAACTGAATGTATCAAGATTTTGAATTTAATTATCGGGGCAACTATTTCCTCAGTGATTCTCTGGGGTAGACACCGTTTGGTGTAGTTCCCCAATTGTGGACTAATGGACAATTGATATATGACAAATGATGAATTTGTTTGTATATGGTTTACTATTTACACTATGATGGCTGTCCACCATGTGACCAGGTCTAAGGTCAGGTGGTTTCCTGTGGGTGGGGTATAAAGGTGTCACTGGAGTAGGGTGGGGCACACCTGAGGAAGGGCTACGCCCGAAACATGTCGTGTCTGTGCCTCTGCATACTCAATACAGTTGTTTGCTGAGCCATTGGTGTGCCGTCTCCATTTCTTTCATTGTACAAGTTTATGCAGGAGTGGTGGACCTGCAGGAGTTCAAGGCACCGGCAGCGGTCTAAGCATCTTGGACCTGACAGGTGAGCAAAAGTGTGGAACAAAAACCAATATTGAGACATGTTGACGTCTCTTTTCCCTTTATCGTGGAGGTCGATGCCTCAGAGGTAGAGGTAGGGGCTGTGTTGTCTCAGCGTTCTGGGTTGCAGGGGAAACTCCACCCATGTGCCTATTTTTCCCGTAGATTTTCTCCCACTGAGAAAAACTATGACATCAGCAACCGAGAACTTCTAGCCATCAAGTTGGCCTTTGAGGAATGGCGACATTGGCTAGAAGGGGCAGAACACACCATTACAGTTTACACAGACCACAACAATTTAGAGTACATTGAGGGTGCTAAGCGACTTAGCCCCCGACAGGCTCGAGGGTCATTGTTTTTTTCGAGATTAAGATTTATAATTACGTACACCCCTGGAAGTAAGAACATCAAGGCTGATGCCTTATCCAGGTGTTTTGAGCCTGAGACAGCACAGCCCTCAGCCCCTGAAACCATTCTCCCTCAGAAAGTGGTGCTGGCAGCCATGGAGACCTGGAAAGGCTGGACAATCATTTTAAGTCCATTCCAACAGGATGTACCAGAGGGGAAGCCTGAGGGGGTTCTATTTGTTCCATTACCTTTTCGCTTGCAACTACTGCAACTGTTTCATTCCCATAATAATGCTGGGCATCCTGAGGCCACCAGAACTCAAGATCTACTGGCTAGATGTGCTTGGTGGCTGTCATTGGCAACAGACTGTAAGGGGTTTGTAAGAGAATGTGCAGTGTGTGCTAGAAGCAAACCCTCTCGTCAGGCACCTTTTGGGACATTACAGCCGTTACCAGTTCCAAGTGAACCCTGGACTCATTTGTCCATGGATTTTGTGGGAGAACTCCCCAGGTCTGAGGGCATGTCGGTCATTTGGGTGGTATTTGATCGATTCAGTAAGATGGCCCATTTTGTTCCTCTGAAAGGACTCCCCTCGGCTCAGGAGTTGGCTAACCTCTTCATCCAGCACATTTTCCGTCTGCATGGCATTCCGGAAAATGTAGTGTCAGATCGGGGAGTCCAATTCGTGTCCAAGTTTTGGAGGGCATTCTGCCATCAGTTAGGCATGGATCTTTCTTTTTCATCAGGCTACCACCCACAGACCAATGGTCAGACCGAGAGAGTCAATCAGTCCCTAGAACAGTTTCTTAGATGTTACGCTTCAGATGCACAAACTGATTGGGTGAAATTTTTGCCGTTTGCAGAATTTGCGCACAACAATCTGAAAAGTTCCTCTTCAGGTTTTTCCCCATTTCAAGTGGTATCATGGAGGTCACCCAAGTTTGCCCCTTTACCAGTGGCTTCGACTCCATTTCCAGCCCTGGAGGATTGGCAGGGGTTTTTGAAGCAAATTTGAGGAATGGTGAAAAGAAATTTGGGGAAAGCATTTCAGAACCAAAAGAAACAGGCGGATAAGAGACGATCTATAGAATGGAGATTTTCGCCAGGGGACTTGGTCTGGGTGTCTACGTGACATTTGGCTCTAAAGCAATTATCACCCAAACTGGGCCCCAAATTCATAGGCCCTTTTCCGGTGACCAGAAAGATCAATAATGTCACTTATGCTGTTGATCTCCCTACCAGCATGCGTGGTGTGAGATCATTTCATGTGTCCTTGCTCAAACTGGCAGTGCACATGGATTCCGCTCCCCCCCCCCCTCCCCTGTGATAATCGATGACCAACCTGAGTTTGAGATAGAGAAGATTATAGACTCCCGGCTTGTGCAGAACTCTGTGCAGTACCTGGTTCACTGGAAGGGATATGGTATAGAGGAGAGAACTTGGGTGCCAGATTGTTGCATGCATGCAGAAGATTTGAAGAAAGAGTTCCATGAGTTGCATCCAGGGAAGCCTGGTGGCAAGTGTCCGGAGTCCACTCCTCGGGGGGGGGGGATACTGTGGGAAACCGCGGAGAAGCCGCCGCGCAGACTGGCGGCAGAGCGGCGAATTCCGCGTCCAGCGCGGCGGTTTGCACGCGGCAGTGTGTGGTCGGTGTGGCTGGGCCTAGTAGTGCACACAGTTTGAGAAATACGCGCGCGCGCGCTGAGAGGCAGAACCTTTATGGCAAATGAGGAAGGATCAGCTGACCAGGCTGGTCAGCTGATCTCAGTGCGAGTGGTGATTGGTAAATCAGTGGTGGGTGGCGCTGCTGAGCCACTCGCTATATATTCTTGCTGCTTGCCAGTCTCAGGTTGTCACCGGTCAATCCCATGTCATCTTCCTCCACCTTCTCCTTCTCCCGTTATCAGCCGTGTAAGTTTGGCGAGTCAGGGTGCACTGCGCATGCGTGCGTGCACCCTGCCATGCTCCCGTGGCTGGAAGCGCTCTGCATCTGCGCTGTACTACTGCTAGGAGCAGAAAGAGAAAGAGTTGTGGAATCACCCCCAGAAGGAGCCTTGTCACCTGTATAGCGGCTGCAACAAACTGTATATGCTATGCCAAAATCTTTCTGCCTATGCTATAGCGCCTTCAACAAACCATGTTTTTTTTAAACCAGATAAAAATGTTCTGGCCTCTGCTGCAGCGGCTGCAACAAAAACCTTTTTTTGAAAAATAGATAAACTAAAGCTCTTTTCATTTGTTTGTGGTGCGGTAAATGCGGCGTTTCTTCTGTCAGTGTGAATGGGGCCCAACCCTTACACTACCTGATTGACAAGTACACACGTCAGGTGTTTTAAAGCACTGTTTTCCACAAATTTAGGAATGTAATTTGATTTCTGCCCTTTAGAGATTAAACACGACTCTGCATTATCTATGTAATTTTACGTGGAACTTTTGCCATGGATCCTCCTCCAGCATGCCACTGTCCAGGTGTTAGGCCCATTTAAACAACTTTTCCATCCTCATTGTGGCCAGAAACAGCCCCTATAGGTTTTAGAATTCACCTTGCCATTGAAGTCTATTGCGGTTCACCTATTTGTGAACGTTTATGTGAAATTCACGTTTGTGAACCAAAAATTTGATGTTCACAACATCACTATCCATCTCCACTTTACAGGAAAAGCACAGAGAGATAAAGCTCTTAACACTACCTTTTTTTTCAGAACCAGATACCTCCGTCCTTCTTTCTTCCACCATTGTCCCTCTTTCAGGACTGATGTACAGATCTTCCCCAGTGGTCATCGTGTATTGTGCTGTGTTGTATTGTGAATCCAGTTACCTAAGTGAATCTTAGGTAACTGGATGATTACATCTCACTGGTTCAGATGTTCCATCACATTTTTCTGTTTACAAATTAAGCCTTCTTTGGGGGTTATTTTTGGTCTTTGATCTAAGGAGGTTTGTATTGATCATAGCGAGTCAACCCCTCTTCCCTGCCTGTCTTGGTGTGTTCCTTATTGCTGCACTTTTTTGTTTGTATTGATTGCATGCTTTGCATTTCTTTACACATATTTAGTCTCCTTTTTCATTCTCTTGTGACAGAATCTTGTCTTTCTAGTTTGCTCAGTGCTATGCCTTTATGTTTATTTCTTAATTTGCACTTGTCAAACCAGATCTAGATGATTACTGGAATAGAGATGTTGTGAACATAGAATTTTCTGTTCGTGAACAGGTGAATATGGCGATCCGCCATAGGCTTCAATGGGCAGGGGAATTTTAAAACCTACAAAGACTTGTTTTTGGCCACAAAAGTGATGAAAAGTTGTTTCAAAGTGTCTAAAACCTGGACTGTGGCATGCCGGAGGGGAATCCATGCCAAAAGTCTTACCAAAAATTATGGAGCTGACGCAAAGTCGGGTATTAATCCCTAAAGGGCAGAAATAACATTATGCACAGCTCTGGGTGCCAGTGGGCTGTGGAGTGTCACAAACAGAGAAATGCAATAGTACTATCAGAATACAGTGAAATAATAATGCAGTGGAGTGGTTCTGTGTCTGAAAATAAATTAGGTAACAACAGTAGTGTTCACACAGTTCTGGGTGTTAGTGGGCTGTGGAGTGTGACACACACAAAAAAAAACAAAAAAACAGGAGACCGATGCACTAGCCCTCAATAGGACTGTTTGGCGTGCTTTCACAGCAAGTGATGAACAAGAACACAGGCCTAGCTAATGCTTTCCCTACCTATCTGCAGCAAGTCTGACCCTGCTCTCACTAACAGTCAGCAGCCAGCAGAAAATTGTTCCAATATGGCCACAGCAACTGCTTTTTGATAAGGAGGGGTGGGGTTCCAGGAAGGGTGCTAGCTGATTGGCTGTCATGTGTCTGCTGACTGTGAGGTAAAAGCTCAAAGTTTAGCTCAATGATGATGTACAGGGCGAATCGAACATGCCAAATGTTCGCTATTTGCAATGCTAACAGCTGATTTTCACAGAATACTGATCGCCAGCAAACAATTCGGGCCATCTCTATAATGGAATGGGATTGGAGGAGTTATCCAGGGTGTTGTCATTCAATCAGGTTTCAGTCAAGAGAAACGGGAGTTTCCACCAAGTGAGGGTTTACTTGCTTGGTGATAAAAGAATGAAGAAATCACATGCATTCAGATAAAAAAAAATAAGTAGTCATGTGCCTCCAGATAAAGTAATTAAGTAGTCAGTTGCCTCAAGAATTAAATATCCAGATGCCTCAAAATAAAACTTATAGCCAAGAGTTCCTTATATATAGGTAGTAAAGTGTTCCCAGTGAAGGTATTAAGGTACCCCGGTATAGGTAAAATGGTGTCCCCATATCGGTAGTAAGGTGCCCCAGAATAGATAGTAAGGTGTCCCCTGTATAGGTGGTAAGGTGCCCCCAGTATAGGTAGAAAAATACTCCCAGTGTAGGTAGAAAGGTTCCCCAGTATAGGTATGAAAGTGTCCCCAGTATAGGTAGAAAGGTGCCCCAGTATAGGTAGAAAGTTGCCCACAGTATTGGAAGATGGTTTCCCCTAGTATAGGTAGCAAGGCACCCCCAGTAATGTTAGCAAGGTGCCCCTAGTATAGGCAGAAAAGTGCCACCAGTATAGGTGGAAAAATACCCCCAGTATATGTAGAAAGGTGCCCTCAGTATAGGTAGAAAGGTGCCTTCAGTATAGTCACCAGTATAGGTAGCAAGTTTCCCGCCAGTATAGTTAGCAAGGTGCCCCCAGTATAGGTAACAAGGTTCCCCCAGTATAGGTAACAAGGTTCCCCCAGCATAGGCAACAAGGTGTCAAGACAAGACAAGGCAAGACAAGGCAAATAACATTTATATCACGCTTTTCTCCTGCCAGACTCAAAGTGTCAGAGCTGCAGCAGCCACTAGGATGCGCTCTATAGGCAGTAGCAGTGTTAGGGAGACTTGCCTAAGGTCTCCTACTGAATAGGTGCTGGCTTACTGAACAGGCAGAGCCAAGATTCGTCCCCAGTACAGGTAACAAGGTGCTACGAATATAGGTAACAAGATGCCCCCATTATAGGTAATAAGGGATTCCCAATATATCTAACAAGAAGCCCACCAGTGGTGCTTGGATACCCCTTTTTATTATCCGGGTTGATCTGGATCCGGATAGTAAACTATCTGGATGAATTTGGATATCCGAATTTGAACCGTTCCAGAATCCGAATAGATCCGGATATCTGACCCCATTACCCGAGTAAATCCGGGTATCTGGATTGAAAACCGGAAGTGGCCTTTAAATTGCTTCCAAAATGCCTATTATATAGTAAATGATTTTTTAAAAGAAAAACAGTAATTGTTTATGTGGGGAGTTATAATACAAAAAAAAATGGCTGTAAATTAACATCAGGACTAGGTTCCAGACAGCGGTCATGCAGCCCACATTGTGTCCAAAGTCCAACGCATAACTGGGACATCACAGTTTTCAGCCTAGACATCTCAAAAAAATAAAAATTGTTTTTTTTCCCCCCAACAAAATACAGCTATAATTGTAGTGGCGTAATAGCTGGTGGCAGACTGGCAGCAGAAGATATACTGTACCTCTGTGTGGACCCTGGCGGTGGGAAACACAGAGAGCAGCAGAAGGTTGTGGTGGTAAAGGGTGGTAAGGCAGGCATAGTGATTCCCAGCCACTTCATGTCCCCCTCTTGCCAACAACAGGGGCCAGGAACTTACCAACCACACAAGTCTGGTTGATTTTGAGAAACATCAATCTGTCCACAGACTGAGTAGACAGACGAGAGCGCTTCTCGGTCACCACGCCACCGGCTGCACTGAAGCACCTCTCTGACAGCACGCTGGAAGGCGGGCAGGACAGCACTTTCAGGGCGTACTGTGCCAACTCACTCCAGATATCCAGGCGCTTGACCCAGTACTCCAAGGGGTCCACAGGGGTGTCGGTGTCAAGCCCGCTGTAGGAACCCATGTATTCTGCCACCATCCGGGTCAGGTGCTGGTTCTGGCTTTGAGATCCACATGCTGCTGAAAACACCTACTCTGTCGGCAGCTGTACTGGTGTGGCATAGAGCGCCTTTGTCAGACACAGCAGGTTAGTTTAGCGCCTACTGCTGCTGGATGTAGGCACCTGCTGCTATGCTGGCTGGAATGTGACAGCAGGGGGGTGGAAGTCTGGGGGGAAGGCTTCCTCGAAGTGCCAAACCAGGGACCTCTGCAAGTCCCTCATTTAGCGCACAGGGTCTCCTCCTGCAGGCAGGAACTGATGTAGCTTCCCCTTCAGCTGTGGGTCCAGCATCATGGTGATCCACATGTCCTCCTGAGCACGCATCTGCTTGACCCTTGGGTCCCTCTGCAGGCACTGCAGCAGGTGCACTGCCATGGGGAAGAGGGACGCCATCTCTGCTGACACATCATCTTCACCCCCAATACCGACAGTGCTTTCCTCCTCCTCATCTGACCCCTGAGCCTCCTCCTGCTCTCTCCACCCCCGCACCAGTGCAGCTGCACTTGGCTGTGCCCCCTCATCTTCAAGGTCAGGGACCTCCAACTCCTCCGACTCCAAGTCCTCCCCCTCCTCCTCCTGCTGCACAGAGGTGGACTGTGCAGATGGCTGCTACTCCTGCTGGATCAAGGCTGTCTCTCCCACTTCCAGCAGAGCAAAGAGGGCATTGTCCAGCATGCACACCATGGTCACCCACTCACACAGCGACGCACAGTCCCGGCCGACCATGTTGGTGGCATCCAGGAAGGGAGCCAGCACCAAGCACACCTGCTGTATTTTTCCCCAATCAGCACTGGGGATGATGTCCAGGAGGTGGGTGGTGCTGGTCCCGGACAAGATGGCTACGGTGGCATTGGCCAGGTACTGGTTGATAGCCTGCCTCTATTCAATCAGACACTCCAACAGGGCCAGGGTGGAATTCCAGCGTGTTGGTACGTCTATAATCAGACAGTGCCGTGGCAGGTTGAGCTTGCCCTGCTCATTTTGTAGGGACGCTGAGGCACCACCCGAGCGGCGGAAATGGCCCACCGTTTTTCTGCCCTCTCTCAAAAGAGTTTCCATCCTCTGATAGGTGCTCAGAAATTTCTGCACTACCAGGTTCAGGACGTGGGCCAGACAGGGGATGTGGATGAGGTTTCCCCGGTGGATGGTGGCAACAAGGTTGGCCCCACTGTTAGAGACCACCTCTCCGACTCTCAGGCCTCTGGGGGTCAGCCAATTCTTCTCCTGCTCCCTGAGGTATCGAAGCACGTTGGCTGCCGTCAGATTATTCTTCCCCAGGCTGACCATCTCCAGCAGCGCTTGGCAGTGGCGGGCCTTCACGCTGCTCCTAAGTCGGGGGTGTTTGCCGGCGGGTTTGCCAGAGGATGGAACCGGATCAGAGGAACCTGCTGCACTTCCCCTGACCCTGCTGCGGAGTGGCAACACCCACTGGATTGCTGCTGTGCCTGATGCTGCTGTCCCCTCCTCACCCCCTTCCACCAAACACGCATGGCCATCCCAACACTGCACCGCTTCACGATGGCCAACGTTTAGCATGGGCTAGATCATGCGGTGGGTGAGCTGGTCCATGTGACCATGGACTCCTGGAGCCCGCCGCAAAACACCCCCGCCTCAGCAGCAGTGTGAAGGCCCGCCACTGCCAAGCGCTTCTGGAGATGGTCAGCCTGGGGAAGTACAATCTCATGGCAGCCAATGTGCTTCACTACCTGAGGGAGCAGGAGAGGAGTTGGCTGACCCCCAGAGGCCTGAGAGTCGGAGAGGTGGTGTCCAACAATGGGGCCAACCTGGTTGCCACCATCCATCGGGGGAAACCTCATCCACATCCCCTGTCTGGCACACGTACTGAACCTGGTGGTGCAGAAATTTCTGAGCACCTACCAGGGGATGGGCACTCTTTTGAGAGAGAGGCCAGAAAAACGGTGGGCCATTTCCACCACTCGGGTGGTGCCTCAGCGTCCCTACAAAGTGAGCAGGACAAGCTCAACCTGCCACGGCACCGTCTGATTATAGACGTTCCAACACGCTGGAATTCAACCCTGGCCATGTTGGAGTGTCTGGTTGAACAGAGGCAGGCTGTCAACCAGTACCTGGCCAATGCCACCGTGGCCGCCACCTTGTCCGGGACCGGCACCACCCACCTCCTGGA
Source organism: Hyperolius riggenbachi (assembly GCF_040937935.1). Taxonomy (NCBI): domain Eukaryota; kingdom Metazoa; phylum Chordata; class Amphibia; order Anura; family Hyperoliidae; genus Hyperolius; species Hyperolius riggenbachi. The sequence goes on from NC_090652.1 coordinate 65,118,281, forward strand.
CATCATCCTCAGTGCTGATTGGGGAAAAATGCAGCAGGTGTGCTTGGTGCTGGCTCCCTTCCTGGATGCCACCAACATGGTCAGCCGGGACCGTGTGTCGCTGTGTGAGTGGGTGACCATGGTGTGCATGCTGGACAAGGCCCTCTATGCTTTGCTGGAAGTGGGAGAGACAGTCTTGATCCAGCAGGAGTAGCAGCCACCTGCACAGTCCACCTCTGTGCGGCAGCAGGAGGAGGAGGGGGAGTACTTGCAGTTGGAGGTGTTGGAGGTCCCTTACCTTGAGGATGAGGAGGCACAGCCAAGTGCAGCTGCAGTGGTGCGGGGGTGTAGAGAGCAGGAGGAGGCTCAAGGGTCAGATGATGAGGAGGACAGCACTGTCGGCTCTGGGGGTGATGATGATGTGTCAGCAGAGATGGTGTCCCTCTTCCCCATGGCAGCGCACATGCTGCAGTGCCTGCGCAAGGACCCAAGGGTCAAGCAGATGCGTGATCGGGAGGACATGTGGATCACCATGATGCTAGACCCATGGCTGAAAGGGAAGCTACATCAGTTCCTGCCTGCAGGAGGAGACCCTGTGCACCGAATGAGGGACTTGCAGCGGTCCCTGGTTCGGCACTTGGAGGAAGTCCACCCCCCTGCTATCACAGTCCAGCCAGCACAGCAGCAGGTGCCTGCGTCCAGCAGCAGTAGGCACCCAACAAACCTGCAGTCTCTGACAAAGGCGCTCTACGCCATGGCGGTACAGCTGCCAACAGAGGAGGTGCCTGCAGCAGCATCTGACTCTAAAAGCCAGAACCAGCACCAAACCCGGATGGTGGCTGACTACATGGGATCCTACAGCAGGCTTGACACCGACACCCCTGTGGACCCCTTGGAGTACTGAGTCAAGTGCCTGGATATCTGGAGCAAACTGGCACAGTACGCCCTGAAAGTGCTGTCCTGCCCGCCTTCCAGCGTGCGTTCAGAGACGTGCTTTAGTGCGGCCGGTGGCGTGGTGACCGAGAAGCGCTCTCGTCTGTCCCCCCAGTCTGTGGACAGATTGATGTTTCTCAAAATTATCCAGGCTTGTGTGGTTGGAGTTCCTGGCCCCTGTTAGTGGCAAGAGGGGGACATGAAGTGGCTGGGAATCACTATCACTGCCTTACCACCCTTTACCACCACAAACTCCTGGCTCCGTCTTGACTAATAAGCCTAGTTCACATTTTTTTTACAGCCGTGGTACCAACACTAGGTGCCATGGTGGACTACCTATGCTGCCTGCCACACGTTACACTCTTTCTTCTCCTCCTATCTCTTGCTGCCTGTGCGGCTCCCACCATGAGGGTGCCACAGGCCACTGCTGCTGCTACCACCTAACCTATATGTAATACAAAACACAATTGTAATGTTCTAACTGTGCCGTGGTACTCCTCCTGCTGCTCCTGTCTGTGGTACCCACCACCACCAGGGTCCACACAGACCTATATCTTCTGCTGCCAGTCTGCCACCAGCTACTACACCACTACAATAGCTGCATCTACCTACTTCTCCTGCTGCTCCTGTCTGTGGTACCCACCACCACCAGGGTCCACACAGAACTATATCTTCTGCTGCCAGTCTGCCATTGCCACCCGCTACTACACCACTACAATTAGTGATGCTCATCTGAGCTAGGATATCCGAGTTACTCGGATATCCTAGCTCTTTTTTCACTATTCGAGCTCGAATACCGAGCTCGAATAGTATTAGCTATCCGGGCTGTGCTATCCGAGTGCACTCGGATAGCAAGCTGCTTTCCGGAGATATCCTAGCTATCCGAGCTCGGATAGCTAGGATATCTCGAGTCCTCACAAGCGAATCAGAGGGCTCCCAGCCCTCTGACTGCAGCCAATCACAGAGGGGGAGCCTGGCCAAACCTCCCTCTATAAATAGCGGACGCCATCTTGCCTCACTCGTCCTGCTTGCGACTTACTGACTGATAGTACTGAGAGACTGCTCCAGTGCTTTTTGTCTGTGTGCAAGTGCATTGCTATTGTTCTAAACCTAGCGTTTTTACACTCCAACACTTGATATTCAACTGTATTGCTTTGTATTGTAGATAGATTGTATTTTAGGCAGTTTAGTTTGGGTGATTACGAGGGGGACTACGGAGGGAGAGAGACTGTCACTGGTGCTGCTGCAGGCCTGCAGCCAGCAGCTAGGCCCTGTGCCTAGGCAAGGCAGCCTGCCCTGCTCTGTGCTCTAGTCTCTAGTTGCCTTACCTGTGCTCTCACCTGTCCTACTCTACTCCTGTACTACTACTACTTCTGTGTTAGATAGATTTGTACTATTTTGTAGTTAGCAAGGCCCAGCTTTACTGCTATACCTGTCCTGCTGTATCTGCTCTCTGTAATCTAGTCACACATGTTCTATTATTTAGCTAGATTCTTCAATTGTTTAGTTAGTAGTACTGTAATTTACTGTACTCTAGTCTGTGTATAGGCACCGTCCGTCACCGCGTTACCTAGGGTCTTTGTGTGCGCAGTGCACGTCTGCGCTGTCCGCACCCTCTCGTTAGTGCTACACCCGTCCTATTGTTTATATATTACTTCTATTGTGTATTCGCTGACTTGTACTGTAGTCTGTGTATAGGGACACCGTCAGTCAGCGTCAGCTAGGGTCTTTGTGTGCGCAGTGCGCACTCTCTCGTTAGCGCTACACCAATCTCTGCTGTAGAGTACACCTGTCCGTCACCTCACACACCCACCACCACCAGTCCCACCCCATTAAAGTACCCCACTTGTCCCACCCGCCTTTACATACATACGTTTTTTTTTTCATTTGTATAATATTGAAAATATACAATGTCTGGCACTGGCAGCCGCGGTTTGGGCAGGGGCAGCAAGGGCAGCAAGGGCATCGCCAAGAGAGGAGGTCGTGGGCGTGGCAGCCGCGCCACCACCACCATGCCCAGTTCTGCGTCTGCACCAGTGGCTATTCCGCCATTAGCCACTGGCCGTGGACGCCTTGGCCGCCCAACAGCTGGGAGTCACGCTGCAGAGACACAGCAGCAGCAGCGTGTGGCCCAGGTAGTTCCTCCCACCGCCAGGTCATAGCCGTCCTATTGAGGAGAAGGACGCAGACGCTGTGGTGGAACTGATGGTGGATGAGCAGGCCACCATTAGCTCTGGAACCAAGTCCTCCACCCCCGCCACCACTCCTGTTCGCAAGAGCAGCAGCAGCCGACCAGCACTGCCTGTGGAGCAGGAGGAGGAGTGCAGTTCTCCAGCCCCAGCGGGCGACATCAGCACCCTGTCACTCAGCACCTTGTTATCCCCAAGCGCAGTGGGGTTATGGAATGCTGTTGCGGAAGAATTGGCGGAGTAAGGAATGCTCATGGGCACTTTGGGGGATGATGCTTTGGACAGTCAGACAGTGGTGACTGTCCATCTGCCCATGCATGCAGAAGGGGAGTTTGGGGGATCCCAGCAGGACATGTTTGCGGAGGGGGAGGATGATGATGACACTGTAAAGGACAAAGACTGGTTGCCAGGTCCTGGGAGTGGGGATGTCATCAGCTCTGAGGAGGAGGAGGATGCGACTGCGGGCCTTGCTAGAAGGATCAGCATCGCAGGCATGGGCAGGATCACAAGTGGGCATGGTATGCAGGCCACACAGCGTGCTGATCAGGAGACGAGTTCTGCCAGTGCCACCACCAGCCGCACCAAGAACCTCCCCCCTCCAACCACCACAGGGAGACCAGCGGCAGCAGCACCTTCCAGCCGAAGGGGCAACTTCACCTCCCCAATATGGAATTTTTTCACCCTTCCATATTTGGAGTGCAAGTATGCCACCTGCAACCAGTGCCGCAAGCAGCTCAGCAGAGGGAAGGAGCCCTCTGCGTTTGGCACCACCTCTCTGGTCAACCATCTTGCAGGGAAACACTTTCACGAGCATGAGGAGTTTGTGAAGTTTAAGGAAGCTGGCAGTGGCAGACCCGCCACCACTGCGAAGCCGTTGGTAGCAGGAGTGCGTCAGCAACGCACTGCTCCTCCTCCCTCTGCAACTCCTGCCGCCGACACTGAGGCCTGTTCTGGCAGCCAGTCCTCAGTGGCCTCCTCTTCTCCCTCCACTGCTTCCCGTGCCAGCAAAAGGCCTCGCCAGACCCTGCTCAGCGACACCTTCCAGGGGGTGGTCAGGGTTCTGCCTCCCAGCAGCCGTCGCATGCGTCAGCTGAACGGCTTGCTGGCACGGGCCATGTGCTCCCAACTCCTGCCTTATTCCTCTGTGCAGGAGGGGAGCGACATGTGTGCTCTCCTGATGTGTGCAGCCCCCGATTGGCCAATCCTCAGCCGACATTATTTTGCACGCACGGCCATCCCTGCACTTCACCGCTCTGTGATGGCCAATGTCGGGAGAGGGCTGGAGCACGCGGTGGGTCAACGGGTCCACGTCACCATGGACTCGTGGAGCAGCCGGTTTGGGAAAGGCCGCTATCTGTCCTTCACCGCCCATTGGGTCAGGTTGGTGGAAGGGGGTGAGGAGGGGGGGGGGGAGCAGCATCGGGCACTGTCAGAGCAGCAGCACCAACAACGCAGTGGGTGGTGCCACCATGCAGGGTCAGCGGAACAGCAGCAGGTTCCTCTGATCTGCTTCCATCCTCCGGCACACCAGCCCAAACCCCCCGCCTCACCATCAGCGTGAAGCCCCGCCACTGCCAAGCGCTGCTGGAATTGGTTAGCCTGGGAAAGACCAAACTGACGGCGAACCATGTCCTGGCCAAACTCCGAGAGCAGGAGAGGAATTGGCTGACCCCCAGAGGCCTCAGAGTCGGAGAGGTGGTGTCCGACAATGGGGCAAACCTGGTTGCTGCCATCAGCAGGGGAGACCTGACCCACATTCCCTGCCTGGCGCACGTCCTGAACCTGGTAGTCCAAAACTCCTGCAGACCTACCAGGGGATGGACCGACTCCTTGAGGCAGCAAGGAAGGTCGTGCGTCATTTCCGGCTCTTGCCTGCAGCCGTAGCAAGCCTGGAAGAGGTGCAGTAGGAGCTGCACCTGCCACAGCACCGGCTCATGCTCGATGTTCCAACTCGCTGGAACTCCACCCTGGCGATGTTGGAGCGTCTGGTTGAACAGAGGCAGGCTGTCAGCCAGTACCTTGCACATGCAACAGTTGCCTCTATCACTGCAACTGGGCGTGCCGCCACCAACCTCCCGTCCATCATCTCCACAGAGGACTGGGGGCACATGCAGCAGGTGTGCTCAGTCCTGGCACCCTTCCTGCAGGCCACCAACATGGTCAGCAGGGACCATGCAATGGTGTGCAAGTGGGTCCCCTTGGTGTGTGTGCTGGACAGGGCCCTGTATGCACTGGTGGAAGAGGGAGCGGCAGCCTTGGACCAGCAGGAGCTGCAGGCAGCTTCACAGGCCACTTCTGAGGAGGAGGAGGGCTTGGAGTTGGTAGAGGTCCCTGACCTTGCTGCTGATGAGGGGGAGCAACAGAGCGCAGCTGGACTGGTGCAGGGGTGGAGAGAGGATGGGGTGGAGGAGGCAGAGGAGGACAGCAATGTCAGCTCTGGGGCTGCCGATGATGTGCCAACAGACGTGGCCAGACTCTTCCCAATGGCAGCGCACATGCTGAGGTGCCTGCGCAAGGACCCAAGGGTGATCCAGATGAAGCAGAGGGAGGACATCTGGATCTGCATGATGCTGGACCCACGTCTGAAGGGGTTCCTGCCTGCAGGAGGAGACCGTGCGCAACAAATGAGGGATTTGCAGCTGTCCCTTGTTGAGCGCTTGGAGGAAGCCTTCCCTCAGACATCCACCCCCACTGTCCAGCCAGCACAGAGGCAGCAGCAGGTGCCTGCATCCACCAGCAGCAAGCGCACGCGCACCACAGACCTGCTGTCTCTGACCCAAGAGCTCTACATGAGTGTAGAGCTGCCAAGGACTAGAGAGGAGGTGCCTGCAGCAGCATCCTTCTCCAGTCACAGGCAGCGCTTGACCCGCATGGTGGCTGACTACATGGGGTCCTTCAGCGGGCTTGACAGCATGGCCCCTGTTGATCCCATAGAGTATTGGGTCAAGCACCTGCCGATCTGGAGCGAGCTTGCGCAGTACGCCCTGGAAGTGCTCTCCTGCCCCCCTTCCAGCGTACTGTCAGAGCGTTGCTTCAGTGCAGCCGCTGGAGTCGTCACTGAGAAGCAATCTCGTCTGTCTCACAAGTCTGTGGACAGACTGACGTTTCTCAAAATGAACCAGGCTTGGGTGGAAGGTGAATTCATGGCCCCTGTTCTCGGCGAGAGGGGGACATGAAGTGACGACTGGCACACACACATACACCTGCTGCTGCTGCTGTTGTTGTATTTCATCCTGCTGTATGTGTCTTCACTGCCAGGGAACACATTACAAGGTGCTGCTGCCCATGCGCCACCAGCTATTACGCTCAACAATAGCTGCATTAATTTGAAAAAAAAATTGTAATTATTTAAGAGGTGTCTGGGTTGAAAACTGTGCTGTCCCAATTGTGTATTGGACACAATGTGGGCTTCACGACTGCTGTCTGGAACCTCATGCTGTGTATTTACGGCCCTGGAACCACCGCTAGGAACCAGGGCATACTATGTCTCGCTGCCTGCCCTCCTGCCTGCTGCCAAATGCCAGTCTGCCACACACATTCATCCTCCTCACGCTGCCTGCTGCTGTATTGGCTCCTGCTGTCTGTGTGTATCCACTGCCAGGGAACACATTACAAGGTGCTGCTGCAAATGCGCCACCAGCTATTTACGCTCACAAATAGCTGCATTATTTTAAAAGAAAAAAAAATTGAATTTTTTTTAGAGTTGTCCGGGTTGAAAACTGTGCTGTCCCAATTGTGTATTGGACACAATGTGGGCTTCACGACCGCTGTCTGGAACCTCATGATGTTCATTTACGGCCCCGGTACCACCGCTAGGAACCAGGGCCTATTATGTCAGTCACATCACACTGCCTGACACACACTACTCCTCCTCCTGTAGCTGCATTGAGCTTCTGCTGTCTGTGTGCTGCTAGCACTGCCAGGGAGAACAGAAGAAGAACTATTTTCTGCTGCCACCTGCCCACCCACTCTCCTACCAAGTACCGACCGACTATTACCACACACTACAAATAGCTGCAAGCCTGCAACTACTTCCTCCTCCTGCTGATGTCTGTGTTTTACCACCACCAGGGCACACAGAAAAATCCGCTGTGGCTTGCAATGTGCCACTACCTACCTATTATGCCATCAACACAAATATAACTATGGTGTTATTAAAATAAAATATTTCCACAAATGAAGTAAAAAAAAAAATATTACAAAAGAAAGTAAAACCAAGACGAAGAAGAAGAAGAAGAAGAAGAAGACGAAGATAGAAGAAGACGAAGAAGAAGAAGAAGACGAAGAAGAAGAAGAAGACGAAGAAGAAGACGAAGAAGAAGGTTACAACAACCATTTTGGACACACCTTCTCATGCAAACACTTTTCATGAAGTTAATTTACTTTTTTTGAGACCTTTTTTATAACTACTACATCACCACATAATCACTTGATGTTTTTCTTCATAAAAAAGGTGGTTCCATGCATCATTGACTTCCAATACAAGTTTTACAAGCTATTTAAGGCCAGCTCAAATATTTTACTCGAATACAGACTCGGATAGTGACGTCGGATATCCGAGGTCGAATCGGATATTTGATTACATCGGATATTGAACTTCGAGTAAATTCGGATAGTTTACTATCCGAATTTGACCAAACTCGAATAGGATAATGAGGTATCCGAGCAACACTGACTACAATAGCTGCCTCTACCTACTCCTCCTGCTTCTCCTGTCTGTGTCACCCGCCACCACCAGGGTCCACACAGAACTATATCTTCTGCTGCCACTGCCAGTCTGCCACCAGTAGCGTTGAGCCGAAATTTTCGAAATTTCTTTAATTACCTTAATTACGCATGCAAATTTTGCCACTACGACATGAATTCGTAATTTCCTAATTGCCATACAAACTGTAATTCAAAATTCCATAAGCGAAATTTCAATTTTGTAATTTGGTGTTTTGTCACAAATTTGTGTTTAACGCAAAAAATCTGTAATTTCATGTTTTCTATAGAAACAAAGTTATTTGAGTTACAAAAATGAAGGTAATTTCGTTTCTAATGGTAACTATGCACATTTAGGTAATGACTACATTCAGGAAAGTCACTCATTGATTGCAATTACTGATAATGTAAAGGCCCCCGCATATGCTTTTGCTTTAAATGTATCAGGAGGCTCTACCTGCAGCCCATTCGAAGATGGGTGCTTTTTGGCATGGTGCACTTAGCTGTCATGTTGAGACACTTGGTTTTGGGCCTTGCAACATATGATAATACAAAAGTCCCTGCACGTGCTATCTCTTTAAATGCATCAGGAGGCTCTACCTACAGCCAATTCTAAGACAGGTGCTCTTTGTCAAGGTGCACTTAGCAGTCATGCTGAGACACTTGGTTTTGGACCTTGCAATATCTGATAATGCAAAGGTACCTGAAAGTGCTGTTGCTTTAAATGTATCAGGAGCCTCTGGACTGGAACACAATTTTGAGAAAGGTCGAATTTGCATGTTAAACATGAAATTCTGATTTGTTTGTATTACCTAAACAATCCTAATTATGAAAAAAGGTCGTGTCATGCTCACCAGCAGGCATTCCGTCTGGCGAGACTTTGCTTCGTGCAAATGAACTCCCAAAGACACAGACACCCAGGAGGATATGATGCAAAGTGATGTTTTATTTACAGTGAAGGTATGTACATCAACAGTATTCAAAGTAGATTCCAGACCGTGCAGGAACAAGCATGCAACATTATGTTCATGAAGCAACTTGACAGGAGTATTTACCTGGGCAATATTAGTAAGTTCAAGTCCACCAGCAGGTATGTAGCTATTCATCCAGAATACAGCATACAGGACAAGAGCAAACACACAGGCTATAACTCCAAGAGGTCAGGCAGAACTGGAGCAACCAGACAGATTATAATCCTAGGACTCAGGCAAGACAGGAACAAGAACTTCCAAGAGGTCAGACAGAACTGGAGCAACCAGACAGATATAAATCCTAGGACTCAGGCAAGACAGGAGCAGGAACTGAGGCTGCACAAACAGGGAGGACAAACAATGCGACAGCAAAGGCTGCTGGGAAGTCTGGATCTTAAGTACTCTGCTAACAAGGCCCTCACCTTGCAGGTGTTCAGACACTCCCATGTGATCTCACTGCAGCAGGACTGAGCCAAATGCAAAGCCAGCCCATAACTGCAGTGAGAAACAGAACTGGGAATCCTTGCACACACACATGCAATTCCATTGCAGCAATGTGCAGACAAAAACCAATGGACAGTCAGCCCATCACTGCAATGAGAGGCAGAACTGAGAATCCTCACAGACTTGCATACAATTCCATTGCAGTAATGTGCAGACTGAAGCAAATGCAGAGTCAGCCTATCACTGCAATGACAGGCAGAACTGGGGATCCTAACAGGTCGTAATTATGAAATTCCCCATAAACGTGAAATTCACGAAATTTCGATTACGACCATAACTGTAATTTTGTGAATTACGCAAAATTTTGTGTAATCGTAATTGGGTCATTACACTCATCACTAGCCACCAGCTATTATGCTACTACAATAGCCTGCCACTGCCACCAGCTATTACGCCACTACTACTCATTTTTTGAGATGTCTGAGCTGAAAACTGTGATGTCCTATTTGTGCGTTGGACTTTGGACACCACGGGCTTGATTCACAAAGCGGTGCTAACCTACTTAGCACGTCTAAAGTCTTTAGACGTGCTAACCAGGGTGCTAAGTAGGTTAGCACCGGATTTCTCAATCAGATCGCGCGCTAAGTACCGCGCGCAAAGTTTTGTGTGCGCAAAGTCCCATAGGCTTTAATGGGCACTTTGCGAGAAGCGCCCTGCGCTCTGTGCGTAAAGTTTTTCGCGCAAAAAGCTCGTTTAGATGTGCTAAGGGGGTTTTTACAGGCGTGCTAACAGTTAGCACCGCTTTGTGAATCAAGCCCAATGTGAGCTGCACGACCGCTCCAGTCCTGATGTTAATTTACAGACCTATTTTTTTTTTTTAATTATTATTATTATACCTCCCCACATAAAGAATGACTGTTTTTCTATTAAAAAAAAAAAAAAAAAACATGATGCTTCATGCATCATTTACTATAAAAGAAGTTTTGGAAGCAATTTAAAGGCCACTTCCGGTTTTCAATCTGGATACCCGGATTTACCCGGATAATGGGTTCAGATATCCGGATCTATTCGGATTCCGGAACAGTTCGAATTCGGATATCCGAAACAATTCGGATTTTAAAAAGGGGTATCCGAGCACCCCTGTTACTTAACAGCCACGCAGACAAGTTAGTAGATTGGACACTGCTTTCTGAAAGTGAAAGTATGCAAACTCTCCCTGAAGTCTTCTATCAAAATACCTGTTTCCTGCTTCTTTAGCTTTTCAGCAGTTTATCTTGCAGGTAAACAGACGGGTGACGGTAGTTTAGGTTTGATTTATTGTTTAGGAATCAGGATTAGGAGCCTGGTGATAGAGGACTTCACTTGCTGTAATCTGTGCCTCCATGCTTTTTCATTCAAATACAAAGCAACAGTCTCATGATGACGGCTTCTGCAAACAAGTGTCATGTTACCAATGTCAGAACTTGCATAGCAGCTGTAACCACACAACATGCTTCATGGTGGAATAACAATAACTCCAAGTGCTCCAGACTCATATCTGTTGTTTCCAACAAGTAAAAAGAGGTTGTTTCTAAATATGCCATTACTTACATTAGATTTTGACAGCCTGGTAGATGTATTAGCAGATCAGAGACGGATCTCTGAAAGTATCCAGATATACTATGTGCAGGTTTGCAGCTCAACAGCTTGGCCCTCTATCTCTACAGTTGTGGCTTGCTGCTCTATGCTGCTTAAGGTGCGTACACATCTGATATTTCTGAACGACTTATCGTTTGAACGACTTGTAATAGTCGTTCAGACATCATGTACACACTGACCAAGAAGTTATTTGAAATGCTAATTTACCTAATTTACATGTCGTTTAACCAACTTGATAGTGAAAAATGGACTGGATAGAACAATGGACTAGATTAAATGACTGATAAAACAACTTTTTGTTTGAACGTCTTTTAGTGTCAAACTGATAGACTTTCGAACAAGTTGTTTGTACACATGTACCGTCTTAACTGTCGTTAGAATGACAGTTAGTTCACGGATCCACTAAGCTGATCATTCAAAACTGCTGCTATCAGTCTAAAGGTTCATACATACCTACCAACTATCTGTCCAACTGTCTGCCAAACTTCTCTGTTAAACCCCCATACAACGTTCCTTGTGAAACAAGTTGAAACAACTAAAAAAAGCATTTTGCTATTGTTCAAACAGCTGATAAGACTGATAAGAAGTCAATCCAACTGTTGGATTGACTTCTTATCAGTCTTATCAGCTTTTTTGAACACTAGCAAAATCCTTTTTTAGTTGCTTCAACTTGTTCATTCTAACGACAGTTAAGTCCGTACATGTGTACAAACAACTTGTTCGAAAGTCTATTAGTTTGACATTAAAAGACATTCAAACAAAAAGTTGTTTTATTGAGCGCGTGAAAGGAGCTTAACAGACAAGTTTGGCAGATAGTTGGACAGATAGTTGGTATGTGTATATGAACCTTAACCATTGTTCGTACATGAGCTGAACTGTCGTTCAAACGACCGGTTTGAACGACAAGTCATTCATAAATATTAGATGTGGGTATGTACCTTTAAACATATGTGCTATAGTGAGTTTGCAGGACTTTTTTGCTTGTTGTGACACTTAAGGACCGCCTAACGCCGATAGGTGGCGACGGGTTTAAGTGGTTATTACATGGAAACGGCCGCTCGTTCGAGCGGCCTTTCCATGTCAGTTCACGGAGACTGTCTCCGTGAACAGTGTGCGAGCCGCCGATCGCGGCTCGCACGCCTAATATGAACACGCGGGGAACAAATCCCCGCTGTTTACATCAATACGGCCCGCAAGGCAGATTGGCAATTCCCGGCCTCTGATTGGCCGGGAATTGCCGTCATTTGATAGGCTGAAGCCTATCCTACAATGTGCAGGATGGATATCCATCCTGCGCAGCTGAATGAGGGAGAGGGAGGTAAGGGGAAGGAGGGAGCGTGGAAAACGCTGCGGAGGGGGGCTTTGAAGAGCCCCCCCCCCGCTCGGCCACAGGGAGCGGCGGCGATCAGACCCCCCCCCCCAGCAGGTCATCCCCCTAGTGAGGAAAAAAGGGGGGAAGTCTGATCGCCCTGCCATGCACACGATCTGCGCTGCGGGCTGGAGAGCCCACGCAGCACTGATCTGCAATAACAGCCCCGGCCCTTAAGTGGTTTTAAAGTGGCAATGGTAGCTCAATTATGGAACAGTCTTGAAGTCCAAGGAGTTCTAGGAATAGACAGACTTTGTTTCCGCTGTACTGCTTACTATCAGCTCCGGCTGCTTGTGTGGGCCCACTTTTCTGTTTTGTCATGTGCATGGATGGGCAAGAGAGGTTGTGTGGTTGGTTGTAGCAGCGCTGTTAATTTTAATATTGTTGTTGGATGCTCCACAAGACTCCCCTGCACTATAGACCCACCAGGTTTAGTATATATTTTTTCCCCTGGTTTTTGATCTCCAAACCTAGGTGCATCTTATAGTCATGAGCATCTTTTAGTTCGAAAAATACGGTATTATGTAATATGTTCTGTGCTGGTCCTCTCTTTCGTGACTGTCTTAGGAATTTTGTCTTATCAGTGTTTATGATCAGGCCTACCTCCTTGGCCTGATTATTTAGATCGATATAGGTTTCTCTTATCGTTGCCATTGTTCTGCCCATTATGTTGATATCATCTGCATAAGCTATTATCTGTAGAGATGTATTTATTAGAATATATGTTGCATTTATAGTTATTTTTCTGATGACGTATTCTAGGTCCACATTAAACAGTGCAGGGGCAAGCTCATCTCCTTGTTTTAGACCTTGCAGGATTTTGAAATGGTCCGTCAGTTGATTTTCTATCCATACAAATGCTTGTGTGTCCTTCATTGAGATTTTTATTAATTTTATCAGTTTATTGGGAATGCCAAACTCCCTTCATATTTCATATATTTTTGGTATTTTAATAGTCATATGCCTGCTGAATATCTATAAAAATGTGATAATTATCAATATCATATTCCCATACTTTCCTAAGAAGCAGGGGTGCTCGGATACCACTTTTTAAAATCCAAATAGATTCGGATCCAGATACCCAGATATCCGGATCCGAATCGGATATCCAAATACGAACTTTTAGGTTCCGAGTAGAATCGGATATCCGAACCCAATATCCGGTCGGATTCTGATATCCGGATTGAAAACCGGAAGTGGCCTTTAAAATGCTTCCAAAACATTTTGCAAGCTCTCTCTCTCTCTCTCTGGGATTTTTGCCATTGAAGGTGATTTTGCCTTCTGCTCGGATATCTGGACTAACTATCCGCCCGGATTTCAGATTTTATATAGGAAATCTGAGTTTGCTCAGATAGTCAATTTGAATTTTTTAAAAATATCCGAATTGCTATCCAAAATTCGGATAGCTGAAAAAAGTTTGGATAAACCCGGATATCCGAAATCCTAATGAGCACTACTGCTAAGAAGCTCTTTGACACTAAAAAGTTGGTCTACTGTGGACCTGCTTGGTCTAAATCCTGCCTACTATTTAGAGATGTCGCAAACATCTCTGGTTTGAGTTCGTGAACGCCGAACTGAACTTCCACAAAAAAAACAGGTGATCCAAGAAAGACTTCAAGGGGCAGGCAAATTCTAGAACCTGTAGGGGACCGTGTGATGCGCGGGCGCCGTCATTTTTTTTTTCATTACGGCGCCCGCACATCACACGGTTCTTTTTTAAGGTTGACTGTTCTTTATTGACCTGAGGAAGTGGGCTTTGTCCCGTGAAACTCGTTGTCAACAGTATAACCGCTTTTTTATACAAAATAAAGGCTCCCTGAAAAATTCATTCTCGTGAGTCTTCTATAGAGGTAAGAAATCTCTATTTTTTATATATATATATAGAAATATTTAAAGATACCAATTGTAAACTATATACATTTGGGCGCCCCCTCACAATCTTAAACCAAGTACTGCACACTTCCCATAGAGGTGATGACCTTGACTACGGTGGACCAAAGCCATCACGAGTAGAGGACCGAAAGAGGGGTGCTACCACCTGGCTTCTGTGCTATCTGGGATACCGAGCGGGAACGGTTTCTTCCCGCAGGCTTATGCGTGGCTGCAGGACTGCAACCCATGTGCATGAGTACCCACTTTTCCAATGTTTGAGCCACCAGGCCTTATTAATGATACTGCACTATTGGGCTCCCGGTCTTCCCTCTCTCAACAGAAAAAGGAGAAAAAACCCCTTCAGAAGTGAAGGAGGGATCCTTGACCTGTATTCCTTTTTATACCGGGTCCCTCAATAGGCTGGACAGCATGAAAGACCCAATTTGCACAAGGAAGGAATGCTAAACTAGTCGTCTCCCCTTCCTCTTCCTCAGTGATGTCACGGAAGGTCTCCTCCTCCCCCCAGCCACATAGAACACCATGGGTACAAGGAAATTTCACACAAGCCCCCTGGGATGCCTACTGTGGTTGTTCTTCCACCTCCTCCTTAAAGCCACCTTCCTTCTCTGACTCCTCTTTCTCAGACAACTCCTCCCTCTGCGTTGCCGCAGGTACATCAGGTGTCAAGGACAAGTCTGGTTCTGGTGATGATGATGCCCACATCTCTTGCTCTTCCTGGTCACACTCCTCTACAGCCTGATCTACCATTCTTCACAGGGCATACTCTAGGAAGAAAGTGTATGGGATCAGGTCGCTGATGGTGCCTTCAATGTGACTCGCCAGATTGGTTACCTCCTCAAAAGGACGCATGAGCCTGCAGGCATTGCACATGGGCCTCTAGTAACACAGGAAAAAAAATCTCCAGGTCCCCATGGCCTGTCTTACCACCGTACTCACACAGATACTTATTGACAAATTTTTCTTGTTGGAGTAGGAGGTCAAACCTGAGCAGCATTGAATTCCAATGAGTCTGTCTGTCGCAAATCAAGCGCCTCCTGCTGAACCTCTGAAAAGCACGGCATGGCCTTGTAGGAACGCCTTGAATGGCCACACACCTTCCTGGACTGTTGGAGGACCTCCTGTAAGCCAGGATACTTAAGCACAAATCATTGTATAATAAGACTCAACACATGTACCATGCACGGCACATGTGTTAACTTCACCAAATTCAACGTCGCCAACTGATTGCTTCCATTGTCACACAACTTTGCTGATCTCCAGTTGGTGCGGGGTCAGCCACTGATCCACCTGTTTGTTCAAAGCAGCCAGGAGTGTTGGTCCAGTGTGATTCTTGGCTTGCAGGCAAGTCATCCCCAAGATTACATGACACCATCGTACCTGGCATGTGGAATAGGTCATGGAGACCTGGGAGAAGGGGGGGGGGGGTGCAGTAGGAGTAGAAAGTCACAGCAGCAGAAGAGGACTCAGCCGAGGAGGATAGCAAAGAGGATGGAGGATGAGAAGTAGGTGAAGAGGAGGTGTCAGCAGGCCTGCCTGCAAGTCGTGGCGGTGTCACCAACTCCACCACACAGTCCACAGTTTGCAGCCGTCAACAGGTTGACAGAATGCGCAGTGTATGTGATATACCTGCTCTCACCATGCTTTATAGACCAGGCATCAGTGGTCATATGGGCCCTTGCCCTAACACTGTGTGTCAGAGATGCTACGACTTGTCTTTCCACATGACGGTACAGGTTGGGGATTTCCATTTTGGAGAAAACGTTTCTGCCCGGTACCTTCAACTGCAGTGTCTCAATGGCAATACATTTTCTGAAGGCCTCAGTCTCCACCAGCTTGAATAGTAAAAGCTAACGGGCTAACAGTTCCGACAAGCCAGCTATCAGAAGCTGGGCAAAGGGAGTGACTGAGACATTGGCTTCTTCCACTCCAAAACTTCCTTGACAGAAAGCTGA
The DNA here is from genome assembly GCF_040937935.1 of Hyperolius riggenbachi. Taxonomy (NCBI): domain Eukaryota; kingdom Metazoa; phylum Chordata; class Amphibia; order Anura; family Hyperoliidae; genus Hyperolius; species Hyperolius riggenbachi. The sequence continues at coordinate 65,134,353 of NC_090652.1, forward strand.
CTGTGGCAGATGTTGACCAGGAACTGCTCAAGGTGAGAGGAGGTGGAGTGGAGGATAGTTGAGAGGGGACAGCAGAGGCTGACGTGGCTGAAGATGCTGCTGGACCAGGAGGGGGAGGGTGTCTTTGAATTTTGTATGCTGATTTTCCTTACATGTGCATCCCATGTGCCTTCGCAAACAGTTGTACCTAGATGGGTGTTGGACTTCTCATGACTCAGTTTCCTTTGGCAGAGGTTGCAAATGGCATTGCTGTTATCAGAGGGAGACACACAAAACAAATGCCACACTGGTGAGCTTTGGAATGATGGCTTTCTGGTGGTGGCAACAGCAGGCATTGATGGGCATGTTGGCTGGCTGACCACAGGTGCCAATACATGCTGTCTGATAGTGCCAATAGCTCCTTGTGATGAGCTCCCCCTACTACATACAACAACTTGTCTCCTCCTCCTCACTGTCTCCCCATCTGAACTGTCGCCCTGTTCTTCATCTCCTCTTGTGAGCACCCACGTGACATCCATAGATACATTGTCATCATCATCAACTGCTTTACTTGTTGCAGACACCTCCAAAAAGGCACCAACATCATCCTCACACCTTACATTCTTGTGTGTACTGATGCCTGACTGAGACATATCACATCCTTATTGCCTTCATCTTCTGCCAATAATGGTGGCACATCACTAAATTCATCACACGATGAGTGAATAACTCCTCTGATATATCAAGTGGAGTGGCTGTGGTGCTAGTGGTGGTTTTGGCTGCCAGGAGAGTGGTGGTGAGTTGTTGTGGGGTGCCTAAATCAGGAGGAGGATGGTGCGTCAAAGTTTCGTGCGGAAGCTTTAGAAGATGGGGTGTGCTGTGTAAGCTAGTCAACTAATTCCTCTGTATTTTGGGTGTTGATGGTACATGCCCTCTGAACACTGGGCATTCGAGGGCCGCAGCACAACCTCAAGGACACTTGCAGGATGGCCTGCCTCTGCCTGTCATTTTTTTATTTGGGGTACTGTGCCTACAACAAGTGAAAAGTATTGCCTGCAACTGAATGTGGCAACAACAAACACAATATAGGGATATTGGAGTAGTACTCTGCTTGTGTCTAATGTGGCACTCAATTATATCAGTAGTAGTGGGCACAGCTGTGAGTGAGAGCCAGTGGACTCTGTGGAGTATCAGACACAGAGATATGCAATAGTTCAAACACAATATAGTGATAACAGAGGCACTGGAGTAGTACTCTGCTTGTGTCTAATGTTGCATCAATAGTAGTGGGCACAACTGTGAGTGGGTGCCAGTGGGCTCTGTGACATATCAGAAACAGATATATGCAATAGTTCAAACACAATACAGTGATAACAGACACCGAAGTGCTACTCTGTGTCTAATGTGGCACACAATTATATCAGGAGTAGTAGGCACAGCTGTGACTGGGAGCCAGTGGGCTCTGTAGAGTATCAGACCCATAGTTACATAGTTATTTGGGTTGAAAAAAGACATACGTTCATCGAGTTCAACCAGAGAACAAAGTACAACACCAGCCTGCTCCCTCACACATCCCTGTTGATCCAGAGGAAGGTGAAACACCCTTACAAGGCATGGTCCAATACGCCCCAAAAGGGAAAAAATTCCTTCCTGACTCCAGATGGCAATCAGATAAAACCCCTGTAGCCATGGATGTCTTTCAATGCAAGGAAAGCATCTAAGCCCCCATTAAATGCAGGTATAGAATTTGCCCTAACTACTTCCTGTGGAAATGCATTCCACATCTTAATCACTCTTACTGTAAAGAACCCTTTCCTAAATAAATGGCTAAAACATTTTTTCTCCATGTGCAGATCATGTCCTCTAGTCCTTTGAAAAGGCCTAGGGACAAAAAGCTCATCCACTAAGCTTTTATATTGCCCTCTGACATATTTATACATGTTAATTAGATCCCCTCTAAGGTGTCTTTTCTCTAGACTAAATAAGCCCAGTTTATCTAACCGTTATTGGTAAGTGAGACCTTCCATCCAACGTATCAATTTTGTTGCTCGTCTCTGCACCTGCTCTAAAACTGCATTATCTTTCCTGTAAAGTGGTGCCCAGAACTGAATTCCATATTCCAGATGTGGCCTTACTAGAGAGTTAAACAGGGGCAATATTATGCTAGCATCCCAAGTTTTTATTTCCCTTTTAATGCATCCCAAAATTGTATTCGCTTTAGCTGCAGCGGCTTGGCATTGGATACAATTATTTAACTTGTTGTCGATGAGTACTCCTAAGTCCTTCTCCAAGTTTGATGTCCCCAACTGTATCCCATTTATTTTGTATGGTGCTAGACCATTGGTATGACCAAAATGCATGACTTAACATTTTTTAACATTGAATTTCATTTGCCATTTACGTGCCCATATAGCCATCCTATCCAGATGCTTTTATAATATGTCACTATCTTCCTGAGAGTTGATGATTCTGCACAATTTTGTATCATCTGCAAAACGAGCAAAAGTGCTTTCTACTGCATCTACTAGGTCATTATTAAATAAATTGAACAGCACTGGATCCAGTACAGACCACTGTGGGACCCCACTGCTAATAGTCACCCATTTTGAGTGTGATCCATTGACCACAACTCTTTGTTTTCTGTCCATTAGCCAGTTCCCTATCCATGCACACAGACTCTTCCCCAGTCCCTGCATCCTCAACTTTTGCACCAGACTTTTGTGGGGAACAATGTCGAAGGCCTTTGCAAAGTCCAAGTATATCACATCTACAGCCTTTCCAATATCCACATTAGCATTCACTACCTCATAAAAGCTGAGGATGTTAGTCAAACAGGACCTGTCTTTAGTAAACCCATGTTGATGCTGAGACATAAGATTATTTTCTACTATGAAGTCATGTATAGTATCTCTAACTAACCACTCAAATAGTTTGTATAAAACTGATGTTAAAGAGAACCCGAGGTGGGTTTGAAGAATATTATCTGCATACAGAGGCTGGATCTGCCTATACAGCCCAGCCTCTGTTGCTATCCCAAACCCCCCTAAGGTCCCCCTGCACTCTGCAATCCCTCATAAATCACAGCCACGCTGCTGACAAACAGCTTGTCAGAGCTGGCTGTGTTTATCTCTATAGTGTCAGTCTGCTGCTCTCCCCGCCTCTTGCAGAACTCCAGTCCCCGCCTGCATCCCTTCCCTCCCTGCTGATTGAAGGGAAGGGATGGGAGCAGGGACCGGAGCTATGCAGGAGGCGGGGGAGCAGCTGAGATTGACACTACAGATGTAAACACAGCCTCACAGCATGGCTGTGATTTTTGAGGGATTGCAGAGTGCAGGGGGACCTTAGTGGGGTTTGGGATAGCAACAGAGGCTGGGCTGTATAGGCAGATCCAGCCTCTGTATGCAGATAACATTCTTTAAACACACCTCGGGTTCTCTTTAAGCTTACAGGTATATAATTTCCCGAATCTGATTTTTTGCCCTTCTTAAATAATGGGAAAACGTGGGCTGTACACCAATCTACTGGGTCTCTGCCAGTTGAAAGAGACTCACAAAAGATAAGATCAAGGGGTTTATCTATAACTGAACTTAATTCCCTTAGGACCCGAGGATGCATGCCATACGGGCCAGGTGAGTTGTCTATTTTTTAATTTATTTAGTCTTGCCTTCACTAATATTACAATTGGAAGATTGAGACTCTTCTGCATTTGTAATTTGCAACAGTGATGTTTCCCTTGTGAGGACAGAAGCAAATAAAGCATTTAATAACTCCACCTTACCTTAGGCTTTGAGTTCCCACCCTCATCCTTTAGGAGTCCAGTACAGTCCACCTTTCTTTTTTTTTTTCGAGTTGATGTACTTGTAAAACTTTTTTGGGGTTAGATTTAATATCCCTAGCGATTTGATTTCCAGCTTTAATCTTTGCCAGCCTAATTTATTTTTTACAACTTTTATTGCATTCTTTATAATTGCTTAATTCAGCCTCGGCCCCCTCCTGTTTTAGGACCTTATAGGCATTCTTTTTCAACTTCATTTTATCTCTAACCTTTCTATTTATCCATAGAGGCCTTTTTTTATTCCTAGACATTTCATTACCATATGGGATATACATACTACAATATTGATTGAGAATAAGTTTAAAAGCTTGCCATTTCCCTTCAGTGTCCTCCCATTGTAGTACATTATCCCAGTTCACCAAACTTAGTGCCTGCCTAATTTGATTGAACTTTGCTTTTCTAAAATTCATAATTTTAGTGGTCCCGCTGCCCTACGGGCGGCCTATCAGTCACCAGATCAAACGTTATCATGTTGTGATCACTATTTCCTAAATGTTCTTGAACCTGCACATTTGATACATTATCTGGTCTATTTGAAAGGCTCAAATCCAGTAACGCATTCCCTCTAGTTGGTTCCATTTCCATTTGAGTCAGGTAAATGTCCTGTAGTGTTGCCAGAAATCTGCTGCTTTTACCAGAATGGGTAGCCTCAATACTCCAGTCAATGTCTGGAAAGTTGAAGTCACCCATAACTATGACCTCATTTTTACTTGCAGCTTTGTAATAATTGCAGTTCTGCAGCATCATGAATATGTGGTGGCCTGTACCATACCCCAATAAGCAATTGGCAACCTTTATTTCCACCATGAATATTTACCCAAACGGACTCCACATATTCACAATTTTCCTCCATCTCATCATTGAGGACAGCTGTAAAAGACTTCTTAACAAAGAGACAAACCCCTCCACCTTTTTTCCCTGTTCTATCCCTCCTAAACACATCGGGCTTGATTCAGAAAGCAGTGATAACTGTTATCACGCTGTGAAAAGTGCTTTGCACAAAATTTTTTGCGCGTTAACGTTTTGTGTTCGTGTGATAAATTGGCTTTATTGCGCAAATGCGAACGTTGATGTGAGAAAATTTGCGTTGACACACAAACGCAATTTTTTGCGTGCCATAACCAGTTTTCATGCTAAACCGCGTGCAAACCACTTTTTCACACCCGTGATAACAGTTATCATGGCTATCCAGTCATGGCTTTCATCCATGTCTCAGTTATTCCCACAATGTCATAGCCTTTGTCCTTCAGAATTAACTCTAGTTCGTCCATTTTATTTTCAAGGATCCTAGCATTGGTTACCATGTACTTTATATTTTTACCACCACATTTTCCAATTGTGGTTGCATGAAATGGGCTACTTGAAGTTTTACCAACCTCCTTAATCTTTACACTGTCCACACCCCCCTCTCCACCCCCCTGCTTTTCACTATTTATTTACATGTTACCGCTGGGAAAACTAATCCAAAAACATGGCCTGACTGCTATGCAGACGACACCCAACTATATCTTTCCTTCAAGCCTGGTGTGACAGACCCAACTCTAACTATAAACGCCTGCTTACGTGAACCACAGAAATGGATGAATGACAACTGGCTGAAACTAAATGCAGACAAAACTGAAGTCCTTCTGATTGGAGGGCAGAGCATGATAACAAAACAACTTAACTTGCAGTCTTCTTCACCACTGGGAATAGGAGGCACGGATCTACGCAGCTCTGATCATGTGCGTAGCCTGGGAGTTCTAATTGATTGGGATTTAAACTTCAGAACTCAAATCTCTGCTGTGGTGAAATCATCCTATTTTCACCTGAAGAACATTGCAAAAATCAAGCACCTCATACCCCCAGAAGATCTGCCAACCTTAGTCCATGCCTTCATCACATCCCGACTGGACTACTGCAATGCTCTCTACACTGGCCTTCCAAAAAAGGCCTTGTACCGTCTACAGCTGATACAGAATACTGCTGCCAGACTGCTAACCAACCAACCCCGTCACTGCCACATAACGCCAGTCCTGCACTCCCTTCACTGGCTACCTATAGAATGGAGGGTCCTATTCAAGATCGGCCTACTGACATTTAAATCCCTGAATAATCTAGGCCCTGGATACATGAAAGATATGTTGCAGCTACGTAGCAATCCCCACATTCTCAGATCAACAGGTTCTAATAATCTAGTCATACCCAGAGTCCACTTGGAAAACTTTGGTCCCAGAGCCTTCTGTCATGCTGCCCTTACGTTTTGGAACTCCTTACCTTAACAGATCAGGACAGCTCCATCCCTGGACGTGTTTAAATCCAGACTGAAAACCCACCTGTTCAGTTTGGCATTTGCAGAAATATAACTTTTGTTGTGTGAATACTTCATCCTACTAATTACTGAATCTGAGAGAGCCTAAGCGCTTTGAGTCCTATGGGAGAAAAGCGCTATAGAAATGTTATTGTATTGTATTATTGTATAATGTTAGGCTCCCAGTGTCTTTTTACCTTATCTGGTCTACATATTGAGACTTTACCCTCCCGCCTTCCACCAGATCCTAGTTTAAAATCTCCTCCAACCGTTTAGCCATCTTCTCCCCCAATGCAGCTGCACCCTCCCCATTAAGGTGCAGCCCATCCCTGCTGTAGAACCTGTAGCTGACTGCAAAGTCTGCTCAGTTCTCCAGGAATCCAAACCCCTCCTTCCTACACCAATTTCTCAGTCACTTATTTAACTCCCTAAGCTCCCTCTGTCTCTCAGATGTAGCGTGTGGCACTGGCAGTATTTCAGAAAACACCACCTTGCTTTAAGTTTATCTCCAAGTACCTGAAAATCATTTTTGAGGATATTCCATCTCCCACTAACTTTGTCATTGGTGCCAATGTGTATCATGACAGCCAGGTCTTCCCCAACCCCACCCCATAATTTGTCAATTTTTTCCGCTACATGCTGAACCCGAGCACCCGGGAGACAAGACTGTATGGCATTCACGGTTTCTTCAACAGATTAACCTATCTGTGTGCCTAATAAATGAATCCCCTACCACAAGTATGTGTCTAGCCTTAGCTGCACTCCTATTCCATTTCTCATTGCAGCGGTCTGCACCTTGGTTGCTAAGGGACACATACTGCTGCAGCGTTGCTACTCCACAATCATCCTCCCCAATATTACGCAAATAAGCATACTTATTAGGGAGGGACAACTTGGGACTAGCCTCCATTGATGCTCGAATGTACCCAAATTTGATTCGAGTACATTCGAATCCGGGTCCGGGTCAAATCCGGATTCGGACGTGATCACGACCATAGAATTCAATTCAAATTCGAACTGTGAACACGAATTGAATCCAAATAAGGAGTGGTGATCACAAATTTGAATGGCCTTAAGTCATCTTGTTTTTTTAAAGGTAAACCACAATTAATTATATATGGAGGTGTAATTAAAATAAAAAAAATGTATGGAAAACTCCTTCTCCTCCTCTTCCTCCTCTTCCTCTTCCCCCTCCTTCTTCTTTTTCTTCTTCCCAACTTAATGTTTTTTCCCTCACAGAACTATGTTAAAAAAATTTCTTCAACAGCATAGCTAAATTTGTGGCGTAATAGCTATAGGTGCATGGCAGCAGGGCATAATTCTGTGGACCCTGACGGTGGGAGCACAGACAGCAGGAGGTTAAAGCAGCATCATCAGCAGCAGGAGGAGGAGGAGTGACATGTGGAAGCTGGCAATGTAACAGGCCATGGCACCTAGCGTTGGTACCACGGCTGTAATAAACATCAACAGCAGGAGGTTCCAGACAGCAGTCGTGCAGCCCACATTGTATCCAATACACAACTGGGGCAGCACAGTTTTTAACCCAGACACCTCAGAATTTTTTTTTTTACAACAAAATGTAACTATTGTAGTGGCATAATAGCTAGTGGTGCATAATTCTGTGGACCCTGGTGGTGGGAGCACAGACAGCAGGAGGTTAAAGCAGCAGCAGCAGGAGGAGGAGGAGGAGTGACGTGTGGCAGCAGGCAATGTAACAGCCAGGCCATGGCACCTAGCGTTGGTGCCACGGCTGTAATAAACACCAACAGCAGGAGGTTCCATACAGCAGTCATGCAGCCCACATTATGTCCAATACACAACTGGGACAGCACAGTTTTTAACCCAGACACCTCATATTTTTTTTTTAAAACAAAATGTAGCTATTGTAGTGGCATAATAGCTAGTGGTGCATAATTCTGTGGACCCTGGTGGTGGGAGCACAGACAGCAGGAGGTTAAAGCAGCAGCAGGAGGAGGAGTGACGTGTGGCAGCAGGCAATGTAACAGCCAGGCCATGGCACCTAGCGTTGGTACCATGGCTGTAATAAACACCAACAGCAGGAGGTTCCAGACAGCAGTCGTGCAGACCACATTGTGTCCAATACACAACTGGGACAGCACAGTGTTCATCCCAGACACCTCATTTTTTTTACAACAAAATGTAGCTATTGTTGTGGCATAATAGCTAGTGGCGCATAGTTCTGTGGGCCCTGGAGGTGGGAGCACAGACAGCAGGAGGTTAAAGCAGCAGCAGCAGGAGGAGGAGTGATGTGTGGCAACAGGCAATGTTACAGGCCATGGCGCCTAGCATTGGTACCATGGCTGTAATAAACACCAACAGCAGGAGGTTCCAGACAGCAGTCGTGAAGCCCACATTGTGTCCAATGCACAATTGGGACAGCACAGTTTTCAACCCAGACACCTCCGATTTTTTTTTTTTTACAACAAAATGTAGCTATTGTAGTGGCGTAATAGCTAGTGGCACATAAGTCTGTGGGCCCTGGCGGTGGGAGCACAGACAGCAGGAGGTTAAAGCAGAAGCAGCAGGAGGAGGAGGAGGAGTGACGTGTGGCAGCAGGCATTGTGACAGGCCATGACACGTAGCGTTGGTACCACAGCTGTAATGAACACCAACAGCAGGAGGTTCCAGACAGCAGTCGTGCAGCCCACATTGTGTCCAATACACAACTGTGACAGGACATTTTTCAATCCAGACACCTTAGATATATTTTTTACAACAAAATGAAGCTATTGTAGCGACGTAATAGCTAGTGGCGCATGGCAGCAGCAGCACCTTATTCTGTGGACCCTGGTGGTGGGAACACAGACAGCAGGAGGTTAAATGCATCAGCAGGAGAAGGAGGAGAAGGAGGAGTGATGTGTGGCAGCAGGCAATGTAACAGGCCATGGCATCTAGCGTTGGTACCACGGCTGTAATAAACACCAAAAGCAGGAGGTTCCAGACAGCAATTGTGCAGCCCACATTGTGTCCAATACACAACTGGGACAGAATTTTGTTTTACAACAAAATGTAGCTATTGTAGTGGCGTATAGCTAGTGGCACATAATTCGGTGGGCCCTGTCGGTGGGAGCACAGACAGCAGGAGGTTAAAGCAGCAGCAGCAGGAGGAGGAGAAGGAGGAGAGTAACGTGTGGCAGCAGGCACTGTAACATGCCATGGCACCTAGTGGCGATACCACAGCACAAAAAAAATAAACAACCATGAGGTTCCAGGAAGTGGTCGTACAGCCACAGTTGGGTTCTCACCACAACTCGGACAGCACAGTTTGCATCCCAGACATCTCAAACATTTTTTTTTTTTTTTTTTTTTTTACACAAGAACAGTACTAGTAGCTATTTTGAGGGTGTGTAAAATAGCTAGTGGCAGCAGTGCATCATATTACAAATATTTTCAAAAAAATGTCTTGCTCAATGGAAAATCTACATTAGCAATATGTTGCTTTACAAAGTGCAATATCTGCATGAAATAGTTCAGAGGGTGTGAGAGCATACTTCTCACATAAGTGCGTGAAAGATTTAGTACCAGTGTTAGAGCGAGGTGAAGTCTTGGATTCTATGAAGTTTAGCAGAAATCTACCATTTATATGGGCCAGGGGAATTCAGTGCTCCTGGAAACGAGGGGTTACCCAAAAAAGAGAGGAGTGGTCTGTGAGGAGACATCAGGCAACCAGAATATTTGCAACTATCGCAGATATGGAGAGAATGCTTTATAATAGGGTTGGTAATCTTGGTGCGATTCTCCGGGGTAAGCCATAGAAGGTTTTTTTATGCTGATAGGCACAATAAGTTGGTCCTCAATATCCACCCAAGTGGGTCTATCACTCTCTAAATACCAATTAGTCAGGATGGCCAGCTGGGCTGCTTTGTAATAATGCACAATATTAGGTACCCCCAACCCCCCATCCATCCTTGGGTGATAACGTTTTTTGAATCTTGGTTTCTTAGCACCCCAAATAAAGTTATTTATGTTCCATTGGAGGGATTTAAAGAAAGAAGAAGGAAGAGGCATAGGTAATAGTCTAAAAGCATATAATAATTTGGGAAGAGAGGTCATTTTTATGGCCGAAATTCTGCCCAGCCAGGAGATAGAGTACCTCTTTCAGCACTCCAGTAGGTCTGTTAATTCCTTTGCGAGTGTAAGGAAATTGTATTTATAGATCGTTTCATAAGTGCTAATGAGGTAGATGCCAAGATAGGGAAGTATATGAGGGTCCCAGTCAAATTCAAAAGCATCTTGTAATGCCTGCATCAGTTTGAGTGGAAGGGAGATATTTAAGGCTTTTGACTTAAATATAATTTTTACAGCTAAAAATGTGTAAATGTTATTCTAATTTTCTTATATTTGAAATCGATGTATAGCTAATTTTCATATGTTAATATGAAGGAAAACTAATGATAAGAAAGGACCAAAGTGGTTTTGTGAATCTACAGCTGTCCCTCATGATTTCTTTGTGAAATGCACCAGTACTGACCATGGCCATGACTTAAGTATGTGGGTCCCTCTTTGGCATTTCAAAAAGTTGGGAGACATGCTGAGACGAAAAGGGTCTTTTGGAGCAACAAATCACAGAATAAAAAATGATTATTGAAATAAATTTTTTTTTGTTTTTTTGAAGAGATAGGAACCGTTTTTGTCAGTAGTCGTAGGTGAGGGGCCCGTTCCATTGATTTTATTTCCCAGATCACTAACTGGATCACTAAAATGTTAAGTTTGTATCAAGCTTATTTTTATCTTGTATCTGTGGGTCAGGTTCTGACAATTCCTCTAACTCCAATGGTGTGGAATTCAAGATTCCTATGGAATGAAGGAAACCAGTAGCCAAATGGTGTAGTATCGTTAGCTAAGGAAAAAAATTACAGAATTGTTGGTAGTGGATACTCACAAGAGTGGGTTGCAATCCTATAACCACCGTATGTACATATGGGAATTTAACCATCCCCACTCGGTATACCTGGATCCACCTGGGGCCGGTTAGTCATTTTCCTCCTGGTCTTCTTACTATTTGTGGAAAACCACAAATAGTGCAGATGGATGGCTCCGAAGAGGTGTAGAAACAAGGGGCTTATGGGTGTTAGGGAGGTGCTTAAAACTTTTTGGAATCTGGAGTGGATTATTACTACACAAACTAATGAGCATTGAAAAGAGGTATCTTACCTCTTATGATAACTCAATACAATGAATAGGGCAAGGAAATCTTTAATATGTAAAACATTGGTTGTAGACAACGCATTTCCAAGGTCTTTGCCCTCTTCCTCAGGTCAATCCATTTGATTTTAGTCTTTTTTTTGTTGTATTGACCTGAAGAAGTGGGAAAGGACCAGTGAATCACATTGTCTATCTACAACCTATTTTTTGAATATTAAAGATTTTCTTCCCCTATTTCTGTTTTTAGCCATGATAAAAAGTAAGATACCTCTTTTCTATATTAATTATTCTGTATAGTACAGGTAGTCCCCGACTTACGAATGCCCGACTTGCGAACGACCCTCCGATACGAACGGCATGGCTTGGACTTGTAGTTTTTGAGAAAATTGATTTTAACACATTAAAAGAAAATGGATTTTAAACTTGTATAAGCAGGCACAGAGGGCAGAGGTGACACAGAGGGGGACACTGGAGGCACAGGGGGGCACAGAGGAGGTACAGGGGACAGAGATAGCACATTGTTCCGACTTAAGAACAGATTCAGGTTAAGAATGAACCTACAGTCCCTATCTCGTTCGTTAACCGGGGACTACCTGTAATCAACTCCAGATTCCAAAACATTTTGGGCACCTTCCCAACAACCTTAAACCCCTTTTTTATCTTTATTTGGATAAAATAATGTAAGTGAAGTGAAATACAAACTTTACTAATTGATGTAGAGCAGAGTTGAAACACCATTTTAAATGTAACTACTGTATAACAGAAACTAAAAGGAAAAACCTCCAGCATACCTGTCACACCTCATATTTGTGTTCTCAAAATATGTTCAATAAAAACATTGGTTTCAGGTTACAGAAGTTCTAGGATTTTAAACACAAAAGTCCATGTTATCAGGAAAGCACCACGTCTGCACTGATATTTCACTGAAGCCTGGGCTAAAGGTAGGATGGACTGCTTTATAACTGCCAGTGAATGGACTTTTATATACAAGAGATATGGTCAACGACTACAGGCAGTGCTGCTTGTGTTCACATCACAGGCAATTTGGCTTCATGGATTAAAATGTTTGACATTTGATAGGCATTAAATCAGAATACCAGTAAAGTAAAAGGGGAAATATTCTAGTGGTTTACATGGGGTCATTGGAGGGCAGCTACAACAGTAGAATGAAACAAATATCTGATTAATTCATTTTGACTTAGTTTTGGTCAGTCTATTGATTGGAAGTGTAATCCAACATGTTGGAAAATCCCTGTGTAAGTGCATGTGGGAAGAGCAAAGTAACATTTGCAGGTCCATCTATGTTTTTGCTGGGGGATCCTAGTGAATTGTTGTTTTGCCACAGTTTACAGTTTTTCCTACATATCTCTAACAAACAGGGATTGACTGATGTGCTGCTGTTGGTCACTGCACTGGGGTCCTGCACTTTTAGACCACTATGTTCCAAGGATGTTGTTACCTTCTTCCCATAAGAATAAAACATGTTGTTCTTAGTTTACCCGAGACAGCATGTGATATGGTGAGATAAACATGTGTATGTACAGTACTAAACATATTATTAACTAAGCTGTATTACGTGTTTTATTTTGCTGCCTGAAAGAGTTAATTTTTAGGCATGGAAGTGACAGATTATGTCTTGTTGGTATCTTGTCGGGAATATAGTAAACTACAGCCATACAAGTTTTCCTGGCAGAATACAACTTCTGGGGGCAGGAAGAGATAAAATACATGCACCATTGACCTTTTTCTAACTCTGGGACATGTAATAGGCTGCCACTGATTAGAGACAGCAAAACATTCAACCTATTTTGTAAATGTTTAAATATAAAAGAAAATCCTGGGATGCTTAAAGTCATTTTAATAAGTAGTAGGATAATTATAATCATCATCTTATCAGTTTATTATCACCTAGGGTTCATTTTAAATGTCAAATGTGTCGGAAACATAGTACAGCCACAGAGACGTGTGCCCTAAGTTGTGTGCTTTGCTTTTTCGTGTATAGATTTTTACCAATAGTAACAAACATTGCTGACATTTTTTAATCAATGGTAACACTAAGGAGACAAAAAAAAAATATATTGCTATAAACGAAAGACTTGTTTGACTCTGGCTCTAAAAAAGATCCTCCTATAAAATGGAATTATTGATCACATTACTTTTGAATATACCAATTACAATCATGCTGTATTTGGAATCCCTTAAAAGTACTACTTTTAACTGCCTCCCAGGCAGTGGAGGTAAGTAATAATAGTACAAGCATTGATATTCCTCAATGGGGGCTTTGGGCATAAAATGACTAATGATTTTATCTACATCATGGGAGATTTAAATTATAATTTCTGTAGAAGTACACCAGGTTATTGGACCATGCCAATGCAATAGCTTATGACTGTATGATATACCTCTGAAGAAGTGGTGGCAATACCTGTGAAACGCGTCAGGCTGTAGTTTCCAAAAGCGTGTTTCCTTGCTATATATATTATACACTTATGATTATAACTGGTAAAAACAGAAGTACTGTGTTGTATTTTATATTTTCATAGTAGGACCTATAAACATTTCTTTATTTTATATGATGCAATAAAATGTATGTTTCAGCTATGTAGAGCTGTTTCTCCACATATTTTTACATAAAGCACAGCACTCTTTCTTCTCCTTGGTGTTATTTTCTAGTTTCAATCAGTTTTATTAAAGTTAGCAAATTAGTTACAAACAATCCCAAATGGGATATATATTATAATAGCAGAAAATCAAACAAATGGTGAACAGGGTCCGATATAGATTAACCCCTCCAGAGATGTATGAGAAGAGATAATCAAAGAGATATATAAAACATTTCGTTAAATTTACAGCGTATTATCCTAAGGGAAAAATAGTAGAAGGAAAACAACCTGGAGAGTGGAATCTAACATTTTTATGTTCTGGACCATTTATTGAATAGCAATTATTGCTTAACAGTAAGTGGACAGGTCAGCAGCCTAAGCCAGGATGATCCTAGCCGCTACCCTTCCTGTTCCACTTGAGAAGAGCCAGTGTTGCAGTTTTGTAGAATAGGTAACTTAGAAGCAGTGGGGTTAAATATTAGCATAATTATGTGAAGGAGACGAAGGAGGGAATAATTGAGGATGGGAGGTATGGATTACTCATAGAATGGGGGAAAAGGGCAAGTTGTTAAATACCATCTCATGATTTGGAAGATCAGCTAAAGTACATTGTATAGTGAAGACCCCTATTGTCTGCATAGCATATCCAGGGATCCCATGTTTTTTGAAAATAATCTATTCTATCTGAAGATATAGCTAACATTCTCTCATAGATCATTATTTGATGAATTCTATTAGTAAGAGGTCTAATTGGTAGAGCCGAAGACTTCCAATTGGCAGCTAAATATGATTTGGCTCCCATAGCGATGTATTGAACCAATTTATGGGCCTGATGAGTGAAATGTAAAGGTTTATGTCCCAAAATCAGGATTGCCGGATCAAGTCCTATCGTGAGTGAGGTAACTCTGTGAATTAATGTTGTAACTTTGTTCCAATAGGATGTGACTAGTGGGCACGACCACCACATATGAAGGAAGGTGCCAACACCTCCACAGCCTCTAAAGCATAACGGGGAGGGGTTTAGATTGGCCTTATGGAGGCGGTGTGGGGTGATGTAGGCCTTATGGAAGACTTTGATATTTGTCTCTATTAGAGAATAGTATAGACTTCCTTTCGTTAGGGTAGTGAGGCACTCCAACCAGTCCTCCTGATCAAGAGAGACCCTAAATTCCGTGGCCCAAAATTTTTTTATCTGCTCAATTCCTGAGGAGCTATTATCTAGGATAGTGGCGTAAAGTTGGGAAATAAGTCCCCCTTCTAAGGGAGAATTAGTTACCCAGGTTTCAAAAAAGGTTCTCTGAGAGGTATAACCGCGGGGAGCGATTGATTTAAAAAAATGGAGGATTTGGGCAATTTGGAATGAGTGTTTTGGTGAAAGATCTGCTTTCTCGAGAACCTCTTGGCAGGTGAGTAATCTACTCCCTGACCAAAACGCTGATAGATTTGTCATATTTCTATGGGCGGTCCAGGAGAAGTCCTGGAGGTAACCAGGGGGAAAGTCGGGATTCCCTAGTAAAGGTGTTAATGGGGAGGGACTGGAGGATAGTCCCAAATGCTCCCTGGACCTTTTCCACAGCTGAAGTGTTAAAAAGGTAGAAGGGAGAACACGATTTGAAAGAGATGGCCAAGGAATTGAGGACCAAACCAGGGACTGTAGCTTATATGGTTCACAGAGAGATACCTCCAGATCTACCCACAATGGAGCTTTAGGCCCAGCAAAAATAGGAGCAACCAGGGCCAGTTGTGCTGCCCTATAGTATCCATATAGGTTTGGAAGCGATAGGCCCCCTTTAGCTCTGGGCTGAAACATGTTTGCACGTTGGACCCTAGGTCTCTTATTTGCCCAAACAAAGTTAGAAATGTCTAATTGGAGCTTATGAAGATCAGATTTTTTAACCAGACAAGGGAGGGTCCTAAATAGATACAATATTTTTGGTAACAGAGTCATACGGACTGAATTTATTCTCCCCAGCCAGGATATCGAGCAGCGATGCCACTCCCTCAACAATCCTCGCAAGTTAGGGATCATTAGGCCATAATTATATTTGAATAAGTCAGAGTATGATCTTGTGATCTTCACACCTAGATATTTTATATAGTGTTCGCAATACTATAGGTTGAATTTAGCAGCTAGCATTTTAGCCTGATAGTTGGTATAATTGCAAGTTAGCATCTCAGACTTCTTTAAGTTAAGGCATAGGCCTGAGATGTTCCCAAATGCATCCATAAGTTGGAATACAGATGGAAGAGAATTCTGAGGTTCTGAAACTGTTAAGGCTAGGTCATCTGCAAAAAAAGCAGTCTTGTACTCCGTCTTTCCTACTACATACCCCTTAATTTCGGGTGTTTTCCTGATCATTAGGGCTAGGGGCTCTATCGCAAGAGCGAAAAGGGCTGGGGAGAGTGGGCATCCCTGCCTAGTTCCTCTTGTTATAGGTATTGGGATTTGGGTTGGAGATGGGATTTTAAGTGTTGCTGAGGGAGATGAATAAAGAACCTGTATGGCTGAAAGAAAGTCACCCCTAATTCCGAATTTTTTAAGTGTAGCTAACATATAGGGCCATTAAAGGCTATCAAAGGCCTTTTCGATATCCAGGGCCACTACTGCTAATTTATTGGTATGCAAATTTGCGTGGGAGATAATATCAATAATTCTGCGAACATTGTCTGTGGCCTGACGGGATGGGACAAAGCCCACTTGGTCCTTATGAACCATATCAGGAAGGAATGTATTGAGCCTAGTTAGAAGAACTGAAGTTAGGAGTTTGTAGTCGATGTTGAGCAAAGATATAGGCCTGTAATTTTTAGGCGTTAGTGGATCCTGACTATCTTTAGGGATGACTGCTATCTGAGCAGCTAAGAATTCAGGAAGGGTATTGTGTCCTTTCATAATGGAGCCATACAGTCTCTTCAGGTAGGGTACTAATAAATATTTAAACTTTTTGTAGTATAGGCCCGAGAGCCCGTCTGGGCCTGGTGCTTTTCCAGCTTTAAGTTTTTTTATGGCCTCTAAAATTTCCTCTTCCGAGATACCTGAGTTGAGGAGTTTTCTAGAGTTATCTGTCAGGTAGGGGAGATTAATGCCAGATAGAAAAGCAGCAGCTTCCTCCTCCGTAGGCATCTGGGATGGATTAGAAAGCTTATGGTAGAATGTATGGAATGTCTTATATATTAACGCAGGATCAGTGGTCTCCCTACCGGACTCCAATCTTACTTTGTGGACTCTGTTTATTTGTTGTTGAGCTTTCAGCTTAATAGCAAGCCATTTATCTGGTTTATTTAAATATTTGTGGAATTTAGATTTAGTCCACCTAAATTGCTTTTCAGTCATATTTGAGAGAACTATGTCTAACTGAAGCTTGGTGTCAGATATTAATTTGCGTAGGTAGGGTGTAGGAGAGGTCTGAAATGCTCTATTTAGACGAGTTAGCTTGGTTTCTAAATTATATTGGATTTCTGTACGCTTGCGTTTCTGCTGGGAGGATAGTTTTATTATTTCACCTCGTACAGAAGCCTTGTGGGCACACCAAAGTACATCTGGTTTAATCTCTGGAGAGTCATTCAGCCTAAAGTAGTCCGAAAGATGCTCAGAAATTCGATTTGTATTAGAAGAGTCATATAGAAGAGCTTCATTTAACCTCCAGGTTCTGGCAAAGCGTAAAGAAATAGTGTCCTCTAATGCCACTAGAACAAAGTCATGATCTGACCAGGATACAGGTATGTATCTTGCGTAGATTAAATTAGGTAAAGTTGCTGAGGTTGCAAGGATGGCATCAATACGCGAGTGGGTCCCGTGCTGGGGAGAATAATATGTGTAACCCCGGTTAGTTCCATTAAATTCCCTCCAAGTGTCTGATAAGGTCAAGAGCTTAATATAATGGTTCAGTTTGGATCTCTGTACTTTAGTCAGTCTGTCTCCAGATCGGCTAGAGGAGTCTAACAAGCAGTTGAAATGTAGATTGAAGTCCCCTGACCAAAAGATAGTTCTCAAATCAAGAGAGAGAATCTTCTGGGCACAGGCGATAAATGATTGTACTGGGTTAGCTGGATGGGCATATAGGTTAACAATTCCTACTGTTTCAGAGTGTAAATTACCCACAAGAATGAGGAAGGTTCCAGAGCCATCCCTGTGTGACTCAGTTATTTGAATGGGGCAGGAATTATGAATTAAAGTGGCGACCCCCTTAACTTTCTTATTGGGTGAAGAAGATAAGTAGCATCTCTTATATTGGGAATGAAAAAATTTAGGATAGGAGGCTTCAGTAAAATGAGTCTCCTGCAGTGTTATGATGTCAGGTTTGTGGCGTAGGTAGCTCTGGAAAGCCTTCCCCCTCTTAGAGGGGATATTAAATCCTCTCACATTGTGAGAAAGTATCTTAACCATTATGATTCATATAAAGCAAGCCCAAGTGTACCCTTTGACAATCCCGCTGAGAACCCCCTCCCCCCCCCCTTCCCTCCCTCGCCATCCCTCCATATAGCAAATAAAGTACTGCAAACCCCAAACAGTGGTCTTTTTCCTTTCGTACCTAAAATATAAGCAAGAACATATAAAGGCAAGTGGAGATCCAAATCTCCTTCAGAGGTTAGGGGAGCTGGGCAGCCCGAAGGGGTGACCAGATCAGCCAACCACATTTTCAGGGAGCAACAAAGAGACGTAGCTAGGTGAACAACTATAATGAACTTAGAAAACATCCTGAAATCAACAGCTGTAGGCTAAGAACCTGTGGTGCCAGAGTGGATCACCTGGGGAAAAGAGAAGCAAAAATGATTCCCAGCTAGGTATAAGTTCCATAGTTAGATCTAAATGGAAAAGAGACCGCAGGTTTTCCATTAGAGTAGGTCGGAATCAAGTTCAGGTATCCTGCAATGTGGAAGGGAGATCAGGAGCCTGTTGTTGTCTGATCCTCTTTCTGTTCTTCACCTCTGACCAAGCTCTGGTCGGTTTCGGGTCCCGTAGAGGCAGAGGGGGATCGGAAGCAGGAGGTAAATCAAAGCTGCAGGTAGTGAAGGCCTTCCTAGCTTCCTCCAGGGATCTGCATACGTGGGCTCTATTATTGTATTGAAACTGGAGGGCAAAGGGGAAACCCCATCTGTAACGGAGGCTTTCTCTGGAGAGGATCTCTGTGTAAGGCCTCATTTCCCTCCGTCTGGCCAGAGTAAGGGGAGAGAGATCAGCAAAGAGCTTAACTGACTCGGAAAGTCCAGGAAGGGCGGACAGGTCTCGGGCCGCTAGCAATACTGCATCCCTGGTTTCCTCATGAAGAAACTTTAAGACAATGTCTTTTGGGAGATCCGTATTCCGCGGTTTATTGAACGCTCTGTGTATGCGGACAATATGGAATTCTTCCTGGGGCTTCTCCGGCAAAAGATCTGTGAAAAGTTTCATAGCCATATTCTTGAGATCCGTAACATCCTCCGACACTCCTCTAATTCTGATGTTAGCTCTACGTGACCTATTTTCAAGGTCTTCCATCTTAAGTTCCATCATGTCTATTTTAATATCCTGGGCTTCTATCCTGGCCTTGTCCGCCGTCCTCGCATCTGCCATTTCATCTGACTGCTTCTCAAGGTAATCAACCCTCTCCCCTATTTCATCTATCTTGGCTGATAGATCACTCACCGCAGCAGATAGCTCCTTACGAAACATCATTTTAATGTTCTTATAGAGCTGGACTAGGTTGATTTCCTCTGTCAGCGAGGCCTGCGAACCAGTCGGGGAGCTCGGATTCGGGTTCTCCGCTATAGCTTTTTTAGGGGCGGACGCCATCTTGGAAGCGCGCGATGGCGTCTGCTTAGGCCCAAACAGCTCCGGGATAGTGCTCTGGGACGCAAGAGGCTTCTGGACAGACTTCGTGCTCCTGGTCGTTCTCCCAGACATCTAGAGCATTGGTCAATGGTAGGCTGGGGATCTTCAGCTGTGATTAGCTAGTGAGAGGTTGGGTTATCTCACCCGGCGAGACGGAGCTCAGTAAAGCTGCATCCGCTCGCTACGACGTCGCGCATGCGCCCCTCCTTGGTGTTATTTTCATGTAATAATTGGGATAACAAGAAGGACATTCCAAAACCTTTGAATACTGGAGAGACTGCGATTTCATGCACAAACACAGTGATTCTCTGAGCATACCTATGGAGCATGCTGAGGGCCACACCCAGGTAGGCAATATGTGGGTCACCCCAGCACTTGATGTTTTGTACTAGCAACAGAGGAACAGAGTGAGCTGCTGACTACAGAGTACTAGCCCACACCGACCGTTAGACCATTAGTACTATATTTGTCCATTTAAATTGCTCAGTGGTGTTGATCCAGGGATTTTATCTGATTGCCATCTGGAGTCAGGAAGGAATTTTTTCCTTTTTGGGGCTAATTGGACCATGCCATGAAAGAGTATCCCCCTTTCCATTTCTTTTTATTTTTCTTTATAAATTGCATTGTGTATTGTGCTATGTCTGGCAGGGGCAGAGGCAGCAGGAGAGGCAGCACCATGGTGGCTGCCGGCAGGTCTGTGGCTGGTCCCCTGCCAGCCACGGGATGCTCAGCTTTGGGGGTGAGAGCATAGAGGCGCATTGCAGAGGTGTGTTGCAGAGGCGCATCACTTTGCTCCTATTTTTGGATAGCGTTGACAGGAGTTGCAGGCCAACAGTTCCACACAGACCTCCACTGTCACCAGCACTCCTGTGAGCAGCAGCAGCAGATGCTTCCCGCTGGAGGTCACGTCAACCTCAGTGGCTAAACAGCCCTCATTGGGCAAAAGTTCACTCCACTTCAGTCCAGCGTTGGAGAACACATTGGGCTTGATTCACAAAGCGGTGCTAACTGTTATCACACCTGTGAAAAGCCCCTTAGCACGTATAAAAGAGGTTTTCGTGCGCTAATTTGCGTGCAAAATGCATCGCGTGCAAAGTTATGCACACAAAGTTTTGTGCGCACACTACACAGAGCGCAGGGCATGCCGCACGAAGTGCCTATTAAAGCCTATGGGACTTAGCGCACGCATAGGACTTTGCGTGCAGTACTTAGAGCGTGATCTGATTGAGAAAACCAGTGCTAACCTACTTAGCACCCTGGTTAGCGCGCCTAAAGACTTTAGACGTGCTAAGTAGGTTAGCACCGCATAGTAAATCAAGCCCTTTGAGGCCTGTTGTGCAGGAGATGGAGCAGATTGTGGGGCCTGTCAGCCAGGAGGCTCTGGAAGTGGATGAGACAGAGCTAGGGGATGTTGGGGCTGAAGAGGTGGTTAAGTGATCAGAGGAGATGTTTGGAGAGGAGGAGTTTGAGGAGGAGGATGATGAGGTTCTGGACCATCTCTACAAGCCACCACAGTTCTCCCTCGAAGGCAGCTCAGAGGAGGAGGAGGCTGCGACAGAGAGGGGCAGCATGTCGGCCAGGGACAGGGTAGCCAGGAGCAGCATGGTAGCCAGGAGCTACAGCCCGCTGCTTCAGCCACCACCACCACCAGTCAACCCCCAACCAGTGTGAGACAACATCCACCCATAGGGGGGTGTTCACATCCCCAATTTGGAAATATTTCCAAGTGCCCACACTGAATCAGTGTTTTTCAGTCAGCAATTTCTGCAAAACATCTTTCAGCAGAGGTCATAATCCCTTCAGGATGGGTACCTCAAGGCTCTAGGCACATTTGGAAGGGGGTGAGGCATCAGAAGCAGCCCAATGGGTGGTGCCACCCTGCAGGGTCAGGGAAGATGCAACAAGCTCCTCTGATCCCATTCCCTCCTCTGACACACACACCAAACACACCTGCCTCAGCAGCAGCGTGAAGCCGCGCCACTGCTAAGTGCTGCTGGAGATGACCAGCCTGGGGAAGGACAAGCTGATGGCAGCTAATGTCCTGCCTGCCCTCAGGGAACAGGAGCAGAGATGGCTGACCCCCCGAGACCTCCGAGTTGGATTGGTGGTGTCCGACAATGGTTGCCATGAGCAGGGGAAACTTGACCCACGTCCCCTGTTTGGCCCACGTTCTGAACCTGGACCCCTCTGCGAGTGGGTGCCCATGGTTTGCTTGCTGGACAGGGCAATTTTTGATCTGCTGGAAGGGGGAGACACAGCCCTGACACAGCTGGATCAGCAGGCAGCTGCACGGTCCACCTCTCAGGAGGAGGAGGACTTCGAGCTGTTAGAGGAGGAGTTGGAGGTCCCTGACCTTGCTGTTGAGGGGGAAAAGCAGAGTGTAGCCACAGTGGTGAAAGGGTGGAGAGGGCAGGATGAGGGTCAGTGGGCCCAAGAGGAGGACAGGCATGTCATCTAGGGGGGGTGGGTGACAATGATGATGTGTCTGTTGTGGTGCACCTCTTTCCCATGGCTGCGCTCGTGCTGCGCTGTCTGTGCAGAGACCTCAGGGTAATCCAGATGCAACAGAGGGAGGATATCTGGATCACCATGATCCTGGACCCACGACTGAAGGGCAAGCTGGGTCAGTTCATGCAGCGTGGAGACCCAGAGCATCAAACAGGGGAGTAGCAGGTGGCCCTTGTTCGCAGAGTGGAGAAAGCCTTCCCCAAGCCTTCCACCGCCCGCCCCTGTCCAGCCAACACAGCAGCCAGTGCCTGTGGCCAGTGCTGCTCACAAATTTTCTGCAAAGGCGTTTTCATTTTTGAGATTTTACACGAAAAATACGCTTAAAGAGACACTGAAGTGAAAAAAAAATATAGGATATAATGAATTGATTGTGTACTATGAATAATTACTAGAAGATTAGCAGAAAAGAAAATATTCTCATATTTTTATTTTCAGGTATATAGTGTGTTTTCTAACATTGCATCATTCTCTAATATGTGCAGATTACGCAACACTCTGCATTTAAAATGATTCTTTCAGAGCAATCTGTGAACTAATGACCTCTCCTCTGGCAGATAAAAAGAAAACTGTTCACTTACAATTGAGATAATAAAAGTCAGATAACAGCCCTCTCCACGACTTTGAAAGTCGTAGAGATTAATGGCTTTTTTGCATAGAGATAACAACTGGAGTTTCTTAACTCTTCCTGTACTGGAAACAATTACACTGATGTATCTGATCTTAATGTTTTATTTCTTAGCTGTGCTACACATACAAATCATAATATCATAATTTTTTTTCGCTTCAGTGTCTCTTTAAGTTTTCACATTTTCGCCTAATGGCTGTCGGCTTTCACGGTTAATAGCAAAGCCACCTTAACAGCTAGAATCACCAAATTTGCACGGTATGTTAAGGTGATACATGAATAAAATTATACACTTTTTTTTAGCATTACATTTTTTTATTGAAAACTTTCAGTGTACAGAAATGTATAAAAATTTTGTACATGCATGTAAAAAATAAATAAATGTTACAATGTAATAAAATAAGTTTGTGAGGATTGATATGTATGTATAACTTATCCAGAGGGAATTATTATTATTATTTATTGTATTTATAAAGCATCAACATATTACATAGCGCTGGACAATAAATAGAGATACATACATTGTAACAAGGGGTGACAGACAGAGAGGTAGCAAATGGTTATACAACATAGCACAGGTTATACATACAATCAGGGAATAAAATGTGTTTTACAGAGACCCAGCAAATCAAGTCTTAGAGTTAGTAAATGAGAAGGGTGTCATTGCTGGGGTAGCCAAAACAGTTGACAGTTGACCTTATTTTGTAATAGTGTTGGGCGAACAGTGTTCACCACTGTTCGGGTTCTGCATAGTCTTGGGCGAACATCTAGATGTTCGGGTTCGTGGCCGAACAGGGCGAACATGGCCGCGATGTTCGGGTGTTCGAGCCGAACTCCGAACATAATGGAAGTCAATGGGGAC
Organism: Hyperolius riggenbachi; assembly: GCF_040937935.1. Taxonomy (NCBI): domain Eukaryota; kingdom Metazoa; phylum Chordata; class Amphibia; order Anura; family Hyperoliidae; genus Hyperolius; species Hyperolius riggenbachi. The sequence continues at coordinate 65,158,030 of NC_090652.1, forward strand.
CCGAACTTTCGTGCTTTGTAAAGCCTCCTTACATGCTACATACCCCAAATTTACAGGGTATGTGCACATTGGGAGTGGGAACAAGAGGAAAATTTTTTTTAGGAAAAAGAGCTTATAGTTTTTGAGAAAATCGATTTTAAAGTTTCAAAGGGAAAACTGTCTTTTAAATGCGGGAAATGTCTGTTTTCTTTGCACAGGTAACATGCTTTTTGTCGGCATGCAGTCATAAATGTAATACATATAAGAGGTTCCAGGAAAAGGGACCGGTAACGCTAACCCAGCAGCAGCACACGTGATGGAACAGGAGGAGGGTGGCGCAGGAGGAGAAGGCCACGCTTTGAGACACAACAACCCAGGCCTTGCATGAGGACAAGAAGCGTGCGGATAGCAATTTGCATTTTGTCGCCATGCAGTCATAAATGTAATACAGATGAGAGGTTCAATAAACAGGGACCGGAAACGCTAACCCATCACAGATGTTCATTGTTCATGTTACTTGGTTGGGGTCCGGGAGTGTTGCGTAGTCGTTTCCAATCCAGGATTGATTCATTTTAATTTGAGTCAGACGGTCTGCATTTTCTGTGGAGAGGCGGATACGCCGATCTGTGACGATGTCTCCGGCAGCACTGAAACAGCGTTCCGACATAACACTGGCTGCCGGGCAAGCCAGCACCTCTATTGCGTACATTGCCAGTTTGTGCCAGGTGTCTAGCTTCGATACCCAATAGTTGAAGGGTGCAGATGGATTGTTCAACACAGCTATGCCATCTGACATGTAGTCCTTGACCATCTTCTCCAGGCGATCGGTGTTGGAGGTGGATCTGCACGCTTGCTGTTCTGTGTGCTGCTGCATGGGTGTCAGAAAATTTTCCCACTCCAAGGACACTGCCGATACCATTCCCTTTTGGGCACTAGCTGCGGCTTGTGTTGTTTGCTGCCCTCCTGGTCGTCCTGGGTTTGCGGAAGTCAGTCTGTCGGCGTACAACTGGCTAGAGGAGGGGGAGGATGTCAATCTCCTCTCTAAAGTCTCCACAAGGGCCTGCTGGTATTCTTCCATTTTGACCTGTCTGACTCTTTCTTCAAGCAGTTTTGGAACATTGTGTTTGTACCGTGGATCCAGAAGGGTATAAACCCAGTAATTGGTGTTGTCCAGAATGCGCACAATGCGTGGGTCGCGTTCAATGCAGTCCTAGGCCGAAGAGGTCATAGCCTAGGGTCACAAAAACCTGTTTATTTGGGCAATTTCAATGGTAGTGATGCTGACGTACATAAATCTCAGCCATGGCCGTTAGCAACGTCTGAATTTCACGAAATGTCTCATGCAGGTAGAAGACATAGTGTTAGACTTGGATTCCAAAGATGGGGTCCCTACATCTCTGCAAACCAGAGTTACAGGGGTCCAAAATTGGTAAAATCCCCCATAGGCTTTCATTGTCTCCCTATTTCACTTTCCAAAATCTCACATCTTTTCAAAGGGCAATTGCTCAGCAGTGGCAAATTTTCTAGCATTGTAGGAACTGTTAGGGGGATCATAACTGGTGAGTTTCAGGCCCCTAGGCCGAAGAGGTCATAGCCTAGGGTCACAAAAACCTGTTTATTTGGGCAATTTCAATGGTAGTGATGCTGACGTACATCAATCTCAGCCATGGCCGTTAGCAACGTCTGAATTTCACGAAATGTCTCATGCAGGTAGAAGACATATTGTTAGACTTGGATTCCAAAGATGGGGTCCCTACATCTCTGCAAACCAGAGTTACAGAAGTCCAAAATTGGTAAAATCCCACATAGGCTTTCATTGCCTCCCTATTTCACTTTCCAAAATCTCACATCTTTTCAAAGGGCAATTGCTCAGCAGTGGCAAATTTTCTAGCATTGTAGGAACTGTTAGGGGGATCATAACTGGTGAGTTTCAGGCCCCTAGGCCGAAGAGGTCATAGCCTAGGGTCACAAAAACCTGTTTATTTGGGCTATTTCAATGGTAGTGATGCTGACGTACATCAATCTCAGCCATGGCCGTTAGCAACGTCTGAATTTCACGAAATGTCTCATGCAGGTAGAAGACATATTGTTAGACTTGGATTCCAAAGATGGGGTCCCTACATCTCTGCAAACCAGAGTTACAGAAGTCCAAAATTGGTAAAATCCCACATAGGCTTTCATTGCCTCCCTATTTCACTTTCCAAAATCTCACATCTTTTCAAAGGGCAATTGCTCAGCAGTGGCAAATTTTCTAGCATTGTAGGGACCCTTAGGGGGAACATGACTGGTGAGTTTCGGGCCCCTAGGCCGAAGAGGTCATAGCCTAGGGTCACAAAAACCTGTTTATTTGGGCTATTTCAATGGTAGTGATGCTGACGTATATAAATCTCAGCCATGGCCGTTAGCAACGTCTGAATTTCACGAAATGTCTCATGCAGGTAGAAGACATATTATTAGACTTGGATTCCAAAGATGGGGTCCCTACATCTCTGCAAACCAGAGTTACAGGGGTCCAAAATTGGTAAAATCCCCCATAGGCTTTCATTGCCTCCCTATTTCACTTTCCAAAATCTCACATCTTTTCAAAGGGCAATTGCTCAGCAGTGGCAAATTTTCTAGCATTGTAGGGACCCTTAGGGGGAACATGACTGGTGAGTTTCGGGCCCCTAGGCCCGAAGAGGTCATAGCCTAGGGTCACAAAAACCTGTTTATTTGGGCAATTTCAATGGTAGTGATGCTGACGTACATAAATCTCAGCCATGGCCGTTAGCAACGTCTGAATTTCACGAAATGTCTCATGCAGGTAGAAGACATATTGTTAGACTTGGATTCCAAATATGGGGTCCCTACATCTCTGCAAACCAGAGTTACAGGGGTCCAAAATTGGTAAAATCCCCCATAGGCTTTCATTGCCTCCCTATTTCACTTTTCAAAATCTCACATCTTTTCAAAGGGCAATTGCTCGGCAGTGGCAAATTTTCTAGCATTGTAGGGACCCTTAGGGGGAACATGACTGGTGAGTTTCGGGCCCCTAGGCCAAAGAGGTCATAGCCTAGGGTCACAAAAACCTGTTTATTTGGGCAATTTCAATGGTAGTGATGCTGACGTACATAAATCTCAGCCATGGCCGTTAGCACCGTCTGAATTTCACGAAATGTCTCATGCAGGTAGAAGACATATTGTTAGACTTGGATTCCAAAGATGGGGTCCCTACATCTCTGCAAACCAGAGTTACAGGAGTCCAAAATTGGTAAAATGCCCCATAGGCTTTTATTGCCTCCCTATTTCACTTTCCAAAATCTCACATCTTTCCAAAGGGCAATTGCTCAGCAGTGGCAAATTTTCTAGCATTGTAGGGACCCTTAGGGGGAACATGACTGGTGAGTTTCGGGCCCCTAGGCCAAAGAGGTCATAGCCTAGGGTCACAAAAACCTGTTTATTTGGGCAATTTCAATGGTAGTGATGCTGACGTACATAAATCTCAGCCATGGCCGTTAGCAAAGTCTGAATTTCACGAAATGTTTCATGCAGGTAGAAGACATATTGTTAGACTTGGATTCCAAAGATGGGGTCCCTACATCTCTGCAAACCAGAGTTACAGGGGTCCAAAATTGGTAAAATCCCCCATAGGCTTTCATTGCCTCCCTATTTCACTTTCCAAAATCTCACATCTTTTCAAAGGGCAATTGCTCAGCAGTGGCAAATTTTCTAGCATTGTAGGGACCCTTAGGGGAAACATGACTGGTGAGTTTTGGGCCCCTAGGCTCGAAGAGGTCATAGCCTAGGGTCACAAAAACCTGTTTATTTGGGCAATTTCAATGGTAGTGATGCTGACGTACATAAATCTCAGCCATGGCCGTTAGCAACGTCTGAATTTCACGAAATGTCTCATGCAGGTAGAAGACATATTATTAGACTTGGATTCCAAAGATGGGGTCCCTACATCTCTGAAAACCAGAGTTACAGGGGTCCAAAATTGGTAAAATCCCCCATAGGCTTTCATTGCCTCCCTATTTCACTTTCCCAAATCTCACATCTTTTCAAAGGGCAATTGCTCAGCAGTGGCAAATTTTCTAGCATTGTAGGGACCCTTAGGGGGAACATGACTGGTGAGTTTTGGGCCCCTAGGCTCGAAGAGGTCATAGCCTAGGGTCACAAAAACCTGTTTATTTGGGCAATTTCAATGGTAGTGATGCTGACGTACATAAATCTCAGCCATGGCCGTTAGCAACGTCTGAATTTCACGAAATGTCTCATGCAGGTAGAAGACATATTGTTAGACTTGGATTCCAAAGATGGGGTCCCTACATCTCTGCAAACCAGAGTTACAGGGGTCCAAAATTGGTAAAATCCCCCATAGGCTTTCATTGCCTCCCTATTTCACTTTCCAAAATCTCACATCTTTTCAAAGGGCAATTGCTCAGCAGTGGCACATTTTCTAGCATTGTAGGGACCCTTAGGGGGAACATGACTGGTGAGTTTCGGGCCCCTAGGCCAAAGAGGTCATAGCCTAGGGTCACAAAAACCTGTTTATTTGGGCAATTTCAATGGTAGTGATGCTGACGTACATAAATCTCAGCCATGGCCGCTAGCAACCTCTGAATTTCACTAAATGTCTCATGAAGGTATAAGACATATTGTTAGACTTGGATTCCAAAGATGGGGTCCCTACATCTCTGCAAACCAGAGTTACAGGGGTCTAAAATTGGTAAAATGCCCCATAGGCTTTCATTGCCTCCATATTTCACTTTCCAAAATCTCACATCTTTCCAAAGGGCAATTGCTCAGCAGTGGCAAATTTTCTAGCATTGTAGGGACCCTTAGGGGGATCATGACTGGTGAGTTTCGGGCCCCTAGGCCAAAGAGGTCATAGCCTAGGGTCACAAAAACCTGTTTATTTGGGCAATTTCAATGGTAGTGATACTGGCGTACATAAATCTCAGCCATGGCCGTTAGCAAAGTCTGAATTTCACGAAATGTCTCATGCAGGTAGAAGACATATTGTTAGACTTGGATTCCAAAGATGGGGTCCCTAAATATATGCAAACCAGAGTTATAGGGGTGCAAAACTGGTAAAATCCCCCATAGGCTTTCATTGCCTCCCTGTTTCACTTTCCAAAATCTCACATCTTTTCAAAGGGCAATGGCTCAGCAGTACCAAATTTTCTAGCATTGTAGGGACTCTTAGGGGGATCATGACTGGTGAGTTTTGCCACTGCTGAGCCATTGCCCTTTGAAATGGTGTGAGATTTTGGAACGGTAAATAGTAGGCCCAATGAAAGCCTATGGGGGATTTTACCAATTTTGGAGCCCTGTAACTCTGGTTTGCGGAGATGTATAGACCCCATCTTTGGAATCCAAGTCTAACAATATGTCTTCTACCTGCATGAGACATTTCGTGAGATTCAGACGTTGCTAACGGCCATTGCTGCAATTTATGTACGTCAGACTCCCCACCATTGAAATTGCCCAAATAAACAGGTTTTTGTGACCCTAGGCTATGACCTCTTCGGCCTAGGGGCCCAAAACTCACCAGTCATGTTCCCCCTAAGGGTCCCTACAATGCTAGAAAATTTGCCACTGCTGAGCAATTGCCCTTTGAAAAGATGTGAGATTTTGGAAAGTGAAATATGGAGGCAATGAAAGCCTATGGGGGATTTTACCAATTTTGGACCCCTGTAACTCTGGTTTGCAGAGATGTAGGGACCCCATCTTTGGAATCCAAGTCTAACAATATGTCTTCTACCTGCATGAGACATTTCGTGAAATTCAGACGTTGCTAATGGCCATGGCTGAGATTTATGTACGTCAGCATCACTACCATTGAAATAGCCCAAATAAACAGGTTTTTGTGACCCTAGGCTATGACCTCTTCGGCCTAGGAGCCCGAAACTCACCAGTTATGATCCCCCTAACAGTTCCTACAATGCTAGAAAATTTGCCACTGCTGAGCAATTGCCCTTTAACACTAGATTTACCATTCTAGCGCAGATTTGCGTAAATTCCTTTGAGCTCACACCTAGTAGCACCCCTGCTGAGTTTTTTAACATGCCATCAGCTCCATTGTTCTCTTTCTTTTGTTCTGAAAACACAACCATTACCTGTGAGGCCTGAGCATTTGTTTACTCTACCTCACATCCCCCACAACCAGAGGGTTCTGTTCTTTGTGTGCCAGACTGATACTGTAATCAAGGGGCTTTTATTGGTGTTTCAATGTGCACTGTGTGGGTAGAGGTCATTGGGGTGCCCAGTGCAGTAGCAAGTCACTCGTGCTTCACTGCGCAAGCTGGACCCACAAAGTCTGCTAAGGTTTGTCATTGCCATAATACGTATGATATTTATATAAACCCACGACGGACAATTTTTTTACTTCACTGTCACTGTCGCACAGACTGCTGCAGTGCAAAACAATGCTATTGGGCACGGTGAATAAAGTCCGGTGTGAACTTCCTCAGCTTGCAAAAGACACTGCACAGCGAGAGGTATTATTATTATTTATTGTATTTATAAAGCGCCAACATATTACGCAGCACTGAATATTAATTTAGGTTACAGACAATATTTAGGGATGACATACAGCAATATGACAATACAGGAATACAAGAAAACCAGATCACACAGCACAGTACGAGTACAAGGTAATGCTTAGTCAGTCACTGGATGGGAGCATGGAGATTAGGCAAGTTAGGTTCACTAAAATTCATAGCATGGGTTCACAGTAATGGAGGTGCATGATCAGGTAGGACACAAAAGGAGGAGGACCCTGCCCAAAGGCTTACAATCTAGAGGGAGAGGTAGGGACACAAGAGGTAGGGGACCAGAGTTCAGCTGTGGGTTTAGAGCAATTGTGAGGGGTGGTAGGCCAGAGTGAAAAGGTGAGTTTTGAGGGCCTTCTTGAAGGTGTTGAAGGAGGGGGCTGCCCTAATGGGTGGAGGTAGGGAGTTTCATAGTGTTGGAGCGGCTCTTGAGAAGTCCTGGAGGCGTGCATGGGACTGGGTGATGCGGGGGATGGTCAGGCGAAGTTCATTGGAGGAGCGGAGTGAGCGGCTTGGTGTGTATCGATAACGTTTATTGGTTTCGCGCAAAAAATCCCGTTTGCGCGCGAAAACGTTATCGTTTCACGTGAAAATTCACGATCGCGCAAAACCAAAAATTCTGTTTTCTTTTTCAGTGTTTCAAACTTTACAGAGTTTACAGCGTTTGCAGACCCAGTGTCCATCGTCCCTGCATTTGGCACAGGTGAATTTTTGACATGTTGCACAGGTAAACCTGCTGCGATTTCTGCTGCAGCTCTCTTGCACCTGGCACTGTGTTGTCTGTACAGTCCCTGGCACAGCAGCTGCAACAGCTTCAGCAGCCCGCCTTTGTGCCAATATTTCCTTGTGCTGCATGAATCGGCAACGGAGTTCCTTAGCTAGAAGACTCAGAAACAATCTTCTTTTGCCTGTCCACCCTGTACATGCCTTGTACAAAATGTAGGCATTCACTGCCGCCAGGTCCAGCATATTGTAAAAAACTGCTACTGGCCACCTGCGTGTTGCTGCTCTTATGGAATACATCCGTGCCATTTGGTCCAACACGTCTACACCACACTGTAAAAGCAGAGAGAGAGAGAGACATGAGTATATGTGCTTTTTTTCTATAGGCCTGTATAGTACACATCAGAAAACATTGTAGCACTGGCAGGGGCGTTCCTTGGGTCCTTGGAGATCGGTGGCACCTGTGCGGTCCCCCCCCCCTCCCGGCCACCGCAGCTGTCCCCGCTGCCAGACAGGCAGCAGCGTCAGACCTCGATCAGCAGGCGACCAGTTAGAGTGGGCGCTAGGACCTACCTAGCGGACAACGCTGATATGCGGAAGTGACATCACTTCCGCATATTTGCGCCTGGCACCCGCTCTAACTGGTCGGATCGCCCGCTGATCGAGGTCTGATGCTGCTGGCGAGTGACAGCAGGGACCCCCAGTTAGGTAGTGAGTGACAGCAGGGACCCCCATTAGGTAGTGAGTGACAGCAGGGACCTCCGTTAGATAGTAAGTGACAGCAGGGACCCCAGGTTAGATAGTGAGAGTGATAGTGAGTGATAGTGAGTGACAGGGACCCCTGTTAGGTAGTGAGTGACAGGCGCCCCCTCACCTCGCAGCCAGCAGCGACCTGACCAGTTAGAGTGGGCTCTGGGCGCAAATATGCAGAAGTGATGTCACTTCCGCATATCAGCGGTGTCCGCTAGGTGCTAGCGCCCACTCTAACTGGTCGGGGCACCCCTGGAAATAGATTGGGGCACTCCAGAAAATTTTGGGGGCATGGGCCCCCCAAAATAGCGCTAGCGACGTCACTGAGCACTGGTGTAAAATTCAGTGCAGTTTCTAGGCTAAAATGCACCCAGGGCGAGGGTGTAAAAATTGCGCCCCCCCCCCAAAAGCAAGGTATGGGTGCCCGCAGTATAGGTTAGCCAGGTCTAGTTGCACTCAGTATAGATTCCCCCAGTATAGGTAGCCCAGAATAGGTATCCCAGTATAGGTAGCCAGCTATAAGTCCCCCCAGTATAGGTAGCCAGGCATAGGTAGCCAGTATAGTTGCCCCCAGTATAGGTTAGATAGGCAGGCGCCCCCGGTATAAATTAGATAGGTAGGTGCCCCCAGTACAGGTTAGCTAGGTGGTTGCCTCTAATATAGGTAGCCAGAATAGTTGCCCCCAGCATAGGTTAGATAGGTAGATGCCCCCAGTATAGGTTAGTTAGGTAGGTGCCTCCAATATAGGTAGCCAGTATAGTTGTCACCTGTATAGGCTAGCTAGGTAGGTAGGTAGGTGCCCCCACTACAGGTTAGATACGTTAATGTTCCCACTATAGGTTAGATAGGTAGCTGCCTCCCAGTATAGGTTAGATAGGTAGGTGCCCCAGTATAGGTTAGATAGGTAGGTGCCCCCTAGTATAGGTTAGATTAGGTAGCTGCCCCCCAGGTTAGATAGGTAGGTGCCCCCCAGGATAGGTTAGATAGGTAGCTGCCCCAGTATAGGTTAGGTAGGTGCCCTCCATGATGGAGGGGGGAGCCTCAGCCGCGGGGAGGGCAGCCCAACCTCTCCCTCCCTTCCTCTCCCCAGCCGCCCTCCGTGCTCCCCCCTCAGACTGCAAAGCAATGGGCAGGGAAGCGTTATACAAAACTACTCACCTCCCTGGTTCCAATCGCTACTCACTCGCCGCCAGTCTCCTCTCTGCATAGACGCTGATACACACGCTGCTTCCTGTGTGTGTATCAGCGTCTACTCTGTGCAGAGAGGAGACTGGCGGCGAGAGAGCAGCGATTGGAACCAGGGAGGTGAGTCGTTTTGTATAGCGCTTCCCTGCCCATTGCTTTGCAGTCCGAGGGGGGAGGGCGGCCTGGGAGAGGAAGGGAGGGAGAGGTCGGGCTGCCCTCCCCGCGGCTGCGTCTCCCCCCTCCATCACAGTGCCCCCCCTCCCAACAGCGCTCAGGGCGCCCGCACGGCCCTAGAAACGGCCATGGTAAAATTATACACACATTCACATACCTTCATGTGGTTATAGTCTGTTATCGTGTTGGGTTTCCTCTTTCTGCCGTCACCGATCGTCACGTCTTGGTGCATGGAACTTAGAACACACACAGTCTTGTTTTTTTTAGGTGTATAAATTGTCAAGGATACACTGCCACTTCTAAGCACTGAAGTGGAGAATACCTCTCGCTGTGCAGTGTCTTTTGCAAGCTGAGGAAGTTCATGCCGGACTTTATTCACCGTGCCCAATAGCGTTGTTTTGCGCTGCAGCAGTCTGTGCGACAGTGACAGTGAAGTAAAGAAATTGTCCGTCGTGACATTTCTCCCATCATCCAAAAATGGCTCCATCAGATTCATGACCACGTTCTCTGCCAGCCTCTCTCCCTTCTGACGACTGGGGTCCTTTCCCAAGTAAGGTGATGCATTGCAGACATATTTGGTCTCCAAATCCGTGGCCATCCAGAACTTGATCCCAAATTTGTCTGGCTTGGTTGCGATGTACTGTGTGAATGGACAACGAACCTTGGTAGGGAACAGTTGTTCATCTATGGTCATGTGTTCTCCTGGAGTGAAACTCTCAGCACAGTTCTTCTTGAAGCGTGTCCAGATGTCGGAGATTGCAGCAAATTTGTCTGTTTTCACCCGTTCTTCTCGCGTGTCCTTGTCATCAAATCGAAGGTGTTGCATAATTAATTGAAATGAATCTATTTCGGGGCATTGTCTCTTTGATTACTGGCACCAGAAAGTTTTCTGACCAGCAATCCACAATGGCACCAACAGGACACATGATTGCTCTTACAAACAGAATTGAAATGAATGCCATCAGTTCATGAATTGCCAAATTCCTGTCCGGCTCTGTTCTGCGGGCTTGATGGACCGTACACTCCATGATGGTCTGCAGCATTCCCATGTCTAACAGGCAAAGGAAGCTTTGGAGCACGCTTGTAATTTTACGCTGTTGGAAGATAAACAAATAGAGACTGGTAAATTCACATGAACCTCACTCTAAATGGGTTTATATAAACATCATATGTACTATGTCTATGACAAACCTTAGCAGACTTTGTAGGTCCAGCTTGCGCAGTGAAGCACGAGTGATTTGCTACTGCACTGGGCACTCCAAAGTCCTTCTCTACCCACACAGTGCCGTCTTTTGCTGTCTGGCTCAGACAGGGCTTCCCAGTACCACGGTGCCTCTTCCGTGGAGGCCTGTTGGGTTCTTCTTCTTCTGTCTCCTTTTCAGATTCTTCTGAGGAGGTATCAGTGGCCTGCTGGACAAATGAAATCTCTCCTCCATCAGAGTCTGCTTCGTCCATTTCCTGAAGCCAGGCCAAAGCTTGTTGCGCAGAGAGGTTCTTCCTGCGTGGCAGTGATGCGCAGGCCATCCTGATGTGTGTTCTTAGAAATGCGAACAAGAAATGATTCTCCCACCTGCGTCGGTCTGCTTTTATGCACAGCACTGTGTCATGCCACTCTCTTACATACACTGCTACAATGGATGGACAGGACAGCATCACACCTTTTGGCCACCTCTACAGCATTCATATGTTGTGAAAAGCCAGCCTAATTGCATTACAGTATCTGCCATACTGCCATCAATGCCATGGCAATAGAATGCCTCAGTCTGTCATCATTTGTCATGTCAATGGAACACTGCCAAAAGTGCCAATTGCCCTCTGATTGCATTTTGCTGCATGAATCGGCAATAGAGTTCTGTGGCTGCGTGGGTTTCCTCCGGGCACTCCGGTTTCCTCCAACATCCCAAAAACATACAGATAAGTTAATTGGCTTCCCCATAAAATTGGCCCTAGATGACGATACATACACTACATGATACATACATAGACATACTGTATGATAATGACAGTGACTAGATTTTGAGCCCCTTTGAGGGACAGTTAGTGACGAGACAATATACTCTGTACAGTGCTGCGTAATATAAATACTTAAATAAAATCTGCCCCTGCCTTTCCACCCATACTGCTCTCACTCATGCAACACCCAATGGGCTTGATTCACAAAAGAGTGCTGTTAGCACGGCCGTTTTCGCACAAATTTTCGCATTGTGCGCGATCGCGAATTTTCGCGCTAAACGATAATGTTTTCGCGCGCAAACGCGAATTTTTGCATGAAAACGATATTTCACAGTAAAATTTGCGTTTGCGCGCGAAACCGTTATCGTTTCGCGTGAAAATTCGCGATCGCACGCGATGCGAAAATTCGCGCGAAAACGGCCGTGCTAACAGTTAGTTTGTGAATCAAACCCCATATCTGCTACAGGCAACCCTACCCCCACCTCTGTTTCAAATCAGACACTTTGTCTACACTTCAGAGTCCTCTACACTTCACACTATTTGTGTACAAACATACAGTGGAGACTGAATTCATTGTATTCATGTCATTGTATCAGCAACTTTTCATTCTGTTTTCACACATTTGCTTATAAAAGACTTGTGTTTCCATATATTGTGAATGTGTGTCTGTAATATTTGCAGGTCAGTGAATGTGGGGGATTTTTGTATAGATATGGCAAGCATGTCTGAAGGTTTCAAGTCTCACATAGCTACTTTGTGTAAAGACATGGAGATGTGGAGGCCTCACAGGTAATGGGTGGTTTGCACAACAATAGATTGAAGATAATCAACCCTGAAGACCTGTGAACATCTCAACAGGGGTGAATAACACCTCTAGCCTTGCAACAGAAAATAGAAAACTCGGTAATTCTAGTGTTAAAAAGATGTGAGATTTTGGAACTGTAAATAGGAGGCCCAATGAAAGCCTATGGGGGATTTTACCAAATTTGGAGCCCTGTAACTCTGGTTTGCAGAGATGTAGGGAACCCATCTTTGGAACCCAAGTCTAACAATATGTCTTCTACCTGCATGAGACATTTCGTGAGATTCAGACGTTGCTAACGGCCATTGCTGCGATTTATGTACGTCAGACTCGCCACCATTGAAATTGCCCAAATAAACAGGTTTTTGTGACCCTAGGCTATGACCTCTTCGGCCTATTGGCCCGAAACTCACCAGTTATGATCCGCCTAAGGGTCCCTACAATGCTAGAAAATTTGCCACTGCTGAGCAATTGCCCTTTGAAAAGATGTGAGATTTTGGAAAGTGAAATAGGGAGGCAATGAAAGCCTATGGGGGATTTTACCAATGTTGGACCCCTGTAACTCTGGTTTGCAGAGATGTAGGGACCCCATCTTTGGAATCCAAGTCTAACAATATGTCTTCTACCTGCATGAGACATTTCGTGAAATTCAGACGTTGCTAACGGCCATGGCTGAGATTTATGTACGTCAGCATCACTACCATTAAAATTGCCCAAATAAACAGGTTTTTGTGACCCTAGGCTATGACCTCTTCGGCCTAGGACTGCATTGAACGTGACTTACGCATTGTGCGCATTCTGGACAACACCAATTACTGGGTTTATACCCTTCTGGATCCACGGTACAAACACAATGTTCCAAAACTGCTTGAAGAAAGAGTCAGACAGGTCAAAATGGAAGAATACCAGCAGGCCCTTGTGGAGACTTTAGAGAGGAGATTGACATCCTCCCCCTCCTCTAGCCAGTTGTACGCCGACAGACTGACTTCCGCAAACCCAGGACGACCAGGAGGGCAGCAAACAACACAAGCCGCAGCTAGTGCCCAAAAGGGAATGGTATCGGCAGTGTCCTTGGAGTGGGAAAATTTTCTGACACCCATGCAGCAGCACACAGAACAGCAAGCGTGCAGATCCACCTCCAACACCGATCGCCTGGAGAAGATGGTCAAGGACTACATGTCAGATGGCGTAGCTGTGTTGAACAATCCATCTGCACCCTTCAACTATTGGGTATCGAAGCTAGACACCTGGCACGAACTGGCAATGTACGCAATAGAGGTGCTGGCTTGCCCGGCAGCCAGTGTTATGTCGGAATGCTGTTTCAGTGCTGCCGGAGGCATCGTCACAGATCGGCGTATCCGCCTCTCCACAGAAAATGCAGACCGTCTGACTCAAATTAAAATGAATCAATCCTGGATTGGAAACGACTACGCAACACTCCCGGACCCCAACCAAGTAACATGAACAATGAACATCTGTGATGGGTTAGCGTTTCCGGTCCCTGTTTATTGAACCTCTCATCTGTATTACATTTATGACTGCATGGCGACAAAATGCAAATTGCTATCCGCACGCTTCTTGTCCTCATGCAAGGCCTGGGTTGTTGTGTCTCAAAGCGTGGCCTTCTCCTCCTGCGCCGCCCTCCTCCTGTTCCATCACGTGTGCTGCTGCTGGGTTAGCGTTACCGGTCCCTTTTCCTGGAACCTCTTATATGTATTACATTTATGACTGCATGCCGACAAAAAGCATGTTACCTGTGCAAAGAAAACAGACATTTACCGCATTTAAAAGACAGTTTTCCCGTTGAAACTTTAAAATCGATTTTCTCAAAAACTATAAGCTCTTTTTGCTAATTTTTTTTCCTCTTGTACCCACTCCCAATGTGCACATACCCTGTAAATTTGGGGTATGTAGCATGTAAGGAGGATTTACAAAGCACGAAAGTTCGGGTCCCCATTGACTTCTATTATGTTCGGAGTTCGGCTCGAACACCCGAACATCGCGGCCATGTTCGGCCCGAACCCGAACATCTAGATGTTCGCCCAACACTACACGTGACCCGTTCGGCCAATCACAGCGCTAGCCGAACGTTCGGGTAACGTTCGGCCATGCGCTCTTAGTTCGGCCATATGGCCGAACAGTTTGGCCGCCGAACTCGAACATCACCCGAACAGGGTGATGTTCTGCAGAACCCGAACAGTGGCGAACACTGTTCGCCCAACACTAACTCTGACCAGCTTCCCTGTCCCTGCTGAAGAGAAGCACCCCCAGAGCATGATGCTGCCACTGCCATATTTGACAGTGGGGATGGTGTGTTCAGAGTGATGTGCAGTGTTAGTTTTCCGCCACACATAGCGTTTTGCATCTTGGCCAAACAGTTCCATTTTGTTCTCATCTGACCAGAGCACCTTCTTCCACATGTTTACTGTGTCCCCCACATGGCTTGTGGCAAACTGCAAACGTGACTTCTTATGCTTTTCTGTTAACAATGGCTTTCTTCTTGCCACTCTTCTATAAAGGCCAACTTTGCGCAGTGCACGACTAATAGTTGTCCTATGGACAGATTCCCCCACCTGAGCTGTAGATCTCTGCAGCTCATCCAGAGTCACCATGGGCCTCTTGACTGCATTTCTGATCAGCGCTCTCCTTGTTTGGCCTGTGAGTTTAGGTGGACGGCCTTGTCTTGGTAGGTTTACAGTTGTGCCATACTCCTTCCATTTCTAAATGATCGCTTGAACAGTGCTCCGTGGGATGTTCAAGGCTTTGGAAATCTTCTTGTAGCCTAAGCCTGCTTTAAATTTCTCAATAACTTTATCCCTGACCTGTCTGGTGTGTTCTTTGGACTTCATGGTGTCGTTGCTCCCAATATTCTCTTAGACATCCTCTGAGGCTGTCACAGAGCAGCAGTATTTGTACTGACATTAGATTACACACAGGTCCAGTGGCATCCCAGATACTATTACAGCCCACTTTTCCAGCACAGTGTCACTTTATACCTATTTGACTTCTGGCCATGAGGGCAGCTGTGGACAAGTGCATGCAGACTAGGCATGTGCAAGGAAGGTCTGTGCATGCCCAGCAGAATGAAAGGCTTGTTTACAGAGAGAAAAATCATGCATGATTGGCTTCAATCTGTTGGACATGCTCAGACCTCACTCACACATGCCCAGTCTGGATTCACTCATCTACAGCCAGGAGTTTGGCTACAAGATGAATAGGGATACTGTGATGGGACAGTGGGCTTTCTTTCACTAATTTAAAGTTGTGGCGACTACAGAAACTTTTTTTTTTTTTGGGGGGGGGGGGAGGGGGGGCACGAAAGCTGGCAGACGAGGTATATTTGGGCACATGACAGGAAAAAAATAAAAAAATATTCCCAACAATAAATTATTACAGTATGCTAAGTGCAGTCAACAGATATTACATGCCCTACACTTTGTGGCCTCTCTTACATATGGGGAGTGTGTGTGTGTGTGTGTGGGGGGGGGGGGGGGGAGTATAAAGTGGCTGCAGCTGGCCAAGACTAACATCTGGCTGCTAAGCCAGATGTTAGACCTTAGATGAACAGATCCTAACATGAATCTCCAAATTAAACTTCATCTTACTCTCCCTCTCCTCCAATCCAGCTTCACTCCCTCTCCTCCACCCCAGCTTCACTCCCTCTCCACCACTTCAGCTTCACTCACTCCCCAGCTTCACTCACTCTCCCTCTCCTTTGCCCCCGCTTCACTCACTCTCCAGTTTCATCTTTTACTACCACAGTTTACTTTAAGTAATTTTTCCCCACACAATAGTCATCACGTTGGACAATGTAGTACAGTGTACATCCTGCAACATGTATGCATGCTTTGATCAGCAGATTGAGGGTGTTTACTGTTGCCCTGGGTGTGTGCATATTGCTCAATTAGAGGCTAAAGTTGCAGAGCTAAATTGGCATGTCGCAACATTGAGACGCATACACAACATGGAGAAGAGCTTGGATCTCACGATCTAGACACTGGAGGGAACCGGTGAAAATGAGGTGGGTGGAGTACAGCCGGAGAAAGAAGCAGAACTGGACAGACTTTGCAGTCGGCTAAACGTTTTACAGCAGCGATGGGCATACATCCCCTTAATGGGGAGGGTGCAGCTGCATTGGGGGAGAAGATGGCTAAACAGTTGGAGTAGATTTTAAATTAGGATCTGGGGGGAGGCGGGAGGGTAAAGTCTAAATATGTAGACCAGATAAGGTAAAAAGACAGTGGGAGCCTAACATTATGGGGGGGTGGAGAGGGGGGTGGGGACAGTGTAAAGAGTAAGGAGGTTGGTAAAACTTCAAGTAGTCCATTTCATGTAACCAAAATTGGAAAATGTGGTGGTAAAATTATAAAGTGCATGGTAACCAATGCTGGGAGCCTTGCAAATAAAATAGACGAACTAGAGTTCATTCTGATTGACAAAGGCTATGACATTGTGGGAATAACCGAGACATGGATGGATAAAAGCCATGACTGGATAGCAAATTTAGACAGATAAAATGTGGTTAGGAAGGATAGAACAGGGAAAAAAGGTGGAGGGGTTTGTCTCTTTGTTAAGAATTCTTTTACAGCTGTCCTCAACGATGAGATGGAGGAAGATTGCGAAGATGTGTAGTCCGTTTGGGTAAATTTTTATGGTGGAAATAAAAGTTGCCAATTGCTTATTGGGGTATGCTACAGGCCACCTCTTATTAATGAAGCTGCAGAACTGCAATTATTACAGCAGATTGAAAAAGCTGCAATTAAAAATGAGGTCATAGTTATGGGTGACTTCAACTTTCCAGACATTGACTGGAATATTGAGGCTACCCATTCTGGTAAAAGCAGCAGATTTCTGGCAGCACTACAGGACAATTACTTGACTCAAAATGGTAACGGAATCAACTAGGGGGAATGCGTTACTGGATTTGATCATTTCTAATAGACCAGATAATGTATCCAATGTGCAGGTTCAAGAACATTTGGGAAATAGTGATCACAACATGATAACGTTTGATCTGGTGACTAAAACTATGAATTTTAGAAAAGTCACTACAGAGAGAATTGAATGTATGCATTAAACACTAAGTGAACACCTGACAAAACTGGCTAAGCAAATTTGGCCTAATTGGCTATTCATGAGGCAATGCTCATGCAAATATGCATTCTCTTTCGCATGCCAACTGATGTAGGGTCCAAAACCAATGCCGCAAAGCGGTTGCCCTGCGGGAATTAGTTCATGCTACAATAGCACTATCCAGGAGCGCCACAAATAGGCTTCCCAATGCCCCCTTAAAACCGGGGACCGCGGGGTCCCAGGTGCTCTCACTGCCTGGGAACCACAGCAGCACCCCGTAGGGGGAGGCTGGGTGGCGCAGGTGACCCCCCCAAGCGTGGCCAGCACCGGGGAGAGCTGTCCGCACCCACCTCCCAATATTTAAAAACAGGCACTTACCTTAACGTCCATTGCGTTCTGCTACTTAGAATAGCTTGAGCGCAACACATTTGAAAAGGAAAGGAATGAAGCATGGGTCACACCGAGCTTTGGAGCTCAGGGCTGGCTCACACACAGCACTCCCCCCTGGTAGGACAGGCACAGACAGCCCACTCCAGGACTCACACCACCTGGAATGAGCCATCCACCACCCGCCTCCAAAGGGGCATAGACATTAATCACTACAGAGAGATTTGAATGTGTGCATTAAACACCAAGTGAACACCCGACAAAACTGGCTAAGCAAATTTGGCCTAATTGGCTATTCATGAGGCAATGCTCATGCAAATATGCATTCGCTTTCGCGTGCCAACCTATGCAGGGTCCAAAACCAATGCCACAGAGCGGTTGCCCTGTGGGAATTAGTTCATGCTACAATAGCACTATCCAGGAGCGCCACGAGGAGGCTTCCTAATGCCCCCATACAACCGGGGGACCACGGGGTCTCAGGCGCTCTCACTGCCTGGGAACCACAGCAGCACCCCGGAGGGGGAGGCTGGGTGGCACAGGCGACCCCCCCCAAGCGTGGCCAGCGCCGGGGAGAGCCGTCCGCACCCTAGTTTCATCGCAGGTCACGACTCAGCAGGAGCATGTGCAGGATGTATCTCCTCATACTTTTATAGTTTCAACAGTGTGCCTTGTAACCCTCCATCACCCTACCTTGCCCAACCCCTTCCCCATCCTCCCATAACAATTACCTTCTTGATGACTGCTCCACGCCAATTGGCGTGAATGCAACAGCAGCCCCAGGACCACTCCATGCCAATTGGCATGAATGGCTAGGGGCGGGGATTGCAGGGGATCGCGTGCGCTGATGCACGAGCATCCCCGCTGGAATGACGGAGCTCCGCTCCACCATCAGTCTCCAAGTAGCAATTGCCACTTGGAGACCGTTAGACGGCAAAACCGACATCTATTTACTAGGTAGAGTGATGCGATCTAAGGCAGCGCTGTACCGGGGACAGCCGTGTCACTCGGCTGCCCCTCCAGAGGCACAAAGGCAATCAGCTGTCATAGGCTGAAGCCTATGACAGCCGATTGCACTGATTGGCTGGCAGGGGGAGGAAGGGAGGGAATATAATAAAATACATAAAAAAATAAAACAATTTACTAGGAAAAACAAACAAACAAATAAAAAATAAATAAACACGCTGGCAAGGGTCAGACCCCACCAACAGATTGGGGGGGGGCGGGGACTCACTTGTGTGCTGAGCTGTGCAGCCCTGCAGCAAGGCGCACATGCAAAAGGGGCACCGGGAAAAAAAGGGCTCCTGGTGTAAATGTTAATCTGAAATATCGTTTATAAAAAAATATATACCATATTTTTCGGACTATAAGACGCTCCGGACTATAAGACGCACCTAGTTTTAGATGACAAAAACCAAAGAAAAAAAAAAAACTGGTGCATCTTTAGTGCCGGGCCATCTTATGGTCCTTCTCCACCCCAAGCTGTCTCTATCTAAACTACATTGCCCAGCAAAACTAACCCCTGCTGCCCCACTAGCTACACCACACTACTGTCCCAACAACCTACACTAAACTACACTGTCCCCACAACCTAAACCAAACTACAGTCCCCACAACCTACACCAAACTACAGTCCCCAAATCCTACACCAAACTACAGTCCCCACATCCTACCCCAAACTACAGTCCCCACATCCTACACCAAACTACAGTCCCCAAATCCTATACAAAACTACAGTCCCCACATCCTACACCAAACTACAGTCCCCACATCCTACACCAAACTACAGTCCCCACAACCTACACCAAACTACAGTCCCCACATCCTATACCAAACTACAGTCGCCACATCCTACACCAATCTACAGTCCCCACATCCTACACCAAACTACAGTCCCCACATCCTTCACCAAACTACAGTCCCCACACCCTTCACCAAACTACAGTCCCCACATCCTACACTAAACTACAGTCCCCACATCCTACACCAAACTACAGTCCCCACATCCTTCACCAAACTACAGTCCCCACATCCTTCACCAAACTACAGTCTCCACATCCTACATCAAACTACCGTCCCCACATCCTTCATCAAACTACAGTCCCCACATCCTTCACCAAACTACAGTCCCCACATCCTACACCAAACTACAGTCCCCACATCCTTCACCAAACTACAGTCCCCACAACCTACATCAAACTACAGTCCTCACATCCTTCATCAAACTACAGTCCCCACATCCTTCACCAAACTACAGTCCCCACATCCTTCACCAAACTACAGTCCCCACAACCTACATCAAACTACAGTCCCCACATCCTTCATCAAACTACAGTCCCCACATCCTTCACCAAACTACAGTCCCCACGTCCTACACCAAACTACAGTCCCCACATCCTTCACCAAACTACAGTCCCCACAACCTACACTGTTTCCACAATCTATACCAAACTACACTGTCCCCATGACCTACATTTACCTACACTGTCCCTACATTAACCTACACTACAGTACATTTACCAGCTTGTTGGGGTACCTGATGTGGCAAGGCTGCAGCGTGATCTGGGCAGAGATGGAAGCTGCCCTCAGTGAGATCGGTCCAGGTCTCCCATCTGTGCCAGGTGAACCCCTGCAGATCAGCTGGTGCATCCGTGTGAGAGGCAGCTCCACAGGAACATCATCCAGGTCTCGGCAGCAGGGAACGGGAGCCAATGCAGGAGCTACGTGGGCCATCCGCTGGAGCTGCCCTCATTATGCACACGGGTGAGAGGCAGCTCCACAGGAACATCAGCGTTCTCGGAGGCGGGGAAACAGCTGCAGGGAGCTGGAGCTGTTGCAGCAGCCACGTGGGTCATCAGCTCGCTGGAGTTGCCCACTAGTGCCCGCTCTACAGGAACTCCGGCCGGGAAAACAGTCAGCGACTGGGAGCTGGAGCCTTTGCAGCAGCCACGTGGACCATCCTCTCTCTGGAGCTGCCCACGTGGTGCACGCTTCCCAGGAACATCAGCGGCGGAGGAAAAAGTCAGCGGCGGGGAGCTGGAGCCGTTGCAGCAGCCACGTGGACCATCCTCTCTCTGGAGCTGCCCATGTGGTGCACGCTTCCCAGTAACATCAGCAGCAGAGGAAAAAGTCAGCGGCGGGGAGCTGGAGCCGTTGCAGCAGCCATGTGGACCATCCTCTCTCTGGTGCTGCCCACATGGTGCACGCTTCCCAGTAACATCAGCGGCAGAGGAAAAAGTCAGCGGGGAGCTGGAGCCATTGCAGCAGCCACAGGGACCATCCTCTCTCTGGAGCTGCTACGTTGTGCGAGGTTCACAGGAACAGTTAGCGGCGGGGAGCTAGAGATGTTGCAGGAGCTTCGGGGGCCGTCTACTCGCTGGAGGTGCCCACTCCACAGGAACAGCAATGGCGGGGAAGCAGGAGCCGCCAATTACTGGGCATCCAGAAGACCGAGGGCCGCTCATCAGCCGGATGACAGCTGCTAATGAGCCAGAGCCCCGCGGCAACCCCTTGGTTATTCTGCAGTGAAAGAGCCGGATAGAATGCTGGATCCCCCATCTATCTCATGCTGGTTGCTGGATTACAGAAGCAAGTTATGGAGCTAGATAGGTGAGGGCTTCCGGCTATGTCTTGCCTTTGGGGGACACCTGGCTGCACATTCGGTCTATGAGACGCAGGGACTTTTTCCTCCCCTTTTTAGTGGAGAAAAAGTGTGTCTTATAGTCCGAAAAATACGGTATATTTTAATATTTTGTTTACAATAATGTCTTACAAATTCAAATCATTAAATAATGTATATTAAATGTTGTACTGGTAAAACATTATTCTCTGTAATTATAGACAGAAACTTACAGAAACGTTTGTTTATTCACAATGATGACTGTAATTATTATGATTTAAAATTATTTTTTGCATAAACAATGTTTAAGTACTGTTTGTTCATGTTTTTTTTAATGATTTAACAAGATCAGGATCCAAAAACATATCTTTACGCTTTATACTACTATAAAGTTTCTAAATGACATTTTGTAACAATTTTTATTATAAAATTGATAAACCTTTAAAAAGTCATTTAGTAAAGATTAAAACTTAATTCACATATTTCAAAAAAATCTAATAGTTAAAAATATAAGTATGTTCGTAATAACTGTAGTAAAACATTAGTAAATATTACTAACATTTTACTACAACTAAACCTAACCCTACTCTCACACAGAACCCTCCCTCTACCTATCCCTAACCCTTATACCCACTGGTGGTGCCTAACCCTTAGACCCCCCCCCCCCCCCCTGGAGGTGACTAACACTAAGACCCCCTGGTGGTGCCTAACCTTAAATCTCCCTTGATGTAGATAATACAGAGGCGCTCAGTGTTGATGATACTGGCAGATGCTGTTTACTCCTATCTGTTATTGCCTGATGAAGTGGGTTTGTATCCCGTGAAACGCGTTGCACTTTATTTGGAGTATCCAATAAAATTGTTTTGACTTAAAATCCACAGTCGTGTGTTCTGCTTGGAGGGGGTAAGTCCACCACTGCCTCCTCTATTACCAAGATGGGTTTTTAAGTTCTTTTAGTGTTTTTTATCCTATTGGCGCCTCTGTTATCCTATTATCTACATCAAGTCCACCCTTGGTGGAGGATTGTACCCTTTCTTCTTCAACTACAGAGAGCGACTTTTTAATCCTGAGTGGGGTCAGGACAATCTCCCCACCTGCTTTGACAGTGGTTGCCTACTTGGTAACCCTGGTTTGTGAGTATTAAATTAATATTATTACTCTATCAATTATACCTTACCAGTACATACTACACTATATTGGGCTCTTGGTGTTCTCTCTTTTTCTTAAATCTCCCTTGGTAGTGCTTAACCCTAGGACCCCCCTGGTGGTACCTAACCATAAATCTCCCCTGGTGGTGCCTAACCCTAAGACCCCCCTGGTGGTGCCTAACCCTAAATCTCCCCTGACGGTGCCTAACCCTAAGACCCCCTGGTGGTGCCTAACCCTAAACCTCCCCTCGTGGTGCCTAACCCTAAATCCCCCCTGGTGGTGTCTAACCCTAAATCCCCCCCTTAGTGATCGCTTTCTTTTGTGAATAATAATGTTTTACAAATAATGACTGTAAAAAATATATTACAATGCACTTACTGATTGCTTGATTATATGGATAGTAATGTTTTACAAAGAGTGATAACATTTTAAATATAGTTTTAGTTAAATACAGTAAATATGTTTAGTATGTTTGTAAACATTATGTGCCAGATTTAGCTATGTCTCAGTTTATCAGATGGATAATAGTGTTTTATCCTACTAATCCTACTAATATAATAAATGGGAAAGTTCAGATGTTTGGATGTTTGGATGTTTGGATGTTTGTTACTCGATCACGCAAAAACTGCTGAACGGATTTGAATGAAATTTGGCACACACATAGTACATTACCTGGAATAAAGTATAGGATATGTTTTATTCCCATAACCAAAAAGAGACAAATACACATTTCACTGGAAAATGTAAACTGCAGTCATACACTGTTACACTGGAGGTGTGTTTAGCTTCTAAGGGTAGAATGGTTAATTTGCATATATTCAGCAGTGATGCACTGGGAGACATCTCAAGCTCACTCCAACCTGAATTATCGCAAATTATTTCTGTTTTAAGAAAGCAAACGTTTGTTTTTCTTAACATCTTAGTAAGGGGGCTTTTAGGACCATTGTAGTCCCTTACACACACCAATGAGTTCTGGGTCACCATGAGATTTCTGGGTAGTCTGTACCTCTCGGTGTTACAAGCCCTACTGCATAGAGCTGAATTAATCTATGCCATGCACTGATGAGGATCAAACAATCCAAAACAGTCTGTATGCATGTTGGATTATTATGGCTCTGTACAATTTAACAAGCTGACACATCATTGCAGTCCAGCAGTTCTGGATGTGTGTTTAGTTTCTAAGGATAACAATGGTTAATTTGCATATTTTCAGCAGTGATGCACTGGGAGATGTCTCAAGCTCACTAAAACCTGAATTATTGCAAAGTCTTTATGTTTTAAGAAAGCAAACTTTTGTTTTTCTTACACTTTTAATGGTAGGGTTCTCAAACTTTGCACAGTTGGTTGTTGGGTGACTAGGATTATTATTCAGAAAAGTGGTTGGAGCCTATAAAAGCCAATCAAAATTCACCTAATGATTTTCAAGGGGACTATTTACATTTCTGCCATTCTTGCACTGTTAATGGCACAAGCCTCAAACCTGGTATAGTTGATCATTGGGTGACTGGGGTTCAATTTCAGAAAGGGGGTGGAGCCCCAAACAGCCAATCTGATTTGTTTCATTTTAATGCAGGTTTATTGATGCCAAAGACCGCAAAGCTCACAAACTTGGTCATTGAGTAATTGAGTAATTGTGTGTTAGGGTTAGGAAAAGTGGGTGCAGCCAACACCAGCCAAATACATAATCGGGCAATGCTGGGTCATTAGTAGGTGGAGAAAAATATAAATTTCACTGAGAAAATGTAAACTGCAGCAATTCTTACACTGTTAATGGTAGGGTTCTCAAACTTTGCACAGTTGGTCACTGGGTGACTGAGATTAATATTCAGAAAAGTGGGTGGAGCCTACAAAAGCCAATCAAAATCCACTTATTAATCTTTAAGGGGAATATTTAATTGATGCCATTCTTGCACTGTTAATGTCACAAGCCTATTGCACTGTTAATCACCTGTACCTGGTACAGTTGGCCATTGGGTGATTGGGGTTCAAATTCAGAAAAGGGGTGGAGCCACAGCTAATCAGATTTATTTTATTTCAATGCAAATTATTGATGCCAAAGACCGCAAAGCTCACACACTTGGTAATTCATTAATTTTGTGTTAGGGTTAGAAAAAGTGGGCGGAGCCAGCACCAGCCAAATACATACCTGGGCAATGTCGAGTCTTCAGTGGGCGGAGACAGACACAAATTTCACTGGGAAAATGTAAACTGCAGCCATTCTTACACTATTAATTGTAGGATTCTAAAACTTTGCACAGTTGGTCACTGGGTGACTGGGATTAATATTCAGAAAAGTGGGTGGAGCCTACAAAAAACAATCACAATTCACCTATTGATTTTCAAGGCAAATATTTAATTGCTGCCATTTTTGCACTGTTAATGGCACAAGCCTCAAACCTGGTACAGTTGATCATTGGGTGACTGGGGTTAAATATTTAGAAAAGGGGTGGGGCCACAAACAGCGAATCAGATGTGTTTCATTTCAATGAAAATTATTCATGCCAAAGACCAAAAATCTCACAAACTTGGTCATTGACTGTTGACAATTGTGTGTTAGGGTTAGAAAAAGTGGCCACAGCCAAAAGCAGCCAAATACATACCCGGGAAACATCAGGACATCAGTGGGTGGAGAAAAATACAAATTTAACTGCCAGAATGTAAACTGCAGCCATTCTTACACTGTCTGTCAATGGCAGGGTTCTTAAACTTTGCACAGTGGGTGACTGGGATTAATATTCAGAAAAGTAGGTGCAGCCTACAAAAGCTAATCAAAATTCACCTATTGATTTTAAAAGGAGTGGAGCCACAGACAATTATTGATGCCAAAGACCGCAAAGCTCACAAACTAGGTCATCAATGAGTAATTGTGTGTTAGGATTAGAAAAAGTGGACAGAGCTAACACTAGCCAATTACATACCCGGGCAACGCCGGGCGACCAGCTAGTATAATAAATGGGAAAGTTCGGATGTTTGGATGTTTGTTACTCGATCACGCAAAAACGGCTGAACGGATTTGAATGAAATTTGGCACACACATAGTACATTACCTGGAATAAAGTATAGGATACTTTTTATTCCCATAGCCAAAAAGAGACAAATACAAATTTCACTGGAAAATGTAAACTGCAGCCATGCTTACACTGTTACAGTGGAGGTGTGTTTAGCTTCTAAGGGTAGAATAGTTAATTTGCATATATTCAGCAGTGATGCACTGGGAGACATCTCAAGCTCACTCCAACCTGAATTATCGCAAATTCTTTCTGTTTTAAGAAAGCAAACTTTTGTTTTTCTTAACATCTTAGTAAGGGGGCTTTTAGGACCATTGTAGTCCCTTACACACTCCAATGAGTTCTGGGTCACCATGAGCTTTCTGGTTAGTCTGTACCTCTCGGTGTTACAAGCCTTACTGCATAGCGCCAAATTAATCCATGCCATGCACTGATGAAGATCAAACAAACCAAAACAGTCTGTATGCATGTTGGTTTATTATGGCTCTGTACAAATTAACAAGCTGACACATCATTGCATTCCAGCGGTTCTGGAGAAGTGTTTAGTTTCCAAGGGTAACAATGGTTAATTTTCATATAATCAGCAGTGATGCACTGGGAGGCATCTCAAGCTCACTAAAACCTGAATTTTTGCAAATTCTTTCTGTTTTAAGAAAGCAAACTTTTGTTTTTCTTACACTGTTAATGGTAGGGTTCTCAAACTTTGCACAGTTGGTCGTTGGGTGACTAGGCTTATTATTCAGAAAAGTGGTTGGAGCCTATAAAAGCCAATCACAATTCACCTATTGATTTTCAAGGGGAATATTTACATTTCTGCCATTCTTGCACTGTTAATGGCACAAGCCTCAAACCTGGTATAGTTGATCATTGGGTGACTGGGGTTCAATTTCAGAAAGGGGGTGGAGCCACAAATAGCCAATCAGATTTGTTTTACTCCAATGCAGATTATTGTTGCCAAACACCGCAAAGCTCACAAACTTGGTATTTGAGTAATTGATTAATTGTGTGTTATGGTTAGGAAAGCGGGCATAGCCAACACCAGCCAAATACATAAGTGGGCAACGCAGGGTCATAAGTGGGCGGAGACAAATACAAATTTTACTGGGAAAATGTAAACAGCAGCCATTCTTACACTGTTAATGGTAGGGTTTTCAAACTTTGCACATTTGGTTACTAGGTGACTGGGATTAATATTCAGAAAAGTGGGTGGAGCCTACAAAAACAATCAAAAATTACCTATTGATTTTTCAGGGGAATATTCCATTGCTGCCATTCTTGCACTGTTAATGGCACAAGCCTCAAAACTGGTACAGTTGATCATTGCGTGACTGGGGTTTAAATTTATATAAGGGGGTGGAGACCCAAGCAGCCAATCTGATTTATTTCATTTTAATGCAGGTTATTGATGCCAAAGACCGCAAAGCTCACTAACTTGGTAATTGAGTAATTGAGTAATTGTGTGTTAGGGTTAGGAAAAGTGGGAGCAGCCAACACCAGCCAAATACATAATCGGCCAATGCTCGGTCATCAGTAGGCGCAGACAAATACAAATTTCACTGAGAAAATGTAAACTGCAGCAATTCTTACACTATTAATGGTAGGGTTCTCAAACTTTGCACAGTTGGTCACTGGGTGACTGAGATTAATATTCAGAAAAGTGAGTGGAGCCTACAAAAACAATCAAAAATTACCTATTGATTTTTCAGGGGAATATTTCATTGCTGCCATTCTTGCACTGTTAATGGCACAAGCCTCAAACCTGATACAGTTGATCATTGCGTGACTGGGGTTTAAATTTATATAAGGGGTGGAGCCACAGCCAATCAGATTTATTTTATTTCAATGCAAATTATTGATGCCAAAGACCGCAAAGCTCACAAACTTGGTCATTAACTAATTTTGTGTTAGGGTTAGAAAAAGTGGGCGGAGCCAACACCAGCCAAATACATACCTGGGCAATGCCAAGTCATCAAAGGGCGGAGACAAACACACATTTCACTGGGAAACTGTAAACTGCAGCCATTCTTACACTATTAATTGTAGGGTTCTAAAACTTTGCACAGTTGGTCACTGGGTGGCTGGGATTAATATTCAGAAAAGTGGGTGGAGCCTAAAAAAACCAATCACAATTCACCTATTGATTTTCAAGGCAAATATTTAATTGCTGCCATTTTGCACTGTTAATGGCACAAGCCTCAAACCTGGTACTGTTGATCATTGGGTGACTGGGGTTAAATATTTAGAAAAGGGGTGGGGCCACAAACAGCTAATCAGATGTGTTTCATTTCCATGAAAATTATTCATGCCAAAGACCACAAATCTCCCTAACTTGGCTCATTGACTATTGACAATTGTGTGTTAGGGTTAGAAAAAGTGGCCACAGCCAAAAGCAGCCAAATACATACCCGGGAAACATTAGGACATCAGTGGGTGGAGAAAAATACAAATTTCACTGACAGAATGTAAATTGCAGCCATTCTTACACTGTCTGTCAATGGCAGGGTTCTTAAACTTTGCACAGTGGGTGACTGGGATTAATATTCAGAAAAGTGGGTGGGGCCTACAAAAGCTAATCAAAATTCACCTATTGATTTTCAAAGGAGTGGAGCCACAGCCAATTAGATTTATTTCATTTCAATGCCAATTTTTGATGCCAAAGACCGCAAAGCTCACAAACTAGGTCATCATTGAATAATTGTGTGTTAGGACTAGAAAAAGTGGGCAGAGCTAACACTAGCCAATTACATACCCAGGCAACGCCGGGCGACCAGCTAGTAAGTATTAAGTGTGAAAAACGCTATATTATGATTTTGTTGTTGCACAGTTTATTTGGTGGATAATAATGTTTTACAGAGTATTAATTAAAAAAAAATATATAAAACGATTTATTTGTTGTCGCTTTATATGTTGAAAATAATGATTTATGAAAAGTTGTTATTTAAAAATTACATTACGATTTAGCTTAAAACTATAAATGAGTATTATGTTATGTTTAAACATTACTGGTCGCCGGCGAAGTTGGGAAACATAAATTATCATGGATGAAGTTTGAAAACGTAAATTATCAAGGGCGCCCTTTTTTCCTGTTCGGTGCCAGTCAAACGATATTTAATATGGGAGTCAATGGCGGATCCCCTTTTGTCCACCTGTCTCATGCGCCCAAATTTCCTGTAACCTTAGCGAGGCCTTAAAGCTGCAGTGGCCTATTTAGTAAAAAAGGGCCTGGTCACTAGGGGTTCAACACTAAGGTCCTTAAGTGGTTAACACGCACCTGCAACTTTCCAAACCCATCCCTCTGCATTAGGAGTGGAGACAGTTGAGCGGTGGGAAAGGTAACGTGATTAGGAGCACGTGATTGGGAACCCTGGATGACAATGCACAGCCAGAGTGCTGGCAAGTCGTGGGAATGGGCCTTACACAATCCAGCCTGTGATGCGGATGAACACGTTACAGGCCATACTTGATCAAGAGATGGCCAGTTCTTTGTCTGCTACCTTAAATTTATGATGCCCCGCATGCGCAGTACAATCCTGTGCTGTGAGTTTCCTATTCTTTTATGCAGCAGAGATATTGCTAAATATCAAATTGGTCCCAAGAAAGATTTGTTTACTCTATCTCTGAAACCAGCAGGGTTTGGGGTATGCAATTTGGCACGGAGTTTGTGAGGGTCTTCGCCATACCCTAAAAATTTGGGGAGTGTAAGAGGCATGGCTGTAGAGATATTTGCGGTGATTCTGTTTCAAGTTTCCACTAACTATTTGTGTTACTAAGACTGGAAGGCATCTCTAGGGTAGCACAATCAAACACTGCGTTGGCAATAGGGGGCGAATCCTGGAGACATAAGTGATTGCGTCACCAGGGGGCGGACAGTGCGGGGTGCATATAGATTAGGATCACAGGTGTGTGATGGTTATACTAAGGGAGGGGAGTGAGGGAATGGATATGAAGAGGGAGGTAATGACATCACTAAGGGGATGGGAGATTATGGAGTGCACACAGAGGTGTATGGGAAATCTGATCACCAGGTGTGGCATAATTATGGGGTAGTAGGGAGGGAGAAGGATGGGTTTGGAAAGCTACGGGTGTGTGTTAATTGTTCTGGGAGGGGGAGGTGGGGATGGAGGGTTACAAGGCACATTAATGAAACCATAAAAGGGTGAGGAGACATGTCCTGCACATGCTCCTGATGAATCTCAACCTGTGACAATACGAATCAAGTGATGGGGACATGGTTGCAGAGTGTGGTCGCTCATTAGTGGTGGTCCTGGAGTACAGTGGACCTAAGCCGACCGGGTGGCCAATGTACGGAGTAGAGGCCAGAAAAAACTTTATGCTGGTTTTACATGATGTTTGTTTCTAAGTTTGTACTCTTAATTAAAACATATTTAAAGAAAGTTTACGCTATGATGTCCGAATATGTTTTTTTGAGTTGATACGACACAAGAAGCCTCTGGTCTGAGG
Organism: Hyperolius riggenbachi; assembly: GCF_040937935.1. Taxonomy (NCBI): domain Eukaryota; kingdom Metazoa; phylum Chordata; class Amphibia; order Anura; family Hyperoliidae; genus Hyperolius; species Hyperolius riggenbachi. Next base: position 65,187,826 of record NC_090652.1, read on the forward strand.
AGGTGAAAGCTGAGAGTCCGTGTAAGGTAGGGGGCAGTCAGATGACCCCACTAGTGCTGTAGACCCATCTAACCAAGGGTTAAAAGCAAAGGGTGAGTGCCCTTTATTTGCGGTGTGGTGGTGGCTCATGACAAAGTGTCAAGCAAACTACCTCTGCTAGGATTAATGTAGAATAGCTTCTTGGATCATGGACTAATGGAATAACTTCTATTGTCACTGAGCGCTTACCTACAGTGGTTTGTAACAAGGATCGGACCACCAAACTTTTTTCCATCAGTGCATTTTTTTTTTAAATATTAGAATCTGCAGGTGCGGCTAGCTTACAGGGACAATAAAGGGCCAATTTGCATATTCATCAGTGATGCATTGTGGCAGACTTCATATGCTCACTCCAGCCTGGAGAATCACAAATACCTTCTGTTTTAAGAAGGCAATTTTCTGTTTTAAAGAGACACTGAAGCGGAAAAAAATATATGATATAGTGAATTGGTTGTGTACTATGAATAATTACTAGAAGATTAGCAGCAAAGAAAATATTCTCATACTTTTATTTTCAGGTATATAGTGTTTTTTCTAACAGTGCATCATTCTATAATATGTGCACATTACACAACACTCAGCATTCAAAATGAGTCTGTCAGAGCAGTCTGTGAAGTAATGACCTCTCCTCTAGCAGAGGAAAAGTAAATAGTCCAGGAACAGTTGAGATAATAAAAGTCAGATAACAGCCCTCTCCACGACTAACTTAGTCGGAGAGCTTAATGGCTTGTTTGCATAGAGATAACTGGAGTTTCTCAACTCTTCCTGTACTGGAAACAATTACATTGATGTATCTGAACTTAATGTTTTATTTCTTAGCTGTGCTACACATACAAATCATAATATCATCATTTTTTTTTCGCTTCAGTGTCTCTTTAAGTTTAATGGGACAGCACATTTACATTTTTATACAGTACAAGCTGAACTCTGACTGATTTACACTGTATCAAACATCTTCAGTGTTGTGCAATGAAAAGATAAGCTAAAATATTTACAAAAATATGAGAGGTGTATTAACTTTTGTGAGATACAGTATGCCCCGAAACTTAACAAATATACAAAAAAAGATGTTGACAGAAGACAAAAAGAAGAATATGGGTCAAATTGATGAAGAGTAGGAGTATAGAAATTAAATTGAAATTACTATAAAAATGATACATTAACTCAGTATGAATCTACGTCCAGCAGGTGGTGCTGTAGCTCTGACTGGACGTAGATTCCACTATGCAGTAAATCGTGCGTTACAACCGATCTTGTCGCTTTGCACCCACCACAATTCGCTTGCACTGCCATCTATAGGATGGCAGAGCGCTGTGAGACGGTCAGGAGCCGCTTTCATTGGCTCCTGACCATGTGATCACTGAGCACTAATCACATTGGCTCCCATTAATAAACAGTGCCAGGAGAAGATGAAAGCGTCATAGAGATCGCAGAAAGAGGAGCCTACGGCTATGGGGCAGCATTGTGAAGAGCAAGAACGGCGGGTATGTGTGGTGCCGGCGATTCATCGGGGAGCGGCGTTTTACTGTACCAGCAGTCTCTGGTCCTTAAGGGGGCAAAAACTGCTCGAACTGAAGTGGTTAAAAAAGGATCCAATATGTCTTTGTTCCTTTTTTTTTTCTTTTATAATTTTTACTCTAAATAGAGTTTTAATTTAACATTGTGTAATCAAAATATAGGGAATCAGAAATTAACCACTGACTTGTTCTGAGAGTAGAGGCCTGCACGGGTCTAATTTTTCAGACCTGCACCCGACCCGCAACCTGCTTTCTGGTGAATTTGATACCTGCCACCCACTTTTTCCATTTTCTTCTAAAATAGATATTTAATGTTTAATTTGGTAGCTGTAAAGCAGGGGTGTTGCTATGGTCCTAGGAGATCCGGGACACCCATGGGCACCAGGTGGGGGTAACCTGATGGGCAAAAATGGCCATGCAGGGAGGGGCGTGGCTGTGGGTGGGGCCAAATGTACATTAACTTAGCAGAGGTGTAACCTGATGAGAATGGGCCTGCCCAGTACAGGTACAGAGTAAAAGCTTACACTGTACATACTGGAGGTAGCAGGGATTAGCCCATACTCAATAAATTGTTACCAGTGAACGAAGCCTTCAATTCAAGTGTAACCCTCTGTATAACGGGAGAATGCTGGTTTGTAAATCATTTTAATTAATAATTTTTAATACATTTTAAGTAATAATTTTTGTAAGTTTTGCCCACAATGTAATCGGCAACATGTGTGAGTATTGCCCAGGAGGTGGAGCCCAACATTAATGGACTCCAAAAGCCTCGACATAGTAAGTGGGGAGTGATTAATGTGAATTGGAAAAGCCCTGCCCACCCTCTGCATATTTATTTGATGAATTTGTGTTTGAGCTGTAAATTGGCTAATTTGGAAGCTGGCGATATGTAGTAAAACATTCACTGTTTGCCTATTCATTTTAATTGAAACAGACACAACTCTAATAACAGCCATTTATGGCTCCAGAAATGTAATAACTCACCTGTCTGCCTGGTACCATTTGTCTAGTGTTTGAGTGATTGTGGCAGTGTTAAGAAAATAGACTGCAATGTTTCAGGGTTTGCCTAAATAACCTGCACTAATTTGTTTTATTTTCCCAAATAGTACTTGTCGGCCGGGGCACAGGAAAAAACATTCGAAAAAATCCAAAAGTTTAGTTATTTTTACAAAAAAAAAAAAAAATTCAATCAATAACTGCCCCTCTGGCAAACATTTAGCTTTTTGTGGTGAGAACAATATGTCCAGTTTAGCCACCTTATCTGCATTATAAATTGTCCATTAGACTTCATAATGTTCTTAAAAATATGCTTGATCAAAGGGAACATTTTGTCTACAGGTTTGTTTTAATTTGAAATATCTAACTTCTGTATGATTTTTTTTTTTTACTAACGTGTAGTTTTACTTTTTTCTGCCAGCCTGCTGTTAAAATTTGAGTCAGAGTAGAACTAATTCAGTTTCCACCCTACAAGCAAGATTGGCATCCCAGAAAAACATTATGCCATACTACACTATCGGCATTGTTTCAAGGTCCGCAAAAGATAATTATCAATGGCTAATAGATCACTTGCAAAAGTCTGATATTGGAAAATGGTTAACTGTGTGCAGTGTCTATGGCTCCAAGGATCACCATTTATTCTACTCAGATATCCAACGTTGCCAGTTTGCTATTCTCTACCACACAAGGAATCAAGGACAAATTTTCATTACTGATGTTGCGGGTGCCCTGTATGAGAATGAGCTGAAAGCCCTGAGTAACCATCTCGGTAAGTACATAGAAAACGTTTTCTTATTTAGTTTTGCACTCTTTACCGCCCAAGGCCGCTGTCACCAGCCACCCCTTCAGTATGGGTAGCGAGATGACCCCTCCCCCTTCCCTCTAGTATAGGTAGCCTGGCGACCCCCCACCCCAGGATAGGTAGCCAGATGACCCCCCCCCCCCTTTCACTCCATTATAGGTAGCCAGATTACTCCCTTAATCCCTCCTTTTCCCACTCCCCCCTTTCAGTATAGGTAGCCAGTTCGCCTTCCCACCACAGCGGCTATCAGTGTCACTCATTTCTCCATTCTTCTCCAGTGCAGAAGCTTCCTCTTCCTTTCCATCTCAAATGCTGCCCAAGTCCATAGCCGCCGGCCACAATGCAAAAGTGCACAGAGAGCATGGTGGCTGCTGCACAGGCGGCTGTAATAGCAATAATATTAATAATGTAATAGATCAGAGCTGAGGAGCTAGTTGGAGGCTCAGTTTGACCCTACCCTGTCCTATTTTGGGTCTCCTCCATTGTGTGACTTCAAGCACTAGTACTTCAATTAAACAGGGGAGTCACTGGTCACAAGACCCTGCCTATCTTACAGTGTGATTTTAGTGGCATATACTGTGTAACAAACAAGTTTTGCAAAACTCACGTGTCCTTATGTCAGCGATACTTATTCCTTATAGCGTGTCCACATGAAGTGTTTATATTAGTAACCCAGGTTACTTACTTTAAAAGAATTAGCAATCTGTGCTTAAATTAATATTTATGCAGTCTATTGAAAGTAAATACTCAATCCTTTCTAAATATCTGGTCAACCTGGTTAAGCTCTACCTATGAAAGCCACATCATGCTCCAACTGGGAAAAGGCCTCCTCTGACTATTATTAGTCTGCCTACTACATTTAGCTCAACGACCTTGGTTACTCCAAATCCCTAGTCCAGTGTAGTTAACGTATCTTTAGATAGTCAAAGTTCATTATGTTACTATCCTCTTTGTTTTTTTCTTAACTATTTTGTTTCATCCAGCTTCTTTATGCTTAAAGTAGAGCTGAAAGGAAGAAAAATACAACTTGTATACGTACCTGGGGCTTTCTCCAGCTCCTTCCATGCTGATCAGTCCCTCACCATCATCCTCCGCCGTCTGCAGCCTTTGCAGTTCGGTAACTTTGGGAGTTGGGGCTTACTGGCCATGCATGGCCCAGCCTGTCGCCTTGAGTGTTCTGAGCTTGTGGAGTACTACTGCGCAGGCACAGAACACTCCCAGCCACGGGAGCGCTGCACAGGAGCGTGCGTGGCGGAACTGCGCCTGCGCTCACTGGCAAAATTACTGGTGTGGATTGCAGAGGCTGCAGGTGGTGGAGGAGGACAGCAAAGGACCGATCAGCATGAAGGGGGCTGGAGGAAGCCCCAGGTATGTATAAAACTTTGATTTTTATTCCTCTCATGTATACTTTAGGCATTAGAATTCCTCCCATTCCTGTAGACTTAGAATGGAGTTCTATGATTTTTTTTTTTTTTTTTTTTACCTATTTTTTTTTTACCTATTCTACTCCAAGATGGATATTTCTTGATACCACTTTTCTATTGTAGCATTGTTGGCAAAATATATATTTGCACTAACAAAGATTTTTGCTCAGCCCAAAGCTATTTTTTTCAGCTGTGGCTGACATTAAACATTGTAATTGGCAGGCATCAACTCAAATGCCTACCACCATCAAGATAGAGAACATATGCCCCTGACCTTAACTGGTGGACCAGGACATGGGAAAGGCATGGCATTGTGAGAAAATGTGCCCTATGGCTGCCCTATCTCAATACAAGCACTAAACACACACTTCCATAGTCCCAAAGTGTGAGTGCACATGCATATCTAGGACACTTATTAATATCAGAGACTTAGAATTAAGAGTGGATGCCTGGATGCACAAGCAGCAGAAAAAGAGCAACCCACAGGTGTAATGAATCTTTCCTCTTATCAGGTTACTGAAGCTGAAATGTCAGTACTCTCCAAAGGCCTGTCATTCTGCCCTGCGAGACCCATAGACAGGATTGCACTCTGTGGAGATATGTAGGAATTTTTCAGAAAGCTGCGACTCAAGGAACACTACCATGATAAGGAAGCCTGTGATACAATGGATAATGGACGAAAACGCACCAGATCTAAAAAGAAGAAAAAAAAGATGGACCCCCAAAGAAGGAGAAAACCCGGCCCTGGATAAATACATCAACAAATTTAGACGCAAAATCTCTGACAGGATCCTGAGTAAAAGAAAGACACTGGCCCAGAACGTAACACCACAGGAGCGACAGGCCATCAGATCCCTTAAGGAGAATAAGGACATTATTATTAAACCAGCGGATAAAGGTGGTGCCATAGTCATAATGAACACCAGTGACTACATCCAGGAGGCTCAAAGACAATTATCCAACACCGCTCACTATGCCAAATTACAGGGGGACCCCACAAAAGGCTACAGAATGCCACTCAATAGGATGGTTAACAGATTGCCTGCAAACATCAGACTACATGTAAGGACCCTTATCCCTGAAGAGCCTAGAACAGCCTGCTTTTACATGCTTCCCAAGATCAACAAAGAGAGAAACCCAGGCAGGCCCATAATCTCAGGGAGCGGAACTCTTACAGAGAACATCTCAGGGTGGCTGGAAAACATCTTGAAACATCTTGTCTGTAAAAGACCCAGCTACATACAGGATACCACCCACCTCCTGAACAAACTGACAGCCATCGGCCCAGTACCTGAGGGAACCATACTGGCCACGATGGATGTGGAGTCCATGTACATTCCCCATGATGATGGTATTGCGGCCTGCCATAAATATCTTCAGGGTCAGGGCATACCTGTAAAGCCTATTGCTGGACTGATCAAATTCATTCTCACTCATAATTATTTCACTTTTGGACAGGACCTCTATTTACTGCAGATGGGCGTGGCAATGAGTTCGCGATTCGCACCACAGTATGCAAATCTCTTCATGGCCAAAATCGAAGAGAAATACCTCAATGCATGTGGCATAAAACCCATGGCCTACTTCCGCTTCATTGATGATATTTTAATCATCTGGTCCGCAAGTGAGGATGATCTTCTCCAGTTCCACAGGAACTTCAAAGCCTTCCATCCTACAATCAAATTGAAACTTACCTACTCTCACACAGAGATTAACTTTCTGGACACCACCATATACATCAGGGGTAACAACATACAAACCTCTGTGTATCGCAAACCTACAGACCGTCCCACATACCTAAGATATTACAGTTTTCATCCTAAGCACATTAAGAACTCTATCATTTACAGCCAAGCAATAAGGTACAACCGGATTTGTTCTGACAGGATGGACAGAGACAAGCACCTGGATCGCCTTAAGAACACTTTCATTAAACAAGGTTACAGTCCTCCTATGGCTGAGCCCCAAAACAGGAAAGCCAGCAATATCCCAAGGACTGAACTCCTGAAATATAAGCAAAACCAGAAAGAGGAACGTGTCCCTTTGGTTGTCACCTACAACCCACACCTGGAAATCTTAAGGAGGATTGCTAAGGAACTACATCCCATTTTACACAAGGATCACAGACTGAGAATGATATTCCCTAAACCTCCACTCTTGTCATATCGGCAACCACACAATCTAAAACGGTTGATTGTCAGGAGTTATTTGAATAGACCTCAACAAAACGGAACATCACCCTGCCGACAAAAAATATGTGGGACCCGCAGACACATTTACTCCACTGACAGGGTAACGATACCAGGTTCACAATAGGTGTACAGAGTACAAGGCACATTTTCCTGTGGTTCCACCAATCTGGTATATCTGATCATGTGTGCTAAATGCCCCAATGTTATGGAAACTGGACAAACTCTGCGCAAACGTATGAATGGACACAGGCACACTATTAATGATACCAAATCTGGACTCCCAGTTGCTACACACTTTCGGTCCAATAGACACAGCATGGATGATCTTCGTGTCACTGCCCTGAAGGGTGGCTTCAAAACGTCAAATGATCGATTAATAGCAGCAACAAAATTTATAAATTGGTTCAAAGCTGTGCAGAACGGTTTGAATAAGGACAACAACTTTCTATATTAGTATGAGATTGATGATATTTGAACTTTCTCAGCCATTATAGCTGAACTTGTGAACTAAGAATTTCCGATACCTCTGTGTCAGTCCAACTCCCAGGTCTGTGAGCAGGTGTTTAACAAGGATCCTTATCTTAGCTAATAACCTCTAACCCCAGGTCGATGGTCTGTGTGAATTAAGGCATCTTAAGGACATGTATTTATGCTTGAAAAAATATCTGTTTTCCCTTTTGATGTTGCATGTATAAAGCTATCTGTACCACCAGTTTGCAAACTAACAGGATATAAGCCAGACGAAAGCTGCAAGGCCGAAAGCTTGCTTATTTTTATTCATTTTTAGTTAGCCAATAAATGGTATCATCCTGGTTTAAAACTCCTTATTAAGAGTTAATTATTATTTTAAAAAAGTTTTTGCTTTCTTTTGGTTACAGGATGCCAAAATGTCCTTGTCGTGCTTGATAATATGACTGACTGTAGCTCTATAGAGAGAGAGAGAATACTGGAAAGTCAATCAAGCCTACAGTCGCTGACTAGAGATCTATTACTGTTCAGGGAGGATGTGAAAGACCAAGGAACCCTATCGGAAATAACAGACATCATTCAGTGGAGGCTCAGTAAGTTGTCATTAGCTGTGTTTAATCCATGAACTGTCTTATACAGTATGTGTTACCAGTGTTCAGTTGTGGAGGTGGAGACTAGTGCCACAATGCAGCCAACAGAATCTGTTTTAGACAGAGGAGAGGCACAGACACATATTGGCACAATGCAATGACATGCAAACTAGAAAATAGACAAACCCATAGGCTGACATACTGGACAGGAACAAATATATTTTATCTAGACATACTAATTCTACCTATAGTTATAAACATTAACCGGTTTTAAACAGAGGAGAGCTGAGCTGATGTCCAACTTTAATATGAGCATTTGGGCCCTTAATCTCCTTAGAACATAACAATAATGTCACAGCTCCCTCTAGTATAGGAGTGTCAAACTAAAATACAAAGTGGGCCGAAATTGTAAACTGGGACCAAGTCATGGGCCAACCTCAATGTCTACTGGCCACCTTCCTCCCTTATAAAGTTCCCTGGTGTCTAATGCTTCCCTCCAACCCCTATACAGTTTCCTGCTCTCTAGTTGTCCTCCAACCCCTATACAGTTTCCTGATCTCTAGTTGTCCTCCATCCCCTATACAGTTTCCTGGTGTTTAGTGCTTTCCACCTCTCTCCCCCACATGGCTTCCCATGTGATCTAGGGCTTCACTTCCAGTATAGCTTCCCTGGTAGTCTAGAGTGGGCCAAACATATTTGAATATTTCCTTTGGTTTCCTTGTTAGTGGTGTAGTGAATATCACATTTCCAAATGAACGCTAATTTTCAAAATCAAGTAAATGACTTCACTGCACTCTCCTCAGAATAATAGGCCAAAAAAGAGAAACAAAGCTGGTATAACGTAAAACTGTATTATAACTCATGCTATGACAATCTTCAGAGCATGTGCTCTTAAAGGGATACTGTAGGGGGGTCGGGGGAAAATGAGCTGAACTTACCCGGGGCTTCTAATGGTCCCCCGCAGACATCCTGTGTTGGCGCAGCCACTCACCGATGCTCCGGCCCCGCCTCCAGTTCACTTCTGGAATTTCTGACTTTAAAGTCAGAAAACCACTGCGCCTGCGTTGCCGTGTCCTTGCTCCCGCCAATGTCACCAGGAGTGTATAGCAGAAGCCCAGTATGGTCTGTGTCTGCGCAGTATGCTCCTGGTGCCATTAGCGGGATCGAGGACACGGCAACGCGGCGGAGTGGTTTTCTGACTTTAAAGTCAGAAATTCCAGAAGTGAACCGAAGGCGGGGCCGGAGCATGGGGGAGTGGTTGTGCCAACACAGGATGTCTGCGGGGGACCATTAGAAGCCCCGGGTAAGTTCAGATCATTTTCCCCCGACCCCCCTACAGTATCCCTTTAACAACAATAGTCATCTTAATATAACTGCATTCACACCCAGCATCAACAGGATTGATGAGTCCTATTGGATAAAGCGCGTTGGGCGGAGCCAGGGCAGACGGCATCCATCTAGGAAGTTGCTGAGTTTGCCTATCTTGCGCTGCCCGGGGGTGTGGGATCTCACTAGCAGGACTCCATCGAGATTAGCCTCTTAGTGCCTGGGAGACCAAGTGTGCAATACTCCATTCCAGCCTTACCAATTATGCATCTTTGGATTAAATGCTTTATCTTCTTGGAAAGTGGTCTTCCATTACTCTTGTGGTGGTTGCTGGATGTCAGCCCCAAAAACGCTAGATCCACCTGGCAGAGCCAGGCCGAGGCATAGGCTGGAGAGGCTCCAGCCTCAGGGCGCAGTGTAGGAGGGGGCGCACAATTCATTCAGCTGTCATTGCTAATTGTGTATGAAGCAGAAAGAAATAAGAAAAGGGGATACATAGCAGTGACTGCAAGCCAGATAACTAGATATTAAGGTGTTGGGGAGGTTGTGGGCCCTGTGGCCCTCTTAGTCTAATAGCAATCAGTGTGTGACGGCTGGGGTGGGAGGGATGGAGGGGCGCACTTTGGTGTCTCAGCCTTGGGTGCTGGAGGACCTTGTCCCGGCTCTGCCACCTGGTCTATGAGGTGGCAACAGTTCGGTGAGCCTCAGTCCTGTTGATGCTGGGTGGGAATGCAGTTATATTAAGCTAGCTATTGTTAACAGCGCATGCTCTGAAGATTGTCATAGCATGGCTGAAGTTATACAGTTTTACGCTATGCCAGCTTTGGTTCACAGTGCTTTCACAGCAAGTCGATCATGATTGAAATACAATGCAATAGCGATCACTCAAAAAACAAAAATGCAGCATGCTGCGTGTTTGCTTTTAGCGCTAATTGCTAAATGCCATATAGTTAACATTGCGCTAGCGATCACCAGTGATTTGGCGGTTAACAGTAAACAACCACTAATCACTTAAGTGTGAATGGGCTCTAAATCACAATCAGTCTATTAGCAAAGCAATCAAAAGCACACATATCTCACAAAAATCTCAAGTTTCACTAGAGATTTGCACTTGTACAGTAACAGCATCAGAATCAGAATCATTTATTTCTACAAGCACAAATGGGTTGTTGTATCAGGTATGGTTTTGGCTCATACAGGTTCCGAAAGGAACGGGGGATAATGTGCAAAGGCAGAGAGCCGAGGCTGCTAAACTAGGTCGTCACCAGTCGCACTTGGCAATGATCTGCCATCCCTAAGGAGACAGGGGGGGGGGGGGGGGTTGAGGACAGAGGAAGGTTGTGGTTGAGCAGTGATGACCCAGTTATTCATGGCTGTTGCTGTTAAGGATCCCAATGGCTGACATTTGGTGGTGTTGGCTAAGGTGTTCCAGTTCAGAAGGTGCAGTAGTGTTCATTCCTGTTGTGGGTCCCGACTCCTGGGCAGCATTTGGCAAGGCTGGTCAGGATAGTCTGACTGTCACAGAAGCATCCAGCTGCAGCTGCATTTTCTCCCAGTTTAGTGGCTGGCATCATGGAGCCGATAGACGGAGCCGTGTTTTTCCACACAATATAGGGTTTTTTAACACTGCTACAAAGCACATACTACTTATAGTAGGTTAACAATAAATATAGGCAAAGATAAATAACTCAAACATGTATCTTTTAGAAGGTATTTGCACAATCATAGTTTAAAGAGGAACTCCAGTAAAAATAATGTTATAAAAAAAGTGCTTCATTTTTACAATAATTATGTAGAAATGATTTAGTCTGTGTTTGCCCATTGTAAAATCTTTTAAATCCCTGATTTACATTCTGACATTTATCACGTGGTGACATTTTTACTGCTGGCAGGTGATGTAGCTGCCGCTTGCTTTTTTTTAGCAGTTGGAAACAGCTGTAAAAAGCTATTTCAGCTACTGATTGGGACAAAGTTCAATTCTTGGTCATGGTTTCTCTTTAAGTGTTAGTAATTATGAGTAAGCATGCATCAACATTTTTTTTATGTATCTTTACCAAGTGTTGCAACATCACCCGAAGAAAAGGGGACTCCATCAATCCTCCATAGGGGAAAACACCTGGCTACACAATCCATCATGTCTGTTGGTCTCAGCAAAGTCCCAGAGTCCAGGCGTTTTCCCAGCCCAATTATACTTCTTGAACAATAACACACGCAAGCGCATACAGTATACGGTCACTTTCATAGGCTCGTGATCACAGTACAAACCTTTGATATCTGCTTCTGCGCAATACAACACAGCTGCGAGTGGAAACCTCGTGCACAGGCCATGGCTTCGGCCTTCATAAACCAGATAAAACCAGTTAGAATAAAATAAAGGTGGAACTGCAATGTAAAAACATGTTATGATTATCTTAAGTTACCTTGAGTTTAACTCCATAGCTCAACTGGAACTTTATAGATCAAATGGGATGTGAACAGCAATCTAGTCCATACATACAGTCCATACAGTCCATACATGTCACATGTATATCACAAGCCAGCATCCAGCAAGGCCAAAGGTTTCCCAATCAGCGCAGTGTCTTCCTACCTCAGTGGAGCCCTGATCTCCTAGTAGATTTAGGTCCACCACTGCTACCCTACTAGTGATCTCCTAGTAGGGTAGCAGTGGTGGACTTCACAAGGCCTGTACTTGCACAGACAATAGACCCAAGCAGCGGCAAGGTGGAGAAAAAAAAATCAAGGTCCCGGATATTGAATCAGTCTGACAACCTCTCACAGCACTAGTCAACTCAGCAAGGAAGTAGTCTTAAAATGGCAACCGCCTTATTTAGCTTATTCCTATTGGTTGCTAGGGACTCTGCCAGGACACTGGGATTGGTCACATTTCCGTAGTTACTCAAACTTTGAGTACACCCATAATTGACATTACAAATTCCTATCACTTACAAACTTCCCATTTTGAGTCTTAAAGAGACTCTGTAACAAATTGTTTATCTTTATTTCTTCTATGCTATAAGTTCCTATGCCTTTTCTAATGTGGTCTGGCTTACTGCAGCTTTTCCTAATTGCACAGTAGCTGTGTTATCTCTGTTATATGATCTAATCTTCTCTCTATAGTCGGCACAGTCAGGCTGAGGCAGTCAGACTGGAATGTGCAGGGCTGCTTGTGATTAGCTAGAAGCTGTACACACCCCCTGCAGGCTCTGTGTGACTAACACACTCTGCTTAGCTGAGCCTATTAGAAGCTGGTTAGTTTGTTTGTAAACACTGCCTAAAACTGGCAATTACAAGCCAGGTTTGCAGCAGAGAATGGCAGAAACAGCACAGAGGGGACCAGGAGCACATAATGAATAGAATGGTATGCTTTTTATTGTAAGAATTTCAGAGTACAGATTCTCTTTAAGTGCCATTTCCGATCGGTGATTATCATAGCTGGATTTGTGGCAAGGCCGCAAAGGCCATGGCCTAGGGCACATCAGAGCAAGGGGTGCCCTAGTATTTAAGCAGTTACTTGCTTGATATGCCAGCAGCCACATATAATCATTGTGGCTTCTGGCTGCAAAACTGACGGGCCTCAGAGTTGCGAGGGAGTGGCTACCAAGGTGCTGGTGCTTGCAGGAGCTCCCTGCTGATGTCAATCATTCTTTGCCTTAGGCTTACTGGGATCTGAGGGGGGTTGTGCAATCTGAGGTGCCGCTGTGCCACAATACTCCTGTGCCTAGTGGTGCAGTCATAGTGGAGGATCAGGAAGCTCTGTGCCCGCTGCAAGCATGACTCGCCTATCACCTTCGCTCAAGCACTGAAGACTGCTTTATCTACCCCTCCATAGCAGGCAGCTTTACTTGTGATCTTTAGTTGGCGCCTCTGTCTCATCATGTGACGCGTCGGGATGTTACTGTTAATCATATGATGAGAGAGGCGCCAACTGGAGATCACAAGTAGAGTGGCTAGGGAGGGGGAGATAAAGCAAGCTTTGGCGCTGGAGTGGATCCTGAGCATGGACAGGTGAGTCATGCTTGCAGTGGGCATGGAGCTTCCTGATCCTCCACTACGGTATGACTGCACCACGTGGCACAGCAGTATTGAAGCGCAGTGGCACCTCAGATTCTCCCACCTCCCTCAGATGCTGGTAAGTCTAAGGCAACGGAGGTTTGACTTCAGCGGAAGGGTGGGGGGGAGTCACCTACCTACAACTGTGACTGGTTGTCAGGGTTAATGAATTAGACTTGCCCTGAACATTAAGTTTGAGCTCTTGTGATGCAACTATCATTGTATTTGAATAGCTTCCTAAAAGAATACAGTATTATTCACAAGTATAGTTATGTAAGCTGACAGTTCATAAAGAGCAGGTTCTAAAGTTTGAGCCACTTCATGACTCTGAGGAGCCATCTAGCTACCTATACTAAAAGTGGGAGGATGAGTCATCTAGCTACCTATATTGAACAGGAGTCATCTACCTAGCTACAGCAATGTGTAAGTTGCGGGGGTGGGGGAATGATGTTGGTCAGGGGGCGGCGGATAATAGTGGGCCTTGGGTGGTAAAAAGTTCAAATCCGGACCTGGTGATTATGGTAATTTGTATTACTGAGTTACTATAAGCTAGTTCTAGTTGTAATGGTTCTGTAGTGGTGGCCTGATGGGAGGAGGTTGAAGTAACAGCTGCTAGTGTGTGAGTAGTCATTCAGTTGTTTTCTGGCCCTGGCCCATTTTATCGTAAATAAGCTAACAATGCCAAATTAACTTAGTTTTGATATTACTTTTCTTATCTAGTTTTCAGTAGTTTTTCACTTGTAAATATAGAACAAAGTTTATAAAATCAGAGTGTAGTTTAGGCTTGGGTTACTTTACATAACCCTTTCAGGAGTCTACTGGAATGGACAGGTGGGAAAGGTTTTTAAGTTACTCTAAGGACCCGTTTCCACTAGCGCGGAAACCGCCCCGAACCCGTAGTTTCCCCGCAGGCAAATCGCACGTGGAAACTCTGCCATAGGAAAGAATGGCGCCGCTGGCTGAATCGCTTACCTAAGTGATTCGGCCGACATTGCCATCAGATTCCATACAGGAGGCTGCAAATCTCATAGCTGTGCATGCACGGCTTCTGGGATTCGTCAGCGTTCCGGCTGACCAGGAAGTACCACCACGCGTCTCGCAGCCGCGCACGGTGGCTAGTGGAAACGGGCCCTAAGTAAAATGTGGATCCCTTTTCCTTACCCTTTTTACTCCAAAAGCACAATAAATGTAAATTCCTTTATGATTTTATCAGTTTTATGACCATTTAAAATGTAATGAAAAGGACAGAAAAGCATAAGAAACTAAACTGAATTTGAAAAAAATTATTTTAGACACTGAGTTTATAAGTGTGAATTAACAGATGTAATTGTAAAGTCAGAGTGATGGAAATATAATTGTTTTCATATACTGAACCAAATTAAGCACATACGAGCTATTAAAAAAAAGAAGATAATCAATAAATTATTGCTAGGTCCTCACTCGGATCTGAATTTAACTGAAGGATTTTTTTTAATTATTTTTTTATTTGACCTTGTGAAAAAAAGATTCAGCCCATAAAATTAAATAATGCAGATGGTAATAGTTTGCTAAATGTAATTTTGCCTTCTTAAAACATGTATTTTAAATAATTGAGCTGTAAGTGAACAACTGTGGTTTCCCATGATGCCAGATATGCAAATCATGTTTTTGTGCCCTTGAAAACAAGGCTACACATCCAGAACTGCTGGTGTATAGTAAGCCAGGTAGCTAAAACATTTTACCAAGCCAAACCAATCTGTAAAATGTATTAGGCACAGGCTCACTATACACCAACTCACTATGCAGCAGTGGTTTTGGATTTGCAGCTTTGCTTTCAAGGATATAAAGAGATTATCTGCATATTTGAAAGTGATGTATTATGGGGAACCACAGTTGCTTAATTATAGCTCAATTATCACAAATACCTTCTGTTTTAAGAAGGCAAAATTACATTTAGCATTGCTTTTAGATGGCTTTTTGGTTTCTTTAACCACTAGCCGACCACATCACGCCGAAGGGCTAAGGGTTAAAGCTTGTGGTCCTAAAGTGGTTGAGCTCTTCATACCTTCTAGGTGGTTCTGGGTCACCTTGAGCTGTCTGGATATTTCTTAGTACTGGTCCAAGCCTAGTCCCATGTCAATCAATGCCATGCACTGATGTGGACTAAAATGTTTGAAACAGGCTGTGGGATTGTTGTGGCTCTGTAAAATGTATACATACCATACACCAGTGATTATGGATGTGCAGCCTTGATTTCAAGGGCATAAAGAGATGATATGCATATTTGGAAGTGATGCATCATGGGAAACCACAGTTGCTCTGTTAGAGCCTAATTATCACAAATACTCAATGTTTAAAGAAGGCACTATTACATTTAGCATTGCTTTTTAGAAATGGTTTTTGGTCTCTGTAAGCCCTTCATACCTTCCTGTTGGTTCTGGATCACCATAACCTGTCTGGGTATTTCTATGGTAAAACTTTTTCTCACAGTAGATGCTGATGTATGCATACAGTTTTCAGGCACCTGTGCTGTGCTGTACAGTCACTCCGCTTTTTTAATTTTTTTTCTTTATGTTTTTTTTTTTACAGTATTTAAAGGTGTGGATGATGACTGTAAACCAGCCCCTGAAATAGGAGCCCCGGGAACTCCAGCAGAAGAAAACATTCAAAACAAGATTCCACTGGAAGGTAGTTACCTTTCATAGTAGTAAAGCAATTTGTGTTAGTATAACCTGACATGATAATCACACATATGTGTTCATATCTATCTATCTCAGATCTGCACACAAGCTTCTTTTATCCTCTTCTACAATTACCTCCTCACATTCACGTGTACAAGACTTCTCACGTGCCTCACCCCTCCTCTAGAATGCCCTTCCACAGCACATCCGCCACTCTCCAACCTTTAAAATCTTTAAACGCTCCCTCAAAACCCACCTTTTCCAACAAGCATATTCTCCAGCTTAGGCCATGCACCCACTAAATAACCTAATTGTGCACTGCCTGTACATATACTGTATACTTCCCCACCTCTTGTTTCCACCTCATTCCTTTAGATTGTAAGCTTGCAAGGGCAGGGCTCTCACCCTTTTGTGTCATGGAATGTTATTAATTTAATTGCTTGCACACTGTTAGACATTTATAAATTTTAGTCATCATGTTAAATTTGCAATTGTAATTAGCAGTGCTGTATCTTGTATCAGTGTTCATATTTGATGTATATCATTGTCTGTATCATTATGTATCCCTTGTTTGTTTTCTTATGTTGTACAGCGCCACGGAATATGCTGGCGCTTTATAAATAAATAATAATAATTACTATCTATCTATCTATCTATCTATCTATCTATCTATCTATCTATCTATCTATCTATCTATCTATCTATCTATCCATCCATCCATCTATCCATCCATCCATCCATCTTTCACATATATCACTTGTCGCAGTATTTAAGTGATCAAGAAGTGTGAATTTTCAGTTTATTGAAGTCTTATTGTCACTATGGGAAAACATGCTAATATGGAATTATGGTCTGGGACAGCATACAATGAAAATGTATATTATAACTGGCTGCGCCACTCCTATTCAATAAAGTCCATAAATGCCAGAGTCCTTATAGCATGAGTTAATACAACAGGGTTCACTGTGGGGGTATCCTCAGTTTGAAGCAGATATGTATAATGATTCCACTGTGCACTCCTTAGTAACCTATAACAGAAAAAACACTCCACATCGCGTAATCCGGTTTCCAAAATTACAATCCTTGTTTCACCCACATGTGTGAACAAAAGTGCCAAGATTTGTGCACCCTCCACCAACATCAAAGGGGCTCACCAGATTCTAGCCACCTTGGTTTTCAGGTTGATCTCAGGCTCAGCACTGTGTTTCACCAGGCCCTCAGTGAATCACAACCTCAAGTTCAGTAGAAAAATGCATTTATTCTTCATAAAAAAACTTTAAAACAAAACACAATAAAAACTCCTCATTGCGCAGTATGTAAGCACATTCAGATTCCACACCTGCGCTTCTCGCGCCAATAGCCTACTTACAGACTAGAAGGAAGAAGTAAGCTTATCTAGACGGCAATGCTGATTGTCTGGAGCCCGCATACGGCTTCCCGGCGGCGTCCCGCTCTGCAGAAGGTCCCCGTTATTGCCAAGCTTCCCCACGAGTTGCTACAGCGTTCCCGTCATGAACTTCCGCACGTGATGACTGGCTCCGCGGAGTGTTTTTTCTGTTATAGGTTACTAAGGAGTGCGCAGTGGAATCATTATACACATATACAATGAAAATGTGTTTTTTTTCTTATTTATTGCCCATATAGTTATCCTACTTGTTGGTGTTTCAAGGTAATTCTATTTGCGTAAAAATCACAAATCTCCCCTGCTCAGAGACTAGCTCAGCGCTGCTATCACATGATTATTATTTCATCAAGTTCATTCAGAAAGTTCCTCAGTGAGGAAAAGGATTTATCCTCTGCTTTGCTTATAAAGCAACTTTTTACACTTCAGTAATTGTGTTGCGATTGTTGTACAGCCGTATGGCAAGAGTCCCAAAAGGTCAAACCGCTGTGGTCCGACCATACAGTGAGGCATACTTTTCTGGTTACCCTCAAACAGTGCACTCAGCGCACTGCAGCTCTTGCAACACCATGACAGGACCCACTGCACTGTGCTACACCAAGATCAATGGTATAGCCCCGTAGGGCTTCCACAGCTTCTGCAGTGGGATGCAGCGAGTCTGTGTGATGCAATGGAATGGATCACAGTCAGGGTTGCTCGTAAACTACGCTAGCGCGAATCTACGCATCGTAGTCCGCAACTACGCATCATAGTTCATAGACGAAGTTTAAAAACATTGCGTACGTATTTCCGCGTAGTCGTAGTACCGTCATTCGAAGCTACGCGTAGTTGATGTATGTATTGGGAAGTCAACTACGCGTGCGGTAACTGCGTCTATCATTGCGCATGCGCAGAAATATTATTGCCCTTCTATACGTATACAATTCCGCATTGGAAGGTGGAATGTACGCATATATTAGTTCATCTATGCCCATATTTAGTGGATTATTGCAGATTTTTTTCCGCATAAGGCCATAAGCGTCCGCATACACTACGCTTCGCACTATGCAAAGCTTCCGTATTTTAACGCGTAGTCTACAAAATGCAAACGTAGCGAAGTTTCTGATTTCAAAAACCGTAGTTTGCGAAGCGTAATTGCATAGAACTATGCGTAGTTCCAGCGTAGCGAAGTTGGCTGAGTACAACCATCCCTGGAATGTGAAATGGCGCTTACTGAATCCTGCACAGAAAAACTCTGTTTTGTCCTGCATCCCCAGTTCCTGAAAACATCATGAACACAGGCTAAATTCATGCAAGTTTTCAGAGGACACGGTAACACGTCAAATATTTGATAAGTCCACTTGATGAGTTCACTTGTTAATGTACTATAGATGGATGTTTTTATTTATGTTTCCTAGCAAGTGTCCCTTAACGTTATAAGCATCTGGGTAACCTTTATTTTTTCTTCACAGGACTTAAAGCTTTGCTTGAAGATTTTCAACAAAAAATGGGATTGGAAGATAAAGACATCAAAAAGAATCGGATTAACTTTCCTTTAGTAGGCAAGTTTCCTTACAGAAAGTCAGGAAGCACTTTCAATTAATGTAAACTAACATAATTAACAAAAATCAACACTGATTATATAAAATCTACCCACGTGGCAAAAAAAAAAAAAGCTTTCCATTCCCCCCCCCCCCCCCCCAAAAAAAAAGTGGTGAAAGACAACTGTAAAACACATTTCAAGAAGCACTGTAGTGACGTATACAGTAGTACAATGCAGTAAATCCTTCAGGATACCCATTTTTGTTTTTCCTGGTTTCAGCATCAGAAATACTACGTATAGCTATACATTGCTGTATATTGATAAGTATCCCTGCTCTACTAGTGATGTTTAGCCTAGGCTGTTTAACTACTTTAAGACCGCTCCACGCCCATGGGCGTGGCCGCGGCAGCAGCCCCAGGACCGCCTAATGCCAATCGGCGTCAAGTCATTGGGTTGCACTTTGCAGGAGATCGTGCGTGCATCTCCTGCTCGGGAGCGGAGCTCCGCCCCCTCTTCAGTCTCCGAGCAGCAATTGCCGCTCGGAAGGCTGTTAGACGTAAACGCCGTCTATTTACATGTACAGCGCTGCGATGGGCAGCAGCGCTGTACTGGGGACAGCCGTGTGACACGGCTGTCCCCTCCATAGGCTGGACAGTAATCGGCTGTCATAGACTGAAGCCTATGACAGCTGATCACCCTGATTGGCTGGCGGTGGGTGGAGCAGGGGAGCAAAAATTAAAAAAGTGCTATTTTTATTCAAAAACAAAGGAAATAAATATTTATATATAAAAAAATAAACAAATGTGCAGAGATCAGACCCCACCTACAGAGAGCACTGTTGGTGGGTGGAAAAGGGGGGGGGGAAATCACTCGTGTGCTGTGTTGTACGGTCCTGCAGCTTGGCCTTAAAGCTGCAGTGGCCAATTAAGGAAAAAACAGGCTGGTCTTTAGGGGGGTTAATTATGCAGAATTCTGCTCCCAGAGCATTCTGATAGATCAAGTTTTTTTTTTTTTTTTTTTTTTTTTTACTAGCTTTAAGTTCGCATTCACAGTGGCACATTGTGGGGCTGCGTTATAAAGTCTTAATGCACTGCAATGCTAATCCTACTGCAATGCTAATCCTATGGGCCGTTCACAGTGCGACGTTAAAGTTGCGTTGAAAATGTTGCATTGTGGTAACTTACTGCTTGCAGTGCGTTACCTCTTAACGTAGACACGTTGCGACTTTAACGTCACATTAAAATGCCACGTCCCACTGTGAATATGCCCTTAAACTTTAGGTCAACAAACATTCCACCTAGATCATCTGACAGGACTAAGGATGTCACACAACCTGCGATAAATGAACAGACGTTGTTTGCTGTGAACTGTCCTCCATTACGAACTGACCGCCATTGAAAACCACAGACCATCACTATACACGATATATAGGATTAAAGGTTACCATAACAGCTATGTATCCAAGCAAGGAATACAAAAGTAATATCAGTAGTAATTATCCAGACACAGTGTACTATATTGTAGTGCTCACTCAACCTGAATAAATGGACCAGCCATCATTAGTGAACAATTTACAAATTAGGCCAGTTATCATCATTAAGAGGATAGATGTACTTCTGAGGAACGGAAAAGAGAAAAAAAAAAAAAAAAAAAGGAAAACAGTAGGTGTAGAGTTAGAGAGAAGAAAACGGGGTTGGAAATAGGAGCAAGAATGGAAAGGAGAGAAAACTACAAGACAGAGCAAGGGGAGGGGAGGAGAGAAGGAAAGGGAGAAGTATTTCACCACACCACTCTCTAAAATCCAGGAAAAATTCACTTTTTTGATGAATCACAAACCTCAACTAGTCATTGTCCAAAAGATGAGGAGCAGCGGATGAGCAATCAAATTCTGAATTCCAATTTTGCATCGGAATTTGACATTTCAAATCTAGGGCTTGATTCACAAAGCGGTGTTAACTGTTAGCACGCCTGTGAAAACCCCCTTAGCACGTCTAAACAAGCTTTTCGCGCATAAAACTTTACACGCGCAAAACTTTATGCGCGTAAAACTTTACGCGCACACTGCACAAAACCTTGCGCACGTAAAACTTTGCGCGCGCAAAGTTAGCACGCGATCTGATTGAGAAATCCAGTGCTAACCTACTTAGCACCCTGGTTAGCGCGTCTAAACACTTTAGACGTGCTAAGTAGGTTAGCACCGCTTTGTGAATCAAGCCTCTAGAATGCTGAATTCGGAATTCAGAGTGGAAATCCGACATTTAAAGTCAATACAGCCAACTTCTGCGGTTAACCACTTGCTGACCGCCGAACGCCGATCGGCAGCGTCAGAGTGGCTCCCTTGTTCCTCCAAGACGCATAGAGCGTCATCTCGCATGGCGTGAGATTTAACAGGCGCTCGCCTCTGTAATCCCATGTCACCCATGCAGGCTGGTATATAGAAACGGCCTAAACAGTTCGCTGGTGGACAGTTCCTGGCGAACTTGGCATTTAACGCAATTTAAAAAAAAAAATTGTGTTTGTATTTTACAATAAAGTCAATGGCTGCTGACTTCAGCTGTTAATAGCAAAGACCCCTTACAAGCTAGAAACACCAAAGGCAGGGCGTGTTAAGGAGGACATTGGGTACAATAGGAAAAAATAAAACTTTTCCAGAAGACCTTGTAGTTTTTGAGAAAATAAATGTTATAGTTAGAGGAAAAAAGTTGCGATTTAAATGCAGTAAAATGACAGATAATATATTAACATATATAAAATGTAGGGATGGGACGAATCCACAATTTCTTCGAATCCGAATCCGGATCCGAATCTAAAAAGGTTCTCGAATATCTCGAACCTTTCGAATCCCGAATCTAACGAATCCTGCACATAAGAATTGTGCGATCCATGGTATAGTTGCTCGCAGTATAGGTACCCAGGCATAGGTAGCGAGGTAAAGGTGCCTTCAGTATAGCTAGCTAGGTATGGGTGCCTTCAATATAGGTAGCTTTCAGTACAGGTAGCAAGGTATAGGGACCTTCAGTATAGGTAGCAAGGTATAGGGGCCCTAAGTATAGGTAGCAGGGTATATGGGCCTTCAGTATAGGTAGCAGGGTATATGGGCCTTCAGTATAGGTAGCAGGGTATATGGGCCTTCAGTATAGGTAGCAGGGTATATGGGCCTTCAGTAAAGGTAGCAGGGTATATGGGCCTTCAGTAAAGGTAGCAGGGTATATGGGCCTTCAGTATTGGTAGTTAACTAGGTATAGGGGCCTTCAGTATAGGTAGGTAGGTAAAGGGACCTTCAGTATAGGTATATAGGGTATAGGGCCTTAAGTATAGGTAGGTATGTAGGTAGGTATAGGGGCCTTTAGGTAGGTAGGTATAGGGGCCTTTAGGTAGGTAGGTAAAGGGACCTTCAGTATAGGTAGCAGGGTATAGGGCCTTAAGTATAGGTAGGTATGTAGGTAGGTATAGGGGCCTTTAGGTAGGTAGGTATAGGGGCCTTTAGGTAGGTAGGTAAAGGGACCTTCAGTATAGGTAGCTATGTAGGTAGGTAGGTATAGGGGCCTTTAGGTAGGTGGGTAGGTAGGTGTAGGGGCCTGTAGGTAGGTAGGTATAGGGGCCTTTAGGTAGGTAGGTAGGTATAGGGGCCTTTAGGTAGGTAGGTATAGGGGCCTTTAGGTAGGTGGGTAGGTAGGTGTAGGGGCCTGTAGGTAGGTAGGTGTAGGGGCCTTTAGGTAGGTAGGTAGGTATAGGGGCCTTTGGGTAGGTAGGTGTAGGGGCCTTTAGGTAGGTGGGTAGGTAGGTGTAGGGGCCTTTAGGTAGGTAGGTAGGTAGGTAGGTATAGGGGACTTTAGGTAGGTAGGTATAGGGGCCTTTACGTAGGTAGGTAGGTAGGGGGCCTGTAGGTAGGTAGATGGGTGGGTAGGTATAGGGGCCTTTAGGTAGGTGGGTAGGTAGGTATAGGGGCCTGTAGGTGGGTAGGTAGGTATAGGGGCCTGTAGGTAGGTATACGGGCCTTTAGGTAGGTAGGTATAGGGGCCTTTAGGTAGGTATAGGGGCCTTTAGGTAGGTAGGTATAGGGGCCTGTAGGTGGGTAGGTATAGGGGCCTGTAGGTGGGTAGGTAGGTATAGGGGCCTGTAGGTAGGTAGATGGGTAGGTAGGTATACGGGACTTTAGGTAGGTAGGTATAGGGGCCTTTAGGTAGGTAGGTAGGTATAGGGGCCTGTAGGTGGGTAGGTAGGTATAGGGGCCTGTAGGTAGGTATAGGGGCCTTCCCCATGCCTCCTCCGCTCACCGCCAACCCCCCTCCCCAGCCTCCTCCGCCCCCCCCCCGTGCCTCCTCTGCCCCCCCCCCCCCCGTGCCTCCTCCGCTCACCCCCCCCCCCCCCCCCCGTGCCTCCTCCGCTCACCCCTGCATGAGTATCTACTCACCTTTCCGTGGAGCGCAGAGCGGCAGACCTCTTCGATACTTCCCTGTTCCCTCTAGTGGCCGGACCGGCTCTTACTGATGACATCATTGTAAGAGCCGGTCACTAGGGGGAACCAGGAAGTCGGCGAGAGGTCTGCCGCTCTGTGCGCTCCGCTCAGGTGAGTTGATGCTGGTGAACGGAGGAGGCGCGGGGGGGTCAGAGAAGGTCGGGGGAGGACGAGTGCGGGCGGGGGGAGCAGCGTATGCGGCGATGCAGCGTCGGGATTCGGCGGATTCGGAAAGTGAAAAATGGCGTCGGGATTCGAATCCACGAATCTCGAATATTTCCCAATATTCGAGGGATTCGTGGATTCGCCGGATTCGTTGTCCCACCCCTAACAAAATGTATTTTTGTAATGTTCTGAGAGTGGGAAATAAAATAATGATGTGGGGTCCTGCGTCCCAAGCCTCTTTAACCCCTTGTCCCCCATTGGTATAGCTATAATGCAGAACCCCGGCTGTGTGGGACTTCACATCCTGAGCTATCTCTATGTACCAGCCCGCATGGTCCATGGAAAGGGGGGCTCTGGGGGAGAGGGGTGGCCAAGCCTCCCCCCTCTCTCCCAGAACCCTTGTCCAATCTATGGACAAGGGGCTCTTCCCCACCTCCGGTGCCCCAGGAGCAGGTGGGGGGCGCTGACGTCCTGGGGGCGGTGTTCATGGTAACATCTGGGAGTCCCCTTTAAGAAGGGGACCCCAGATGCCTGCTCCTCCTCATGAGAAATGAGCCCCTTAACCCATTTCCGTAAAGTGTGGGTACAAGAGGATCTCTGCCACACCCGACACCACACATAGCTAGAGCTAAAGTAACTTTAAATTTTGGCTTCAAGGCTCCCCATTGGTCTATTAACAGACTAATGGGGATCCTTCTGATCCCCATTGATCTGTTAATAGACCAATGGGTAGTCAGATTTAAAGATGCTTAAGCGCTCTAGCTAAAGCCTCATCTCCAACCTGTGTGGCTCCTGCATTCCTCCCCACCCAGCCCACCCACACTCACACCCTGAAGCACACTGATATCATAAATGTTTCCTAAATTTAATAAGCTTCTTTACCAGGGTTAGGCAAACTTTTTGACTTGTGAGCCACAAAGGGATCTTAAATTTTACAGAGGGGCTGGACCAGTGTAGGTACCCAAGTATCCCAATGTAGGTAGCCAGATGTGCCCCAGTTGTTAGGTAGCCCCCTCCCAACTTTAGGTTGTAAGTGTACCCCCAGTGTTAGGCAGTACCCTCCCCATTTTGGGTTGCCAGGTGTGCCCACGGTATTAGCAGCCCCCTCCCCAATGTAGGAAGCTAACGTGCTCCCAAGTATTAGGCAGCCCCTCCTCAGTTTAGGTATTCAGGTGTGTCCCAGTATTAGCCAGCCCCCTCCCAGAATGGGTAGCAGGAATGCCCCCGGTATTAGTAGTCCCCACCTTCGATGCAGAACCAGATTCAGGTATTCCTTTCTTTCTAATCCTCCCTCCTTCTCTATGCAGACTTGTGCGAGAAGCATGGATGACAGTTTACTCACCCGCTTCCCTTCAGATGTGCAACCAGTGTCTCAGCATGTTCCCAGTGAACTTGAGCTGTTCGCCATTCACATTTAACACAAAAAAAGTTTGCATTTTACATGAAAGTCAATGGCTGCTAACTTTAGTGGTTAATAGTAAAGCCCCCTTATGTGCTAGAAACATCAGGATCCTCCTGATCCCCATTGGTTTGTTGAGGAACCAATGGAGAGTTTTGAGGGAAATTCAAAGATGCAATGCGGACACTTTACCACTAGCTGCCACTGTCCTTCCCACCTGCCCACACCTATCACCCTCACCCATGCTGGCATTAGGTACCAGCATGGGTGGGGGTGTCAGGTGTGGAAGATGGAGAGGACAGCAGGAGCAAGTGGTAAAGCATCTGATGACAGCACTCTCAGCTATACTTAGTATAGCTGAGAGCTGCAGCCGGGGGGCGGGGGAGTTGTGTATGGCAGCTGGCGGAGATCTTCAATCAAGGTTGCAAGATGGAGGATATTGGCATGGGAACATGTTTTTAAAGGTAGAGGTGAGTATTTATGGTTAATTAGGAATATTAAAGGACTTTTTTGTGTGGTTGTATTTTTATTTCTCCTGGGATGGGGATTGGCATCTGGGGGACCCCTTTTTAAAGGGTCCCCACCTCCTTCTGGTGCACAGGAGATGTGGAAGAGTCCCTTGTCCATGGACAAGGGCTCTGGGGAAGAGGGGGAGTCTTGGGCACCCCTCTCCCCTAGAGCCCCCCCATACCATGAACCATGTGGGCTGGTATAGCTCAGAGTGCCGGGTCTCCGCATTCTGGCTATGCCAGCCTACATGGGGGACAAAGGGGTTAAAGAGGCTTGGGAGGGGGGACCTCACATAATTTTTTAATATTTCCCACACTCTGAACATATATCTATATGATAAAAAAACTATATACACATGTAATACATTATCTGTCATTTTACCGTAGTAACTTTGCTACTTTTTCTCTCAATTTAACATACATTTTCTCAAAAACTATACGTTTTTTTTCTTGTACCCACTGTCCTCCTTCACATACCCTGAAAATGTGATGTGTCTAGCACGTAATGAGGCTTTGCAATTAACCACTAAAGTCAGCGGCCCAGGAAACATTTCCCACACTCAGAACAAGAATTTTTTTAAATAGTTTTCCCCCAAACTATACAGTCTTTTTGATTTTTTTCCCCTCTTGTACCCAATGTCCTCTTTTACATGCCCTGAAATTTGGTGTTTCGAGCATGTAAGAGGGCTTTGCTATTACCCGCTAAAGTCAGCAACCAAGGAAACATTTCCTATACTCAAAACGAGAATTTTCAAACCAATTTTCTCAAAAACCATAAGGTCTTTTTGAAAAATGTTTTTTTTATCTTCTACCCGCTGTCCTTCACATACCCTAAGATTTGGTTTTTCTAGCACCACTAAATTGACAGCCCTGGAAACATTTCCCATACTCATAATGAGAAATTTAAAATAGATTTTCTCAAAAACTATAAGGTCTTTTTTTTTTTTATTATTATCTCTTGTACCCACTGTTCTTCTTCACATACCCTGAAAATTTGGTGTTTCTAGCACATAAGAGGGCTTTGCCATTACCCGCTAAAGTCAGTGGCCCTGGAAACATTTCCCACACTCAGAATAAGAACTTTAAAATCAATTTTCTCAAAAATTATAAGGTCTTTTATCTTTTACCCTCTTGTACCCACTGTCCTTCTCCACATACAATTTCTCCTGTAAATAAGAAAAATTCCGCCAGGAGGCAGCGCAGCAGTTTTTTTTTTTTTTTTTTTCCTTATATCATGTAGCGAGCCCAGGGCTCGCTACATGATAGCCGCTGCTCAGCGGCATCCCCCCGCCTGCTTCGATCGCCTTCGGCGATCTCCGATCAGGAAATCCTGGAGGGCTTCCCCCGTCGCCATGGCGACGGGGCGGGATGACGTCACCGACGTCGGGACGTCATTGGGAGACCCGATCCACCCCTCAGCGCTGCCTGGCACTGATTGGCCAGGAAGCGCACGGGGTCTGGGGGGGGCGCGCGGCGCAACGGATAGCGGCGATTGAGCGCGGGGCGGCGGCGATCGTTGTGCTGACGCAGCCAGCAAGGTGCTAGCTGCATGCAGCAAAAAAAAAAAATTAAACAAATCGGCCCAGTAGGGCCGGGGAAAACCTCCTGCGCGGCTTATCCTGAACTACGTTCGGGGTTACCGCCAAGGAGGTTAATACTATAATATTTGTGGTAAATTTGTGTTAGTGAACCGAAAATTTGATGTTCGCTACATCACTACAGGCAGATACTGACACTGCTGTAGCCATGTAGATGTAACATTAGATGTGTGGCTCTGCATAGTCGAGGAGTATAATTTTAATATATAAAGTAATGTGCACATAGCTGAGGAAGGGCCAAAATAAAAATACAAGGGAAGTAAAATAAATAACACGTATGAGAGTATTTGAATTATACACATTGTATGAAGACACTGTAAAAAAGAATACATTCATTAAATGAGTGCCTACAGAAAAGCCAGGTATAGGTGCCCTCAGTATAACTAGGTATAGTTGCCCACAGTATAGCTACATATAGGTGCCCACAGTACAGCCAGGCATAGGTGCCCACAGTATAGCCAGATATAAGTGCCCTCAGTATAGCCAGACATGGATGCCCACAGTATAGCCAGGCATGGGTGCCCACATTATAGCCATGTATAGATGCCCTCAGTATAGGTAGGTATAGCTGCCCACAGCATAGCCTAGCATGGGTGCCTCAAGTATAGCCTCCAATATAGCAAAATATAGGTAGCCAGTTATGTGCCCCAGGGGAAGGAGGAGCAATGGCAACACACAGCGGCAGGGATCAGGGGCCACTCCCCCCTCCCTCACCTCGGGCTCCACCTTTAGCGCTACCCCCTCCACCATTGACTTGGACGTTATAGTACATTATTTAGCCATGCGTTTGGTGCACCGTTTTCGTCGCCCAGTGATGGAACGAAAATGGCACATGCGTTACATGTAAAAAACAAACAAACATTACCGAGCATGTGCAACACACATAACACAGCAAATGTATTGCTAAATGCACAGCATGCAACACTTTCTAAATATTGCTACACGTTACACGCAACGCTACGTGTGCGCTGTGAATATCGCACAGACTTTGTATTGCTGTGCGTTAGTCTGCGTTGGAACATTTTGTAGCGTGCGACTTTAACGTCGCACTGTGAAAGAGGCCTTAAACATAAAATACAACTGTGGAATATCTTAAAAAGTCATTTTTAGGAAAAGGAAGATGGATATAATTGTTTATTTCATGAGTTTATTCTTTTTCATATTCTTTATTTTATCAAGAATTTATAAAATTTTTCCATACAATCAAATTACAGACACCTAGATATTTTAGCTCCATATATCCGACTCTCCCCCCCACCTGGGGATAACTCCCCGATCTCAATTAGCATTCCCCCCCACCTCCACCCACCGCCCACCATTCCCCACGTTTAGCCCTTCTCCACTGTACCCTCTCTTTTTACGGGGGGCCGAGCTCTACCATATACCACTGCTAAGGCCATGCTCTCTCGAGTGGGCGTGGCAGAAGAAGAAAAGGGGGGGGGGGATAGTACCATCCTGGGCACCCTATTAGTAGAGGGAATCTAATCACGGAGCAATCACCAGAAAAAGTGAGTATAAGCGGAAAAAGAAAGAAACTAGAGGAAAAAGATAAGAAAGATTAAGGTTCCTGTCTCCCTGACCCAGTTCTTAAAAGTTGGTACCCCTCTCCTTTATTATTCAATTGAACCAACTCATTGTTCCCCGTCAATGTCCCGATGACCATTCATTTCTTCCATCCCTCTCACAGCGAGTCCCTGATATTCTACCGAGCTCTTGAATTCTATCCATCTATCCCAGCTCCCCTCCTCTCTCCCATAGATTATACTGGAGAGCTCCTCCATTCTCTGTGTCTGGTTTATCTCATTCAGCCATTCCTGCATGGTTGGGACTATCTGTGATCTCCATTTTCTACATATTACGATCCTTGCCGCATTTATCATGTGCATTCCTAAAGAACCTCTGTATTTTTTTTGACCTCCACTATTGAGGTGCAGAAGATAGACGCTTGCGTCCTCCGAAACTGGGATCCCGGCCAACTTAGATATATAGTACCTAACCCCCTTCCAGAAGGGATATAGTTTTCTACAGCTCCATAGTATATGAAAAAGTTCCCCCCTTTCCTCCCCACATCTCCAGCAAAGGGGATCAGCACCACAGATCTTATTAAGTTTCGCAGGGGTATAATACCAATGTGTCATTATCTTATAGCCTGATTCCTTCAGCCTTGTTGATACAGATGCACCACATGACATTTTAATTACCCTATTCCATTGAGCTATACTCAGTTCTTTACCCAGGTCTCTCTCCCAGCTTTCCTTGTATATCCGTGTCCCATCCACTCCCTCTCCCAAATACGAATATATTTTTGCCAACGTACCCTTTGTTTGTCCCTTTTCCACACAGAGTTTCTCAAATTGTGTCAAATCCCTCGATAGTTGCTCCCTAGTACCCAGGGTCATGAGAAAATATCTAAACTGGTTCAGACTCCAAGAGTCCACCCTCTCCACTTGCAACAACTGTGCCACCTCCTCCTCATTTTTCCACAATTTATTTGTGATTAGTGTTCTGATCTGCAATCTTTCCCCCCCTCTCCATTGCTTATAATTCCTACTTTGTGTTCCCGGTCCAAATTTTTGGTTCCCTAGAATCGACATTAACGGGGAGGGGCCTGGTGATAACTTTTTATTTAATCTTTTAAATGTTTTAAGTGTATATTCAATCAACACCCCTGCCGATAAAAAACACCTAGGCAAGTATGGCAGCCAGGGAATGGCGTCAATTGATTCCTCAATGAACTCTTGTTCCAGAGAGACCCACTGTTTGGTATCCTTATTCTTACTCCAATCAATTATCCTAGTGAGAACTGCAGCTTTGAAATACCTATGTGTATCCGGCAATGCGAGTCCCCCTTTACATTTCGGTTGCATTAGGAGAGTTTGTTTTATTCTTGCTTTTTTGGCCCGCCAGACAAAGCTCATAAAAGTTCTACTTACCTCGTCCAGATAACCCCTGGGGGGAGGGACAGGGAGAGTCTGGAAGAGATATAGCAACCTCGGCATGATATTCATCTTCAGAGTGCTAATCCTCCCAAACCATGACAGTTGGAGCTTACTCCATCTATCTAAATCTCTCTTGAGAGTATTCCATAATGGGATATAACTCAACTTCACCATTTCCAATACACTTGGTGCCAATCTAATACCCAAATATTTTAAAGAATTTTCAGCCCACTTGAAAGGGAAATTTTTCTTTATCCCCATTACCTCTTCCTTTTTTGCACCAAGTACCAGGGCCTCACATTTATCCCAATTTATTTTTAGGTTAGAGATTGATCCATATTCATCAAAGGTCTTAAGAAGGTTAGGTAGAGTCAGTCTAGGTTTTGATATAAAAAATAATAGGTCGTCTGCATACGCGGCGACCTTATGCTCTACCTGCCCTATTTTCACCCCCGAGATATCTACATACTTTCTAACAGTTCTTAGGAATGGCTCCAATGTAAGGGCAAATATCAGGGGGGAGAGAGGGCAGCCTTGGCGGGTGCCATTCTTTATTTCAATGGGGGAGGAAAGTGTCCCATTCACCTTGATCCTAGCCGACAGATCTCTATACATTGCCATAACCCAGGAACGCATATTTTCGCCCAAGCCTATGTGTCTTAGTACTACCTCAATGAATCCCCACCTGACCCTGTCAAACGCTTTTTCCGCGTCTGTTGATAGCAGCACCACAGGGTCAGGCGAGGATCCGGCCCACTGAATTATGTCCACCGATCGGATTGTATTATCCCGAGCCTCTCTCCCCTGTATATTTTATAGTTTATTTTTGCTTCGGGTGTCCTTTAAATAAAGGATCAATTAGAGACTGATGTGAGATAATTATCATTCAAGTTTAAGAGGGACCCATAGGTGGTGATGGACCAAACATCAAATTTTGTGTTCGTAAAGGAAAATTTACTGCAAAAATTTGTGAACCGAATGTTCGCGGCAGGCTTCATAAACTTTAATGGCAGGCGACCTTCTAAAGTTTTCAGGGCTTCTCTACAGCCATAATTTATTTCAAAAAGGTGAAAAAAGTTTACCAAAACTTGGACAGTGGCATGGCAGAGCAGGGTCAAGTGCAAAATAGCCGCCCAAAACATTTTTGCGCAAAAGCTTTTTTTAATGGTTATTTTTTAAGTTTAATGGCTGCCAACTTTCACGCTTAATAGCAAAGCCCACGTATATGCTAGAAACACAAAATGTGCAAAGTGTGTTAAAGAGGACTGTGGAAACAAGAGGAACAATTTTATTTCAAAAACACCTTGTATTTTTAAACTGGAATGGGCAAAGATGGAGGAATAATGTATTTTTTCAATTTTTTTTTTACTCTTTTTCCCATTAACCACTTTGCATCCAGACCTTGTTTTCCCCTTATTGACCAGAGCAGTTCTTACCCTTTAGCGGTATCCCTGTTTAATCACCAATAACTTCACCTGTACTCGTGCCACTTAAATGATCTATATATCGTTTTTTTCAAGACAAACTAAGCTTTCATTGGGGGGTATTTGGTCCCAAATAAAATGTTCCTCTCTATGCATTTTAATGAGAAAAAGGGGGAAAAATAAAAAATTGCATTATTTCTCAATTTTGATCAATTTCTGTTTAAAAATAAAAATTGCGATTGACATAAAAACTGTGCAACCAGTTAAAGTCGCCCCAGTATAGATATCCAGATGTGTCCCCAGTATCACCCCCCCCCCAGTATAGCCAGATGTGTCCCCAATATTAGCCCCCCAGCATAGCCAGATGTGTCCCCTGTGTTTGCCACCCCCAGAATAGATTGACAGATGCACCCCCAGAAATAGTGCCCCTCTTTATAGCCAGATGTGTCCCCGGGATCAGGATTACCCCATTATAGCCAGATGTACCCCCAGGATTAGTGCTGCCCCCATTATAGCCAAATGTGCCCCCAGTATTATGTTATGGGCCCCCCCAGGTGCCCAGATGTGCAAAATTTGTAACCCCCCTCCCCTTTGTTACTAAGATGTTTCCCAGTAACATTGTATACCCCCTTTGCATATCCCCCCCTCCCCCCAAGAATCCATAGCCAGATGCCTCCCCCACCAGGCAGCCCCCTCTGTGCAGAAATAGTTAAAAAAATGCACAACCAAGCAGCCTCACTCACCTTACCTCGGTCCTGCGACTATCCTGAAGCCTGATCCTCCGATCACCGCTCTGCAGCCAGCTGCATATTACCGGTATCCCGGGTCCCGGCTTGATGAAGGATCGCTGCAGTTTACTACTGCAGCGATCGTTCATGGGTGGGGGCAGAACTAATTGGCCAAAAGGGAACATGTTCCCTTCCACCAATTAGCAATGCAGCTGACAGTGCCGGAGAGTGCGCTCTGCAGCGCACCCGACCGTGCACAGCAGGGCTGCAACCAGGTCAGTATATCTACGTGGCTGTGGCTTGGAGGGTGCCACAGCTGACGTAGATATACTGTAGCAGTGGGGAAAGTGGTTAAAATGGGTAGAAAATAAAATTCTTCTTTGGACAAAATATTACCCGATGAAAGTCTAGTTTGTTTTGAAAAAACAAACAAACAAAAAAACAAAACAAAACAATACATTATATAGATCAGCAGGGATGTCATAAGCAGGGATAAATATATTGATTACATAGGGACATGGCTAAAACAACAAAACTACTCTGGTCCATAAGAAGGAAATCAAGGTCTGGATGCGAAGTAAAATTAGATTAGAAAGGACAACTGTTCACTTTTATCTGACCATTTATTTTACAAGAACTTTGCATGTGTCTATTAAATAATTATTAAGGGACAGGTATATTTATTGTTACAAAGATGTAGAGGAGCTTAAAGTGTACCAGAGATGGGGCGACAGTAGCACTGCGCAGGCGCAGAACGCTGCCAGGGACATGAATGTGTCGGGAGCACGCATGCGGCCAGGCCACGCATGTGCAGTTTGCCCCGGACCGGAGGACTTTCCAGGGTCATTTGTGGGTGAATCTGAATTGAGTCAGAAGAGAAGGGTGTGGGAGCAATCAGCCTGGAGGTGGCTGGAAGAAGCACCGGGTATGTTTTTTTTCTTTTTTCTTTTTGTGACCCCATCTTAGTTTTCCTTTTAACAAGTATTTGCATTTTGAATGCATATGCTGGTCAAAGAGCTAATAATTCTTAAGTTTCAGATCAGGGAAATATAATTGATCTTGAAGGTATCAGATAACTTGTTGATGGATGGATGGATTTTGTATGCATAAGAATTCTCAGCCCATGAAAAAGGGAATGTTTGAGAAATCCTCAGGGCCCATTCACACTTAAAAGCGCAAAACGCCGGTGATTCCCGCTGGACACTGCAGCGTTTTTTCCGCGATCGCGTTTAGCGCTTCTATATAGCACTGAAACACGATCGCCGGGAAATCGCCTGAAAATGGTGCAGGCTATATGTTTGCGTTTGGCAATTTGCATTAATCGCCGGCGATTAAAGCAAATCGTCCAAGTGAGAATGGGCCCATAGGGTTTTATTGCACTAGCGCTTTAAAAAGCACTAGCGCTTAACCACTTAAGGACCAGCCTATGCTGGCCCGATCTGTGCTGCGTGGGCTCTCCAGCCCACCGCACAGATCACTTTGAAGCCAGGGTGACCAGACTTCCCCCCCCCCCCTTTTTTCCCCACTAGGGGGATGTCCTGCCGGGGGGGTCTGATCGCCGCCGGCCATCTGCGTTTTGCGGGGGAGGGGGGCTCCTCAAAGCCCCCCTCCGCAGCCATTTCCGCCCTCTGCCTCCTTACCTCCCTCCCTCCCTCTCTCCGTAATGTGCAGGACGGAGTTCCGTCCTGCGCATTGAAGGATAGGCTTCCGCCTATCAGATGCCGGCAATCCCCGGCCAATCAGAGGCCGGGAATCGCCAATCTGCCTTACGGCGCTGCTGCGCAGCAGCGCCGTATGATGTAAACAGCGAGGATTTCTTCCCCGCGTGTTTACATTTTGCCAGCGAGCCACGATCGGCGGCTCTCCGGCTGTTCACGGAGACACCCTCCGTGAACTGACCTGGAAAGGCCGCTCGATCGAGCGTCCGTTTCCATGGTAACCCACTTAAGACCTGCTGACTCCTATGGGCGTTAGCTGGTCGTTAAGTGGTTAAACATTTTGCCAAAATCGCAGGCAAAACGCTCTAGTGTGAATGGGCCCTTAGAGATATTTAATACCAGAGAAAAAATTCAAATAACATTTGCAGGCAAGCTGGAATCATTAACATCTCAATGACCATCTATTCTGTGTTTAATAATTTTTCCTGGCACATGTCTGTTGTGATGGTATGAATTTGTACTGCACTATACAGTCATTTTGTGTTTTCCCTACAGGAATGAAACTTGTGTTTGAGAATGGGAAACCAGTACTTATACGCGAGGGAATCAAAAAGATTCGCAAGATTCCAATGGAAGGTAAATCTCCAACTGGAAAACATTTAACATGTCTGAATTAGCATATATAGAAATGCAATGATCATAAGTCAGTACAGACTAGCAGGTTTGTTCCAGTTGGGCATGGTAAGATTCGGAGGACAACAGAATCTAGCAGAATATGCTAGCAAGTTGAGGGGCTTATACACACCATGCAGTTTCCCCATCAGATCAACTGATCGATAATCTCCAGCATGTTTCATCTGCTTCCGATTGTGAAAGTGATGGATTTTGAGATCAGTACTGCACAAAACTGATCTCTTTCCGGATCAGAAGCAGATCAGACATGCTGGAAATCATAGCTTGATCAGTTAATCTGAGGTGAAAACTACATGGTGTATATAAGCCTAATGCTGTATAGACACTATGCAGTTTTCCTGTTAGTTCGCCGCATGGATAGATCATTTCAGCATGTATGATCTGCTTCCAATTGAGAAAGATGATTTTGTAGAGTAGTGCACAAAATCCCTCTTTTGATTGGAAGCAGATTGGACATGCCAGAAATTATCAATCTATTGACCTTAGGAGAAAATTGTATGGTTTGTATACAGCATAAAGCCTAACATTGCAGATCAATCTTTCAGTTAGTCTGAGGCTGAGTTCCCACTTGAGCTGAGAATGGAAATTTGTTGTCTGTTCTCCGCTCAACGTGAAACTGAAAGAGAACGGTCCCTATTTTATACATAGAAGCCGTTCACACTTGTCAGTCTGCAACAGATCCTTGAGATCCTTGCAGTAAGTGGGTTGCACCTCTGCAGTCCCGGGAGTTCCCCCGGGATGTGTTCCCCCGTGTTGTATATGGGGGAAATACATCTTCCCTGGCTACAGCCTGACCACTGGAGTGTGCATAAAGGGTTCTGGAGTGGCACACCTTACCCGAGTGTTGGGTGCTAGACCTGGGTACTAAGCCATGTCACCCCAAAGTCAATAACAGCAAACAAAGTTAGGTCAGCACACCGTTGTCACAATGGAGTTTTTCATTCACACTGCATAAGTCAAGTTTGTGCTGACCTATGCAATAGAACAAAAAACTGCTGTGATCTGTGTTATCTCCTCTACAAGGGCATCCTGCACTATTTACTGATAACATCCAGTAACATTTATCTTATGTAGAGGGTTCTGGCAGTACTCTTGTCTTCCCGGCCTCAGTCTCTATACCGGACATCACAATGTCCGCACCACAATGTCCGCTTCCGCTGGCTGCATGCAATTTGGCTGTAGATGGGAACTGAGCCTTAGGCCTTTAGAGGCTAATGCTAAGTGTAAGGCCTGGTAGATCTCTTGTCTTCCTTTAGCCTCCATACTCCAATCTAATACCATGCTCTTCATCTGTACACCAAGCCCCCAGCGTGCAAGGTATAGAGGCTGAGGCCAGGAAGACAAGAGTACTGCCAGAACCCACTACATAAGATAAATGTTACTGGATGTTATCCAAAAATAGAGCAGGATGCCCTTGTGGAGGAGACAACACAGATCACAGCAGGAGTAGTAGACTAGATACAGGGAGGAAGGTTGCTCAGAGCGACCGCAGTTTCCGACCGCCACAAAAAACAAGAACAAAATAGTTGCTCAAAGTGACCGCAGCTCTGAGCTTCTGTTGTCCGCCTCACTGATCAAGACAAGGAGAGACAGACAGACAGGAAGAAATGTTTGCCAATCTAATCGCTGCCTCAGCGATGGCAAACATCCACACAGGCACAAACAAAAAGAAGCATAACCAATAGCAACCACTGCTATAGTCACGTCCACAGGATCAGAACTTGTAGGAGTGCTAGCCAATCACTACTGCAGTGATAAATGCATCCAGGCTAGAAGAGCTTTGCTTTTTGCCCATGCAGGAACAGCAACCCTCCACAAGGCAAGGTAAATCACAAACGAGACATGGGACCCAGCCAATAGCTATGGCAAAGCTGAAAGCTATGACAGGCAAGGTGTCAAGGGAGGAGAAGAGGCTTTTATATGGATATCACTCAATAAGAGCAGGCATGCAAATTCCAACACAGTTAAATTGTGTGTTTGACCTGGGACTTACCTGAAAGCGCTATCGCAATTACTAGCGATTTGTGGTAGCGCTTTGCAAGCAATTTTTGGGAGTGATTTCCCTGCTCCTATACAAGTCATTGAAATGGAAATGCTTCCAAAATGTTGCATGTCCTGCATTTATGATTTATAATTTGCCTAATCGGTCAAGACGGTTTTGATTGATTGCTGCACATACAAACATACACATACATACATCCAATTTTATACAGTATATATATATATATATATATATATATATATATATATATATATATATATATATATATATATATATATATATATATATATATATATTAGTGGCCTTAGCCCAGGCATGGGCAAACTCGGCCCGCCAGCTGTTATGGAACTACAAGTCCCACAATGCTTTTGCCTTTATGAGTCATGACTGTGGCTGTCAGACTCCTGCAATGCATTGTGGGACTTGTAGTTCCTTAACAGCTGGAGGGCCGAGTTTGCCCATGCCTGCCTTAGCCCATTTAAAAATGGGCTCTAGGTCTGTTATCGCCACCACATGAGCACGCCCACACTGCCAGATGCACACACCGGCCCACTCGGCCGCCCCCCTGGTCCATCCTGCTCCATTCACAGGCTGTCTCTGCGGCACATGCGCAGTGGCGCAAATACAGACACACACACACTCAGGGACAGGACGCAAAGACACAGTGGTTTTATTTTATAGGATATATCTTTATATAATCTCCCTGTGTCTCTGCATCCCATGTGCCTGTGTCAGTGCTTTTACGCTACTGCACATGTCCTGCACTGGCAGCCGTTGGGACAGGACATAGGACGGGCTGGCCAAGGCGTGTGTGCGCACGAACGGCAGGTGCACACGTGTTCTCTGTAATGCTGCAGTGGTGAAAGACCTAGAGACCGTTTTTAAATGCCTAGTACATATATAATTGTCTTACATTAAGCATTTTCTTCTAGCATATGTCTATTATAATAATACTGTACATCTTTGTTGCCTTTTCCCAACAGGGAAAAAAGTTGATCAGCAGGATGGTAAAAAAGTACTTGTATTAGAGGAACCAGGAATTGAGCAGATTCACAAGAAAGTTCCATTAGAAGGTACGTTTTCCCCTGGCAAGTGGTAACTAATAAAATGGTTTGAAATGACATAAACTGATGCAATTAATAAATTTCAGCACAGACTACAGAAGGTAGAAAAAAAAGCTAAACTTTATTTTTCACTATATTTATTAAAGAACCTCTGTTGCGAAAATCTTAAAATGTAAAATACATGTAAACACATACAAATAAGATGTATGTTTTTTTCCAGAGTAAAATAAGCCATAAATTACTTTTCTCCTATGTTGCTGTCACTTACAGTAAGTAGTAGAAATCTGACATTACAGACGGATTTTGGACTCGCCCATCTTCTCATAGGGGGTTCTCAGGGTTTTCTTTATTTTTAACCACTTGCCGACCGCCTACTTCATATTGGCGGCGGCAAAGTGGCAGCCCCAGGACCACGTAACGCAGATTGGCGTCAGGTCCTGGGGCACTCTCTGGCCGGGGATCGCGCGCTGGGATGCGCGCGCATCCACCGGCAATAGGCTCCGCCCACCCGCGACGTCAACCCGCCGGCCAATCGGAAGCGCCGGCGGGTTGTTAACCCCGCGATCGCCGCTACAAAGTGTATAATACACTTTGTAATGTATACAAAGTGTATTATACAGGCTGCCTCCTGCCCTGGTGGTCCCAGTGTCCGAGGGACCACCAGGGCAGGCTGCAGCCACCCTAGTCTGCACCCAAACACACTGATCTGCCCCCCCCTGCCCCCTGATCGCCCACAGTACCCCTCAGACCCCCCCCTGCCCACCCCCCAGACCACCATTTGCACACAATCACCCCCCTAATCACCCATCAATCACTCCCTGTCACTATCTGTCAACGCTATTTTTTTTTTTAGTCCCTAAACTGCCCCCTGCTCCCTCCTGATCACCCCCCCACCCCTCAGATTCTCCCCAGACCCCCCCAGACCCTCCCCCCCCTGCGTACTGTATGCATCTATCCCCCCTGATCAACTGTCAATCACCTGTCAATCACCTGTCAATCACCTGTCAATCACCCGTCAATCACCCCCTGTCACTGCCACCCATCAATCAGCCCCTAACCTGCCCCTTGCGGGCAATCTGATCACCCACCCACACCAATAGATCGCCCGCAGATCCGACATCAGATCACCTCCCAAATCCATCGTTTACATCTATTCTCTCCTCTAAACACCCACTAATTACCCATCAATCACCCATCAATCACCCCCTATCACCACCTGTCACTGTTACCCATCAGATTAGACCCTTGCGGGCACCCAATCGCCCGCCCACACACTCAGATTGCCCTCAACCCCCCCCCTTATCGATTCGCCAGTGCATTATTTACATCCGTTCTTCCCTGTAATAACCCACTGATCACCTGTCAATCACCCCCTGTCACTGCCACCCATCAATCACCCCCTGTCACTGCCACCCATCAATCAGCCCCTAACCTGCCCCTTGCGGGCAATCTGATCACCCACCCACACCAATAGATCGCCCGCAGATCCGACATCAGATCACCTCCCAAATCCATCGTTTACATCTATTCTCTCCTCTAAACACCCACTACTTACCCATCAATCACCCCCTATCACCACCTGTCACTGTTACCCATCAGATTAGACCCTTGCGGGCACCCAATCGCCCGCCCACACACTCAGATTGCCCTCAACCCCCCCCCTTATCGATTCGCCAGTGCATTATTTACATCCGTTCTTCCCTGTAATAACCCACTGATCACCTGTCAATCACCCCCTGTCACTGCCACCCATCAATCACCCCCTGTCACTGCCACCCATCAATCAGCCCCTAACCTGCCCCTTGCGGGCAATCTGATCACCCACCCACACCAATAGATCGCCCGCAGATCCGACATCAGATCACCTCCCAAATCCATCGTTTACATCTATTCTCTCCTCTAAACACCCACTAATTACCCATCAATCACCCCCTATCACCACCTGTCACTGTTACCCATCAGATTAGACCCTAATCTGCCCCTTGCGGGCACCCAATCACCCGCCCACACGCTCAGATTGCCCTCAGACCCCCCCCTTATCAATTCGCCAGTGCAATATTTACATCTGTTATTCCCTGTAATAACCCACTGATCACCTGTCAATCACCCATCAATCACCCCCTGTCACTGCCACCCATCAATCACCCCCTGTCACTGCCACCCATCAATCAGCCCCTAACCTGCCCCTTGCGGGCAATCTGATCACCCACCCACACCAATAGATCGCCCGCAGATCTGACATCAGATCACCTCCCAAGTGCAGTGTTTACATCTCTTCTCTCCTCTAAACACCCACTAATTACCCATCAATCACCCCCTATCACCACCTGTCACTGTTACCCATCAGATTAGACCCTAATCTGCCCCTTGCGGGCACCCAATCACCCGCCCACACCTCAGAACGCCCTCAGACCCCAGCCCTGATCACCTCGCTAGTGCATTGCTTGCATCTATTTCCCCCCTCTAATCACACCTTGAGACACCCATAAATCACCTCCTGTCACCCCCTAGCACACCTACCCATCAGATCAGGCCCTAATTTGCCCCGTGTGGGCTCCTGATCACTCGGCCAAACCCTCAGATCCCCCTCAGACCCCCTTCCGATCACCTCCCCAGTGCATTGATTGCATCTATTTTCCCCTCTAACCGCCCCCTGAGACACCCATCAATCACCTCCTGTCACCCCCCTAGCACTCCTATCCATCAGATCAGGCCCAATACATCCTGTCATCTAAGAGGCCACCCTGCTTATGACCGTTTCCACAAAATTTGCCCTCTCATAGACCACCTGTCATCAAAATTTGCAGATGCTTATACCCCTGAACAGTCATTTTGAGAAATTTGGTTTCCAGACTACTCACAGTTTTGGGCCCGTAAAATGCCAGGGCAGTATAGGAACCCCACAAGTGACCCCATTTTAGAAAGAAGACACCCCAAGGTATTCTGTTAGGTGTATGATGAGTTCATAGAAGATTTTATTTTTTGTCACAAGTTAGCGGAAATTGGATTTTTATTGTTTTTTTTCACAAAGTGTCATTTTTCACTAACTTGTGACAAAAAATAAAATCTTCTATGAACTCACCATACCCCTAACGGAATACCTTGGGGTGTCGTCTTTCTAAAATGGGGTCACTTGTGGGGTTCCTATACTGCCCTGGCATTTTAGGGGCCCTAAACCGTGGGGAGTAGTCTAGAAAACAAATGCCTCAAAATGACCTGTGAATAGGACGTTGGGCCCCTTAGCGCACCTAGGCTGCAAAAAAAGTGTCACACATGTAGTATCGCCATACTGAGGAGAAGTAGTATAATGTGTTTTGTGGTGTATTTTTACACATACCCATGCTGGGTGGGAGAAATCTCTCTGTAAATGGACAATTGTGTGTAAAAAAAAATCAAAAATGTGTCATTTACAGAGATATTTCTCCCACCCAGCATGGTTATATGTAGAAATACACCACAAAACACATTATACTACTTCTTCTGAGTACGGCGATACCACATGTGTGACACTTTTTTGCAGCCTAACTGTGCTAAGGGGCCCAAAGTCCAATGAGTACCTTTAGGATTTCACAGGTCATTTTGAGACATTTGGGTTCAAGACGACTACTCACGGTTTAGGGCCCCTAAAATGCCAGGGCAGTATTGGAACCCCACAAATGACCCCATTCTAGAAAGAAGACACCCCAAGGTATTCCGTTAGGAGTATGGTGAGTTCATAGAAGATTTTATTTTTTGTCACAAGTTAGCGGAAATTGATATGTATTGTTTTTTTTTTCACAAAGTGTCATTTTCCGCTAACTTGTGACAAAAAAAAATCTTCTATGAACTCACCATACCCCTAACGGAATACCTTGGGGTGTCTTCATTCTAAAATGGGGTCACTTGTGGGGTTCCTATACTGCCCTGGCATTTTAGGGGCCCTAAACCGTGAGGAGTAGTCTAGAATCCAAATGCCTCAAAATGACCTGTGAATAGGACGTTAGGCCCCTTAGCGCACCTAGGTTGCAAAAAAGTGTCACACATGTGGTATCGCCGTACTCAGAAGAAGTAGTATAATGTGTTTTGAGGTGTATTTTTATACATACCCATGCTGGGTGGGAGAAATCTCTCTGTAAATGGACAATTGTGTGTAAAAAAAATCAAATAATTGTCATTTACAGAGATATTTCTCCCACCTAGCATCTGTATGTGTAAAAATACACCCCAAAACACATTATACTACTTCTCCTGAGTACGGCGGTACCACATGTGTGGCACTTTCTTGCACCCTAAGTGCGCTAAGGGGCCCAAAGTCCAATGAGTACCTTTAGGATTTCACAGGTCATTTTGCGACATTTGGTTTCAAGACTACTCCTCACGGTTTAGGGCCCCTAAAATGCCAGGGCAGTATAGGAACCCCACAAATGACCCCATTTTAGAAAGAAGACACCCCAAGGTATTTCGTTAGGAGTATGGTGAGTTCATAGAAGATTTTATTTTTGTCACAAGTTAGCAGAAAATGATACTTTGTGAAAAAAAACAATTAAAATCAATTTCCGCTAACTTGTGACAAAAAAAAAAAATCTTCTATGAACTCACCATCCTCCTAATGGAATACCTTGGGGTGTCTTCCTTCTAAAATGGGGTAATTTGTGGGATTCCTATACTGTCCTGGCATTTTAGGGGCCCTAAACCGTGAGGAGCAGTCTTGAAACGAAATTTCTCAAAATGACCTGTGAAATCCTAAAGGTACTCATTGGACTTTGGGCCCCTTAGCGCAGTTAGGGTGCAAAAAAGTGCCACACATGTGGTATCGCCGTACTCAGGAGAAGTAGTATAATGTGTTTTGGGGTGTATTTTTCCACATACCCATGCTGAGTGGGAGAAATATCTCTATAAATTGACAATTGTGTGTTAAAAAAAGAAAACAATTGTCATTTACGGAGATATTTCTCCCACCCAGCATGGGTATGTGTAAAAATACACCCCAAAACACATTATACTACTTCTCCTGAGTACGGCAATACCACATGTGTGGCACTTTTTTGCAGCCTAACTGCGCTAAGGGGCCCAAAGTCCAATGAGCATCTTTAGGCTTTACAGGGGTGCTTACAATTAGGCACCCCCCAAAATGCCAGGACAGTGAACACACCCCACAAATGACCCCATTTTGGAAAGTAGACACTTCAAGGTATTCAGAGAGGAGCATAGTGAGTCCGTGGCAGATTTCATTTTTTTTTGTCGCAAGTTAGAAGAAATGGAAACTTTTTTTTTTTTTTTTTTTTGTTACAAAGTGTCATTTTCCGCTAACTTGTGACAAAAAATAAAATCTTCTATGAACTCACCATGCCTCTCACTGAATACTTTGGGATGTCTTCTTTCCAAAATGGGGTCATTTGGGGGGTATTTGTACTATCCTGGAATTTTAGCCCCTCATGAAACCTGACAGGTGCGCAGAAAAGTCAGAGATGCTTG
The DNA here is from genome assembly GCF_040937935.1 of Hyperolius riggenbachi. Taxonomy (NCBI): domain Eukaryota; kingdom Metazoa; phylum Chordata; class Amphibia; order Anura; family Hyperoliidae; genus Hyperolius; species Hyperolius riggenbachi. The sequence continues at coordinate 65,230,906 of NC_090652.1, forward strand.
AAAATGGGAAAATTCACTTTTTGCACCATAGTTTGTAAACGCTATAACTTTTACCCAATCCAATAAATATACACTGAATGGGTTTTTTTTTTATCAAAGACATGTAGCAGAATAACTTTCGTGCTCAAATGTATAGGAAATTTTACTTTATTTGAAAACTGTCAGCACAGAAAGTTAAAAAAGTCATTTTTTTGACAAAATTCATGTCTTTTTTGATGAATATAATAAAAACTAAAACTCGCAGCAGCAATCAAATAGCACCGAAAGAAAGCTGTATTAGTGACAAGAAAAGGAGGTAGAATTCATTTAGGTGGTAGGTTGTATGACTGAGCAATAAACCGTGAAAGCTGCAGTGGTCCGAATGGAAAAAAAGGCTCTGGTCCTTAAGGGGTTTTATGACTGCAGTCCTTAAGTGGTTAAAAGCACTTAGTGAATGGCAGTTGCTCCGTCCAACTGGCCAAAAAATGTGCAGAGACCAGGAAGGCTGGCAAGCATCTTTGTATAAATAAATAAACTAGCTGATGGCCCAGCGTTGCCCGAGTATGTATCCGGCTGGTGTTTTCTAACTCTAACACACAATTACTCAATTATTCAATTACCTAGTTTGTGAGCTTTGCGGTCTTTGGAAGTAATAATTTGCATTGAAATGAAACAAATCCGAATGGCTGTTTGTGGCTCCACCCCCTTTTCTGAATTTGAACACCAGTCAATTCATGGCCAACTGTACCAGGTTTGAGGCTAGTGGCATTAACAGTGCAAGAACGGCAGCATTTAAATATGCCCCTTGAAAATTAATGGGTTAATTCTGATTGCCTTTTGTAGACTCCACCCACTTTTTTGAATATTCATTCCAGTCACCCAGTGAAAAACTGTGCAAAGTTTGAGAACCCTGGCATTAACAGTGTAAGAATGGCTGCAGTTTACATTTTCCCAGTGAAATTTGTAGTTTTTCCTACATTCAGACTATCCTGACCTGTATTGCAACATTTTCTATTCCATCCACGCCCAGCAGGGAGATTAGCTACAGTGCAACAGGTTGCAAACTTCTTGATAATGTTGTGCACTGTGGACAAAGGCAAAGCTAGATCTCTGGAGATGAACTTGTAACCTTGAGATTGTTGATATTTTTCCACAATTTTGGTTCTCAAGTCCTTAGACAGTTCTCTTGTTCTCTCTCTTTTGTCCATGCTTAGTGTGAGACACACAGACACACAACGCAAAGACTAGGTGAACTTCTCTCCTTTTTATCTGCTTTCAGGTGTGATTTTTAAATTGCACACACCTGTTACTTGCCCCAGGTAGGTGCATCACATGCTTGAAACAATCTTATTTGTCCACAATTTTGAAAGTTAACCAATGATTTTATTAAGCCCATTTTTGAATGGGCCCTCAGATCCAAAATCAGCACAGCCATCTGTACATAATGTATAGAGCACAGAAAATGCAAACACGCATACTCCATGCATATACATATATCACACACAGCCAATATCCCTCACTCACTTTTAGGTCTCCCCGCCTTGCCAAATTCCCTTTCACCTCTTAAAGAGGAACTGTCGTGAAAATCTTAAAATTTAAAACAAATACAGATAAGAAGTTAATTTTTTCCAGAGTAAAATGAGCCATAAATTACTTTTCTCCTATGTTGCTGAAAAGCTTTATGGAGATGAAGATTTCATTTTTCAGCACAACCTGGCACCTGCTCACTGTGCCAAAACCACTGGTAAATGGTTTACTGACCATGGTATTACTGTGCTCAATTGGCCTGCCAACTCTCCTGACCTGAACCCCATAGAGAATCTATGGGATATTGTGAAGAGAAAGTTGAGAGACGCAAAACCCAACACTCTGGATGAGCTTAAGGCTGCTATCGAAGCATCCTGGGCCTCCATAACACCTGAGCAGTGCCACAGGCTGATTGCCTCCATGCCACGCCGCATTGAAGCAGTCATTTCTGCAAAATGATTCCCGACCAAGTATTGAGTGCATAGCTGAACATAATTATTTGAAGGTTGACTTTTTTTGTTTTAAAAACACGTTTCTTTTATTGGTCGGATGAAATATGCTAATTTTTTGAGATAGGAATTTTGTGTTTTCATGAGCTGTATGCCAAAATCATCAATATTAAAACAATAAAAGGCTTGAACTACTTCAGTTGTGTGTATTTGAATCTAAAATATATGAAAGTCTAATGTTTATCAGTACATTACAGAAAATAATGAACTTTATCACAATATGCTAATTTTTTGAGAAGATCCTGTACTTCTTATTTGTATATGTTTACATGTATTTAAAATTTTAAGATTTTCATGACAGAGGTCCTTTAACTCCATTATCAGCTTAGTTCAGAGCTGTGAACACAGGGAGGAGCAGAGCAGACTACAGTATATTTACCTTTTTCTGCTCTCCCTTAGCCTGGGCCTTAGAATCAATATCTGCACTAGTGGAATCACATGTACAAATGGGAAGAAAAAGCAAGAGCACAGGAGTTACAACTGGAGAGCTTACCCTCTGCCAATAGTCTCAGCACTGCACATAGTGAGGGGTGAAGACTGACGTGAATAACGATGAGAAGATGAATTCACAACAGGGGGGGTCAGGAGATCTGTGTGAAAGGCAGCAGGAACATTTCTGTGTGCTTTACTGGTGCTAGTATTGAGTAGCATTCAGAATCTATATTATACCAGCAAGCATCCCCCTCAGAACTTACAGCTATGGCCAAGTGTCTGACAAGTGCTCTGTGAGTTTTACTTTACTTCATAGTAGGGCCCCCCTTGCTGGACCCCGAAATCCCTCGGTTCCCATACACTTCTATCCGTTGTGATACTCTAATGCTTTACTAGGGTGAAGCAGTGGCGTACCTAGGGCATTTGGCACCCGGTGCTGGGTATTAAAAGACACCCCCCCCTTTAAAAATGGGCGTGGTCACAACCGGAAAAAAATTGGGTGTGGTCATGACCGCATGAGGGCGGAGCTAACTGTAATTTAAAGTATTAGCTAGTATAGTTGCCCCCAGTATAGCTAGTACAGTTGCCCCCAGTATAGCTGCCCCAGTGAAGCTAGTATAGTTGCCCCCAGTATAGCTAGTATAGTTGCCTTCAGTATAGATAGTATAGTTGCACCCAGAGCTGCCCCAGTATAGATAGTATAGTTGCCCCCAGTATAGCTAGTTTAGTTGCCCCCAGTATAGTTGCCCCAGTATAGCTAGTATAGTTGCCCCCAGTATAGTTGTCCCCAGTATAGCTAGTATTGTTGCCCCCAGTATAGCTAGTATAGTTGCTCCCAGTATAGCTAGTATAGTTGCCCCCAGTATAGCTGGTATAGTTGCCCCCAGTATAGCTAGTATAGCTGCCCCCAGTATAGCTAGTATAGCTGCCCCCAGTATAGATGGTATAGCTGCCCCCAGTATAGATAGTATAGTTGCCCCCAGTATAGATAGTATAGTTGCCTCCAGAGCTGACCCAGTATAGCTAGTATAGTTGCCCCAGTATAGCTAGTATAGATGCCCCTAGTATAGCTAGTATAGATGCCCCCAGTATAGCTAGTTTAGTTGCCCCAGTATAGCTAGTATAGATGCCCCCAGTATAGCTGCCCCAGTATAGCTAGTATAGATGCCCCAGTATAGCTAGTATAGTTGCCCCAGTATAGCTAGTATAGTTGCCCCAAGTATAGCTAGTTTAGTTGCCCCAGTATAGCTGCCCCCAGTATAGCTAGTATAGATGCCCCCAGTATAGCTAGTTTAGTTGCCCCCAGTATAGCTAGTTTAGTTGCCCCCAGTATAGCTAGTATAGATGCCCCCAGTATAGCTAGTATAGTTGCCCCCAGTATAGCTAGTATAGTTGCCCCCAGTATAGCTGCCCCCAGTATAGCTAGTATAGATGCCCCCAGTATAGCTAGTTTAGTTGCCCCCCGTATAGCTAGTATAGTTGCCCCCAGTATAGATGCCCCCAGTATAGCTAGTTTAGTTGCCCCTAGATGCCCCCAGTATAGTTGCCCCCAGTATAGCTAGTTTAGTTGTCCCCAGTATAGCTAGTATAGCTGCCTCCAGTATAGCTGCCCCCAGTATAGCTAGTATAGATGCCCCCAGTATAACTAGTTTAGTTGCCCCTAGTATAGCTGCTCCAGGAGGGGGGAAGCAGCGCTGGAAGGAGGGGTGACAGGGATAGCGGCGGGGAGGGGGGAAAGATCCCCCCCTCCCTCACCTGGGTCCCCTCTTTCCGCCTCTCTTCCCCTCCAAATGACAGCGGGGGCAGCGGGCAACTTAGAGTAAGGGCGGGCGGGCGGACAGAGACTACTCACTTTACGTCTGGCTGCGTTCCAGCAGCTGGAGCGCTCCGTCGCCGTCACGTGCCTCTTCTCCGCCTCCAATGCGTGTCACAGCATTGGAGGCGGAGAAGAGGCATGTGACGGCGACGGAGCGCTCCAGCTGCTGGAACGCAGCCAGACGTAAAGTGAGTAGTCTCTGTCCGCCCGCCCTTACTCTAAGTTGCCCGCTGCCCCCGCTGTCATTTGGAGGGGAAGAGAGGCGGAAGGAGGGGACCCAGGTGAGGGGGGGGGGATCTTTCCCCCCTCCCCGCCGCTATCCCTGTCACCCCTCCTTCTAGCGCTGCTCTTCCCCTGCTGCGGCTGCATGGGGGGTCGTGGCGACACCCCCCTGGCTGGCTGTCACCCGGTGCGCCACGCCCCCCTGCGCCCTATTGTAGGAACGCTACTGGGGTGAAGACACTAAAACCAACAAGTTTAATTCATTTTCTATGCAAACACTGCCACCCTTTGGTCATAATTGGTAATGCATCTTACATTATAGACATTCACACATAATGGTTGTAAATATGAGAACGATTTGTTTTTCTTTGGAAAGAATAGCATGTTTCAAAATAAATGTGTGTAGCTGGTATTTTTTTTTCAATGCAGTTTGTGTTGATGTTTACTATTTTTCTTTCTAGCAAGTTTCTGTTATGATATGTATCTTTTCTGACTTGTACAGTAACCATACTTTTCCCAACAGGTAAAGACATTGTGATTGAAAATGGAAAACCAGTACTTTTGCTTAAGGATCCGATAATCCAGACTGTTTGGCTACAGATTCCATTATCAGGTGAGGTTCCAAACAAAAATTAACAAACCAGCAAAAACAATGGACAAGCACCATCTATGGACATAAGTATATAGGATCACTAATATAGATAGTAAATAACAATTAGGTTTGTGCAGTATGGCACCTACCAAATAAGTAAGCTCCTCCCAAAAAATACAATGCTCAATAAACCGCACCAATCCAGTTTAAATTCAAGTGTACGAAAGCATCTTTATTGAACACCAATAAAACCAATTAAAAACAATGATTAAAAATCTATGAGCCACGCCAGCGGACCAATATTACATGATATAATAACCAGAATGACCCAACAGGTTATTACATAAAGTGTCAGTGCAATAGTTACCAAGTGTGCAATAAATAATCATATAAGGTTCAATAAAATAAATGCAAAATTGTGAAATTGTCCAGAAAGACCCAAAAAGTGTAGCGTTAATACAAGATGTGGTAACACTGCCCACAGAAGTAATAGGCAGAAAAGTCAGAATCAACTACCAGTGTGTGGAAATGCGTGGGCTGACAACTGCAGGGACAAGCAGAATAGTTAGTTTAGACCCTGCACATTAATGTAATTTGCATGTGCTGTGCCTTTAAACTTGCCAAGAGACACTTATGCGGCCAGTTTGGTAGCACACACCTTCTTTGTTTCTCTTGTGCAACTCATAAACCAGTACTAAGCTGGTAAACAGGCCAACGTCAAGGCAGGGCACATACAAGTTGAAGTTGTTAAACTGGCAAAAAATCATGAACGGCAGCTAGAAAGTGAAATCCCTCCAGTTTAACCTCTTCACCTCGAAGGGTTTTTCCTCTTAAAAAAACAGAGCAATTTTCACCCGTCAGCGCTCCTTCCATTCATTCACCTATAACTTTATTACTACTTATCGCAACAAAACAATCTACATCTTGTGTTTTTTGCTACTGATTAGGCTTTCTTTGTGGGGTACTTTTTGCTACAAATTATTTTATTCTAACTCAGTTTTAGTGGGAATAATAACAAAAAAATTTAAAATAAAACATGCTACCATAATTAAAACCCACACATTTTATTTGCCCATTTGTATCGGTTATTGCAATGTTTAAAAATTTTCCCTAGTACAATGTATGGCGCCAATATTTTATTTGGAAATAAAGGTGCATTTTTTCAGTTTCGCGTCTATCCCTAATTACAAGCCCACAATTTATAAAGTAATTGTAGTATACAGTTTTTGTATACATATTAAAAAAGTTCAGTCACTAAGGTAACTATTTATGCATTTTTTTTATTTGCAATTTTTTTGAATTAAAAAAATGGTAACTTTAGGGGAGTGTGGGAGGTCAAGGGTTAATAAAAAAAAAAGGTAATTAGGGATGATTAACTGAAAAAAAAGGGGATGTAATATTACAATTTGGCCACAAGATGTCCTCAGTGGTAACTTCAGCTCCATACTATTAGTACGGAAACGGAAGAACTACGATCGCCGGTAATGAGCGGTGGTACCGAGCATGGGGGGCGAGCGGGAAGGGGGGGGGGCTCGGTGGGAGGCACGCAGTACCTCCACCCCTGCACAGAGCTGTGGCAATTTGCAGGGGCGTAGTTACTCGTCCCGGGGGAGGTGAAGTGGTTAAGAAACAAGATCAAAACATGAGGCACTGTCAAAACAGTTTAGGTTAATGGAGTGAAGAAGCCTATTTGCTGAGAACTGTAGGGTATAACCCCTCTAAGAATATGTACTTCTAATGTGATGCCTTGATTTTATAGTATAGGCTAGTGGGATTCTAACAGGGATAAATTGTCTTGTATTTAGATGACACAACCGGGAGAATGCACATTAAATCAGATCATCCAGTAAAAAAGTATAACATTTTATTAATTAAAAAAAAGGCACTACAACATACATCAAATTTATATATACAGGCAAAAAATGCAGAAGAACATGCTTTTAGCTATTTTGAACAACATGGTTTTAGAAGATACATGAAAGGAATATAAGACATTTTCTCTTCCTAAAGGTGTCCACAAATATCTTTTAAATTCAAGAATTTCAATCACTTTTTCTGACTGATTGTGACATTTAAAAACTGTGACCAATCTACCACATACGTGTGTTCAATTTCTACCCAGTTATGAAAAGAATGATTGAAAACTATGAGAAAATTGCTTAGAAGTATATATAAGGAAATTGATCTACCACACACCATTCAATTTTCATAAAAATTTATCAGAAAAATCCAGCACTCCTAATAGACTTTTATTGAATAAAAATGGGAAATCTGATCAGATTTTTTGCTTAAAAAAAAAAAAATTAGATTTTTCAGAAAATCGGATCGTTTTTATCGAATTGGTGTAAAATTGGATCATTTTATTGTATTGTGTCTGGCCACCTTAAGTAAAGCTACACCCACTTTTCCTGAATTTGTAGCCTTGGTCACAAAGTGACCAACTGTGCCAAGTTTGGGGACTGTGCCTTGATTACAGTGAGAATGGCAGCCGTTTACATTTTGTCCCATTGACATGAATGGGAGAAGTCTGATTGGCTGTTTGTAGCTCCACCCAGGTGTGCAGGGGGGATGCTAGACCACTGGAACATATCATCCCAGGTAGTAAGTGATCTGTAGACCAAGTTTCGCTCAACTCGGTTAAGACGTTTTCGCCTCCTTTTCAGAATTTGAATCCCATTCACCCAGTGACCGACTGTAGCAGGTTAAGACCTCTGCTTTAAACAGTATAAAATGACAATGGTTTAAATATTCCCCTTGGAAATCAACAGGTGAATTTTTATTGGCTATTGTAGACTCCACCCACTTCCCTGAATATTGATCCCAGTCACCCAGTGACTAACTGCAAAGGTTGAGAACCATCCCATCAAGTGTGAGATTGTCTGAAGTTTATATTTTACCAGTTAAATTGTTTTTGGTTCCGCCCACTTTTTGTAACCTTGACACACAGTCAGTCAATGACCAAGTTTGTGAGCTTTTGGGTTGGGGGCATAAAAAAATGTGTGAATGAAAGCAGTTTATCTACCAAAGAAATCTGATTGGCTGTTTGTGGCTCTTCCTCTTTAGTGAATTTGAATCTCAGTCACCCAGTGACCGATTGTAACAACCTTGAAGCCTCTGCCATTAACAGTGTAAGAATGGCAACAGTTTAAATATTCCCTTTAAACATTAATAGGTGAATTTTGATTGGCTGTTGTAAGATCCACCCACTTTTCTGAATATTAACCCCAGTCACCCTGTGACCAAGTGTGCCAAGTTTGAGAACCCCGCCATTAACAGGGTAAGAATGGCAACAGTTTACATTTTCCCATTGAAAATGAATGGCTGAAATTTGATTGGCTGTTTAATGCTCTGCCCACTTTTACTGGATTTGTAACCTATGTCACCAAGTGGCCATCTGTGCCAAATGTGGGGACTCTGGCTTGATTGCTGTGAGAATATCGGCCTTTTACATTTTTTCTATTGACATCAATGGGTCAAATCTGATTGGCTGTTTGTAGCTCCACCGAGGTGTGCAGGGGGGACGCGAGACCCCCAGAACATATCATCCCAGGTAGTAAGGGATCTGTATACCAAGTTTTGGTCAAGGCGTTTTCGAGTGATTGCGGCACATACACACATACATACACACACACACATACTGTACATCCGATTTTATATATATTGATGGCACCCTTAATTCCGACTCGTACGCCGAAATTAAAGGTTGAATGAGGATGCAATTATGGATGCATTCAGAATCGCCATCTGTGATCGTGGCTGATCATGGATGCTGATTCCAGTTCCGTAATTGCTCAAAACTGACCGTAATTTCGGATTACCCGTAATTTCGAGGTTGTGATGAGCACCACTATTAATCTGAGGTTATTATGACTTTATAAGAATTGTCATATTTTTTCTGTTATGTTTGAATTGGTAATACGTCAAAAAAAAGTAATTCAGGTTCATAGTTTTTCATTGATGTAGAAAATCTGTAGGTGAAATGATGGTAGAATTTGATTGATGATTGTAACGATCGGTGTCAGCACACAGAGAGAATCTGATTATTGGAGATCTGCAGTATCACCAAGAATACAGATTATACCTGATTATTGATGATCTGCAGAATCACAAATAATCCAAGTATAACTAACCTCTGGACACCTTTATAGTGTGAGTGTTTGGTGCAACAGTAATGACTTTGAGTAAGACCACCCGAGGAGCAGGTGGTCTTTGGCAGTACGGGCGATACCGCCTTTTGGGAAATATAAAAACCTTCCAGTAGCCTGAGACCTCCAAAGGGGTGGAGTCCCAGGGTGAAGGTAGGAGGGACCTGTAATTGAGTGACACCTGAAGGTGGATGTCACTAGCAGGTCTGGAGACCTCTCTTAAAGGGAGAGATAGCTCTCAAGGTCGGGCAAGCCAGGTCGGCAACGCACAGACAGATAAAGTACAAAGACAGAAGACTGATTCGGTATCCAAGGCAGGCAGGGTTTGGCAACAGGAAATCAGATATGCGAGGTTCCCGAATCAGAAAGCAGAGGGATAGTCAGGAATGCAAAAGGTCATAACAGATAACAACAATTGCATAGTCTTGGGTGTGAGGTCCGTGGTCTCTACACCCTGGAACTAGTCTGGAGTATAACAGAATGATAACACAGAGTCTCTAGGCTTGGGTGTGAGGTCCATGGTCTCAACACCCTGGAACTAGTCTGAGGTATAACAGAATGATAACACAGAGTCCCTAGTCTTGGGTGTGAGGTCCGTGGTCTCAACACCCTGGAACTAGTATGGAGTATAACAGAATGATAATACAGAGTCCCTAGTCTGGGTGTGAGGTCCGTGGTCTCGACACCCTGGAACTAGTCTGAGGTATAACAGAATGATAATACAATAATGAACAGAAATAATCTGGCTCAGTGTGAATTCCCAGGTCCTCCTGGTTCTAACACACTGTTGGATCTGACTAAGGTCTGAGTGCTTCCACATAAGTGTTCGCAATGGCAGACAACCTGAAAGTGACCAGCAGTGACTTTATATAGAGCAGCGCTCTCTGGCGCCACCCCTACCCAATAGCCACCTGCCTTGAGGTCAGCTGACCAACCTGGTCAGCTGATCCCTCTCCGTTTGTCATAAAGGCTCTGCCTCTCAGTGCGCACGTGCGTATTCCTCAGCCTATTATTATTATTATTATTATTTATTGTATTTATAAAGCGCCAACATCTTACGCAGCGCTGCACAATAGATAAATGGGTTAACATACAGGTAGAACATACGGAAACTCACAACAAAACAAGATCATGCAAATGATTTGATAACAATACAGTATCATAGGTCAAAATAGAGACTGTTCGAGTCTACAAGAGGGGTGGTTGCGAGTAAGATTGCATAATCAAGCTGGATACGTTAGGGAGGAGGGCCCTGCCGGAGGCTTACAATCTAAAGGGTGGGGTGGAGACAATAGGTGCGTCTTTTGAGAGGGGGTCTAACAGAACATATTATGGTGCTGGTGTAGGGGGGTATGCGAGCGTGAAGAGGTGAGTTTTGAGAGCTTGTTTGAAGGAATTAAAGGTGGGGGCGAGTCTGACGGCTGGTGGGAGAGAGTTCCAGAGAGTAGGGGCGGCCCTGGTGAAGTCCTGCAATCGTGCGTGTGACTGAGTTATGCGTGGTGCGACTAGGCGCAGGTCATTGGAGGATCGGAGGGGGCGGGCTGGTATGTGCCTGTGGACCAGATCAGAGATTCAGAGATGTAGGTTGGGCAGGTCTTGTGCACTGATTTGTAGGCAAAGCACAGGATTTTGAAATTGATCCTAAAGCTGATGGGGAGCCAGTGTAGTGCTTTACAGAGCGGAGTTGTAGAGGCGCTGCGGTGAGAAGAATGTATCAGTCTGGCTGCCGCATTCATTACCAATTTAAGTGGGTCAGTACGGCTAGAGGGGAGGCCAGATAAAAGAGAATTGCAGTAGTCTAGGCGGGAGATGACAAGGGCATGGATAAGGAGTTTAGTGGTGTCAGGGGACAGGTAGGAGCGGATCTTGGAGATGTTGCAGAGGTGGAAGTTGCAGGATCTGGCAATACCTTGGATGTGGGCGGTAAAGGAAAGTTCAGAGTCCAGAGTAACGCCTAGACAGCGGGCTTGGGAGGTAGGGTGGATTATAGTATTTTCAATAGTGACGTGCAGATCTGGGAGGGGTGCAGCTGTGCGGGGTGGGAATATTAGAAGCTCAGTCTTGTCCAAATTAAGCTTCAGGTACCTGGCAGCCAGCCAGGAGGAAATGGATGTGAGGCAGGCAGAGACTTTGTCCATGGTAGAGGAGGAGAGGTCTGGGGTGTGGAGATATATCTGGGTGTCGTCGGCATACAGGTGGTAATTGAAGCCCATGGAGGAGATGATTTTGCCAATTGAGGCAGTATAGAGTGAGAACAGTAGGGGTCCTAGGACGGAACCTTGAGGAACACCAACTGAGAGGGGTGTAGGAGTGGATGAGGAGCCATTGAAAAATGTTGAAAAGGAGCGGTTGGAGAGGTAGGAGGAGATCCAGGCTAAGGCTAGGTCCTGAATGCCCATTAGCTGCAGGGAGTGGAGGAGGAGGGAGTGGTCGACAGTGTCAAATGCCGAGGAGAGGTCCAGGAGGTGCAGGATGGAGTATTTACCTTCGGCTTTGGCAAGGGCGAGGTCATTTACCACTTTGGTGAGGGCAGTTTCTGTAGAATGGGCTGTGCGAAAACCAGATTGCAGGGGATCGAGAAGGGAGTTGGAGTTAAGGAAGTTGGTCAGGCGTTGGTGGGCCAGGCGTTCAAGAATTTTTGAGGCAAAAGGGAGGAGAGAGATTGGGCGGTAGTTGGATGGCAGAGCAGGGTCAAGTGAAGATTTCTTTAGTAGGGGAAGCACAGTGTCCTGTTTGAATACGGAGGGGAAGATGCCGGTGGAGAAGGAGAGGTTGAACAGATGGGTGAGGACAGGGGCCAGATCAAAAAAATGTGGGCGCAGAGAATCAGATGGGACCGGATCTAGGGGGCAGGAAGTGGCAGGTGAAGTTGCCAGCAGCTGGTTGACTTCCTCCACCATGACAGGATTGAAGGAGGTAAGGGAGGAGAAAGAGGAAGGAGTCGGATGTGGTGGGGAGGCGGGGGCGATAGAGTGGAGGAAAGAAATATCCCTCCGGATGGTTGTAATTTTGTTGATAAAGTAATTTGATAGGTCAGTGGCTGAGAGGGTGGAGGTTGGGGGGGGAGGTGTGGGGTTAAGTAGGGCATTGAAGGTGGCAAAAAGACGACGTGGGTTGGAGGCTTGGGTAGCGATCAAGTGAGTGAAGTATATCTGTTTACTATCAGCGAGGGCAGCATGGTACGTCTGCAACTTAGTCTTGTATCCCAGGAAATCATTGTTGTTGCGGGATTTCCTCCATTTGTGTTCTGCAGCTCGTGTCTCATTTTGTAGTTTTCTTGTGAGGGCAGTGTGCCAAGGTTGGGGGTTGGGGCGACTGTTGGTACGAAAGGTCAGGGGAGCCGCATGGTCTAAGGCTGCAGAGAGGTTACTGTTGTATTGAGCTGCCGCTTCGTTGGGGCAGGTTAGGCTGGGGAGGGAGGAGGAGAGAGAGTGGAGGGGTGTGGCTAGTACATTGGGGTCAAGGTTGCGCAGATCTCTCTGCCAACGTCCAGTTTGGGGAGGGGGACAGGGGTTGCTGGATGGAGTGAGGGTGAAGGTGATGAGGTGGTGGTCGGAGATGGGGAATGGTGTAATGTCCAGGGTGGTAAGTGCGATGGCTTTGGAGAAAATTAGGTCCAAGGTATTGCCAGCACTGTGGGTTGTGGCGTTAGTATGCTGAGTGAGACCAAGGGAGTTGGTGAGCGAGAGAAGCTGAGTGGCAGCAGAGGTGGTAGGCTCATCAATTGGAATGTTAAAGTCTCCGAGGATGATTGTTGGGAGGTCGGAGGACAGGATGTGTGGGAGCCAGGAGGCAAGGTTTTCTAGGAAGTGCGATATAGTACTGGAGGGGGGGCGGTATAGGACTGCAATAATGGCTGGGAGGGGATGGTAGAGGCGGATAACATGGGCCTCAAAGGAGGTAAAGTAAAGAGAAGGGGGAGGGGTAAGGACACGGAAGGTGCAGGATGGGGAGAGGAGTAGGCCCACCCCTCCCCCAGGCCTGTTATCTGGTCTTGGGGTATGGCTGAGGTGTAGACCCCCGTACGATAGGGCTGCAGCTGCAGGCAGGTCAGAGGGGGTGAGCCAGGTCTCAGTAAGGGCAAGAAAGGTGAGGGTTTTTGAGATAAAGAGGTCATGGATAGTTGTAAGCTTGTTGCGGATAGATCTGGCATTCCAGAGAGCGCCAGATAGAGGGAGAGATTGTCTGAGTATGGGGCGGATGGGAATGAGATTGGGGCAAGAATGTTCGTGGGTATGGGGAGGGTGGGAGGTGCGGCGGGGAGAGGGGCTAGGTGGGTAAATTTGGTTGTGGTGGGTGAGGTGGGAAGTATGAGGAGGGGAACGGGGGGGTTGGGAGACCGGAGTGGGCCTGGGGTTAGGATGTGTGGTGAGCAGTGGACAAGGGACCAGGGGGAGGAGCAGATGGAGCCAGAACATGAGGCACCAATAGGGCGGGTGATTAAGGGAAAGAGGAGGAGGTATGAGGGGGGTACGCATAATGATGTGTTGGGGATACATACTGTTGCACTGGGAGTGGTGGTGAAAATAGGTAGGGAAAATGGTGAAGCAGAGGTTGGAGGATCCTTGGTGGTGGCTTACCGAGGGCAATGGAGCAGCGTTTAGTCGTTTATCAGTGCAGTTTGTTTTTATTTGGTGGGGTGGCTTGTAGGCTGTGCAGTTCAGAATTAAGGGCAGAGATGATCAAGTTAGACAGCAATAGTAAGCAGCAGTACAGGTAAGTTACAACAAAGTTAATGTTACCTTGATGTGGTGCTTATTTCTGTTGAATTACTGGTGAATTCTGGTAAATTCGTTTGTGCCCTTTGAAAACTGCCCTTAGAAAGCGAACCGACAAGGTGCTTCTCCTCATATACACATAGCTATAGCATTAGCAATGTGTAATCAGGAAGGAAGGCCTAGTCAGCTGGTGGTCTTATTTCCTGCAACTTCAAACAGATCTGTATGTGATACAGGCTATGATGGAAATTGCAGACAGCCACCAGAAAACAAAGTGTGAACAAACAGCTAGAATTCAATAGCAATTACAATACTGTCTGTAATGTAACTCAGGTGCTAACACTATTGCAGATCACTATTAAGATCAAGAAAGCAAAGGTGAAAAGATACAAAAGATAGCAGAGATTAGACATACAGCAGATGCAGGCTGAAATTAAGCGTTTTCTTGCAGAGATTTCAAAGCAGTTCAGATTCAGAGATTAGACATACAGCAGATGCAGGCTGAAATTAAGCGTTTGCTTGCAGAGATTTCAAAGCAGTTCAGATTCAGAGATTAGACATACAGCAGATGCAGGCTGAAATTAAGCGTTTGCTTGCAGAGATTTCAAAGCAGTTCAGATTCAGAGATTAGACATACAGCAGATGCAGGCTGAAATTAAGCGTTTGCTTGCAGAGATTTCAAAGCAGTTCAGATTCAGAGATTAGACATACAGCAGATGCAGGCTGAAATTAAGTGTTTGCTTGCAGAGATTTCAAAGCAGTTCAGATTCAGAGATTAGACATACAGCAGATGCAGGCTGAAATTAAGCGTTTGCTTGCAGAGATTTCAAAGCAGTTCAGATTCAGAGATTAGACATACCTGTTGAGAGAGGATGAGGAAGATCAGGGAAATTGCAGATTGCAGATTGGGTCACAGATGCAAGTATTATGAGTCATAGATGAGTCAGTGGGTTATAGAGTCATAATTGAATTTTGGTAAATTCGTTTGTGCCCTTTGAAAACTGCCCTTAGAAAGCGAACCGACTTGTCGAACCGACAAGGTGCTTCTCCTCTGTGAACTTACAGACCCAGCCACACCATAAGCATGCTGCTGCGGACAAACCGCCGCGCTGGACGCATGCTGCTGCGGACAAACCGCTGCGCTGGAAGCGGAATCAGCCGCCTTGCCGCCAGTACACGTGGCGGCTTTTCCGCGTTCTCTTACAATGATGTACTGTATTTAACAGCATTAGTAAAATAATTGCTCAGGTCATTTGATTGGAATGTGTAACTATGTCAGTTGACTAAGTTGACTTTATGTTATTTTGTCCGTCTCCGCTTGTATTCAAAAAAGCTCAACAAAAACAAGTTTAAAAAATCTTATTTTAGAAAAAAAAAGAGAAAAAAATGCAACCATTAACAGTTAGAAAGTGATTTAAAAGACATGTATTTACATTAATATGGATGGTGAAGCTATCATTCAGCAGGGTTGCTTTCGAGGACCTCGTGATCACAGATTACCCATGATCACAAGCATTTTTTGGCTCCAAATTCTGAAGAATTCCGAATTTGTGATCAATACAGATTGCAAATTTCGAATTCGCATCTATTCGTGATTAACACGAGTTTGGTTGTGGTCATGGTGAAAATCCGCAATAACGAATTAGCGTTGTGCATGCACGTAAACCATTGGATGACGTCCAAATTTACCTATGCTGTGGCAGAAAAATTAAAAAAAAGAAGAAGATGGTGAAGAAGAATAAGCAAACAAATACAGAAAACAAAAGTTTTTCATCAATTTTTTTTTTTTTTTTTTTTGCTTTATGCATCATTTACCCTAAAAGAAGTTTTGTAAGCAATTTAAAGGCCATTCGTGATTACGGCTCGTGATTCCAGATTCCGTCGTAATAATGACGTGAATGCAAATAAGAAATTGGTTACATGGTCGTGATTGCAACCGAATTCGGAATATAGCAAACCCGAATTTGCGAAAACTTGTATAGGAAAGGGGGGTATTCGGGCAACCCTGTCAACCAGTCACACAAATTCCAAAGCTAGGACTCTGACAGGAATGTAGTTTACTTATAATAAACACCTCTTGTTACTTTTCTCTTATATTTTATATTTTTTACATATAAATGTGAGTAATACTTTATTCAACTCAACAAATGCTGACATTCCAACTTTCATGTTGTTGAGGCTTAAATTCAAAATTAAGCTAAACTTGAAACCAGGTTTTGCCAATTCTGCCCATCCCTAGTATTGAAATGCATTTACTAATTTTTCCTAGTGTCTGTCTGATATAATGATATGCATTTTTACTTTCCTTTACAGTAACCCTGTCTTTTCCCCCTACAGGACAGAAAGTTGCATTTCAGGAGGGTGATGATCCATTACTTGTAATTGAAGATCCAGGAATCATTCAGATTCACAAGAAGAATCCATTAATAGGCATGTTCCTTTCCAAAATGAAATAAAGCTATTTATACTAACATATGCTGATAGAATTAACATAAACCAAAACAAATTGACGAGGGCCCATTTTAAGATGTCATTACAGATATGTCCCTTTTTAATCACCAGTAACTTTATTTCTATGTGTGAGGATCCGCGCGGCTGCCTGCGCAGGCAGGCAGCCTTTTGACCACTGTTCAGGTGTGCATTCTGCAGGTCTCTGGAAGAGAGACCTTCTGTCAGTTTTGCAGCTTGCTGCTGAGGAATTTGCATATGTTTGTCATGCAGATTGCCTAGCCACATCCTTTGTAGCCTTGGTCTATATATACCATGTGATATCACAGACCTGGGCTGGTCATAAGGATTTGTTCCTGTGGAACACTCGTGGAGTGTCAGCCTTGCTCATTGTTTGAAGGTAGCTTAGAGTAATTTCTGGGACTACACTAGGCAGGTTCCCTAGTGCAGTTAGGATTGCATATCTGTTTTGTTTGTCTGTTGTGATTGTCCTGTCCCAGCGGTGGCCGACAGGAGGTCATCCTGATCTTTGTTCTTGGATTATAGCTGGAGCAGCGGTTGCTACCAGCTATCTCATCTGATCTGTCTTGTCTGGATCGCACTCACCTTGCGCTAGTGCTGTGGATCCGTCTGATCTCCATCTCTCTTTCTACACTTGGATCGCACTCGACTTGCGCTAGTGCTGTGGATCCTTCTGGTCTGCTACTCTCTTGCTGTACTTGGATCGCACTCGCCTTGCGCTAGTGCTGTGGATCCTTCTGTTCTGTCTTCCTGGATCGCACTAGCCTCTTGCGCTAGTGCTGTGGATCCTATCTCTCACTTATTCCTGTTTTCGTGTATTTGTCTGGTCTGCTACGAATGCTTGCTGAAGGCTCGGTGAGGTAACCGTTAAGCAAGCGCTCGTGCCCTCTGTTTCATGTTTGTCTGTCGGTGGTTAGTTAGGCGTGCTTGTCTCTGTTGTGCTTATCATGCGGAGACCGCGCATAAACGCGTGAACTGTTGTGAATGAGTGCGGTGTTCGCGTTTAGCTAGCGTTTGTTATTTTCCTTGTCTCCTCATTGTATGATTTGCTGTGCCTTTGCTACTCTCGTGCTCTGCCTTGCTGTAGCCTTGTGTCACCTCTGGCAATCATCTCTCTCGCGATTGCGTTCCTGCTTCATATCTGCTGTTGTGTGTGCACCGTCGCGGGTTGGCGACTAGTTTGGTGCACACACATACAATCTGTCTCTGTGCTCATTCTCAATCGCTTCTCTTGCGATTGCGTTTCTTCCCTTTGTACAATTCCTGTCTGGCATCTGTGGCAAGGCAGAGGAGCTGTTCCTCTGCACTCCACAGCTCCACCTGCCGACAGGAATTTCCCTCTACAGGTGCGTTGCACCTTTTGCTGGGTTCCCTCAAATTATACGCTTGTGGAGGATTTCCGCAGTGTCAGCGCACGTCCTGTGCGCAGATCACGGAGGGAATTCCACAATCGTTACACTATGTATGACACCTAAGCAGGGCCGCCATCATGGGGGACAACTAACACTAGCATGAGGGGCATGGGCCCTCCAGGGGGCCTGGGCTCTGCCCAATGCTGTTTAGAAATCGAAATAGCAATTCCAGCTTTGATGGTCATATGATCGTCAAAGCTTCTTTTCTATAACCTCCTCTCCCCTACCAACCTGTGCTGTGACACCTATACTGGCTCGCTTGTACTGCAACACCTATACTGGCTTGTTTGTACTGCAACACCTTTACTGGCTAACCTGTACTATGACCACTATACTGACTAACCTGTATTGCGACACCTATACTGGCTACCCTGTACTGCAACACCTATACTGGCTAACCTGTACTATGACACCTATACTGGCTAACCTGTATTGCGACACCTATACTGGCTACCCTGTACTGTGACACCTATACTGGCTAACCTCTTCTGTGACAGTGGGGCCCCGGGAATGTGGGCAGGCCTGATGATGTGTGAGGTGACCCAAAATTTCTGATGGTGGCCCTGTAAGTGATATGTATTGATATCAGGACAAAATAATCTTTATTTTAATGGTATCCCAACAATATATTTTTCCTCTACTTTGTAATTTTATTGTATAGTGGTATTAGTTTCAAAATCTATATGGTCAAACAATGTTGTAATAATTCACAGTATATCCCCACAACTGCATCTATCTATCTATCTATCTATCTATCTATCTATCTATCTATCTATCTATCTATCTATCTATCTATCTATCTATCTATCTATCTATCTATCTATCTATCTATCTATCTATCTATTTATCTATCTATCTATCTATCTACAGTATTTTTGGGCTAGTGCACACCAGAGCAGTTCTGCAGCGTTTTTAAAACGCTTGCAGGAGGAAAAACGCTTGGCTAATGAAAGTG
Source organism: Hyperolius riggenbachi (assembly GCF_040937935.1). Classification (NCBI taxonomy): domain Eukaryota; kingdom Metazoa; phylum Chordata; class Amphibia; order Anura; family Hyperoliidae; genus Hyperolius; species Hyperolius riggenbachi. Next base: position 65,249,682 of record NC_090652.1, read on the forward strand.
AATGGGGTGGTGCACACCAGAGCGGCTCATTTTACCCCAAACGAAAACTCCCGGGCTGCAGCATTTTTTTTTATTTTTTAGGCGTTCTGTCTTCAATGTTAAGTATAGGAAAAACGCAAAACTCTCTGAAAAACGCCAGATCAGAGCAGTTTTCCAGGCATTTTGTTACAGTAGCTGTTCAGTAACAGCTTTATTGTAACAATATATGACATCTACTACACAAAAAGGCTCCAAAAACGCTAAGCATGTTTAGAAAACCTCTCTAAACATGCCTAGGAATCGCTCTGAAATCTGCTCACAAAAACGCTTAGCGTTGTGCGGATCTGCTAGTGGTTTTTGGTGTGCACTAGGCCTTAGTGGGGATATACTGTGACTGTGACTTACAACATTGTTTGACCATATATATGCAGTAAAACCTTGGATTGAGAGAACTTGGTTTAAGAGCACTTTGCTATACAGTCAGAAATTATTGTGAAATTTTTACTTGATATACAATCAATGTCTTGTTATGTAAGCAAAAAAAAAGTATACATGCATCTAGTCATCACAACTGAGCTGATAGTTCTTCTCCCATTGGTGCTGCAGGATTGTACTTAATTGTACTCAAAGGAATGCTGTAAGGGGGGTGGGGGAAAAAAGAGTTGACCTTACCTGGGGCTTCTAATGGTCCCCCACAGACGCCCTGTGCCCACGCAGAAACTCATTGATGCTCCGACCCCTGCCTCCGGTTGACTTTCGGAATTTGCAACTTTACCAACCACTGAATCTGGGCGGCCTCCTCCTTGCTCCTGCTGACGTCAGCGTGAGCGAGGACACGGACGCGCAGGTGCAGTGGTTTGTGACTTTAATTAAAGTCGCAAAATCCAAAAGTGAATCAGTGGCGGGGACCGGAGGATCGTGATTGGCTGAGCAGGCACAGGATGTCAGCGGGGGACCATTAGAAGCCCCAGGTAAGTCCAACTGTTTTCCTCAAACCCCACCCCCATTACAGCAATTTTTTTGATCTCCTTAGAATTCTAGCAGTTTATTTATGCAGCAAAAGCTGTCATATGTGTATGTTTTAAGTTTTAATGTTCAAAATTTCACAAACTACAAAGACTGTTTCTGGTCACAAAAGTGATGGAAAACTAGTTTCAAGGCTCTAACACCTGGACAGGGGCATGGTAAAGGGCAATCTATGCAAGTTGACATAGAGTCGGGTTCTATACCCTAAAGGGCAGAAATCACTATACATTTCTACATTTGAGGAATAAAGGGCTGCTTTTAAATGTCCAGTGTGGTAATGTACCTCCGAATTTTGGGGCTGGAATCATGGGAAGAGAGCTGTTCAGCCCTTTTAGGATCCCAGAAAGTGTAAAAAGGACCTCTGAAAAGTATGTGGAATTTCTGACTGACTACTCTCCTCCTGAGTACAAAAAGAGGAATTGTATTTTCTGTCATAAAATCATCTTCATGCATGACAATGCACCATATCATGATACTAGGAATACCTTTGCATCATTGGCTGCTATTGGCATAAAAAGGAGAGAAAATCAGAAACTCTCTGAAACCCAGAAGTTTAAAGAGGAGCTGTTAGGTATAAGGTCTCAGAGAAAATAAACACATATATCAGTAGCTAAAGATTGGCTGTACTTACATTACATATGCATTTCACTGTCCACGTTTGTACTTCACAGAATTTGTATATAGTATATGCAGAGATAGATGCTCCTGACAGCTCATGGCAGGCTCCATGTTTTTCTGTCAAATGTGTCGTCATGTCCTGCCTGCTTCCTGATCACAGATAAGCTCGTACTGAATAACACAGTGTGCAGTGAATATTAATGAGCCATGTGGCTAGGAACAATAGCTGACTCCTGCAGTGTACTCTGCCCGGAGATTTATCAGTGCTACGCGCTGGACTGATTACAAGCTGCTGTAACGTCTCATTAGCAGCCGAGGGGAGGGCCCTAGAATGCTTTGCAGTATAGTATGCGGCTTGCGTCCTCTTGGGTCTATAACAGCCTTGCTGATAAGCACACATCAAAGGTAACTGAGATTTTTATCTTCACTAATGGCTTTTTGGCTTCCTTCTAAACTGTTTAACACAGGAGAATAGAGGTTTAAATTAGCTTCTGCAGCCTGACAGTTACTCTTTAAGCACCCTGGCGTTCTATTAAGATCGCCAGGGCAGCTGCATGAGGGTTTTTTTTAAATAAAAAAAAAACTATTTCATGCAGCCAACTGAAAGTTGGCTGCATGAAAGCCCACTAGATGGCGCTCCGGAGGCGTTCTTCTGATCGCCTCCGGCGGCCAAAAGTAACACGGAAGGCCGCAATGAGCAGCCTTCCGTGTTTGGCTTCTCCTGTCGCCATGGCGACGAGCGGAGTGACGTCATGGACGTCAGCCGACGTCCTGACGTCAGCCGCCTCCGATCCAGCCCTTAGCGCTGGCCGGAACTATTTGTTCCGGCTGCTCAGGGCTCAGGCGGCTGGGGGGACCCTCTTTCGCCGCTGCTTGCGGCGGATCGCCGCAGAGCGGCGGCGATCGGGCAGCACACGCGGCTGGCAAAGTGCCGGCTGCGTGTGCTGCTCTTTATTTGATCAAAATCGGCCCAGCAGGGCCTGAGCGGCACCCTCTGGCGGTAATGGACGAGCTGAGCTCGTCCATACCGCTAAGGTGGTTAATGAATGCAATGACTGTGAAGCTGCTATTAAATAAGGGGTCCTATGTTAACTTGTAACTTGACCTGCTAAGATGTTTCTGATTGGACTAGCTTTTGATTTATTATTTATTTATTGTATTTATAAAGCACCAACATAATACGCAGCTCTGGACATTAGTTTAGTTTACAGACAATATTTAGGTGTTACATACAGCAATACAGGAATACAAGAAAATGTAAGTAAATTTGATTTAAAGAGACACTGAAGCGAAAAAAAAGATGATATTATGATTTGTATGTGTAGCACAGCTAAGAAATAAAACATTAAGATCAGATACATCAGTCTAATTGTTTCCAGTACAGGAAGAGTTGAGAAACTCCAGTTGTTATCTCTATGCAAACAAGCCATTAAGCTCTCCGACTAAGTTAGGCCACATACAGACATCAGACCATAGTCTTTGGAAAATGAAAGATCACAGACCAATCTTACCACCCTTCCTGTAGTATAAGAGCCATACTCTACACAGTCTTTTCTATGGAGCTGAACTCCACATCAGAAAAAAATCTTTGCAAGATGCTGCACACACAGATGCTGTACAGACACAAAAGATCAGTATCTGCAAAAGATCTGTTCCTGCCAAAAATCCATTCCTGCAAATTGCAATGATAGTCTATGAGATCTGCAGATCATCATACACACATGATTTAACTGACATTCATCTGCAGATCAGATCCACCAGGATGGATTTTCAGATCTGCAGATCTGCAGATGAATGTCAGTTAAATCATGTGTGTATGATGATCTGCAGATCTCATAGACTATCATTGCAATTTGCAGGAATGGATTTTTGGCAGGAACAGATCTTTTGCAGATACTGATCTTTTGTGTCTGTACAGCATCTGTGTGTGCAGCATCTTGCAAAGATTTTTTTCTGATGTGGAGTTCAGCTCCATAGAAAAGACTGTGTAGAGTATGGCTCTTATACTACAGGAAGGGTGGTAAGATTGGTCTGTGATCTTTCAGTTTCCAAAGACTATGGTCTGATGTCTGTATGTGGCCTTAGTCGTGGAGAGGGCTGTTATCTGACTTGTTATCTCAACTGTTATTGAACTAATTACTTTTCCTCTGCTAGAGGAGAGGTTATTATTTCACAGACTGCTCTGAAAGAATCATTTTGAATGCTGAGTGTTGTGTAATCTGCAGATATTATAGAATGATGCAATGTTAGAAAAAACACTATATATCTGAAAATAAAAGTATGAGAATATTTTCTTTGCTGCTAATCTTCTAGTAATTATTCATAGTACACAACCAATTCACTATATCATATATTTTTTTTCGCTTCAGTGTCTCTTTAAGTAAATATGACCTTATAATGCTTCAAATTCAACAAATGACCATTTTCAGTTTTTTTCAAACCTATTAAATGTTTTGAAACTCTGTTGTGCATAATAATTGGGAACAGTGTATATTAACTTTTTTTTTACTTAAAACAACATATTGTTATCATTAGGAGAATAATTTAGTAATATTTAAATTACTGTATATTTTAATGGTTGATCACTTGCAAATGATACTGACTGCCACTTGCATCAATGTGCATAATAATTTGGAATGCGGTGTATATTAAACCGTACAACAGCAAATGTCCTTTTTTTAGGTTAAAAAAAAAAAGGTTTCCTTTGAATTTTTAAAATCAATGTTCTCAAAATTACAATTACAAAAAAAAACTATATTATTTTACAAGAATTGCAACATGTCAACCAGCAGAAGGGAATACAAAAAATACAACTCTGGACTTAATCAATTATAAAACATCTAAAAATAGAGGAACTTTGGTTTGAGTTGTTGGTATTATAGTTTTCTCATTTGTTCTTTTGAAAGGGAAACGTATTTAAAAAAAAAAAAAAAAAAAAAAAAAAACCTGGTAAAACTTTCTCAATGCAGTAGGTGTTAATGTGTGTTTATTTATGTTTTCCAGCAGATGTCTGTCATAATGATATACATCTGTGCTGTCTTTCAGTAATTGAAAATGCAGAGCCAGGAGTTCAGAAGATCAAAGACAAGATTCCATTCATAGGTAAGTTGTATTTTTTCCATGTGCATTGTCTGCTGATTGTTTGGTTAAGTCATTGGATTTGGATATACTCTCTAAACTGTGGTACAGTCTTGTGCACCGTAAGTAGACCATAATGCAGTATGGTAAAACATGTACCATGCACAGGGCAGCCATTAGGGGGGTACAACTGACACTGCAGTGAGGAGCCCAGGGTTTCTGGGGGCCCTGCCCCCCCCCCCCCCAAGCGCTGGAAGGTCCGCATGTGCTGGCTGCAGGCCTGTGGCTCACTAACTAGCATACCGTGTTGCAGCACTGAGAGAAGAGTGACATCAGCACTTGAACGTTGGGAGCAGATGAGTGAGCTCGCTACTATACTATACGGGGGAACCTATACCAGGTTACCTATACTGGGGGAACCTATACCTGGCTACCTATACTGGGGCACCTATACCTGGCTAAGGCAGTGGGACGAGCTGAGACAGAAGGGGACAAGAGATAACACAGGGGGATAAAAGGGGCAAAGGGGGAACAGAGGAGGACAAAAGAGGCACAGCGAGAAAAGAGATGAGATGGGAACATGAGGTCACACAGAGGGACAAACTGAGGTGAGACAGAGGGGGGCAAAAGAGGCACAGGATGAAAAGAGGGGGACAAAAGAGAATGGATAAAGGATAAGAACGGACCTACGAGTCCCTATCTCATTTGTTAACCAGGGACTACCAGTATTTTGCTAGTACTTGGCTCCACCCACAACATGCCATGGCCACGTCCACTTTTTGATGCATCACGCTGTGTATGCCGCTTTCTTCAATATTGGAGCCATGCACATTTTTTGCTGCAGCACACTTCGTGCACGGACACAGGGGTGGGGTGGTTAGTGGGCGGGCACAGCAATCAGTGGGTGGGCCCAGGCTTGCTGATGTGTGAGGGGCCCCAAAATTTCTGATGACGGTCCTGACCATGCGCTACTTATTGTGCATAAGACTTTATGTAGGCTATTCTGATTACTGCAGCTTAGTGAATATACCCAATTTTCATCCATCTAAATCATAGCAGTTGCTCTGACATTGAAAAGTTGCTGGGATTTATCAATGCCAGTCTTGCTGTCAATACTCTTTTGTAAAGGAGGAAAGGGGAGTAATGCTGGCCTGTAATGAGGGGGGGATCAATTTAATTTAGTGCCCCCGTGGCTTTATGTGGTCAACCCATCACCACTTACGTTACAGGATATACAACTTTTGATCCCCAGTTGGTAGACACTTCCACCTATATATCATCAAGGAATCTGTTCAGGTATTTGTGACAATCCAACCTCGCGATGCCGTCTAAATAACGTTAAAAGACCGGTGCCCATACATGTACAATCCCAATTGTTTATATAATCAGTAAACTAAAAATATCGATTTCACGCTGGAAATCGGGTCATTTTACTGCCACCACTTCTCCAGTTCTGTAGTGAGGAAAGAGACTCCCGCTAGCTATTCCTAGAAGGAAGAAAATGGTTATTTACAGCCTAAGTAGCAAAATTACACTTTATAAGAAAATAAGAAAATAATGGAGTAGTATGACTCTTCGGAGGGCAGGTTCTTTGTAGCAACTATCAGATGACCAGAACAGGCACAAGACTGAATGATAAAATCGTTAGTTTTATTCTAAAACTACATACACACAGTATACTTTAACCCACAGGTAAATATACCTGTCTGGGCGAACAGATTGGTTTGATAGAAAGAGAGTAGAGATGAAAAAGAAACAGAATGTCTTAAAATACAGTTCAAATACCATTATTGGTAGTCCATGCGGCAATTGGAAGTCCTTGGCGGAAAGTCCAAGATGGTGAGTGCCACGTGGCCAGAGGCCTTTGTGAGAAATAATCCAAGTGATTTTGCCAGTGTCCAGCTGGCTGTCGATTGATGTTAATTCGATGTCAGATTTTAGATGATGGACCCTGCTTGGACTCAGTGTCGTGTTTTTGATCCTCACTGTAGTTGGGAGGGGTTATGACACGTACAAGTCCAACCTTGTGAAATTTTAATAGAGGCACACTGGCGAACTCAGGGGGCTATTCCGGGTGTCTGGAACCTCCCCCCTGCACTGAGCTGTGTATTCAGCCAGGGAAGCCTGCATAATATAAACAGCCTCATTCTCCCTCCCTTCTTACTTCTGGTGCCTCCCTCCAGCTAATAGAATGAGAGAGGCAGCCCAGCTTCCCTCACAAGAAGATGTAGCCTGCAGTGAGAGAATGTTGATTATGGAGTCCTGGACTCTCCACAGCACAGAAGTGTCAGACATGATGAAATTAGAGTGCAGGCAAGCTGGTAAATATGCACAGCATGATGCAGAGCTTGCCTGGACTCAGGGTCTGTGGGCAAACATCTGTCTGGTCTCTCCCCATTGTTATAATGACTGCATGTGTGGATAAGGTGTGGATAACAAGCTGAAAAGTTTTTGACAGTCCCTAGACTCCAGGAGGGCTTCTTTCTGACTTGTGTGAGAGACTGACAGGGACAGGAGTCCGATTACAGGCAAGTAGCCTGTGTGATGTGGGACTTCAATACAGATAAGTTCTCTGCTCCATCTCAGGCTATTCTCAATTTCTCCACTCCTCTCTCTGGGCTAGTGCAACGCCAAAATGACAATAGCAATCGCTAGCAATTTGTGAGTGTGATTTTGTGAAGTGATTTTTAGAGCGATTTTTGAATGAATTGCTCAAAAACATGCTACATGCATTATACCTGCGATTTTGAAAAAATCACAACGCTGCTGTGGGAACACCCACATAGGGTAACATTAGCCAAGCGCTTTTCAAATCACTGTTGATTTGAAAAACGCTCAGAAGCACTCTTGGTGTGCACCAGCCTCCTTCATTCACCTTTGTTTCCCTCTTCCCCTAGTGCTGGTTGGCGGAGTCTTCTTGTCATACAGGAAAGCTAAATAAAAGTGCAATTCTGGTGAGGCAAATTATTATTTAGTATTTATATAGCGCCGCCATCTTCCGCAGATGCATATATCCCTGCATCATATGGGTATCGCTTGCGCTATGTGAAACTATGTAGCATATTCCACTGAATTGTCCAAACTAAGTCTATCTCCTGTTCCTCTCTTGGGGAGTTGTTCCAGCGCTGTACCCCGTTCACATTTGCTGCTACCAGAAGCCCTCAGAAACACTCGTGTCCTTGAGTACTTCCAAAGATAGGCAGCTCCGTAATACGCCAGCTAACTTTTGTGCATGGGCAGTATGGAGCCACCTGTATTCGGAAGCACTCGGGACATACGTGCTTCTGGACCTTTCAGGAACCCCCCCCCCTTAAAAATCCTGCGTTTGCCCCTGAGGCAGTTCTCCTGGGACAGAGAGATGTTGGCCCAATTCCTGTTTTGTCCGGTCTATCTGTGCCCATAGGTCACACCAAGAAACAGAATGCATATTGACACTCAGCATAATTTTACAAATCATTTGATACTAAACATAATGACCATGGATGGCTCATAACACAGTTTTTTACTTCCACCATTTTTAGCACTGGTTCTGGAAGATCCAGATGGTTGAAAATCTCTCAGGACCAGTGTCAAGTGAAGTCTAACACACTCTGAAAATTTGAAGGACCTGGTAGCTTTGTAACACCGTAAATATTTTCAGACTCTCGTGGGTGAGCCTTGCAGTTCCTAATTGTAGGAAGATGGAATATAGGATTCTGCAGGCTATACCGATCATCCTCTTTCAAGCTCTGCCCATGTGAGAGGAGTGAGGTGGGTTAAAAGGCCAAACTCACTCATTGAGATACTCAGGTAACTCTCCACACTCTTGACATCAATATTGGAATCAGCCTCGTTTCTAGGGGCGGGCCAGGAGGGTGATAACCTTGAGCACTGTGAGGGAGGGGGGAGCCTCAGCCTCACTGGGAATCAGCCATGGGGAGGGGAGCCTGACTTCTCCCTCCCTCGATCTCCCCGGGGCCCCCTTCCATGCTCCCCTCTACCATACGAGGCTTCCCTGCACTTACACTGCAACAAAGGGCTACACAGAGGGGGGCCCCAGGAAGAGTGAGGGAACATTGTAACATGATTATGACCAGGAATTATCAGAAGATTTATTTCATTAGACTCTAGACTTGCTTGTTCAGGATGACCTCCTACTCTCGGTAGACCATCCTCGTCGAAAAATGAACATTTCAGAGGGTCTGTACACTCAGTAAGCCAGATGTCTATTCAGCAAACCAACGTGACGTTTCGATGCCACAGTGGGTCCCCTTTATCAAGGCATATACAGAATGGTAACCATACATCATAGTGCTCCCTTGGCTTATAAGCAGGACATCTTCAATAAACACACCCTTTCAATTCAAAAATCGGTGCCATAAGCACTAGCTAATTAGCATATGTATATATTGGGCAGTGCAAACGATATGATACATGATCAGAACCTCTCATGTAAGAGAAAGTCCCTATGCATCCCATTCCACCAAGGCTTCCCTGTGGAATGGGCAGTGCGTCCACTGTGGCAGCAAGCTGACATCACTGCTGGCAATCATCTCGTCCCCACAGCCGTTGGGCGGAAACCCTGCCTCCCCATCGTGTATGCGTGTCCGCCTCCCTGCCGCTATCTGAGTGCTGGCTCCGCCCACTCGTTCACGTGGTCCGACTAACCGTACACAGATGCAAGGGTGGGCAGCTAAGCAATGGGCGGTCACCTGACAGCGCTCCGACGTAAGCCGTTTCTTGGTAACAACATGCTCAGCAATCACGCTGAGCCCTGCTGTTGTGTCGTGATCATACAAAGTGGTGCGTCCTGGATATCCATGCTAACCATAACACGATGTCAATAAGCCGAGCATGTGAGTGATATCAGGGGGTGGAGCCAGCTCACAGCTCCACCGAAATTCTGCACATGCAAAAAACATGCAATGATTTTGCATAATTGGGGGTTGCTGGCTTAGCAATAGCTACCGCAGCCACCCACACCTGCACAAAGGGGTACCAGATGTGCCAAAGCCACCTCACTATTAGTGTTGGGCGAACATCTAGATGTTCGGGTTCGGGCCGAACAGGCCGAACATGGCCGCGATGTTCGGGTGTTCAAGCCGAACTCCGAACATAATGGAAGTCAATGGGGACTCGAACTTTCGTGCTTTGTAAAGCCTCCTTACATGCTACATACCCCAAATTTACAGGGTATGTGCACCTTGGGAGTGGGTACAAGAGGAAAAAAATTTAGCAAAAAGAGCTTATAGTTTTTGAGAAAATCGATTTTAAAGTTTCAAAGGGAAAACTGTCTTTTAAATGCGGGAAATGTCTGTTTTCTTTGCACAGGTAACATGCTTTTTGTCGGCATGCAGTCATAAATGTAATACAGATAAGAGGTTCCAGGAAAAGGGACCGAAAACGCTAACCCAGCAGCAGCACACGTGATGGAACAGGAGGAGGGCGGCGCAGGAGGAGAAGGCCACGCTTTGAGACACAACAACCCAGGCCTTGCATCAGGACAAGAAGCGTGCGGATAGCAATTTGCATTTTGTCGCCATGCAGTCATAAATGTAATACAGATGAGAGGTTCAATAAACAATAAACAGTAATTGGTGTTGTCCAGAATGCGCACAATGCGTGGGTCGCGTTCAATGCAGTCCTAGGCCGAAGAGGTCATAGCCTAGGGTCACAAAAACCTGTTTATTTGGGCAATTTCAATGGTGGCGAGTCTGACGTACATAAATCGCAGCAATGGCCGTTAGCAACGTCTGAATCTCACGAAATGTCTCATGCAGGTAGAAGACATATTGTTAGACTTGGGCTCCAAAGATGGGTTCCCTACATCTCTGCAAACCAGAGTTACAGGGCTCCAAATTTGGTAAAATCCCCCATAGGCTTTCATTGGGCCTCCTATTTACAGTTCCAAAATCTCACATCTTTTCAAAGGGCAATTGCTCAGCAGTGGCAAATTTTCTAGCATTGTAGGGACCCTTAGGGGGAACATGACTGGTGAGTTTCGGGCCCCTAGGCCAAAGAGGTCATAGCCTAGGGTCACAAAAACCTGTTTATTTGGGCAATTTCAATGGTAGTTATGCTGACGTTCATAAATCTCAGCCATGGCCGTTAGCAACGTCTGAATTTCACGAAATGTCTCATGCAGGTAGAAGACATATTGTTAGACTTGGATTCCAAAGATGGGGTCCCTACATCTCTGCAAACCAGAGTTACAGGGGTGCAAAATTGGTAAAATCCCCCATAGGCTTTCATTGCCTCCCTATTTCACTTTCCAAAATCTCACTTCTTTTCAAAGGGCAATTGCTCAGCAGTGGCAAATTTTCTAGCATTGTAGGGACCCTTAGGGGGAACATGACTGGTGAGTTTCGGGCCCCTAGGCCAAAGAGGTCATAGCCTAGGGTCACAAAAACCTGTTTATTTGGGCAATTTCAATGGTAGTGATGCTGACGTACATAAATCTCAGCCATGGCCGTTAGCAACGTCTAAATTTCACGAAATGTCTCATGCAGGTAGAAGACATATTGTTAGACTTGGATTCCAAAGATGGGGTCCCTACATCTCTGCAAACCAGAGTTACAGGGGTCCAAAATTGGTAAAATCCCCCATAGGCTTTCATTGCCTCCCTATTTCACTTTCCAAAATCTCACATCTTTTCAAAGGGCAATTTCTCAGCAGTGGCAAATTTTCTAGCATTGTAGGGACCCTTAGGGGGAACATAACTGGTGAGTTTTGGGCCCCTAGGCCGAAGAGGTCATAGCCTAGGGTCACAAAAACCTGTTTATTTGGGCAATTTCAATGGTGGCGAGTCTGACGTACATAAATCGCAGTAATGGCCGTTAGCAACGTCTGAATCTCACAAAATGTCTCATGCAGGTAGAAGACATATTGTTAGACTTGGATTCCAAAGATGGGGTCTCTACATCTCTGCAAACCAGAGTTACAGGGCTCCAAAATTGGTAAAATCCCCCATAGGCTTTCATTGGGCCTCCTATTTACCGTTCCAAAATCTCACACCATTTCAAAGGGCAATGGCTCAGCAGTGGCAAAACTCACCAGTCATGATCCCCCTAAGAGTCCCTACAATGCTAGAAAATTTGGTACTGCTGAGCCATTGCCCTTTGAAAAGATGTGAGATTTTGGAAAGTGAAATAGGGAGACAATAAAAGCCTATGGGGGATTTTACCAATTTTGCACCCCTGTAACTCTGGTTTGCAGAGATGTAGGGACCCCATCTTTGGAATCCAAGTCTAACAATATGTCTTCTACCTGCATGAGACATTTCGTGAAATTCAGACGTTGCTAACGGCCATGGCTGAGATTTATGTACGTCAGCATCACTACCATTGAAATAGCCCAAATAAACAGGTTTTTGTGACCCTAGGCTATGACCTCTTCGGCCTAGGGGCCCGAAACTCACCAGTCATGTTCCCCCTAAGGGTCCCTACAATGCTAGAAAATTTGCCATGGCTGAGAAATTGCCCTTTGAAAAGATGTGAGATTTTGGAAAGTGAAATAGGGAGACAATAAAAGCCTATGGGGGATTTTACCAATTTTGCACCCCTGTAACTCTGGTTTGCAGAGATGTAGGGACCCCATCTTTGGAATCCAAGTCTAACAATATGTCTTCTACCTGCATGAGACATTTCGTGAAATTCAGACGTTGCTAACGGCCATGGCTGAGATTTATGTACGTCAGCATCACTACCATTGAAATAGCCCAAATAAACAGGTTTTTGTGACCCTAGGCTATGACCTCTTCGGCCTAGGGGCCCGAAACTCACCAGTCATGTTCCCCCTAAGGGTCCCTACAATGCTAGAAAATTTGCCATGGCTGAGAAATTGCCCTTTGAAAAGATGTGAGATTTTGGAAAGTGAAATAGGGAGACAATAAAAGCCTATGGGGGATTTTACCAATTTTGCACCCCTGTAACTCTGGTTTGCAGAGATGTAGGGACCCCATCTTTGGAATCCAAGTCTAACAATATGTCTTCTACCTGCATGAGACATTTCGTGAAATTCAGACGTTGCTAACGGCCATGGCTGAGATTTATGTACGTCAGCATAACTACCATTGAAATTGCCCAAATAAACAGGTTTTTGTGATCCTAGGCTATGACCTCTTTGGCCTAGGGGCCCGAAACTCACCAGTCATGTTCCCCCTAAGGGTCCCTACAATGCTAGAAAATTTGCCACTGCTGAGCAATTGCCCTTTGAAAAGAAGTGAGATTTTGGAAAGTGAAATAGGGAGGCAATGAAAGCCTATGGGGGATTTTACCAATTTTGCACCCCTGTAACTCTGGTTTGCAGAGATGTAGGGACCCCATCTTTGGAATCCAAGTCTAACAATATGTCTTCTACCTGCATGAGACATTTCGTGAAATTCGGACGTTGCTAACGGCCATGGCTGAGATTTATGTACGTCAGCATCACTACCATTGAAATAGCCCAAATAAACAGGTTTTTGTGACCCTAGGCTATGACCTCTTCGGCCTAGGGGCCCGAAACTCACCAGTCATGTTCCCCCTAAGGGTCCCTACAATGCTAGAAAATTTGCCACTGCTGAGCAATTGCCCTTTGAAAAGATGTGAGATTTTGGAAAGTGAAATAGGGAGGCAATAAAAGCCTATGGGGGATTTTACGAATTTTGCACCCCTGTAACTCTGGTTTGCAGAGATGTAGGGACCCCATCTTTGGAATCCAAGTCTAACAATATGTCTTCTACCTGTATGAGACATTTCGTGAAATTCAGACGTTGCTAACGGCCATGGCTGAGATTTATGTACGTCAGCATCACTACCATTGAAATAGCCCAAATAAACAGGTTTTTGTGACCCTAGGCTATGACCTCTTTGGCCTAGGGGCTCCCTAAGGGTCCCTACAATGCTAGAAAATTTGCCACTGCTGAGCAATTGCCCTTTGAAAAGATGTGAGATTTTGGAAAGTGAAATAGGGAGGCAATGAAAGCCTATGGGGGATTTTACCAATTTTGGACCCTTGTAACTCTGGTTTGCAGAGATGTAGGGACCCCATCTTTGGAACCCAAGTCTAACAATATGTCTTCTACCTTCAATTCAGACGTTGCTAACGGCCATGGCTGAGATTTATGTACGTCAGCATCACTACCATTGAAATTGCCCAAATAAACAGGTTTTTGTGACCCTAGGCTATGACCTCTTCGGCCTAGGACTGCATTGAACGCGACCCACGCATTGTGCGCATTCTGGACAACACCAATTACTGTTTATTGTTTATTGAACCTCTCATCTGTATTACATTTATGACTGCATGGCGACAAAATACAAATTGCTATCCGCACGCTTCTTGTCCTCATGCAAGGCCTGGGTTGTTGTGTCTCAAAGCGTGGCCTTCTCCTCCTGCACCACCCTCCTCCTGTTCCATCACGTGTGCTGCTGCTGGGTTAGCGTTACCGGTCCCTTTTCCTGGAACCTCTTATCTGCATTACATTTATGACTGCATGCCGACAAAAAGCATGTTACCTGTGCAAAGAAAACAGACATTTCCCGCATTTAAAAGACAGTTTTCCCTTTGAAACTTTAAAATCGATTTTCTCAAAAACTATAATCTCTTTTTGCTAATTTTTTTTTCCTCTTGTACCCACTCCCAAGGTGCACATACCCTGTAAATTTGGGGTATGTAGCATGTAAGGAGGCTTTACAAAGCACGAAAGTTCGGGTCACCATTGACTTCCATTATGTTCGGAGTTCGGCTCGAACACCCGAACATCGCGACCATGTTCGGCCCGAACCCGAACATCTAGATGTTCGCCCAACACTACACGTGACCCGTTCGGCCAATCACAGCGCTAGCCGAACGTTCGGGGAACGTTCGGCCATGCGCTCTTAGTTCGGCCATATGGCCGAACAGTTTGGCCTAACACCATCAGATGTTCGGCCGAACTCGAACATCACCCGAACAGGGTGATGTTCTGCAGAACCCGAACAGTGGCGAACACTGTTCGCCCAACACTACTCACTATCACAAAATAGGAGAAAAACAGAACATGAGAGTCACGGTGTGCTTGTCAAGGAATGGGTCAGGCTTTTTTAATAAGCTGTCTTTAGGGATAGGCTTGTTGTAAGCAATATAGTCAATCCCTTTCATATAGACTTCATGATGTATGGTTACCTAAACTTTAGATACGATGTATAGACAAGTTACTTGTGCTAGTTAGTTTTTCATCTCAGATCCACTTTAAGCCTGATGTTGCAGCATTTTCTCTGCAAGCATCCACGATCAGAGGACCTGCTCCATTTGCGGCCATTTTCACTGATACCCTACTGCTGGTGTGGCACTTAGAAAAATTCAGTGCCAACATAAGCTGCCCTATGGATTAAATAATTAATAACACTGTGACTAGGTGTAACTCAATCCTGCACATGCTCATCCATCTGTGTGAGCAAAATCTAGCCATCCGGCATTACTTGGTCAGGGTGATGGAGGCACTAAGGCACATGGTACAGTCAAACAGCTGTCCTATTTTTCCTGTGACCAGTTGATGCAGATGTGGACATTGTGCAAGGTGAAGGCCTCCTGTGAGCAGGCCACAAATGTTGGGAGTTAGGAGTGGTCAGGCTGAAACCACTTCATAACCATCATCTTTTTGCTTGATGGTATCTGGTGGGGCATCATGAAAAGTGGTGATATGAAAAGAGTGGAGGAGTTTTGGCGTAGAGGAGGAGGGTGACATTCGACTATACTGCACAGCAAGCATCATGAGGAGTAAGAAGAGACTGTGGCAACATCAGGAGTTAAAAGATGACTAGGAGGTAGTTGAGGAACAGGGCAGCCATCAGGGGGGTACAAGAGGGACAGTAGTATGGGGCCCAGGAAGGGCCTGGGACCCAAACAGTGGCAGTCCCACTCAAGCCTCTGCTGGCAATTATTCTACCATGGCACAACAGGAGTTGTGTAGTCAACTCCCTCTTCCCTGCTGCGTGATTGGTGAACACGTATCAGTGCAGGGGAGAGCGCATTTTAGGTGACAGGCAAGTCAGAGAATCAGAATCAGAATCACTTTATTTCGCCAAGTACAACAAGAGCTGTAATCGGAATTGTTTGTGGTACACATGGCATAGGCATAATTAGTATAATACAGACAGACGCACAACACGTACACTTGAAATGCAGTAGTCAGTTCGTATCGGCCATTTCACTGCTATTAAAAAAACACAGGTAAATAATAATAATAATAATGATAATAATGATAATAATAAAGATGCAGGTAGTGGCCTCAAGTCAATTTTGATGAGCCCAGGCAGGCAGCGGCGGGAACCGGCTGACCAACCCAGCTAGAGTGCGCTGATATGCAGGCCAGATAGGGGGAGGTTGGAGTTCAAAAGCCGAACAGCTTGGAGGAAGAAGGTGTTCTTCCGCCTGGTGGTTTTGGAAGGTATTGCCCTATAACGACGGCCCAACGGGAGGAGCTTAAAGTAGTGGCTGCCAGGGTGTAACGCTCGGTGAAGCACAGAGAGGTCTGATTACCGGTGAACTGCAGTATCACAGGGAATACAGACGTATATCAGATTATATGTGATCTGCAGTATCACCGATAATCCAATATACTAGCTAACCTCTGGTCACCTGCGTAGAGTGTAGTGATTGGTGCAACAGTAATACAGAGGACTAGCCTCAGTGCAGCAAGGAGAACTGCACAGATTCCTTCCACAGGTCTGAGCTCTCCAAGACGGGAGGAGTCAGACTAACAGTGGGGAGGAAAGTCCGAAAGTGACACTCAGGCGTAAGTGTCACTGACAGGACAGGGAACCGCCTCTAATCGTGAGGTCGGTTCTCGGGGTCGGGCAAGCCGAGTCGTAACCACACAGACAGATAAGGTACAAGATCAGCAGACAAAAGGCGGAGTCAGAGTACAGGCAGGGTTCGGCAACGGGGTATCAGATATATCGGGGTACAAAATCAGGAGGCAGAAACAGAGTCTAGGAGCGAGCTGGGGTTCGGTAACGGAGAATCAGAAATAACGAGGTACAAGATCAGAGTACAGAAGAGTAGTCAAGGCAGGCAAGAAGTCATAAAAAATATCACAATCAAACTAGTACTTTAAGCTATCAACGGAATCTAGCTTAGTGTAGGATTACAGCTCCAGCTGGTCCCGGCACACTAACGGATCTGACTAACGGATCTGGGTGCTCCCACGTATGTGAACGCAACACCAGACAAGGAACAAATGAACAGCTGGCCATATATATACATGGAGGCCTCTTCAGCCCCTCCCTAAGTGCTGGACCAATCAGGAGGGAAGCCAGGGTCAGCTGACCAACCTGGTCAGCTGACTATCTCTGGCTGGCATTTATGTTCTGCCTGAGTGCGCACGCGCGCGTCACTCTAACTCCAGAGGGACTACATGTCCCAGCCACAGCAGCCCTGCTCTGTGCCTCCACAGCGGAGGCATGCGGGCCAACCGCCGCGTCTAACGCGGCGGTTTCTCCGCGCTCCGCATGTCTCTGCACGGGAACAGCCGCCCCATGCTGGGAGGAGGCGGCTGCCTCCCCGTGTGTGAGGCTGCTGTATGCGGGAGGAGCCGCCCGCCGCTGGCTCATGGCGGCGGCTCCTCCGTGCTTTCTCACAGTGCCCCCCCCCCCCCCCCGAGGAGTGGACTACGGACAGCTCCTTCCAGGTTTTTCTGGGTGTACTGCATGAAATTCTCTCACTAATTCGTCCGCATGCATGCGGTTCCGAGGTACCCATTGCCTCTCCTCAATGCCGTACCCCTTCCAATGTACGAGATACTGCACCGAGTTCTGTACCGTACGTGAATCTATGATTTTCTCCACCTCATACTCGGGTTGGGCATCGACTAAGACAGGAGGAGGAGGAGCAGGACCCACCTGGACTGCCGGTTTGAGAAGTGATACGTGGAAAGACCTCACCCCACGCATGCTGGTGGGAAGATCAACGATATATGTGACATTGTTGATCTTCCTAGTAACTGGGAATGGACCCACGAACCTGGGGCCAAGTTTGTCAGAGGGCTGTCTCAGGGTCAAGTGACGTGTGGACACCCAAACCAAGTCTCCTGGCTGGAAGCTCCACTCTACTGAACGTCTTTTATCAGCTTGACTCTTTTGACTAAAAAACGCCTTTTGTAAATTATTTCTCACCGTGCGCCAAATGTCTTTAAAAGACCTCTGCCAGGCCTCCAGAGCTGGAAATGGGGTGGAGACCACTGGCAATGGTGAGAATTTGGGCAATCTTCCAGACACAACCTGGAACGGAGAGAATCCGGTAGAAGAGCTCTTTAGATTGTTTTGTGCGAACTCCGCGAAAGGCAGAAATTTGACCCAGTCATTCTGTGTCTCCGCAACATAGCACCTCAGAAATTGCTCCAATGATTGGTTGATTCTCTCCGTTTGCCCATTGGTCTGTGGGTGGTAGCCCGATGAAAATGACAGTTTCATACCCATTTGTTGGCAGAATGCCCTCCAAAATTTAGAAACGAACTGGACTCCCCGATCCGAGACTATGTTTTCCGGAATGCCGTGCAGCCGGAACACATGTGTGATAAACAGGTCAGCCAGTTCCTGGGCTGAGGGGAGTCCTTTCAAGGGCACGAAATGGGCCATTTTACTGAAACGGTCGACTACCACATAAATGACCGACATGCCTTCTGACCTGGGAAGTTCGCCCACAAAATCCATGGACAAATGAGTCCATGGCTCACTCGGGGTGGGTAAAGGCTGCAAGGTACCCACAGGTGCCAGCCGGGAGGGTTTGCTCTTGGCACAAACCGCACATTCCCTCACGTATTCCTTGCAATCAGCTGCCAAGGAGGGCCACCAGGCGCATCTGGCTACCAGATCCTGAGTTCTAGATGCTCCAGGATGCCCAGCATTTTTATGCGTATGGAACATCTCCAGAACCCGGAGACGGAACGGTAACGGAATGAACAGCACCCCTGCGGGTTTTCCTTCCGGGATGTCTTGTTGAAAGGGAGTTAAAGTCCCCTTCCAATCCTCCCAAGTCTCTGTTGCGGCCAGTACCAACCTCTGGGGAACAATAGTCTCTGGAATGGAGGGCTGTGCTGTTTCAGACTCAAAACACCTGGACAAGGCATCCGCCTTGACGTTTTTGCTACCTGGGGTGTACGTAATAATGAAAGAGAACCGAGAAAAAAATAATGACCAACGGGCCTGGCGAGGGCTCAACCTCTTAGCCCCCTCGATGTATTCTAGATTTTTGTGGTCAGTGTAAACCGTAATCGTATGCTCCGCTCCCTCTAACCAATGTCGCCACTCCTCAAAGGCTAACTTAATGGCTAAGAGCTCTCTGTTGCCAATATCGTAGTTCCTTTCCGCAGGGGAGAACCTACGGGAAAAGTAAGCACATGGGTGCAATCTACCCTGCAGGCCAGATCGCTGGGACAGCACAGCCCCCACCCCGACCTCCGAGGCATCCACCTCCACAATAAATGGAAAAGACGTATCCACATGTCTAAGGACGGGTGCGGAACAAAATAGACCCTTCAGGGTGGCGAAAGCCTGTAACGCCTCAGGAGACCAGTGAGTGGTATCTGCACCCTTTTTGGTGAGACTGGTAAGTGGGGAAATCACCGTAGAGTACCCCTTTATGAACCTCCTGTAATAGTTGGCGAAGCCAAGAAACCGCTGAAGTGATTTCAAGCCTACCGGCTGAGGCCATTCTAACACAGCGGAGACCTTGGCTGGATCCATGGACAGGCCTGTAGTAGAAATTATGTACCCCAGAAAAGTGACAGATGTTACCTCGAAGATACACTTTTCTAATTTTGCGTACAATAGATTCTGCCTTAGCCTGTTCAACACGAACCTCACATGAGTTCTATGTTCAGAGAGATTGTTGGAGAAGATGAGGATATCGTCTAAATAAACAAGAACAAATTTCCCCAACACCTCTCTGAAAACCTCGTTGATGAGCTCCTGAAAAACGGCCGGGGCATTACATAACCCGAAGGGCATCACCAGGTACTCATAATGCCCGTCAGGTGTATTAAAGGCCGTTTTCCATTCATCGCCCTGTCTTATGCGTACCAGGTTGTACGCACCCCGCAAATCCAGTTTAGAAAAGATCTGGGCGCCAGTGATCTGTGTGAACAAATCGTCTATGAGGGGTAACGGATAGCGATTCTTTATCGTAATTTTATTAAGACCGCGGTAGTCGATGCAAGGCCGCAGGCCTCCGTCTTTCTTTTTTACGAAGAAGAAACCTGCCCCAGCAGGCGACCGGGACGGGCGGATAAAGCCTTTGGCCAGATTCTCCTTGATGTACTCCTGCATAGCTAATTTTTCGGGCCCCGACAAATTGTACAAATGACCCCGGGGGGGTACACAACCAGAACGGAGATCAATGGGACAGTCAAAAGGGCGATGTGGAGGCAATTTATCGGCTGCTCTAGGGCAGAAAACATCAGAATATTCAGTATACTGATCTGGTACACCTTCCACCTGAACTCTGGTCTGTCCCAATGTTAATCTCCCCAAACCCTGTTGAAAACAATGGGGAGACCAGGAGGTTAACTGGCCTGTGGCCCAGTCTATGTGCGGTGAATGGACTTGCAACCACGGCATACCTAAGATAATAGTGGAGGTTGACATGTGTAAAACGAAAAATTGTAACTCCTCCCCATGCAATACCCCTATGGTGAGTCCCACCATCGGAGTCTGTGACAGGGCATGATTCCGTTGCAAAGGGGAATCGTCCACTGCCGTAACCTGAACGGGGGGTCTCACAGGAGTGAGTGGAAGGCCCAACTCCTGAGCAAAATCAAAATTCATAAAATTAGCCGCTGAGCCTGAGTCAATAAAGGCTTCAGTGGATACAGATTTATCCTCCCATGTAACAGTACAAGGGAGCAGTAATTTTCTTTAAGGGGTGGAATTTGTGCGCCCAGGGTGTCACCCCCCACTACTCCTAGGCAAACTCGTTTCCCGACCTGTTAGGGCAGTTTCGAACTCTATGCCCTGCTGCTGCACAATACAGGCACAGCTGCTCTGTCATTCTCCGCCTTCGCTCCACCTGGGTCAGTCTCGACCGACCAATCTGCATAGGTTCGGGCGGCGGCAAGGCCGGGGAGGGTGAGACAGGCGGAGAAGGTGTTACTAGGGGTGTCGCGGATGGTGCTGCATACGATGTCACCCTGACACGGTGACTGCCCCTAGCTTGCCTCTGATGGCGCAACCTGCGATCAACTCGGATGGCCGATGTTATGGCCTCATCAATCGTCTTGGGCTCGGGTACGGTTAACATAAGATCAGAGACCTCCTCCGACAACCCAGACAAAAAGTAGTCCATTAGTGCAAAGTTGCCAAATCTAGCTGTGACTGACCACCTGCGGAATTCCGCCGCATAGTCCTCGACCGATCCTCTGCCTTGCCGCAAAAAGTTTGAGCTTCCGCTCCGAAGACGCAGCAAGGTCAGGGTCGTCATAAATCACAGCCATAGCCTTAAAGAATTCCTCCACTGAGGTCAAAGCAGTATCAGTAGGAGGTAGGTTATATGCCCAGGACTGGGAGTCACCAGTCAACAAGGTCTTAATGAAGATGACCCGTTGGGTCTCAGTCCCCGAAGATCGGGGTCTCAATTCAAAATATGATAGCACTCTACTCCTGAAATTCCGGAAGTCAGACTTGTGGCCGGAAAATTTCTCGGGTACAGGCATACGTATATCATCACTAGGAGAGGATCGCACTGAATCAACTGACGTCTGGAGGGTTTTCACAGAGCCTGAAAGGGCATCAATTAAGGCTTTGTGCTGGCCCAAAGCTTGATGGATGTTATCCACCGAAGTGGCAAGCACAGTCAGAGGATCAGTGCGTGATTCCATAGTTTTGTGGTCTGGCGTTCTGTAACGCTCGGTGAAGCACAGAGAGGTCTGATTACCGGTGAACTGCAGTATCACAGGGAATACAGACATATATCAGATTATATGTGATCTGCAGTATCACCGATAATCCAATATACTAGCTAACCTCTGGTCACCTGGGTAGAGTGTAGTGATTGGTGCAACAGTAATACAGAGGACTAGCCTCAGTGCAGCAAGGAGAACTGCACAGATTCCTTCCACAGGTCTGAGCTCTCCAAGACGGGAGGAGTCAGACTAACAGTGGGGAGGAAAGTCCGAAAGTGACACTCAGGCGTAAGTGTCACTGACGGGACAGGGAACCGCCTCCAATCGTGAGGTCGGTTCTCGGGGTCGGGCAAGCCGAGTCGTAACCACACAGACAGATAAGGTACAAGATCAGCAGACAAAAGGCGGAGTCAGAGTACAGGCAGGGTTCGGCAACGGGGTATCAGATATATCGGGGTACAAAATCAGGAGGCAGAAACAGAGTCTAGGAGCGAGCTGGGGTTCGGTAACGGAGAATCAGAAATAACGAGGTACAAGATCAGAGTACAGAAGAGTAGTCAAGGCAGGCAAGAAGTCATAACAAATATCACAATCAAACTAGTACTTTAAGCTATCAATGGAATCTAGCTTAGTGTAGGATTACAGCTCCAGCTGGTCCCGGCACACTAACGGATCTGACTAACGGATCTGGGTGCTCCTACGTATGTGAACGCAACGCCAGACAAGGAACAAATGAACAGCTGGCCATATATATACATGGAGGCCTCTTCAGCCCCTCCCTAAGTGCTGGACCAATCAGGAGGGAAGCCAGGGTCAGCTGACCAACCTGGTCAGCTGACTATCTCTGGCTGGCATTTATGTTCTGCCTGAGTGCGCGCGCGCGCGCGCGTCACTCTAACTCCAGAGGGACTACATGTCCCAGCCACAGCAGCCCTGCTCTGTGCCTCCACAGCGGAGGCATGCGGGCCAACCGCCGCGTCTAACGCGGCGGTTTCTCCGCGCTCCGCATGTCTCTGCACGGGAACAGCCACCCCATGCTGGGAGGAGGCGGCTGCCTCCCCGTGTGTGAGGCTGCTGTATGCGGGAGGAGCCGCCCGCCGCTGGCTCATGGCGGCGGCTCCTCCGTGCTTTCTCACACAGGGTGAGCGGAGTCACGGGAGATCATGGTGGCCCTCTTCATCATCCTATTTGAGTGGAGGAGATCGAGAGGCGGAAGAGGAGATCCGATGATCTTCTCCGCACTCTCTGCAGTTTGTGTTTGTCGCTGGCCGTTGCACCAGCATACCAGACAATGACTGAGGAGCAGAGGATGGATTCTATGGTGGAAGTATAGAAACTGGTCAGAAGCTCCCTGGGCATGTCAAATCTCTTCAGTTGGCGCAGGAAGAACAGCCACTGCTGAGATTTCTTCTGGATTTTGGTGGTATTCTGCTCCCACTTCAGATTGTTGCTTTGTCGCTACCCCACATACCGTGGCTCTGCCCCCACACAATCTTCCTATCAGATTGGACACTGCATCCAACTTATCCTCTTTCACAGCAGCATTAGTGGCAGCAGGCCATGCACATATAATGCTTTTGGCCAAAGCAGGGGAGATTTTCCTGGTGAAACCTAATGCTATTGTAAGATTGATGGATGGCATTGATGTCACACAGTTCAAGATGAAAACTAGCAGTATTGTCTACCTTCCTGCTGACTGACTACAGCAGCAGTGCTGGCACACACCTTCTTAGTCTGGCCCTCCTACTTTTAATCTAATATTTTTGCTATAGGCATGTACACTTCTGGGTTGCATTGCTTATGTACTCCACCCAGCTCACTCTGCCAGCTAACAACACAGTCCACACTCTATCTCAGTGCTCACCACCTCCTGCTGCTGCCTTTTAGTACTCCATTGACACAACTTGTATTTACACTCTTGGTTGGTATTGTTGATGCCAGTGCATTGCTGGGGTCCTTGGAGATCGGGGGCACACCAGGCACCAAGTCAGCACTGAGACAGCAAAAAACTGGGCATGGCCTTGTGTCAGAAAATGGGTGTGGTCATTGGTGGGGTCAAATGAACATGAACTTATCAGCAGTGTAACCTAGGGTATGTTCTCAGTGGTGCAAAGTGGCATAATGACCGATTGGTAACGTGGCTTGCCACACTGCAATGCACTACATATAGACACTCACAATGTGGTAGGCATGTTCCCACATAGAAATATCATAAATAGGCAGCGTTTCACAATAATAGGCGGAGTGTCATTTTACCTTGCTTCTGTGTTCACCTGAGTGCTGTGCTCAGTTGGCCTTGTGGTGGTGCTGTGCTGGCTGGCCTGGCAGTGATGTGTGCTGGGTTGGCTGGCAGTGATGCTGGTCTGGCTGACCTGGCTGGTGGTAAATGCTGGTCTGGCTGGCCTGACTGTTGGTGATACTGGTATGGCTGGCCTGGCCTTGCCAGTGGTGATGTTGGCCTGGCTGGTTGTAATGCTGGGCTGGCTGGCAGTGATGCTGGGCTGGCTGACCTGGTAGTGATGCTGGTCCTTGCCTGGCCAGTGGTGATGCTAGCCTGGCCTGACTGGTGGTAATGCTGGCCTGGCTGGTGGAGATGCTGGGCTGGCTGGCAGTGATGCTGGTCTGGCTGGCCTGGTAGTGATACTGGTCCTTGCCTGGCCAGTGGTAATGCTGGCCTGGCTTGGCCTGGCTGGTGGTGATGCTGGACTGGCTGGTGGTGATGCTGGTCTGGCTGGTGGTTTTGCTGGCCGGGCCCAGCGATAGATGTGCATCCCTATGCCATAAGGCAGCAGCAGCAGGCTGCTGGGTTGATTGAGGTCTGTGTGTTGTGGCTTCCATATCTGCACCCCCTCCCTACCTCCACAGCTTGTGGCTTCCGGTTCTGCTCCCGCACACCTCTATAGCAATGGAGACGCTGCAACAGGCATCAGTGGGCTCTGTGGCAGAAAACATTTGGAGCACCCCAGCAATAGGTTCCGGGTAGTGCCCCGGATGTATGGGCTTATTGACGCACCTGGCTGATGCAATTCATCCAGCTCACACTGCCACCTCTCAATGTGGTTGACACTCTTTCTCAGGGCCCACCAACTTTTTCTCCTGTTGATGCCTTTCATATTCTACAGCACTGTGCAATAAATAGGGATACATACAATGGTAACAAGGAATGGGAGACATAATGTAGCATAGGTAGCAAGTTACCTGCCTGTCCTTGATTCTAACACTTTTATCCACAAACCATGAACAAACATGCAGCTCAGGTACTCTGATTCAAGTCGGACTGGATTAGCCACAAGCTTGTTTTAGGTGTGTGATTCAGATGCTACTGATGAGTGGAACTGCCATGAAACTGGAATTGTGTAAAAGGTAATCAATATGGCAGCCTTCTTATCACTCTCACCTCAGATTCCCTTTAAACTGTTGAAAACAGTTCATTAGTTTACTTCTTACTTCTCTTGAAAGAGAAACAAACTGCAAAATATATGAAAGGTGCAGCTAGTGCATATTCTCGATGTAGTCTTGATGTATTATTCAGTGATGATCGTAATCAGCTAATTTACGATTACGCAAAATTTTGTGTGAATTTATTTTGTGTAAATTTTCGCATTTACTCCTATATGTACTGTAGTTATGATTTCTAAATGCAATCGATTTCGTAGTGATTCGTAATTTTGCCTAAAATTTCGGGTAATTTCATGTCGACTTTGTTAGTGCATAGCAAAGCCCCGTACATGGGAGTGACAAACCGAAATATGTTAAGAAGAATAGTGGGTACATGTCAAAAAAATAATTTTCCAAAAAGACCTTGTAGTTTTTGAGAAAACTGATTTTAAAAATGCAAAGAAAAAGTGTTTTTTAAACTAAAAAATGACCGTTTAAAAAACATTTTTCTTTGCATATTTAAAATCGATTTTCTCAAAAACTACAAGGTCTTTTTGTTTTTTGCCTTGTACCCAATATTCTCCTTAACATATGTAGCAAATTTGGTAGCAATAGCATGTATGGGGGATTTGTTATTAACTGCTAAATTCAAAAAATTACACAAAATTATGAAATATTACTATTACATACAAAATTAATTATGATTTTCCCTGAAAATCGTAATTACAATTAGGATGCATGAATGCAAATTTTGATGCAAAATTTTGCATGTGCGAAATTTTGTCCCACCGCTGGTATTATTACTACATTTTCATAGCAGGTCTGTGTTATAATGACATGTATATATCATGGACAGTAACCCCATTGTTTTCCCTTTATAGTTAAGAAGATTGTGCTTAAAGATAATAAACCAGTTCTTGTAGTTGAAAAGCAAGAAAGCAAGCAGAAGATTTCTTTAGAAGGTAAGCTCACTTCCAGATTCAAATAAAGTTGTTTGAATTGACATAAAGTTAAACAATTAAAATACATCAACACAGACTATAGAGGGCCTGTTTAAAAATACATTCATTTTATAGATTTTTTTTTAAAATTCATGGGCAGATTCGACCAAGAGACACATCTCTTTCTGATCGAACCCTATTAGAGAGAAATCTGTCGGCTGTCCATACACCGCAGGTCCATTCCTGATCAATTTCAGCATGAAATATCTGGGGAATCGGCCTTGCCACTGTTCCCCTTATGTATAAATGTGTGTGCATGAGTCCATTTAAAAATGACCTGCCCTGGAGGCGCATGCGCGGCGCACCCGTGATGGCAGCCTAACTCCGGAGCTCCAGCCCGCCTCTACCTCCGCAAAGCCGCACACCGCACCTCCTCAGCTACTGCAGCGCGGCTCTTACCGGGACAGGTCCCCGACATCTTCCTCCACCTAATGGCCGCACGCGGATCCGCCAGGACCACACACCAAGCGGGCACGATGGAACGGTTCCTCCGTCCTCCTGAGGCCCAAGATGGCGCCGACCAGCATGAGACTCCTGACGCAGCTCCGCAAGCCTCCCTCACACAAGATACGGTACCAGTCACTGCATCCTTGCTTGAATCTGCCCTAGACAGACACTATAGGGCCATGCAGGATTCTCTGCAGCAACTAATTTTAAATGCAGTAAAAGACCTAAAAACGGAGATAGCAGGGCTGGGGGATCGCACAAATGCTCTAGAGGATAAGGTAGAAGCACTCTCACAAAAACAAGGTGATCTAGCGGAGGAGCAACAGATTATGTCAACAGATCTTAAGTCCCTTCGCAATATGCAGGAAGATCAAGAAAATAGGGATAGGAGACAGAATTTAAGAATAAAAGGACTCTCAAAGGATGTGAAACATGAGCAGCTTAAGCCCCATCTTACTGACTTTTTTAAATCAGTGGCACCAGACATCCCTGATGAACTTTGGCGCATGGACAGGGCCCACAGATCCTTAAGCGAACGACAATCCTCTTCCCAGAAACCTAAGGATGTCGTAATCAGAATGCATTACTATGAAGCTAAGGAAGCTCTTTTAAGGGCCCTCCGCAACACATCGTCAGTGTCATTTAAAGGAGACGATCTTTATGTTTTTAATGATTTATCTCTCATTACCCTGGCCAAACGCCGAGCATTAAGACCAGTTACACAGCTTCTTAGGGATGCCAAGATACCATATAAATGGGGGTTCCCCTTCCGCCTCATAGTAAACCGACAAGGCTTTATCAACACCCTATCTGATTTTGATGACGCTCCCATGTTTCTGAAACAACTGGGCCTCAAACTACCTCCCGCTGCTGGATCTCAAAGCCCCAGATCTCCTACCACCTCATCTCCTCCACGAAAGATGCGTCATATTGCAGAGTGGAATACAATTTCTCCCCGGAGTCTCTCCTACCCCACACCACCGGAAGATATGGAAGCCCAAGCGACTTGAACTGCACCCCACGAGAATAACAGTACCTATCATCCTGGCTACCCAGCCCTACATCATCCACTTTCCAACACCTAACCTGTCCCCCAATACGCTCCAGATATGACGGGCTTCCCTCGCGGCCCGCCAGCATGTACCCCAGGAGGCTCATATCTGATCTTGCCCATACCCCTAGGGGTTTAAGCAATCTCAGATTGACCTCACTTAGACAACCCATTGATGTTGTCACAGACAGTAGCCATACCTTTTACAATGGCTTCCACCACCTGCCATATGCCTTAGTCTTAAATGTTCCTATTTTAAAAAAGTTTAAATGTTTAAGTTTTTGGAACCTATGTTCTTTTCCTGTTTTACTGTATGTTCCACATTGGTCACTAGCCACTCCTATAAGCAGCATAGCTCTGTTTTTAGATCATGGTTAAACTTCTCACTCTGAATGCCAAGGGCCTCAATATACCCCAGAAAAGACTAGCTCTCCTACGGGACCTCAAGAGAATGGACATAGACCTAGCCATGATCCAGGAAACTCACTTTCGCACTAATGATCCCCCTAGGCTTAGCAATAATAACTACTCCGGGTTGTACTTAGCTTCAGGACCCTCCAAACGAGCCGGTGTAGCTATAATATTCAAAAAGACCCTACCCCTACAAATCACAAAAGTAATTCAAGACCCCAAAGGTCACTTCTTAATACTCCTAGGTTCAATAGCAGGGAAACCGATTACTCTAGCCACGGTCTATGTTCCCAACACTCAACAACTTTCCTTTCTGTCCTCATTCCTAGCTAAACTACATAAAGTCTCCTCGGGCACACTTATACTCGGAGGTGATTTTAATCTCGCTTTCTCAACAGGTAAAGATAGGAGTGTATCGACCACCTCTCAAACAGGTATTTCACATGATCGCAACTCACGTAAGTTTAGGGCGTTACTTCGGAAATATGGTCTAATAGACATGTGGAGAGTCTCCAATCCCACGTCCATAGAATACACCTTTTTTTCACCTCCACACGCCTCTCACTCCCGCATAGACTATTTTTTCTCGCACTCCTCATTACTCCCCAATTTAATCGACTCTGAAATACACCCTATGGCGTGGTCCGACCACCAAAGTGTATCCCTCAAATTAAACTGGCTTCATCAACCCCACAGGCCGTTACACTGGAGGCTAAATGAATCATTATTACAGGACAAAAACCTCCTTACCAAATTTACAGATGAGTTGCGATCATATTTCGCTATCAACAATGGTTCAGTATCTTCACAAGGCATCCTCTGGGAATCTCACAAAGCCTTTATCAGAGGGATTTTCATCGCCGAAGGTACTAGGCGAAAGAAAAACTGCACTCAAAAACTCCTGGCCCTTCAAACCTCTCTCGCCAAAGCCCAATCAACTTACAAAACTCACCCTACCCAAGAGCATTTCTCCCTTATGCAACAACTAAAACTAAACATACGTACCCTTCAAACCACCCAAATTGAGAAAAGCCTACGGTGGACAAGACAGCTCTTCTTTGAAAGAGGTAACAAACCCCATACTATTCTAGCACGCAAACTTAACCCAAGGAGTTCGCAACAGGCGGTCCATTCTATGAAAGATCCTGAAGGCAACATACACTATGACCCACGTAAAATCGCACAGTTGTTTTCTGACTATTACCAAAAACTATACAATCTCCCAGACCAATCATCTGACCCTTCTTTCTTAGATAAAGTAGATGCCTTTTTAATGCCACTCAAACTTCCCCGTCTTACTGAAGAACAATCCAAACAACTAAATTCCCCGATTACAGTGGACGAGATCCAAGAAGTCCTCAAACATCTTCCTTCCTCTAAAAGCCCGGGCCCAGATGGGCTACCCTATCTCTACTATAAAAAATTCCAGGAAGTTCTTCTCCCGCATTTAACCACCCTTGCAAACAAAATGCTAGAAGGTGAAAAACCCCCGTCAACCATCCTCAATTCCTTAATCACCGTCATACCTAAAGAGGGTAAGGATCCACAACTCCCCCAAAGCTATCGACCCATCTCCCTTCTAAACTCTGATCTAAAAATAATCACTAAGACTCTAGCTAACCGCCTCAACCCCATATTGGTATCCTTAATAAATAATGACCAAGTCGGCTTTATTAACGGTCGTCAAGCAGGGGACAACACAAGGAGAGCAATTAACCTAATATCCCTTATGAACAGATCAGGGAAGCCTTCTCTGCTCCTAAGTTTGGATGCAGAGAAGGCTTTCGATAGACTCTCCTGGCCCTTTCTTTTCAGAGTCCTCCACCATCAGGGATTCCAAGGCTCATTCATATCCATCCTCCGACTTCTATACTCTTCTCCTTCCACCACAATTAAATTGCCATTCGCTCCGTCCACCCCACTCCATATTCGCAATGGCACAAGACAAGGTTGCCCCCTCTCCCCTCTCCTATTCGCCATCAGCATCGAACCATTAGCGTCTGCAATCAGAATAAATCCTGATATACAGGGTATAAAGCAAGGAAGTTCTGAGTTCAAGATCTCTCTGTTTGCAGATGATGTCCTCCTCACCATAACACAGCCCTTAGTTTCCCTACCGGCCCTACATTCAACTATTAAAACCTATGAATCTATATCAGGTTTCAAATTAAACCAAGACAAGACTGAAGCCCTTCCAATCAAAATCCCACCTGATCTATTAGACATTCTAAAGACCCACTACCCATACAACTGGCGGACTAAGACATTAAAATACTTAGGGATTCACCTTTCAACAACTTACTCTTCCCTATACAAATATAACTTCCCTCCACTAATAAACCGTATCCTTCAGGACCTTCATAAGTGGACCTCCTACAAAATTTCTTGGCTAGGCAGAATCTACTCGTTAAAAATGAACATCTTGCCGCGTCTCCTCTATCTATTCGAAACCCTCCCGGTCAGAGTCCCCTCACCTCAGCTGTCTAGGTTGCAGTCTGAATTCTTGAAATTTGTCTGGAATCACCAACGACCCAGAGTTTCCAGATCAGTTCTCCTCTCCCCAAGAGAACAAGGTGGTCTAGCTCTCCCCTATCTGAAATTATATTACCAGGCTGCACACCTTAGACAGCTGACTGAGTGGTCCGACCTAACAGTTTTTACAAAGTGGGGTCTTATCGAAGCAACTAGTGTCTCCCCAATCTCCCTAGCCGCTCTGATTTGGTCAGACCCACATCCTAACCTCCCTATGGCTAGTCTCCTGCCCACTATATCCTTCACCCTGAGTGTCTGGAGATCAGTTGCTCGATCGGCACTATTACGATCAAAACCTTCACCACTATGCCCCATTTTGGGAAATCCAGCTTTCCCCCCCAGGGATGCACGCTCCCTTTAAAACAAGATGGTACTATCAAGGGTTCTTCAACCTCCGAGACTGGATTCACCAACCCTCAGGAACAATTATTGATAAATCTGCTTTGGTGGATAAACTCACATTTACTCCTCAGACACTCATGGATTATAATCAAATTAGCCACTTCCTTCACCATAGCTTTCCCAAATCTTCAATAACCTCGCAACTCTCCCCCTTTGAACGCCTCTGCATACACCGAGGACATCAGAAAGGTCTCATTTCACAAATCTACTCGCTTCTCCAATCTAAATCAAGCTCTCATATACCTATACATGATTATATGACCAAATGGGAATCTGCCTTGTCCACTTCCATTTCACTAGAGGACTGGGAAGATATCTGGAATAACGCTAAACTCTCCTCTATCTGCATACAAACTAGGGAAAATATATATAAAATCTTGTTCCGATGGTACTTGACCCCAGATACCCTCTCACACATTTACCCCAACACCTCGGACTTATGTTGGAGGGGATGTGGCGAAAAAGGCACTATTGAGCATATCTTCTGGTTCTGCCCTATAATAGCCCCCCTATGGCAGGATATTCAATCCCTAATCTCTGACCTTTCTGGTGTACTCATTCCTTTAGATCCCCTACAAATGCTCCTAAGCAAACCTATCCCCGACATCAATAAGCACACCATGCAATTGATTACCCATGTTTTAACAGCCACCAGACTATCCATAGCCAAAGCTTGGAAAAATATTGCTCCCCCAACATTATCGGATGTAAAGAATAAGGTAAACTGGGCTAGAACGATGGAGCAAATGACAGCATCCCTAAGAGACACTGGCGGCAAATTCCATAAAATTTGGGACCAATGGCCATACACGCTTTCAGACTACAACCCTCCTTAGATACTCTACGTGATTGAGAAAACTCAGCCCGAGATCCCCCAACCACATATTTGACATAACAGGCTCTCCAACCTAAAATAGAGGCCCACTCATTCATTCATTCATTCACTCCTAAACCCATACGTATATGCTAGACTTAGCTATGTGGCTTGTCGACCAATGTGATTCCCCTTTATAATCTTTAGATATCTAGTGTTTCTTTAAGGCTATACTTCAAATAGTCACTGTGAATTCCCTGAAAATGTTCCACATATTGTCATAGGCTTTATCAACCCCCCCCCCCCCCAATACGTAGGAACACTTACCGGGACTACCTGAACTTATCTGCCATTACTCACCAAGCATCAAGAAACCACTACGAAAAACTCGTATTCCCCGTTTATTCTAATCTTGATTATCTCAACATGAAGAAATGCCTTTGACAATTGTAAAATGTTTTCTAATTTTCTATGATGTTAAAAGTTTACTCTTCTGTTTAATAACAATAAAAAAAAGTGAAAGTAAAAAAATGACCTGCCCTGTGTCGTGGTGCCTGTCTGTCTTCCAAATGCACTGCTCTTCAATTAGCCCTATACATGCCGCTGGAGTGATATCACACACACGCCTTCATACTATGCGGCGGCGGTGTGCATGAGGCTAAGGGAAGAGTAGTGGATTTAAAAGACGGATGGGCACCACCAGGGGTTTTGTTGTGCCTGTTGTATTCGATGGGGTAAGCCTCTGTAGGATCCAGGGGCTTTCCCTTCCCTAGGTGAGTATCCCCAGGGGCATTTTTTTTTTCAATACAAAGGCTATCATTCATAAAGCATTTCCGCACGCGGAAATGCTTAAAACAGCTGACTTTACCGAACACTCGGCAAAGTCAGCATTCATAAAGGCTCTTTCCGCATGAAAAAATGACACTACCGAGCAGAGTGATAAATCACCGCCTTGTGCGGTGATTATCGGAACAAATGTAGCAAAATGTTCATTCATGAAGATCACTGCAAGCGGTGTGAGGTCGGGAAGTACGGCTCACTCTGAT
Organism: Hyperolius riggenbachi; assembly: GCF_040937935.1. Taxonomy (NCBI): domain Eukaryota; kingdom Metazoa; phylum Chordata; class Amphibia; order Anura; family Hyperoliidae; genus Hyperolius; species Hyperolius riggenbachi. Next base: position 65,282,302 of record NC_090652.1, read on the forward strand.
GTGGCGATAACAACGTAAATGAATGGAGACACACAGACCTCCCAGGCAGCTGCAGCAGAGCGGAACACGGAGAAATGTATCAACTCGGCAGCTTCCGTGTCTCCGCAAGCCTACCGACAGCCTACCGCCAGCCTAGTTCGGGGAATCTCCGCACTGCTTCCGCACATGGATACATTTTTATGAATGCCCACCCAGAAGTCTAAAATACCGGCAGCGGTGTTTTCCCGCATTGATTCCCCTTACCGACAGCTCCTTTATGAATGATAGCCAATGTCTCTTTAAGTGAGTAGGAAATTGCTCTAGGTCTATCAGTAATATCCCCAATGTTGGAGAGAGAGTCATTGGGGAACCTAGGAGAGAAGAGATTAATTAGAAATTACCTAAAAGGACTGATATAAGGGCACTCATATAAAATATGAATTAAGGATCTTTGTGAGGAACAATGTTTCCAGCAGAGAGGAGAGTGTGTAGGAGATATGTTAGCAAATACCATATGTATATTATTATTTTTTTAGCTGTTTCTAGGTGTGTGTGTGTTACATCTCAAATATTTTTAAGTAGGTGCAGTACAGAATTTAGGGTTTATACATCAATGTGAGTTTGAAGATCAAACTTCCAGATTCCTACGTAGGTTTTTAGCGGATTGGAAGAAGATAAACAGCTATTTCTACCATAACAAGAGGTTCCTTTTGTGTTTGTCAGGATTTGGGGACAATAAATTCATGATCTGTGTTGGGAAATTGAGGAGTTTTAAAGGAGAGGTTTTGTGAAGATGGGTGTTTTGGATATATGCATATACTGTATTGATGAGTCTAGAAGCCTCAATTTATTCTTTAGAAAAGGAAACTGACAAATAGAGGAATCAATGAGCAGGTCACTTATCCACCAAATGCCTCGCCTCTGGTACTCCAGTGTCTTATGTCAAGATGTGGAATTCTGGATTTAAGTGATGTTAAAGGTATTAGCGGGTGATTAGGGAAGTCTGTTAGTTGTGATAGAGTGGAAACAAATTTCCATGCTTGAACTGTGGTAGCAATTATGGGGTGAGAGGAGATCGGTGGCGGTTGTGATGCCCAGAATAAGTGTATATAATCTTGTAAGTGGCATTGAGATGATGCAACTTCTAGGGAGGTCCATATTTTGTCGGGTGATTGCATAAGCCAAAAAAGAGGCATGTCTAGGAGACTAGCGTAGTATTATGAAAGGGGATCAGGAAGGACAAAGCTACCAGAATTGGTTGGTGCAATTAAATTCAAATATGCAATTCTATGTCTCTCCTTTTTCCACATGAACTGCGGCACAATCTTGCGTAGATCTTAAAATGTAGTGGCATTGGGATCAATGAATGAAGCTAGGGAAAACGATTTGTGTGTGCTGCAGAACTGCGGCAAAGAAGACCTGCAGACCTGTGGCACCTGATGAAGGGAGTCACCCTGAAACATGTTGTGTATTGCTGAGATTTTATAAACGCAAGTTTAAAAGCCAATGGGGTGCCTCCTTCGTGTTCATTGATTACAAATAAGTGTGGAGTGGTGACCCCCAGGAGGGGGCTATTTAGGCCTGGTTGGGCTATACACCACAGTGGCTTGCTGCAACCTTTCTGTCTGCGGCAAAGAAGGGTCGGATAAGCAAAGAAGAACACCATTTACAAAGAGACTACATTTTGTTAAGTTGAGGAGGTACAAATGCCTCGTATTGCAGGGTTGGATCTAATAGATTCAGCTAGGGTCTCCATGATAAGTACAAGGATTAATGGGATAAAGGGCACCCATGTCTTGTTCCGTACGTAATAATGAATTGTCTAGAGAGGAAACCTGTGACATTCACCTGGGCTGATGGAGATTTATAAAGACTCATAATTGTTTGTAAGTAGGGATGGCCCAGCCTTGGAGAACTCATGGAGAAGCACATGATCAGTTTGATCAGCTGATAGATTTGTAAGGCTCTGATTTGCTGGTCCTGATCATGTGTCAAACCAGGAAGTCATCACAACAAATCAGAGGCTTACAAATCTATCAGCTGACCAAACTGATCATGTGCTTCTCCATGAGTTCTCCAAGGCCGGGCCATCTCTATTTGTAAGATAGTGCCCTGAAATCCAAATTTAAATGACACTGCCTCTAAAAAACCCCATTTGACCCTGTTAAAGGCCTTCTCCACATCCAAAGATAGGAAGAGAGAAGGCCTTTGTCACGATCGGTGTAGCAGAGAGAGGGTCTGATTACCGGTGAACTGCAGTATCACCGAAAATGCAGAATATACCCGATTATCGATGATCTGCAGTATCACCGATAATCCGATATAACGCTAACCTCTGAACACCTGAGTAGTGTAAGTGCTTGGTGCAACAGTAATACCTCGAGGACTAAGCCTCAGAAACAAGTGCCGTACAGTATAAAGTACTGCAGCAATACAGATTCCTTCCGAAGGCCTGGACTCTCCCGGGGGAGGAGTCAGGCGGAGCGTAGGAAGGACAGAACGTGAGTGACACCTAGGAGAGAGTGTCACTAACAGATCTGGGAACTGCCTCTAACAGTAAGGTCAGTTCTCGAAGTCAGGCAAGCCAGGTCGTAACACACGGACAAATACAGTACAGATTCAGAATGCAGAGGCGGAGACTAATAAACAAGCAGGGTTCGGCAACAGGGTATCAGAAATATCGGGGTACAGAATCAGGAGTCAGATGCAGAGTCTAAGAGCGAGCCGAGGTTCGGCAACAGGGTATCAGAATGACAAGGTACAAGATCAGAATACAGAAGAATAGTAAGAAGCTTGAGGAACCTGAGGAGCAGGTTCCCAATGAATACAGGATGGGCCCTGGGGCAGTAAATACAGAGCTGGCCCTGTGGAGCAGGTGCCCAACAAATACAGAGCTGGCCCTATGGGGCAGGTGCCCAACAAATACAGAGCTGGCCCTATGGAGCAGGTACCCAGCAAATACAGAGCTGGCCCTATGGAGCAGGTACCCAGTAAATACAGAGCTGGCCCTGTGGAGCAGGTGCCCAGCAAATACAGTGCTGGCCCTGGGGAGCAGGTGCCCAGCAAATACAGAGCTGGCCCTATGGAGCAGGTACCCAGTAAATACAGAGCTGGCCCTGTGGAGCAGGTGCCCAGCACATACAGTGCTGCCCTGAGGAGCAGGTGCCCAGCAAATACAGCGCTGGCCCTGAGGAGCAGGTGCCCAGCAAATACAGAGCTGACCCTATTGAGCAGGTGCCCAGCACATACAGTGCTGGCCCTGAGGAGCAGGTGCCCAGCAAATACAGCGCTGGCCCTGAGGACCAGGTGCCCAGCAAATACAGAGCTGGCCCTATGGAGCAGGTGCCCAGTAAATACAGAGCTGGCCCTGGGGAGCAGGTGCCCAGCAAATACAGAGCTGGCCCTGGGGAGCAGGTGCCAGCAGATACAGCGCTGGCCCTGAGGAGCAAGTGCCCAGCAAATACAGAGCTGGCCCTGTGAGCAGGTGCCCAGCAGATACAGAGCTGGCCCTATGGAGCAGGTGCCCAGCACATACAGAGCTGGCCCTGTGAAGCAGGTGCCCAGCACATACAGGCATGAACTATCTCCTAGCGATAGAGATAGTTCTCAGGGTCGGGAAGGCCAAGTCGGCAACTCACAGACAAACAAAGTACAGGATCAGAAGACAGAGGCAGTGTAGTCAGACAGGCAGAAAGTCATAACAGATAATCACAATCAAACTAGTACTTTAGACTATGAACAGAATCTAGCTAAGTGTAGGATTACAGCTCCAGCTGGTCCCGGCACACTTTTGGATCTGACTAAGGGTCTGCGTGCTACCACGAAGTGATTGCAACGACAGGCAACCAGCAACTGACTAAGCAGCAGAATATATAGTTGCTGGACTCTGCTGCCCCGCCCGAACCATTTAGCCAATCATGAGTCCTACAGGAGTCAGCTGACCTTCCTGATCAGCTGACACTTCCCCTGCTGGTATAAAGGTCCTGCATTCAGGCCTGCGCGTGCATAGCTCTCCATCTGTCTAGGTGCACTAACAGACCCAGCCACACCAAGCACATGCTGCTGCATGCAAACAGCTGCTTTGCTATCAGGACATGCGGCGGCTTTTCCGCGTTCCACCACACAGCCAGACGCATGCAAACCGCCGCGTAGGACGCGGAGTCAGCCGCCTAGCTCTTGGCACACGCGGTGGCTTTTCCGCGTTTCCTCACAGTACCCCCCCCCCTGAGGCGTGGACTCCGGACACGCCCCAGGAGACAATGATAGCGACGTCCTCATCTCATACCCATACTCTTCACTTGATCAGATACCAAAGTCGAGGACCGTCCTGTGTCAGATTCAGAATTTTGGAACAAGGTATAAATGTAACAGTCACTAAATCTCTCGCATTCCGAACATAAATACAAGCTCTCACAGGTGCGAGATTTCTCATGAGTGACAACCGGTGCATCAGGCGAAAAACATTTCCCACACTCAGAACATGAATACGTTTTTTCATCGGTGTGAGACTTCCAATGGCTGAGAAGTTCAGTGCTATTTACAAAACATCTTACACACTCAGGAGATTAATAAAGCTATCCCCCGCAGTGTGAGTTTCTACGATTGACAAGATTTATGTTATGTTTAAAACATTTCCCACACTCAGAACATTAATGTGATTTCTCAGTGTGAGACTTCCCATGACTGAGAAGTTCTTCCTCACATACAGAACACCAGTACAGCTTCTCACCGGTGTGAGATCTCCCATGGGCTACAGGCGGTAGTTCGGGTACAAAAGGGACCCCACACTCAAAACATGAATACGTTTTCTCATTAGTGTGAGACTTCCCATGACTGAGAAGTTTCTCCTCACATACAGGACACACGTATAATTTCTCACCTGTGTGAGATTTCCCATTAGTCACAGGTCGTCCCTCAGGTACAAAAGAGTCCCCACACTTAGAACATGAATATATGTATCCCTTAAAGTGGGGCCTACTATGATTAACAAGATCTAAATTATGCTCAGAACATGAATGTGGTTTCTTGTTACTTAGAATCCGGTCAGATGATGGAGCTGAAGACTGTACGGTTTCAGACTCCTGAACTCGATTTGCTGCAATAAGCAAGCTTGGCTCTTGCGCAGCAGATTCATGACTATAGATAGAGCCATCACTCTCATAAAGTTCGGAAATGTTATCCGCATAGTAGCTCTCTATCGGTTCTTCAAAACTATTTTCCGCTCCCAGTGAGGTCATACTTCCCCTATATGAGTTCTCACCAGAACGCGATTTCTCAGGAATAATAGGTTGTGCAGGATGTACGTGGGACTTTCTATGATTGAGGAGATCCGCATAATATACAAAATCCTCTTTACACTGTGAACATGGAAAAGATTTATCAGACGGACAGGAGGTATCTAAATCAGGGCAATATTTGAGCGACAGATTTCCCACCATAAGTTTAGTTACACCAACACATGGTTTCTGGAGGCCGGGATCTGAACTAGCACCAGATCTCGTATTTCCCAGGGATGGTGCAGCAGACTCCTTAGAACTCGGGCCTCTCACCATCCCCAAAAAAAATTTTCTTGACTTTTTCCTGCAATCTCGTACCCAATGGTCATGTTGTCCGCAATAGAAGCAAAGACCCTCTAGGCGTCTTCGCGTCCTCTCTGATTCAGATAACCTAGAGTGGTGCCCTACGAATTTCCCAGGTGAGGGTACTCTAGATTGAATTACAGAGGGGGGTGATACTGGTGCAACAGAGTTTAAAATACACTTAATTGACTCAGTCAGTTGGTTAACCTGAGTCTGCAATGTATCAACCGTTTTCTTAACCTCCTTAAGAGTAGCGGTTAACACATCGATCCGTTCATCAAGTGTCACCATGTTTTTTTAGGGTCTGTCGTTCTGTCACGATCGGTGTAGCAGAGAGAGGGTCTGATTACTGGTGAACTGCAGTATCACCGAAAATGCAGAATATACCCGATTATCGATGATCTGCAGTATCACCGATAATCCGATATAACGCTAACCTCTGAACACCTGAGTAGTGTAAGTGCTTGGTGCAACAGTAATACCTCGAGGACTAAGCCTCAGAAACAAGTAATGTACAGTATGAAGTACTGCAGCAATACAGATTCCTTCCGAAGGCCTGGACTCTCCCGGGGGAGGAGTCAGGCGGAGCGTAGGAAGGACAGAACGTGAGTGACACCTAGGAGAGAGTGTCACTAACAGATCTGGGAACTGCCTCTAACAGTAAGGTCAGTTCTCGAAGTCAGGCAAGCCAGGTCGTAACACACGGACAAATACAGTACAGATTCAGAACGCAGAGGCGGAGACTAATAAACAAGCAGGGTTCGGCAACAGGGTATCAGAAATATCGGGGTACAGAATCAGGAGTCAGATGCAGAGTCTAAGAGCGAGCCGAGGTTCGGCAACAGGGTATCAGAATGACAAGGTACAAGATCAGAATACAGAAGAATAGTAAGAAGCTTGAGGAACCTGAGGAGCAGGTTCCCAATGAATACAGGATGGGCCCTGGGGCAGTAAATACAGAGCTGGCCCTGTGGAGCAGGTGCCCAACAAATACAGAGCTGGCCCTATGGGGCAGGTGCCCAGCAAATACAGAGCTGGCCCTATGGAGCAGGTACCCAGTAAATACAGAGCTGGCCCTGTGGAGCAGGTGCCCAGCAAATACAGCGCTGGCCCTGGGGAGCAGGTGCCCAGCAAATACAGAGCTGGCCCTATGGAGCAGGTACCCAGTAAATACAGAGCTGGCCCTGTGGAGCAGGTGCCCAGCACATACAGTGCTGGCCCTGAGGAGCAGGTGTCCAGCAAATACAGCGCTGGCCCTGAGGAGCAGGTGCCCAGCAAATACAGAGCTGGCCCTGTAAGCAGGTGCCCAGCAGATACAGAGCTGGCCCTATGGAGCAGGTGCCCAGCACATACAGAGCTGGCCCTGTGAAGCAGGTGCCCAGCACATACAGGCATGAACTATCTCCTAGCGATAGAGATAGTTCTCAGGGTCGGGAAGGCCAAGTCGGCAACTCACAGACAAACAAAGTACAGGATCAGAAGACAGAGGCAGTGTAGTCAGACAGGCAGAAAGTCATAACAGATAATCACAATCAAACTAGTACTTTAGACTATGAACAGAATCTAGCTAAGTGTAGGATTACAGCTCCAGCTGGTCCCGGCACACTTTTGGATCTGACTAAGGGTCTGCGTGCTACCACGAAGTGATTGCAACGACAGGCAACCAGCAACTGACTAAGCAGCAGAATATATAGTTGCTGGACTCTGCTGCCCCGCCCGAACCATTTAGCCAATCATGAGTCCTACAGGAGTCAGCTGACCTTCCTGATCAGCTGACACTTCCCCTGCTGGTATAAAGGTCCTGCATTCAGGCCCGCGCGTGCATAGCTCTCCATCTGTCTAGGTGCACTAACAGACCCAGCCACACCAAGCACATGCTGCTGCATGCAAACAGCCGCTTTGCTGTCAGGACATGCGGCGGCTTTTCCGCGTTCCACCACACAGCCAGACGCATGCAAACCGCCGCGTAGGACGCGGAGTCAGCCGCCTAGCTCTTGGCACACGCGGTGGCTTTTCCGCGTTTCCTCACAGTACCCCCCCCCTGAGGCGTGGACTCCGGACACGCCCCAGGAGACAATGATAGCGACGTCCTCATCTCATACCCATACTCTTCACTTGATCAGATACCAAAGTCGAGGACCGTCCTGTGTCAGATTCAGAATTTTGGAACAAGGTATAAATGTAACAGTCACTAAATCTCTCGCATTCCGAACATAAATACAAGCTCTCACAGGTGCGAGATTTCTCATGAGTGACAACCGGTGCATCAGGCGAAAAACATTTCCCACACTCAGAACATGAATACGTTTTTTCATCGGTGTGAGACTTCCAATGGCTGAGAAGTTCAGTGCTATTTACAAAACATCTTACACACTCAGGAGATTAATAAAGCTATCCCCCGCAGTGTGAGTTTCTACGATTGACAAGATTTATGTTATGTTTAAAACATTTCCCACACTCAGAACATTAATGTGATTTCTCAGTGTGAGACTTCCCATGACTGAGAAGTTCTTCCTCACATACAGAACACCAGTACAGCTTCTCACCGGTGTGAGATCTCCCATGGGCTACAGGCGGTAGTTCGGGTACAAAAGGGACCCCACACTCAAAACATGAATACGTTTTCTCATTAGTGTGAGACTTCCCATGACTGAGAAGTTTCTCCTCACATACAGGACACACGTATAATTTCTCACCTGTGTGAGATTTCCCATTAGTCACAGGTCGTCCCTCAGGTACAAAAGAGTCCCCACACTTAGAACATGAATATATGTATCCCTTAAAGTGGGGCCTACTATGATTAACAAGATCTAAATTATGCTCAGAACATGAATGTGGTTTCTTGTTACTTAGAATCTGGTCAGATGATGGAGCTGAAGACTGTACGGTTTCAGACTCCTGAACTCGATTTGCTGCAATAAGCAAGCTTGGCTCTTGCGCAGCAGATTCATGACTATAGATAGAGCCATCACTCTCATAAAGTTCGGAAATGTTATCCGCATAGTAGCTCTCTATCGGTTCTTCAAAACTATTTTCCGCTCCCAGTGAGGTCATACTTCCCCTATATGAGTTCTCACCAGAACGCGATTTCTCAGGAATAATAGGTTGTGCAGGATGTACGTGGGACTTTCTATGATTGAGGAGATCCGCATAATATACAAAATCCTCTTTACACTATGAACATGGAAAAGATTTATCAGACGGACAGGAGGTATCTAAATCAGGGCAATATTTGAGCGACAGATTTCCCATCATAAGTTTAGTTACACCAACACATGGTTTCTGGAGGCCGGGATCTGAACTAGCACCAGATCTCGTATTTCCCAGGGATGGTGCAGCAGACTCCTTAGAACTCGGGCCTCTCACCATCCCCAAAAAAATTTTTCTTGACTTTTTCCTGCAATCTCGTACCCAATGGTCATGTTGTCCGCAATAGAAGCAAAGACCCTCTAGGCGTCTTCGCGTCCTCTCTGATTCAGATAACCTAGAGTGGTGCCCTACGAATTTCCCAGGTGAGGGTACTCTAGATTGAATTACAGAGGGGGGTGACACTGGTGCAACAGAGTTTAAAATACACTTAATTGACTCAGTCAGTTGGTTAACCTGAGTCTGCAATGTATCAACCGTTTTCTTAACCTCCTTAAGAGTAGCGGTTAACACATCGATCCGTTCATCAAGTGTCACCATGTTTTTTTAGGGTCTGTCGTTCTGTCACGATCGGTGTAGCAGAGAGAGGGTCTGATTACTGGTGAACTGCAGTATCACCGAAAATGCAGAATATACCCGATTATCGATGATCTGCAGTATCACCGATAATCCGATATAACGCTAACCTCTGAACACCTGAGTAGTGTAAGTGCTTGGTGCAACAGTAATACCTCGAGGACTAAGCCTCAGAAACAAGTAATGTACAGTATGAAGTACTGCAGCAATACAGATTCCTTCCGAAGGCCTGGACTCTCCCGGGGGAGGAGTCAGGCGAAGCGTAGGAAGGACAGAACGTGAGTGACACCTAGGAGAGAGTGTCACTAACAGATCTGGGAACTGCCTCTAACAGTAAGGTCAGTTCTCGAAGTCAGGCAAGCCAGGTCGTAACACACGGACAAATACAGTACAGATTCAGAACGCAGAGGCGGAGACTAATAAACAAGCAGGGTTCGGCAACAGGGTATCAGAAATATCGGGGTACAGAATCAGGAGTCAGATGCAGAGTCTAAGAGCGAGCCGAGGTTCGGCAACAGGGTATCAGAATGACAAGGTACAAGATCAGAATACAGAAGAATAGTAAGAAGCTTGAGGAACCTGAGGAGCAGGTTCCCAATGAATACAGGATGGGCCCTGGGGCAGTAAATACAGAGCTGGCCCTGTGGAGCAGGTGCCCAACAAATACAGAGCTGGCCCTATGGAGCAGGTACCCAGTAAATACAGAGCTGGCCCTGTGGAGCAGGTGCCCAGCAAATACAGCGCTGGCCCTGGGGAGCAGGTGCCCAGCAAATACAGAGCTGGCCCTATGGAGCAGGTACCCAGTAAATACAGAGCTGGCCCTGTGGAGCAGGTGCCCAGCACATACAGTGCTGGCCCTGAGGAGCAGGTGTCCAGCAAATACAGCGCTGGCCCTGAGGAGCAGGTGCCCAGCAAATACAGAGCTGGCCCTATTGAGCAGGTGCCCAGCACATACAGTGCTGGCCCTGAGGAGCAGGTGCCCAGCAAATACAGTGCTGGCCCTGAGGACCAGGTGCCCAGCAAATACAGAGCTGGCCCTATGGAGCAGGTGCCCAGTAAATACAGAGCTGGCCCTGTGGAGCAGGTGCCCAGCAAATACAGAGCTGGCCCCGGGGAGCAGGTGCCCAGCAGATACAGCGCTGGCCCTGAGGAGCAGGTGCCCAGCAAATACAGAGCTGGCCCTGTAAGCAGGTGCCCAGCAGATACAGAGCTGGCCCTATGGAGAAGGTGCCCAGCACATACAGAGCTGGCCCTGTGAAGCAGGTGCCCAGCACATACAGGCATGAACTATCTCCTAGCGATAGAGATAGTTCTCAGGGTCGGGAAGGCCAAGTCGGCAACTCACAGACAAACAAAGTACAGGATCAGAAGACAGAGGCAGTGTAGTCAGACAGGCAGAAAGTCATAACAGATAATCACAATCAAACTAGTACTTTAGACTATGAACAGAATCTAGCTAAGTGTAGGATTACAGCTCCAGCTGGTCCCGGCACACTTTTGGATCTGACTAAGGGTCTGCGTGCTACCACGAAGTGATTGCAACGACAGGCAACCAGCAACTGACTAAGCAGCAGAATATATAGTTGCTGGACTCTGCTGCCCCGCCCGAACCATTTAGCCAATCATGAGTCCTACAGGAGTCAGCTGACCTTCCTGATCAGCTGACACTTCCCCTGCTGGTATAAAGGTCCTGCATTCAGGCCCGCGCGTGCATAGCTCTCCATCTGTCTAGGTGCACTAACAGACCCAGCCACACCAAGCACATGCTGCTGCATGCAAACAGCCGCTTTGCTGTCAGGACATGCGGCGGCTTTTCCGCGTTCCACCACACAGCCAGACGCATGCAAACCGCCGCGTGGGACGCGGAGTCAGCCGCCTAGCTCTTGGCACACGCGGCGGCTTTTCCGCGTTTCCTTACAGCCTCCAACAGGACACAACTAAATGTGGCAAACTTAAAATTTTCCATGTGTCATCAGCAGCTTGGTGACCTTGCATAAAACCTACCTGATCCAAGCCTGTTAGGTCAGGTAAAAGATCAATCAAACGGATGGCTATTATTTTGGCATAAAGTTTAAGGTCGCAGTTTAACAAGGAGATTGGGTGGTAGTTAGAGGGAGCAATAGAGTCTTTTACTGGTTTGGAGTTAACAGAAATTAATGCCTTAAACTCTGGTGGAATATGGCTAGAAGAAGCAAATTGGTTAAATAGGAATATTAATTTTGGTGCTAACAGGGTTGAGAAGGTATTATAGTATTCAATGGAGAACACGTCAGGCCCTGGGGCTTTCTGAGTCTTAAGCTTGGCAATAATGCTAATAATTTCAGAAACAGTTATAGGGGCATTGAGTGTTAGTTGCTGATGTTCTGAGATAGTAGCAGGGCTTTGGAGTCGGAGTCGAGGAGTCGGAGTCAGAGCAATTCTGGGTACCTGGAGTCGGAGTTTTCAATAAACTGAGGAGTCAGAGTCTGATGATTTTTGAACCAAATCCATAGCCTTTGTAGAAATTAAACTAAGGAGTCGGAGTCGAGGAGGCGGAGTAATTCTGGGTATCTGGAGTCGGAGTTAGTGGTTTCATAAGCTGAGGAGTCAGAGTCGGATGATTTTTGTACCGACTCCACAGCCCTGGATGGTAGGTAGTTGTATTTTAGAGAGAAAATTCTCAGGTATCTGGATAGTTGGTTGAAGAGTTTGTGGATCTTTTCTAGATTATAAAGAGACCTGAAAAAGTCAGTCACTAAAGGCATCTGAGATTCTTGAGAGTCATAAAGATGGCATTTGGTAAATGGATGCACTAGTTTGTGAATTTTAGTTTTATAGGAGTATATAGCTCCACATTAATAGACCTAGTGGTCAGTAAAAACACACAACTTTAATTGTGCCTAACAGGGTTCACAAAATAATGTATAAACCACTAATTTGGAGGTCTTGGCTTATCCCCCATATTTAAACATATAATGTGGTGTAGCTATTCCACATTGAGGTTCAGAACCCTGCTGGTATAGGAGAGATTGTAATCACTAACATTCAATCAGCTGTCATATAGACTGCTAGCAGATGCTGCCTGTAGTCAGTACAAACCATCACCTACATATACATATCAGGAGGACATATAGAGCGGTATAAAGGGTGGGATGAATTAAAAACTAGACAAACTCTGGAACAAATGAAATATCTCCTTGATTATGAATTAAAACATTCTGAGAAATTACGTGTGAAATTACAAAGTGAACAGAAAGTGTTACTCGAACTGTCTGGACAACCAGAGTTCGAAAAATGTAAATCTAAATTGGAGAGAAAAGTACACGCATATACTGAAGAAATGAAAAATCGCAAACAAAAAAAGCTTCTGCGTGATAGCCTTGATTTTAAGAACAATAAGCTTAATCAGGCGAACTTTTGCGGAAGTTCGATTCGCCCCATAATGCTGTATTGAGCAAAACTTTGAGCCTCCATATCACTGTCAGCAGACATGTTATTGCCAAACATACTGCTGGAGGACCCTCCCTCCTCCAAGCTAGGTCCTTATACCATTTGACTGCCTACACTAATAAGTTATGGGACAGCTGCTACACACTCTGCTAGGGATATTTTAATTAGCCTCTTGTGGGCTTCCTCCCCCCTCCCCTTCTACCTATTCCCTCCTCCCTCCTACCAGAGGGAGGAGGGTCTCTTCTGCCAGGGAATTATACTATTTTAAAAACCAGTATGCATCATACCATAGCTGGGAATCGAACACAGATCTCACTGTGTGATAGGCAAGTCACCCTTACCACTGTACCACTACAGTAGTAAGTGAAGCTGGCCTAAAATTCACCATTTATGCTCAATGCAATAGAAACGTTAGGTTGCTTAAAGGAGAACTGTAGTGAGAGGCATATGGAGGCTGCCATATTGATTTCCTTTTAAGCTATACCAGTTGCCTGGCAGCCCTGCTGATCTATTTGGCTGCAGTAGTGTGAATCACACCAGAAACAAGCATGCAGCTAATCTTGTCAGATCTTACAAAAATGTCAAACACCAGATCTGCTGCATGCCTGTTCAGGGTCTAGGGCTAAAAGTATTGGAGGCAGAGGATCTGCAGGATAGCCAGGTAACTGGTATTGCTTAAAAGGAAATCAATATGGTAGCCTCCATATACCTTTCACTACAGTTCTCCTTTAACCTCCCTGGCGGTTAATTTTTTTTGCCAAATTGGCAAAAAAACTTTTTTTTTGTTTTTTTTGTTTTTGTTTCATGTAAAGCTACCAGAGTGGTAGCTACATGAAACACCACTAGAGGGTGCATGTGTCCCTCTAGTGCGATCGTCGCCGGCATCTATAGCAAACAGGGGAACGCGTATATAACGCGTTCCCCTGTTTGGCTTCTCCTGTCGCCATGGCGACGATCGGGATGACGTCATGGACGTCAGACACCTCCGATCCAGCCCATAGCGCTGCCCGGAACTCATTGGTCCGGGCAGCGCAGGGCTCTGGCGGGGGGCCCTCTTTCGCCGCTGCGTGCGGCCGATCGCCGGCGATCAAGCTGTGCGCGCGGCTAGCAAAGTGCTGGCTGCGCGCACAGCAATTTACAGCTTGAAAATCGCCCCACCAGGGGCTGAGATCTCCCCCTGCGTGGCATAGCCCGAGCTCAGCTCGGGCTTACCGCCAGGGAGGTTAAAGGGAACCTTAACTGAGAGTGATATGGATGTTTCCTGTAAACAATACCAGTTGCCTGGCAGTCCAGCTGATCTTTGTGACTGCAATACTTTGTACTTTTCAAAAAGCATGCTTATATACCATAGCTGGGATTTAAACCAAGGACTCAGTGTGTAATTGGTATCTGTCTTACCCTCTAGACCATGAACCACACTACATACTAAAGCTTGCATAGCATAAACCATACTACCATTATGATCAATTCGATAGAAAAAGTAGCATGATTAAGGATTTGTACTTTTCGAAAAGCATGCTTTTATACCATAGCTGGGATTTGAACCAAGGACTCAGTGTGTAGTAGGTATCTGTCTTACCCTCTAGACCATGAACCACACTACATGCTAAAGCTGGCATAGCATAAACCATACTACCATTATGATCAATTCGATAGAAAAAGTAGCATGATTAAGGATTTGTACTTTTCGAAAAGCATGCTTATCTACCATAGCTGGGATTTGAACCAAGGACTCAGTGTGTAGTAGGTATCTGTCTTACCCTCTAGACCATGAACCACACTACATGCTAGAGCTGGCATAGCATAAACCATACTACCATTATGATCAATTCAATAGAAAAAGTAGCATGATTAAGGATTTGTACTTTTCGAAAAGCATGCTTATATACCATAGCTGGGATTTGAACCAAGGACTCAGTGTGTAGGAGGTATCTGTATTACCCTCTAGACCATGAACCACACTACATGCTAAAGCTGGCATAGCATAAACCATACTACCATTATGATCAATTCGATAGAAAAAGTAGCATGATTAAGGATTTGTACTTTTCGAAAAGCATGCTTATATACCATAGCTGGGATTTGAACCAAGGACTCAGTGTGTAGTAGGTATCTGTCTTACTCTCTAGACCATGAACCTCACTACATGCTAAAGCTGGCATAGCATAAACCATACTACCATTATGATCAATTTGATAGAAAAAGTAGCACGATTAAGGATTTGTACTTTTCGAAAAGCATGCTTATATACCATAGCTGGGATTTGAACCAAGGACCCAGTGTGTAGTAGGTATCTGTCTTACCCTCTAGACCATGAACCACACTACATGCTAAAGCTGGCATAGCATAAACCATACTACCATTATGATCAATTCGATAGAAAAAGTAGCATGATTAAGGATTTGTACTTTTCAAAAAGCATGCTTATATACTATAGCTGGGATTTGAACCAAGGACTCAGTGTGTAGTCGGTATCCATCTTACCCTCTAGACCATGAACCACACTACATGCTAAAGCTGGCATAGCATAAACCATACATAATGGTAGTACAGTGAGACCCAGGTGCATTGAGCATAAATGGTAAATTTTAGTCCAGTTTTAGTTACTACTGAAGTGGTACAGTGGTTAGCGTGCTTGCCTACTGCACAGTGAGACCCAGGTTCAAATCCCTGCCGATATGAGTTGGCTTTTATGCTACAAATCCTTAAAGGGAAGCTAAACGGAGAAGGATATGGATTTTTCCTTTTAAAATAATACCAGTTGCCTGAATCGCCTGCTGATCCTGTGTCTCTAATACTTTTAGCCACAGCCCCTGAACAAGCATGCAGATCAGGTGCTCTGACTGAAGTCAGACTGGATTAGCTGCATGCTTGTTTCAGGGTGTGATTCAGCCACTATTGCAGTCACAAAGATCAGCTGGACTGCCAGGCAACTGGTATTGTTTACAGGAAACATCCATATCACTCTCAGTTAAGGTTCCCTTTAAAGTAGAACTGTAGTGAAAGGTATATTGAGGCTACCATTGATTTCCTTTTAAGCAATACCAGTTATCTGGCTATCCTGCAGATCATCTGCCTCCAATACTTTTAGCCCTAGACCCTGAACAAGCATGCAGCAGATCTGGTGTTTGACATTTTTGTAAGATCTGACAAGATTAGCTGCATGCTTGTTTCTGGTGTGATTCACACTACTGCAGCCAAATAGATCAGCAGGGCTGCCAGGCAACTGGTATAGCTTAAAAGGAAATCAATATGGCAGCCTCCATATACCTCTCACTACAGTTCTCCTTTAAGCAACCTAATGTTTCTATTGCATTGAGCATAAATGGTGAATTTTAGGCCAGCTTCACTTACTACTGTAGTGGTGTAGTGGTACAGTGGTTAGGGTGACTTGCCTATCACACAGTGAGATCTGTGTTCGATTCCCAGCTATGGTATGATGCATACTGGTTTTTAGAATAGTATAATTCCCTGGCAGAAGAGACCCTCCTCCCTCTGGGAGGAGGGAGGAGGGAATAGGTAGAAGGGAGGAGGGAGGAGGGAGGAGGCAGGTTAATTAAAATCTCCCTAGCAGAGTGTGTAGCAGCTGTCCCATAACTAATTAGTGTAGGCAGACAACTGAGTTAAATGGTATAAGGACCTAGCTTGGAGGAGGGAGGGTGGGCAGGTCCTCCAGCAGTGATGTGTATTTCACTCAATCAGGTGTGCCTCCAGGTATCAGAGCTGTTGAAACATGTTTTCTATCATTTTTCCAGCCAGTAGAATTTTTTCAAATTTTCAAAGTTCGCCTACCCATTGAAGTCTATTGCGGTTCGCGAACTTTTTCGCAAACCGAACCTTTCGCGGAGGTTCGCGAACAGGGTTCGCGAACCGAAAATCGGAGGTTCGGCCCATCTCTATAAGCTATACACCTGGGCAGAAAAAGCCCAAGGTGAAGGTGGACAGGAAAGTCAAGGAGCGAGTGCTTCAGATATTGGGACACAATCTGAAAGTGAGTCCAGTATAGCAACAGGAACCTACTCGACCGAAAAGTAAAAATAAAAAGTATAACCCGAAACGCCCTTAGAAATGTGTATGTGCCTGCTGGGGGATGAGTAACAATACAGTAAATTATCTCACAACCCTTTATATGAACATCAGCCAGAGCTGCAGACTTTATTAAAGTCTAGATTGGATAGTGGGGGGTTAGATTAGATGCAGATGATTTCGAGATTTTAAAGAAATCCACAGAACACCTGATAATGGCGGTGTTTTACATCCTTCCGAAAATACACAAAGAGAAATTTCCACCACCAGGACGAATGATCGTATCTGGACGTGAAAGCCTGACCGATCAGGTTAGCTAATATGTGGATAGATTTCTTCGCCCTTTTGTGGAATCTCTCCCATCGTATCTTAAGGATACAAAGGATATTCTGACGCGACTACAAGGTATAACAGTAACACCTAACACTCTATTGGCCAGTATTGATGTTGAATCATTGTATAGCAACATACAACACAATTTGGGACTCAAAGCAGTAGAATATTTTCTACCAACAAGGGGTAATCACCTTGAACAACACAATGTCACTCTCCTCCATTTATTTGGATTTATTTTGACACACAATATCTTTTGGTTTGGAGGGAGGACGTACCACCAGCTCAGGGGCAGTGCTATGGGGACAGCTTGTGCCCCCTCATATGCTAATCTGTTCCTGGGATGGTGGGAGGACACCATCGTCTTCTCCAGCGATCTTGAATTCTATACAGCACATATCGCGTATTGGGGGAGATTTATTGATGATATTGCAATCCTTTGGGAGGGCACACAAGAACTATTCATAGGTTTTGTAACTATATTGAATATGAATGAGATCGGAATGAAATTCACATATGAAGTGAGCAACACACATATCAATTTCCTTGATCTCACAATCAAAATTGGTGAGCAGGGCAAAATAGAAACAGAAATATTTTGCAAACCTACTGCGACAAATTCATTGCTGAAATGGGACAGATCACACCCCAGATCACTGCGCAGGAGTATACCGATAGGATAATTCCTTAGAGCCCAGAGGAATTGCTCAAGTGAAGAGTCGTTTTAAAAAGAATGTAAACTCCTGAATGATAGATTTAGATACAGAGGCTTCCCAGACAAGGTTAAAGAAAAGGCATATACATACCCCGCGTCAACAAACACTGGCTAAAACCCTGATTGAAGTCATGAATATGGCTAACAATCATGACGTACAGATATCTAAACGTATGTGTAACGATTGGTGTCAGCACACAGAAAGAATCTGATTGTTGATGATCTGCAGAATCATCAATAATACAGATGTATACTTGATTATGGATGATCTGCAGAATCACCAATGATACAAGTATGACTAACCTCTGGACACCTAATGAGTAAAAGTGTTTGATGAACTGTAGGCTATCTCCCGAGGAGCGGGAGATATAAGCAGCTCGGCCAAGGGCCACCTGAGGGGCAGGTGGCCTTGGGCAGTACAGAAACTATCTCCTTGATAGTGAGGACCTGGTAACCAGGGATTATAATACCAGATGGTAAACTGTACTGCAGCCAGAGGAAGAGACCACTGGCTGCTAACAGGCCGGACTCTCTGAGAAGCGGGAGTCCTGGTTGCAGCTGACACCTGGTGGAATGGTGTCACTGCTAGTACAGATAGACTGAACACTCAGGGAGAGGGACAGCTTGGGTGGTCGGGCAGGCCAGGTCGGCAACACACGAGCAGATGAGGTACAGAGACAGAAGACTGATTCGGTAACCGGGTACAGGCAGGGTCTGGCAACAGGTAGGCAGATATGCAGAGGTACCGAATCAGAAAGCAAGAGAAAGGTCGACAGAGCAAATAGTCATTACATATAAATATAACAAAGTCCTAGACTGGGGCGTGAGCTCCTTGATCTCGACACCTGGGAACTAGTCTAGAGTATAACACAGTAATGACACAGTGTCCCTAAGCTTGGGTGTTAGGTCCTTGGTCACAACACCCTGGAACTAGTCTAAAGTATAACACAGCAATGACACAATATTCCTGTTAAGCTTGGAGGTGTAATCTCCACAGTCAGCATGCAACACATAAGCTGACGTGAAGGAGGTACACACACCAGCACAAGGGATCAGGATATCCCCAGTTTAGTGGAGGAGAGGACTGACTCCAATAGGAGATTGTGGTGCACAGAGCCGGTGCAGATGCGAACAGCCACAAACAACACTTTCGTAATAACGTCTCAGCGCAAAGTAGCGCTGAGCGCATAAACCAGGACTGAGGAGATCAGGACAGGTAGACAGAATGAACGCTTGCTTAACTAGCCACTACTTACTGACAGCAAGCGTCCACAATAAGACAGACTGGAATGAGGCAGCCAATGCGTTTGCAGCAATGGCGTGCCTCACAAAGACAGGACAGGATAGTCAGGAAATAGCAGGATCAAGATAGATGAACGTAACACAGATAAATATACAATAAGTATGATTTCCTAGCGTATTACAATTACAGCTATCAATGAAACTATTTGTAACGTCTGACTAACATATGTATATATCGGCAATGAACCGATATATGACATAAGCAGGAACTCTGACTAAGACTGGAGTAACACAGGGAACAGGACTCAGAAGGATTCGCTATCTCTTCGCAGAGATGAACGCAATCCACAAACAGGACCAGGAACAGGATACTAGCTCAGCACGGGTGCTCACGATACGCGCAAACTACCAAAGCGTGCTGGAAGGCTGACTGACTGAACACAGGAAATAAACAGTTCGTGTACGTATATATCAGCGACACTGATGTATCAACGTAACACGAATACAAAGAAAATAACAAAATGCGCAAGTATGCGTATATATTGGCGATGAACCAATATATGGCACAAGACAAGCAGAGTAACAACTTCTAGAACAAGAGCAGAACTAGGAGGACTTGCTGACCCCTTCGCAGGAGTCAGCGCAGTCCACACAGACTAGGAACGAGGTGGGGCACGGGTAGAGTAACAGACAGAATCTGAGACTATGGTAGCCCATGAGGCATTGCAGGAAGCAGTTCTTTATACTGAGGTCATCCAATGGGAGCAGACCTGCAGATTCCCACACAAGTGAATGGTAATTAATCACAGGCTGATAGCAGGAAAAGGCAGACAATGATATGCAGCCTGCAGGAAAGGGATTGCCCCTCCATTGCAGCAGACAATGTTTGTTTACACAAAAGCATATTAAACTGTCATTAACTTCAGAGCGACTGCAGATGGAATCAGCAACTAGTTTAAGTGCAAACCAAACTATGCAAGCAAATGCATGTAATGACATTAGAACTGCTTGGTTTGCAATACCACTGCAGTCAGCAGTAAACGCTGCAGAAGCGATCATAACAGTACCCCCTCCCTTAAACGCGGCCTCTGGACGCCTATAAAAACTGACATATTTCTCCTGAACCACCCAAACCAAAAAATCAGAAGTGGGAAATCCAGCAAACTGATCTGACTGAAAATTCATGAAGGTCGGATCAGCCCGACAAAACCAAATTCCCGAATCAGTCTCACCAAAACTAGACCAATTGGAACCAGAACCTACCGAACCATGCCCGTCAGCACTACAAGCCTCAGTGTGATTCCCATCAGAACCACGACTTCCAGAAAACAACCCCAAGAAACTCTCTGAGCGATACCCACCGCCTTCCAGGGACTGTCCAAAAACGCCAAAGCCTTTGCAATGCCCACCGGGACTGTCCTTACCAACACAAAACCCACTGTTGAACCAGTCCAAGGTACCAGGACAAGTTTCCTCAGAGATCTCCCAGAACACTTGGAAGCTCCAAAGAGATCCCCACAGGTCAGAACGCCCCTTAGGCTCACATGGAGAACTATCAAGAACCCCTATGGAACCCAGGGCAACTCCAGAGTCAGGGTCACAAGGACAAACATCAAGATCAGGGCTTTTAGGGACCAGAACCATCTCCGGGCATGCAGGCCAACCGGCAACATCAGAACATGTCTCCACTAGGGAAGCACGTGAGCACGCTAACACAGACACATCTGGGCACTCTGGCATACGAAGCACATCTGGGCACACCGGCACAAGAGAAACCTCTGGGCATGTCAAGAAACTGCGAACCTCAAAGTCAGTCAAGACAGGACCGAAACCAGAACTGGGCAAAAAAAATTAATCATGACTAGACTTCACATTTACTGGATTCTCACTAAAAACTGCAGGATCAGACTTAGATGTCGCTGATTCCAGCAGGGTTATTAACAAATCATGTTCAGGGGCATTTACAAGACAGGGCAAATCTTCTGATGTATGCACTGAACTAGACAGGGTTCCCATAGCTTCTTCTGGACTAGACAGAGACTCATCAAATACACTGGATTGGAGCTCATGAAGGGCTGCAAAACAAGTCAATATTGCAGCAATCCCCACTGAACTAGGCACAACTGAGAAACTCACTGGACAGGAAGGGGACTCTGGAACTACTGCCACACCGGGCAGAAAACCAGAATTTTCCAGGATACAGGGCTGGGTTTCAGAAACACTCATTAACCCGGACTGAAATTCTGAGATTTCTATTATTTTTTCCAGCGAGTCAGAATTATCCATGTTACAGGGCAAGACTTCTGAAACATTCAGAGGACAGGGCTGGAGTTCCTCGGCTGTTACAACACTGGAGAGGGACTCAACAATATTGGTTAAATCAGACTGTGTACAGGGCAAGGTATCTAACACACTTGCTGACGAGGACAATATTTCAATGGCTTCTGCTTTGCTGGGCAGAAATTCATCAAGTTTTATTAGAGCAGACTGTAATTCCAAAACAGCTGCTAGACAAGTGAATATTACTGCAACACCAACTGAGGTAAGCAGTGCCTCAGACTCCTCTGCTAGAGGGTTTGAAGTATCCAAAGTACTGGGTGAAGCATAAGACTCTGCGACCACAGCTTCACTGGACAGGATCACTGAACAGTCCATATTGCAGGGCAAAACCATGGAAGCACCTGCTGGACAGCATAATGATTCTGTGACCTGAGTTTCATTGGAGAGATCTACTGCACAATTCATGGTACAGGGCAAATTTACTGGAACATTTTCTGAACAAGGTAATAATTCTACGATTTCAGGTTCACATAGCAGATGCTCTGAGCTATTCACGAAACTAGAGCGAGGTGTAGAGACAGGAAGATCAAGACACAAAGTTTGTGCATCTGAAGCACTATTCAATTGTAAAATTGGAAAATTCAGATGCTGGGGTTCTGAGGTTTCTAGACAGGATTGCTGGGACTCAGAAACGAATATAGTGCATCTATTGGCATCTGCTGAATCAGACAGGAGTTGAACTTTATTGACACAGGTAAATTCTACAGAAGTGTTTGCAGAGGCATACAAAGATTTTCTAATGTCTGTTTCACTGAACAAAGACTCATGAGTACTGGCTAGGCTGGACTCAGAAGTCAGCAGGACCTCTGGATTCTCTGCTGAGAAATTTGTGCAGGGCAAAGTTAAGAAAGTATCAGTGGCTTCTGTTTTACTGGGAAATAACACTGAGTTATCCATGGTACAGGGTGGAGTTACAGAAACATTCACAAGACATGGCAGGGACTCAGTAACTGGAGAAGTGGGACAGTCTCCAATTGACAGTGTGTCTTCCCTGGTATCAACTGATTGAATCGCATAAAAATCGTCCAAAATCATCTTCCACACATCGATCAATGGAGCCACAAAGTCATACCCACACACACCAGTTTTTATTAGGTTATAGGCAGACTTAATGCATGCATTCAATACTAATTCACTTTTTGCACTGTAAAACTGACAAAATGAACTTGCATCTTTCTTCCATTCATAGACCAGGGCTTCCATCTCTCCTTTCTCAAATGGAGGATCCCATGCATATTTAACAGCTGAGCATTCCGGCTGATCATAGTTTGCAAATGTGTTAGTGGCAGAAACATACATTGGGTTATTTAGCAGGTGATTGGCCGATTTCTTATTCCTAAGGATCTCCAATACCTGTAGCAAGTGTTGAACTGTAGTGTATGCAAATTTCCCTTGCTGCACGAATAAATTGATCTGTTCAATACTCTGTAATATATCTTCATAATCATATTCAGATAATTCATTTAAACAAGAACTTTTATTTTCCCTGGCTAGCAATGAAAGTTCATTAGTAGTTTCATAGGTCCATTTGACTCCCCTGAATGGTGACTGAATTTCATTATCTGCTACTGGCAGAGTCTCATTACAGATCTGATGCGCAGTCGCCAAGGGCAACGACTCCGCTGATTGTAACGCTTTTCTTTTAGAGCGTTTACGTTTGGCTTTAGACCCTGCTGCCTTAGCAGAAGAAAAGTTATCAGAACAATTATCTGCTTGCTGATTATTTTTGTAGGCAGTAGAAGGAGCAGCTGATTGACAAGCTGCCAGGAGCTTATCAAAAGGGCTAGGCAAATCGGTTTTGCGCAGCCAGTTATGGATCACAAACGCTAGAAATTCCAGTGGTCTCTCTTTTAAATTGGTATGATCTAAGACATCGTAGGCCCACTGAAACAATCTTCCCTTAAATAAAACATAAACTAGCTGGGGGGCCCACGTTGAAACAGGAGTAGCCTGGAGCTCGGGATTGGCCAGGAACCTGGTACATTCAGAAAAAAACTCATTTTCTGTTTCAGAATTAAGTTTCCCAAATTTCTTAAAGGAACAGGAACCATAACAAACAGTGTAATTTTTGCTGGGAACCCCCCCCCCCCACAATGGGGATTGGTAATGGGGCTACCATAATGTTAAGCTTGGAGGTGTAATCTCCACAGTCAGCATGCAACACATAAGCTGACGTGAAGGAGGTACACACACCAGCACAAGGGATCAGGATATCCCCAGTTTAGTGGAGGAGAGGACTGACTCCAATAGGAGATTGTGGTGCACAGAGCCGGTGCAGATCCGAACAGCCACAAACAACACTTTCGTAATAACGTCTCAGCGCAAAGTAGCGCTGAGCGCATAAACCAGGACTGAGGAGATCAGGACAGGTAGACAGAATGAACGCTTGCTTAACTAGCCACTACTTAGTGACAGCAAGCGTCCACAATAAGACAGACTGGAATGAGGCAGCCAATGCGTTTGCAGCAATGGCGTGCCTCACAAAGACAGGACAGGATAGTCAGGAAATAGCAGGATCAAGATAGATGAACGTAACACAGATAAATATACAATAGGTATGATTTCCTAGCGTATTACAATTACAGCTATCAATGAAACTATTTGTAACGTCTGACTAACATATGTATATATCGGCAATGAACCGATATATGACATGAGCAGGAACTCTGACTAAGACTGGAGTAACACAGGGAACAGGACTCAGAAGGATTCGCTATCTCTTCGCAGAGATGAACGCAATCCACAAACAGGACCAGGAACAGGATACTAGCTCAGCACGGGTGCTCACGATACGCGCAAACTACCAAAGCGTGCTGGAAGGCTGACTGACTGAACACAGGAAATAAACAGTTCGTGTACGTATATATCAGCGACACTGATGTATCAACGTAACACGAATACAAAGAAAATAACAAAATGCGCAAGTATGCGTATATATTGGCGATGAACCAATATATGGCACAAGACAAGCAGAGTAACAACTTCTAGAACAAGAGCAGAACTAGGAGGACTTGCTGACCCCTTCGCAGGAGTCAGCGCAGTCCACACGGACTAGGAACGAGGTGGGGCACGGGCAGAGTAACAGACAGAATCTGAGACTATGGTAGCCCATGAGGCATTGCAGGAAGCAGTTCTTTATACTGAGGTCATCCAATGGGAGCAGACCTGCAGATTCCCACACAAGTGAATGGTAATTAATCACAGGCTGATAGCAGGAAAAGGCAGACAATGATATGCAGCCTGCAGGAAAGGGATTGCCCCTCCATTGCAGCAGACAATGTTTGTTTACACAAAAGCATATTAAACTGTCATTAACTTCAGAGCGACTGCAGATGGAATCAGCAACTAGTTTAAGTGCAAACCAAACTATGCAAGCAAATGCATGTAATGATATTAGAACTGCTTGGTTTGCAATACCACTGCAGTCAGCAGTAAACGCTGCAGAAGCGATCATAACAGTACCCCCTCCCTTAAACGCGGCCTCTGGACGCCTATAAAAACTGACATATTTCTCCTGAACCACCCAAACCAAAAAATCAGAAGTGGGAAATCCAGCAAACTGATCTGACTGAAAATTCATGAAGGTCGGATCAGCCCGTCAAAACCAAATTCCCGAATCAGTCTCACCAAAACTAGACCAATTGGAACCAGAACCTACCGAACCATGCCCGTCAGCACTACAAGCCTCAGTGTGATTCCCATCAGAACCACGACTTCCAGAAAACAACCCCAAGAAACTCTCTGAGCGATACCCACCGCCTTCCAGGGACTGTCCAAAAACGCCAAAGCCTTTGCAATGCCCGACCGGGACTGTCCTTACCAACACAAAACCCACTGTTGAACCAGTCCAAGGTACCAGGACAAGTTTCCTCAGAGATCTCCCAGAACACTTGGAAGCTCCAAAGAGATCCCCACAGGTCAGAACGCCCCTTAGGCTCACATGGAGAACTATCAAGAACCCCTATGGAACCCAGGGCAACTCCAGAGTCAGGGTCACAAGGACAAACATCAAGATCAGGGCTTTTAGGGACCAGAACCATCTCCGGGCATGCAGGCCAACCGGCAACATCAGAACATGTCTCCACTAGGGAAGCACGTGAGCACGCTAACACAGACACATCTGGGCACTCTGGCATACGAAGCACATCTGGGCACACCGGCACAAGAGAAACCTCTGGGCATGTCAAGAAACTGCGAACCTCAAAGTCAGTCAAGACAGGACCGAAACCAGAACTGGGCAAAAAAAATTCATCATGACTAGACTTCACATTTACTGGATTCTCACTAAAAACTGCAGGATCAGACTTAGATGTCGCTGATTCCAGCAGGGTTATTAACAAATCATGTTCAGGGGCATTTACAAGACAGGGCAAATCTTCTGATGTATGCACTGAACTAGACAGGGTTCCCATAGCTTCTTCTGGACTAGACAGAGACTCATCAAATACACTGGATTGGAGCTCATGAAGGGCTGCAAAACAAGTCAATATTGCAGCAATCCCCACTGAACTAGGCACAACTGAGAAACTCACTGGACAGGAAGGGGACTCTGGAACTACTGCCACACCGGGCAGAAAACCAGAATTTTCCAGGATACAGGGCTGGGTTTCAGAAACACTCATTAACCCGGACTGAAATTCTGAGATTTCTATTATTTTTTCCAGCGAGTCAGAATTATCCATGTTACAGGGCAAGACTTCTGAAACATTCAGAGGACAGGGCTGGAGTTCCTCGGCTGTTACAACACTGGAGAGGGACTCAACAATATTGGTTAAATCAGACTGTGTACAGGGCAAGGTATCTAACACACTTGCTGACGAGGACAATATTTCAATGGCTTCTGCTTTGCTGGGCAGAAATTCATCAAGTTTTATTAGAGCAGACTGTAATTCCAAAACAGCTGCTAGACAAGTGAATATTACTGCAACACCAACTGAGGTAAGCAGTGCCTCAGACTCCTCTGCTAGAGGGTTTGAAGTATCCAAAGTACTGGGTGAAGCATAAGACTCTGCGACCACAGCTTCACTGGACAGGATCACTGAACAGTCCATATTGCAGGGCAAAACCATGGAAGCACCTGCTGGACAGCATAATGATTCTGTGACCTGAGTTTCATTGGAGAGATCTACTGCACAATTCATGGTACAGGGCAAATTTACTGGAACATTTTCTGAACAAGGTAATAATTCTACGATTTCAGGTTCACATAGCAGATGCTCTGAGCTATTCACGAAACTAGAGCGAGGTGTAGAGACAGGAAGATCAAGACACAAAGTTTGTGCATCTGAAGCACTATTCAATTGTAAAATTGGAAAATTCAGATGCTGGGGTTCTGAGGTTTCTAGACAGGATTGCTGGGACTCAGAAACGAATATAGTGCATCTATTGGCATCTGCTGAATCAGACAGGAGTTGAACTTTATTGACACAGGTAAATTCTACAGAAGTGTTTGCAGAGGCATACAAAGATTTTCTAATGTCTGTTTCACTGAACAAAGACTCATGAGTACTGGCTAGGCTGGACTCAGAAGTCAGCAGGACCTCTGGATTCTCTGCTGAGAAATTTGTGCAGGGCAAAGTTAAGAAAGTATCAGTGGCTTCTGTTTTACTGGGAAATAACACTGAGTTATCCATGGTACAGGGTGGAGTTACAGAAACATTCACAAGACATGGCAGGGACTCAGTAACTGGAGAAGTGGGACAGTCTCCAATTGACAGTGTGTCTTCCCTGGTATCAACTGATTGAATCGCATAAAAATCGTCCAAAATCATCTTCCACACATCGATCAATGGAGCCACAAAGTCATACCCACACACACCAGTTTTTATTAGGTTATAGGCAGACTTAATGCATGCATTCAATACTAATTCACTTTTTGCACTGTAAAACTGACAAAATGAACTTGCATCTTTCTTCCATTCATAGACCAGGGCTTCCATCTCTCCTTTCTCAAATGGAGGATCCCATGCATATTTAACAGCTGAGCATTCCGGCTGATCATAGTTTGCAAATGTGTTAGTGGCAGAAACATACATTGGGTTATTTAGCAGGTGATTGGCCGATTTCTTATTCCTAAGGATCTCCAATACCTGTAGCAAGTGTTGAACTGTAGTGTATGCAAATTTCCCTTGCTGCACGAATAAATTGATCTGTTCAATACTCTGTAATATATCTTCATAATCATATTCAGATAATTCATTTAAACAAGAACTTTTATTTTCCCTGGCTAGCAATGAAAGTTCATTAGTAGTTTCATAGGTCCATTTGACTCCCCTAAATGGTGACTGAATTTCATTATCTGCTACTGGCGGAGTCTCATTACAGATCTGATGCGCAGTCGCCAAGGGCAACGACTCCGCTGATTGTAACGCTTTTCTTTTGGAGCGTTTACGTTTGGCTTTAGACCCTGCTGCCTTAGCAGAAGAAAAGTTATCAGAACAATTATCTGCTTGCTGATTATTTTTGTAGGCAGTAGAAGGAGCAGCTGATTGACAAGCTGCCAGGAGCTTATCAAAAGGGCTAGGCAAATCGGTTTTGCGCAGCCAGTTATGGATCACAAACGCTAGAAATTCCAGTGGTCTCTCTTTTAAATTGGTATGATCTAAGACATCGTAGGCCCACTGAAACAATCTTCCCTTAAATAAAACATAAACTAGCTGGGGGGCCCACGTTGAAACAGGAGTAGCCTGGAGCTCGGGATTGGCCAGGAACCTGGTACATTCAGAAAAAAACTCATTTTCTGTTTCAGAATTAAGTTTCCCAAATTTCTTAAAGGAACAGGAACCATAACAAACAGTGTAATTTTTGCTGGGAACCCCCCCCACAATGGGGATTGTTAATGGGGCTACCATAATGTTAAGCTTGGAGGTGTAATCTCCACAGTCAGCATGCAACACATAAGCTGACGTGAAGGAGGTACACACACCAGCACAAGGGATCAGGATATCCCCAGTTTAGTGGAGGAGAGGACTGACTCCAATAGGAGATTGTGGTGCACAGAGCCGGTGCAGATGCGAACAGCCACAAACAACACTTTCGTAATAACGTCTCAGCGCAAAGTAGCGCTGAGCGCATAAACCAGGACTGAGGAGATCAGGACAGGTAGACAGAATGAACGCTTGCTTAACTAGCCACTACTTAGTGACAGCAAGCGTCCACAATAAGACAGACTGGAATGAGGCAGCCAATGCGTTTGCAGCAATGGCGTGCCTCACAAAGACAGGACAGGATAGTCAGGAAATAGCAGGATCAAGATAGATGAACGTAACACAGATAAATATACAATAAGTATGATTTCCTAGCGTATTACAATTAAAGCTATCAATGAAACTATTTGTAACGTCTGACTAACATGTATATATCGGCAATGAACCGATATATGACATAAGCAGGAACTCTGACTAAGACTGGAGTAACACAGGGAACAGGACTCAGAAGGATTTGCTATCTCTTCGCAGAGATGAACGCAATCCACAAACAGGACCAGAAACAGGATACTAGCTCAGCACGGGTGCCCACGATACGCGCAAACTACCAAAGCGTGCTGGAAGGCTGACTAACTGAACACAGGAAATAAACAGTTCGTGTACGTATATATCAGCGACACTGATGTATCAACGTAACACGAATACAAAGAAAATAACAAAATGCGCAAGTATGCGTATATATTGGCGATGAACCAATATATGACACAAGACAAGCAGAGTAACAACTTCTAGAACAAGAGCAGAACTAGGAGGACTCGCTGACCCCTTCGCAGGAGTCAGCGCAGTCCACACGGACTAGGAACGAGGTGGGGCACGGGCAGAGTAACAGACAGAATCTGAGACTATGGTAGCCCATGAGGCATTGCAGGAAGCAGTTCTTTATACTGAGGTCATCCAATGGGAGCAGACCTGCAGATTCCCACACAAGTGAATGGTAATTAATCACAGGCTGATAGCAGGAAAAGGCAGACAATGATATGCAGCCTGCAGGAAAGGGATTGCCCCTCCATTGCAGCAGACAATGTTTGTTTACACAAAAGCATATTAAACTGTCATTAACTTCAGAGCGACTGCAGATGGAATCAGCAACTAGTTTAAGTGCAAACCAAACTATGCAAGCAAATGCATGTAATGACATTAGAACTGCTTGGTTTGCAATACCACTGCAGTCAGCAGTAAACGCTGCAGAAGCGATCATAACAATCCCTAAGCTTGGGTATGAGGTCCTTGGTCACAACACCCTGGAACTGGTCTAAAGTATAACACAGCAATGACACAGTATCCCTAAGCTTGGGTGTGAGGTCCGTGGTCACAACACCCTGGAACTGGTCTAACATTTAACACAAGCGTAATCTGGCTAAGTGTGAATTCCCAGGTCCTCCTGGTTCTAACACACTGTGGGATCTGACTGGTCTGAGTGCTCACACGTTAGTATTCGCAACGGCAGACAACCAGCAACTGACAGGCAAGATGTATATATAGTGCAGCGCTCCTCAGCGCCGCCCAGCCCCACTCAGCCAATCACGCACTGCGCTAGGATCAGCTGATCGTCCTGATCAGCTGATCCCTCTCCTCTTGGCATAAAGGTCCTGCCTCCCAGCGCGCTCGCGCGTAGCTCTCCATCTGTGTGCACTACTAGGCTCAGACAAACCAGACGCATGCTGCTGTGCGGAACCCGCCGGTCTGAACGCGGAGACAGCCGCC
Organism: Hyperolius riggenbachi; assembly: GCF_040937935.1. Lineage (NCBI taxonomy): Eukaryota > Metazoa > Chordata > Amphibia > Anura > Hyperoliidae > Hyperolius > Hyperolius riggenbachi. The sequence goes on from NC_090652.1 coordinate 65,312,358, forward strand.
CCGCTGCTAGACCGTGCGGCGGTGTCTCCGCAATCCATTACAGTGTGCCACCACGGTTGGTGAGCACGTTCACTGAACAGTCCCATTCAGTTTTTCAAATTGTCGAGCATTATTGGCCAATATTGAAAAAAGACAAAGATCTGGCTAGTATATTACCCCCAAGACCCTCAATAACGTATAAAAGGGCATCTAGCCTGAGGGACATTCTCGTCCACAGTACGTTTTCCAAGAATCCAGAACAACAAAAAAACACCTGGTTACCTACAAAACCACAAGGGTCTTTCCATTGTGGGAAATGTAAAGCATGCAAATATACGCCCACAATCAAACAATATGTCTCCCCAGTAAATGGTAGGGTCTTTGACATTCGCTCATTTATCACATGCAATACAAAGGGGGTCGTATATGTGGCTAAATGCAAATGTGAACCTCTGTATGTGGGTAAAACCCCAAAAGCACTCAAGGAGCAAGTATTAGAACACATTGGTGACATAAAACACAGGAACGACACACCGATTGCATGACACATGAATCAGGTACACCCAAAATCCAGGTTTGACATCATGTTCTGGGGGATTCAGGAATGGAAAAGAAGTATGGGGGGGGGGTAACCTGGACAAAAAAATTGAGTCAAGGTGGATATTTCGTTTTGGACTCGAATGCGCCAAACCGGCTTAATGAGGATTTTAATCTGGCCTGTTTCCTCTGATTGGTTCACACTCACATACCTACAGCAACATATCTGGTAATCAAGCAACTATTTATGAATCCATGAGCAACAGATACCACCATATATAGATTGATCGGTGGATTGATGGTGATTGGCAGTCTATGGTAGTAAGGGAGGCAGATGGACTGATAAAGCCGTATGCACATGCTGAGACGCTATTCCCCTTGATGTATCCATCAGATTGACATAATGCATAGTGGCTGAGACATTTTTATATACTCACCTGGCAATCGATATACGCCACTTGAGGTGATGTGTTTCAATTTGATATCAGTCACAATGTGATTCCTACCTATATGCATGGTGCAAGTGTACAAATGCAACTGCCATTCATCTGTGCTGAGACTTTGATGTTCTGAGTACATGCAATGCATAGATGTATTGGCATCATTGCAGCGCTAAGGCGAGGAACTGAATATACACCTTCCACATATATAATACTTTGCCACTGTGCGTGTGGATTGAAGCGCAGCCTTATACTGATTAGCGGCGCTATGTCCAAGAGTATGGGGATGTTTACCCCCTCCTTGTACGCTTATACAGCTGACTGTAGCACAATTTAGCAGTTTTAATTGAAGCGCAGCTTTACAGTGATTAACAGCACTATGTCCAATAGTGTGGGGATGTTCACTCCCCTCCTTGTATGCGTATACAGCTAAAAATAGCGCAACACAGCAGTGATTGATCGGCGCTGTTGGTTACTATGCCAACGCACCGACCGGAAGTGATGTCGCGGCCACCGGAAGTGATACACCGCAAGTGTAGTCGGCGTTTACAGCTTACAGGGATGCTGGCTACAGGGCGCATTAGTGCGCACCACTTCACATACATCAGAACCTTGATATGTGCCTGAACAGGTATGGTTAATGCATGCAGCCACACCCTGTGTGGGTGTGTGTGTCCTCTCTCTCAGTCTATTTAAACCTGCACTGCAAACAGTGCCTCAGCTCTGACTTGGGCTATTTGCTGGGGGACATTTTGCTGGTGGGGGGTGCACTATGCTCATTGTATATATGTATAGCACTTTTTGAAAAAGCCGTACGGGGAAACATGTTAAAGAACATTATACAATCACTTTGTAAATAGCACTATCACTCCTCTATACAGTATGTCCTCCTGATATGTATATGTAGGTGATGGTTTGTACTGACTACAGGCAGCATCTGCTAGCAGTCTATATGACAGCTGATTGTATGTTAGTGATTAAAACCTCTCCTATACCAGCAGGGTTCTGAACCTCAATGTGGAATAGCTACACCTCATTCAATGTTTAAACGTGGGGGATAAGCCAAGACCTCCACACTAGTGGTTTATACATTATTTTGTGAACCCTGTTAGGCACAATTAAAGTTGTGTTTTTTTACTGACCACTAGGTCTATTAATGTGGAGCTACAGTATATACTCCTGTATTTATACTAAAAGGGCTGGTCCTAGTGACCCTGTGTATGATTACATTTCCGTGGTCTATCCTCTCGGCTGTGTGTATATTCTTATTGAATTTTAGTTTTAGCTTGTTAATGTTGTATCATTTTAGCTAGAAGTGGTCCTGCTTTGTTGTTTTGATGATAAAAATTAAGCCTCATCCTAGTGAAGTAAAGTTATATTCATATTAATATGCTAAAGTAAGTCTAAGTTGCTGTCTCCGCTCAAAAAACTCAAAACTAATGTTTGGGATGAGAAGGATTGATTTTCCATCTCAGCTTTGGTGATAGCAGATACGATATTGGAAAAGGTTATATTTCTGGCTTTTTTGGCTCTGGATCCTAATTGGATTAAAAGACCCCTGATATATTGGCCTGCTATATTGTGCTCTCTCTAACTTCCTCCGTTGTATTCATTTAAAAAAATTCTCAAATATTTTGTGAAATCAGTTTAGAGTTTGCAGCTTGTAGAAGTAAAGGAGAGTTCAGTTTCCGTAGGAGGGTTTCCAGATGTGAGAAGCTAATTGGCGAGCCATACTTATTGGAGTATGATTCGACCAAGAAATAGTGTGTATATCAGATTTCTTTACTGCTTGAAGAGTGTATCTATCTGTAAGAAACATCAATTCTTGTAGAGGTCTGGTGAACATGAGAACAGAACCTATAGTCCCGTTCTTCACTGTGGAGTGACCTCCATGTATCAAACAGATCTTCTTTGTGAAGAAGTGGGGAGAGGGTGGATCTGGAGTGCCGATTTGTGATGTCTAGAGATTGGTTGATTATGCTGTTAAAATTGCCACCCACAATGAGGCTATCCTTTTGGATTTTACAGACTCTAGTAAGAAGCTTCTTCAGAAATCTGCATTGACCTAAGTTGGGAGCATGTAGGTTCAGCAAAGTTACAGGACTATTATTAATTAGACCAGTGAGAAGAATAAAACAACCTTGAGGATCCTTTTCTGTAGAGTGAATGTCCACCGATCTTTGTGAATTGCTATGATGACGCCCCTCGTTTTTTTACCTTTTTTTACCCTTGGTCATCTTTTATTCCTTTAGTGATTGTTACTGCAAGGTTTTGCTTGCAGGCAATCAGTAGACCTCCCTTCTTCTTGTGAAAGTTATGAAAGGTTATATGTTGGAATCCTGGCAAGACACAGTAATGCTGATGTTTGTCTAAGTGGTGTTTTTCCTGAAGCATCAGAATGTCTGTGTTTTGTCTTTGCAGTTTTGTGATTAAGGAGAATATTTTGACAGGGGAGTTAAGGCCGTTTACGTTAAGTGAGGTTATGTTTTTAACGCCATTTATGGTTTGATGAGATGAGTTGTAGTATGAGTAATGGAATCGTAACTATCAAGGTGTTGGGGGGCATCTATTTGAATAGTGAGATTGGTGATGATTTGAAAGCCTACGTAAACCAAACATAACAAAAACATAAACAACATTAACAAATGTGGCATAATCTGTGTGCCTCAGGGTATGTCACCAGGGTGGAGAAAGGTAAACACCTAATTGGGGTAGGTCTCAGCAACAGCGGCCTTAAAGTGGGTATAAAGACATATCAGCAGGTTAGGAGCTTCCCTCAGCAGATCAGGCAGTGTCTGCGGCTTAGGAGAGCCTTTCTTTCTCTTCTTCGTGGCCTTGGTTTCGATTGGTGGGGTCTCTATCAGTGCAGCAGAGAAGGGTAAAATTGGCAAGCTGTAAAGGTCACTTTAGCAGGCTTGTGCTCGGAGCAGAGGGATTAAGCGTCTGTGATGAACAGAGTCCGGACACGCCCCCACTACATGGTTATTTAGACAGTTAGATTATCTTTGTAATGATTCAAAGAGGTAAAGAGGAGCTGTTAGGTATAGGGTCTCAGAGAAAAAAACACATATATCAGTAGCTAAAGATTGGCTGTACTTACATTACATATGCATTTCACTGTCCACATTTCGATTTCACAGAATTTTTATATAGTATTTGCAGAGATTGATGCTCCTGACAGCTCATGGCAGGTTCCATGATTGTCTGTCTTGTAAGAAGCCAATTGTGACGTAATATCCTCCCTTACGGTGCTTCCTGATGATTCGACTCACAAAAAAGATGGTTCATGATCCGGACAACATTACTGTGCAGTGAATATTAATTAGCCATGTGGCTACGAACAATAGCGGACTCTAACGGAACATGTGCCCTGTGCACAGCGCAATGATTTTTCAGTGCTTTGAGTTAGACTGCTTTACTGGCTGCTGTAACATGAGCCTGTAACTTCTCACTGTGAAAGCAGCCTTAGGGCGGTATAGGGAAATGAAGGGGAGGACCAAGGGAGTGGGGAGAAGGAGCAGCCCCAGAATGCTTTGCAGTATCTGTTATTCACCCTGTCGGCCTCTTTAGGAGCTTGGGAATAACAAGCCTTGCTGTTCAGCAAGCATCAAAGTAAGAGAGATTTTTAATTTCAGTATTGCCTTTTTGGCTTCCTTCTAAACTGTTTAACACAGGAGAATAGAGGTTTAAATTAGCTTTTGCAGCCTGACAGTTACTCTTAAGCGCTCACAGATAAAAAATTAAATATGCATAAAAATACATAAAATATAGCCAGTTCGCCTCCTCTTATTGTTATTAGATTACATTTTCAAGAGGCGGTGCTCATAGCTTGCAAGTCCTATATGTATACAAAGGCCTGTAGTGCCACTATATAGTCCTCTATATAAAAATTGTGAAATATGAGCTCCAAGCAGATCAGCTTTCTACATAGTCTTTCCTCCTGTTCTGTGCAGTTTCCACTATTCAGTTCTCCATATCAGACAGGCAAGCCACCACCACAGCCTAGGTGAGCCACTCACCGTAAGTGTTGACCCAGCCGGGTCTAGTAACGCCTTGGGACCGTTCCCGGGTCATTCACCCACCACTCTGGCAACTCTGTGGGTATTCTCTGCAAATTGTATTTCTTGTCCCTTGTTCACTCTTATAGGATTTGCACCTCAATGAAAGTACTATACATAGTGTAATACTGCTAAAACTTTTATTGAATATAAAATCAGTTTGCACTCAAAAATTCCAACCTCGCGCTCAGTCGGTTAACTGCGCTCTCATGCCTGGGGCCATCACCTTCGCTGAATCTCGTCCTGGCATGCTGGTCTTGCTTCTGCTTATGACTCCGCCCTATCGATTTCGTCACTCAGTGACTCATCAGGGGCATAAGATGAGTCACTGATGAGTCACCAGGTCGGGATTCAGCAGAGTTGATGGCCTAAGGCGTGAGAGTGCAGTTAACCAACTGAATGAGTTGCGGAGCTTATGTGGTCTGGGTGGATACTGAGCCTGCCAGCTGGCCAACATATGGGGGAGAGTCCATTCTAAATCACTCTAAGCCTAGAGCCCGAGGTGAGGGAGGGGGGAAATGGCCCCCTCCTCCCCACTGATGTGGGTGGCCAATGCTCTTCCCTCATGCGCTGTGAACCCTCCTGCACTCCAAAACAGCTCTGGGCGCCTTGCAGCCCCTATTGTTACACCACTGAATAAAGCCTCTCTAGCACTGCCCCACCATCAGCAGCAGCATCTCTCCCTACACTGACTAAGGCAGACTGTAAAATGGCTGACTTCAAGGGGAAGAGTCAAAAAATGGCTTTATAGGAAAAAAATTAGGCTGGGCACGAACGGCGCATACTGTTCACGCTCAGCCTGAGCTAGCGAACGGCTGTTGTTCGCCAGGTGAACGGATCGGCCATCCCTTTAAATAGGCTGTTGTGACAGCACAGGTTAAGTAGCAATTGTTTAAGGTATGGAGTCTAAAATAAATAAATAAAACACATTTAACTACTTGAGGACCAGAGGCTTATACTTTCCTAGTAACCAGGGCATTTTTTACAATTCAGCACTTTGCAACTTAAACGGTTTATTGCTTGGTCATCCAACTTAGCACCCAAATTAATTTTACCCCCTTTCCTTCCCACAAATAGTGCTTTCTTTTGCTGGTACCTGATTTCTGCTGTGATTCTGTTTTTTTTTTTTTTCCATTTTTTGTATCCCCCCTCCCTTCTCCCCCACTATGATCCTTACACTACAGATTACATACATAGGCATATGCCTATGATAGGGATTAGATTGTAAGCCAATCAGAGGGACAGGTAAGTGACAAGCACACACTCTGTGCAGTGCTGCTTTAGATGGCAGCGCTATATACATGCATTTTTTAGTGTAAATAATGATCACAGCCTGCCAGCATTGATCAGCTGCTGGCAGGCTGCTCGCTGTGCCCCGCTGTGCTTGGTGATGGGAGAGCGCGCTCGTGTGAGTGCGAGCTCCCATCTAATCTCGCTCCTCGCGAGATGATGCCATATGGTGTCCTGGAGGCACGAGGAGGCCACTCTGCGGTGGCCATGCTACGTTAGGCAGTCGCAGCGGGTGCTTACATTTTTATAAATCAATGTGTTCTTAATTCTCCAGAAAATAACTCATTATGTGTCATCTTGGATCTGTTTTGTACACAACAGTGTCATTACCCCAAGTGCAGTTTGTACCCAAAGAAGACATCCATGTTGATGAGAGTTGTTTACTTGGAGCCGGAAACTTTGGCAAGGTGTTCAAAGGCTGTTTTCAAGGCACACCTGCAGCAGTAAAGACAATCCGATGTAATGACACAGAACTTAATGACATATTCCATGAAATACAAGTCAGCATGTAAGTATTTTTTTTTTGTGTGCATACATGTAATTTTAAGAATGAGAAATGACAAAATATAGAGCAAGAAGAGCTGTGGGTTCCCTCAAGCCAATAACTGCTTGTTGTACAGTTTCTACTTTCCAAGGAGCTGAAAAAGTTTGGGGAGAAAACTGGTCAACCTTGGCAATGGGGGTATTTACCATTATTATGTGAAATGTTATTTATGTCTTTTCTGGATCCAGTAGTGTGGTTTTTAGGATTTTGTGATTGAATTAACCACTTCAGCCTTCAGTCGTTTTTCACCTTATGCATCCGAACAATTTTTACCTCCCATTCATTCCCCAGTAACTTTATCACTACATCACAATGAATTGATCTATATCTTGTTTTTTCCGCCACCAATTAGGCTTTCTTTGGTGGTACATTTTGCTAAGAATTTTTCTTTTCTAAATTAATTTTAAATGCGAAATTAAGAAAAAATTAGTTCTTGAAATGACCTCAGCGCTATTGGATATTCCACACTTATATCTCCGTCACCAAACACCCAATACAGTGCAGGCTTACCGGAATATATTGAGACCCGGGTTATAAGGTCTTAAAAGCGTTTTTGCCAGATCACAACTACGATCACCGCTTCATCCTTGGTCATCAACGATCACCTCTTCTCCTTAAATCGCTCCCAATAAAATGCAATATAAACCAAAACACATCTAAGCGTATACCGTTTAAAAGCACTTAATTTATTGCACATCTATATCAAATACAAATTAAATACAGTCCTTGATACTCACTTCCGGGCCCTTCTGACAGGGACCCATGAAGTTAAATCGCACATCAATCAATCCTCCTCTGGAGTACCGTCACTTTCTATCATCCGTAGGCTATAGACAGGAACAGAGTGGGACGGACAGCTTTACTAACTTGAGTGTGACAGGAGCAGCAGCTTTATGGTTGCAGCCCTGAATGCTGTCATTCTGTAAAAGTCAAATGTTATGGCTGCCCTGTCCTAACTTCTTACCCCTGCTTGTGTGCCCGGGCCATGTGAAGCTCGCAAGAGGAGTTCTGTGTTTAACAGACAAAGGGCTCGATTTACTAAAGTGTGCTAACACTTAGCACGACAGTGATAAGTCGCTTTGCACATGATATCATGTGCTAAGTATCATTATCACGTGAAGTCATAGCAGATCATGTGAACGGAATGTAGATCATGAATTATTACTGTATACAGTACATAAAGTGACGCGTGTTACACTTTGCACGCACCATATTACATTAACTCACATGTTAATGTAAGCACCATTGCTGATTTCATTACCAAACTCTATCTTCTGATCGGGCGAAGCGCCGTAGTTTTCAATGGCATTCCGCACTGTATACAGTAATAATTCATGATCTACATTCTGTTCGCGTGATCTGCAGTGACTTCACGTGATAATGATACTTAGCATGGGATAATGATACTTAACATGGGATAACGATACATTGCATGTGCAAAGCCTTTACACGTGATAATGAGTTATCACGTTTTAGTGAATCAAGCCCAAAGTGTCAGGAGTCTCAACTCCCCGCTTTTCCACATGGCTGATCTATTACCTGCAGGAATTTTACAGCAGCCAGTGCACAGAGTCCTGGTCTCACATCCAGCTGTAAGAGTGAGAGAGCATGTTGTGATTCCGTGGGGGAGGGGACCCAGGACAGTGTAAGTTGATGAAGATGTACTGGATGTGTTTTAAAAGAGACCTTAAGCTAAAAAAACAACACCACAAACAGGATTTAAACATTCCTGGAATTTCTTCCAGCCCCCACCCCCATAGAGTTGCTTGGTTCCTTAAGACCGCTGTTATATTGCTTTCATCCCTCTTAAAAAGCTGCTACCGGGCACAGTCACCGCTATGACACATGCAATGTCCTGTGTGCACAACACCTCCTCAATTATGCTTCCCAGCGATTGTGCACAGCAGCCACAGACAGTAATGTTTTGTGTGTGCGCAATTTGGATTATTTACGAACTATGCATGTGCAGAATGCTCTGGACCATGGTTGCCTTACCGCTTGGAAGCATAATGGAGGAGATTGCATACACCATAGCTGCGACTGAGATCAGGAGTGCTAACCCACAGTTATATATGGCATATTCCCAATGCCGTGTGCCCAACCTAACCATCTTAGCATCTGCAATATGTTTTGCTAAAATACATGCATTACACAGACTGAAAGAATGTTTTATCTGTGAAAGTGACATTTTAAGTACTTAAAGAGGAACTCCAGCCTAAACAAACATACTGTTATTAAGTTACATTAGTTATGTTAATTAAAATAGATAGGTAATATAATCTCTTACCCACACTGTTTTAAAAGAACAGGCAAATGATTGATTTCATGATGGCAGCCATCTTTGTGGTTGAAAGGAGGTGACAGGGAGCATGAGACACAGTTCCAACTGCCCTGTGTCCTGAGCACCTCTCCCAGTTGCTAGGCAACGTGAATAACAACATAGGAAATCCCATCATGCTCTGCACAGCATCAGGGAAAAAAAGCCCGGGCTTTTTTTCTTTGATGGGTGGAGCTTAGATAAAAATGCAGCTAAAATGATGCTTTGGTAAGAAAAACAAAGTTCTGATGCTGTGAAACTGTTAAAGAAAAACCAAGCCTTTTCAGTTCTGCTCAGTAGATTTTTAGTCCGGAGGTTCACTTTAAGAAACCAAAAGTGTACCATTGCTTTCTCATTTAGGAAGTTGCATCATCCCAACATTGTAAAGCTGATGGCAGCCACAAAAACAGACACGCATATCCTGCTGGCAAGTGAGTACATTCATGGAGATAATCTGGACAGAATACTTCACAATCCCAAATCTATTGTACAGGTAAGTCCTACCCAATAAGTAGTTTCCATTTAAAGGTTTAAATGTGAACATTTAAATAAATTAATATATAAGATTAACAAATAGATGAACAACATAGTAAGTAACGGAAGTATTTAGAGCCTGTTTTTAAACAAATTACCCTACTGTCACACAGAACCCTCCCTCTACCGTTGCCTAACCCTAAGACCTCCCTGGTGGTACCTAAACCTAAGACCCCATGAGTGGTGCCTAACCCTAAGAACATTCCTGTTGGTGCCTAAACTTAAACCCTCCCCCGTGGTGCCCAACCTTTAGACTCGTGACCATGTGGTGCCTAACCTTAACCATCCCAATAGTACCTAACCTTACCCCCGATGGTGCATAACCTTAACACCTAACAACCCCCACACACACCTAACACTCCTAAAGACCCCAACCTCCTAATCCCCGATATTTTCACAATTATTGGTGATAATGTTAAAAGCTGCTTTTAGTGAATATAAACAGTAAATGGTGGCTATAAACTGCTAGCACCCAATGTTTCATACGGGGTCTCAGGGTGCCCAAACTGTCATTTATAGCCGCTAATTGCAGTTTGTAACATTGCCGCCTATTGTTTTTTACAGGATGCCTCTGGCACCCTTTTTTACCTGCTTCACTAGACTTTGCCACAGATTCCTGCATGTGCATCTGGGCCTCTTGTGATGCCTTCATAAGTTGCAAACGCATCCTGTCTCGTGCACAGGTTACACAGCACCAAGGCTGGCAAAAATTAATCTTGTGAGCTTGCACATATATTTCAATCACATTGCAAGCAGCCAGAGCTGACAATTAAACATTCTCTAGTATGCCAGGCCAAACTGCATAGGTAATTAGGTCTTATCAGAACTTTCCTGGAAAGCACAGCAACCCCCCCCCCTCCCCCCCTCCCCCCTCCCTCCGCCCTCCTGCTGAAAAACTCGTAGATCAAGGTTGTCAGAAATCAAAAAGGAGCCTTTCACTAGTCTGAGCTGATCTGAGTTCTTCATATTTCATGGGATTTTTAGCCTTCACAAAAATGCTAGCAGAACAATCTTTTCCAAAGTTGTTGGGCTCATTATGACACTTCTTCCGGGAAATTCCCACACAAGTCAGATTTGATTATTTATAAAGGTTCTCAGGCATACTTTATCGATTCATAATTAAATCTCATATCTGAGGATGTGTAGTGTCCTTCCCAAATGCAGGTGTGCAGTCCGTTTTTTGGTAGGACTCTGTAAAAGAGTTGGATTTTCTCCTCCTTCAGGGAGGGCCTCAGCTCTTATGTTACATAGTTACGTAGTTATTTTGGTTGAAAAAAGACATACGTCCATCAAGTTCAACCAGAGAACAAAGTACAACACCAGCCTGCTCCCTCACATATCCCTGTTGATCCAGAGGAAGGCGGAAAAACCCTTACAAGGCATGGTCCAATTAGCCCCAAAAGGGAAAAATTCCTTCCCGACTCCAGATGGCAATCAGATAAAATCCCTGGATCAACATCATTAGGCATTACCTAGTAATTGTAGCCATGGATGTCTTTCAACGCAAGGAAAGCATCTAAGCCCCCTTTAAATGCAGGTATAGTGTTTGCCATAACGACTTCCTGTGGCAATGCATTCCACATCTTAATCACTCTTACTGTAAAGAATCCTTTCCTAAATAAATGGCTAAAACGTTTTTCCTCCATGCACAGATCATGTCCTCTAGTCCTTTGAGAAGGCCTAGGGACAAAAAGCTCATCTACCAAGCTATTATATTGCTCTCTGATGTATTTGTACATGTTAATTAGATCCCCTCTAAGGCGTCTTTTCTCCAGACTAAATAAACCCAGTTTATCTAACCTTTCTTGGTAAGTGAGACCTTCCATCCCACGCATCAATTTTGTTGCTCATCTCTGCACCTGCTCTAAAACTGCAATATCTTTTTTGTAATGAGGTGCCCAGAACTGAATTCCATATTCCAGATGTGGCCTTACTAGAGAGTTAAACAGGGGCAATATTATGCTAGCATCTCAAGTTTTTATTTCCCTTTTAATGCATCCCAAAATTTTGTTAGCTTTAGCTGCAGCGGCTTGGCATTGAGTACGATTATTTCACTTGTTGTCGATGAGTACTCCTAAGTCCTTCTCCAAGTTTGATGTTCCTACCTGTATCCCATTTAATTTGTATGGTGCTAGACCATTGGTACGACCAAAATGCATGACTTTACATTTTTCAACATTGAATTTCATTTGCCATGTGTGTGCCCATATAGCCATCCTATCCAGATCCTGTTGCAATATGACACTATCTTCCTGAGAGTTGATGATTCTGCACAATTTTGTATCATCTGCAAAAATAGCAACATTGCTCACTACTGCATCTACTAGGTCATTAATAAATAAATTGAAGAGCACTGGACCCAGAACAGACCCCTGTGGTACCCCACTGCTAACAGTCTCCCATTTTGAGTACGATCCATTGACCACAACTCTTTGTTTTCTGTCCATTAGCCAGTTCCCTATCCATGCACACAGACTCTTCCCCAGTCCTTGCATCCTCAACTTTTGCACCAGACATTTGTGGGGAACAGTGTCGAAGGCCTTTGCAAAGTCCAAGTATATCACATCTACAGCATTCCCAATATTCATATTAGCATTCACTACCTCATAAAAGCTGAGCATGTTAGTCAAACAGAACCTGTCTTTAGTAAACCCATGTTGATGCTGAGAAATAAGATTATTTTCTACTATGAAGTCGTGTATAGTATCTCTTAGTAACCCCTCAAATAGTTTGCATACAACTGATGTTAAGCTTACAGGTCTATAATTTCCTGGATCTGATTTTTTGCCCTTCTTAAATAATGGTAAAACGTGGGCTGTACGCCAATCCACTGGAACTCTGCCAGTTGAAAGAGAGTCACAAAAGATAAGATAAAGGGGTTTATCTATAACTGAACTTAATTCCCTTAGGACCTGAGGATGCATGCCATCCGGGCCAGGTGCCTTGTCTATTTTTAATTTATTTAGTCTTGCCTTCACTTCTTCCTGCATTAAGTATTTAATATTACAGTTAGAAGATTGAGACTCTTCTGCCTCTGTAATTTGCAACAGTGCTGTTTCCTTTGTGAAGACAGAAGCAAAGAAAGCATTTAATAACTTTGGTCATCCACCATTGAGTTCCCTCCCTCATCCTTTAGGAGTCCTATACAGTCAACCTTTCTTTTTTTAGAGTTGATGTAAAACTATGTCAACCCCTCCCTTCAGGATGAGGTCTTTAAGAGTTTGTAACATTCAGATCTTGGCATCCATTGTTCTTTGTCTATCATCTGTTGTCGAAATACCATCCGACAGGCTGGCAGGAAACCAGCCACAGATCTATTTTGCACTTCAGAAACAAAAACAAAAGACCGAGAGCCCAAATGGTGCGGTATTTTTGGATAATAATAACAAAATTAATTAAAAAGGTTATACTCACAAACATGGGTTGCCCCTAGGCAACCACTCCATGTGCCAGTGGGGAGAATTAGAACCTGACCCCATTCAGGTATAAGATGTTGCTCTCTGTAGAAAGAAATTAGGAAGAATCCTTGCCACCATAGGTGGATCGCTTTGTAGTGAGGATAAGAATCAGAGGCGCCAAAAAGGGTAAAAACACAATGGAAGTTAAAAACTGGGGGGAGACATAAATCACGACTCACCACCCATAGAAACCAAGAACCGGTATGAGACTAAATGTTCAGTCGGAAACAACAACAATTTATTGGTACTCCCAGGTGCTACGCGTTTCACGGGATTTCCCCGCTTCCTCAGGCAATCAAACAGGAGCACAAGCTACAAAGATACAGAACAATAAAGTACATAAATAAGAGGACCCCAAATACTTGTGATAATAAAAATTATCACAAGTATTTGGGGTCCTCTTATTTATGTACTTTATTGTTCTGTATCTTTATAGCTTGTGCTCCTGTTTGATTGCCTGAGGAAGCGGGGAAATCCCGTGAAACGCGTAGCACCTGGGAGTACCAATAAATTGTTGTTGTTCCGACTGAACATTTAGTCTCATACCGGTTCTTGGTTTCTATGGGTGGTGAGTCGTGATTTATGTCTCCCCCCAGTTTTTAACTTCCGTTGTGTTTTTACCCTTTTTGGCGCCTCTGATTCTTATCCTCACTACAGATCTCTTTTGATTATTCACCACAAAGACTTTATCGTTTACTGGATTTTTTGTGCATACTTTTAAATTAACACTAACAATTTAGTTGTTCCAGTTTTAATTATTTACACTAACAATTTAGTTGTTCCAGTTTTAATTATTTTTGTGTGAGTTTTTGTAAGTTTTAACATGTGCTGGAATGGATTTAATATACAGCTGTAAATGCAATATAATGAGGAAATTAACAGTTAGAGTTTCCCTGACTATTATTAAAGGGGACGCCTTCAAGCATTTGCTATGCCAATAGAAACCAGGGGTGACTTAAGAGTTTAAAAGAAGAAAAAAAAAAACACACACACACACACACACACACTCAAATCATGAGAGGGATATTTTCTTTAAAGGAGACTAGAGCTGTCAAATAATAAAGATTTGATACTTACCCGGGGCTTCCTCCAGCAGCTTGGAACTTGTGCACTGGCTGCCCTCACGGGCTCAGCCCTCATAGCCTGCCACCAATATCTGTAGTATATTGCTAAATGCTTTATCATGTACATCTCTGTATACTGCACTACTTTTATTATGTAATGTCTCTTGTTTTTGAACTACTTTTCATGTTCTTGTAGATGCTGACTGAGCTCTGTATGTGCCAAACCCAATTCCAGGCATGATCCTGTCATTCTTGGCGAAATAAATGATTCTGATTCTGATTCTGAGCATAAGCTTGTCAGAGTCCCACATCTGCTGTTCAGCCATGATCAGCCCCGGTAACAGGCTCAGTTGCGTCAGTCATGGTCTTCTGCACAATTTTTAAACCATTTACTGACGATCCTATGCCATTACCCTTGAAATAATGGTAGCCCTTCAAGAGCCCCAAAATAATGGTCGCTTGGTTGCAGACCAAAATACTGTAGTAAATGTCATATGGTCTGTTCCTCCTGTGATACAAAAGCAGTGGATGCAGAAACGGTGCACTAAGCGCATCCACTCAGGACCTCAGATGTGTTTTTGGTCCCTTTTAAGCTCCTTATAACATCCTAATGGTTCTCAGACCCAATGAGCTGTCAAGCGAATTTGTCTTTTTGGCAAAAATTACACAATGCCCAGCAGCCAAGATGGGCTCCCTTCTAATGCCTAAGGCCCTCCAATCAAAAGCGGGATCCTCTCCTCTATCTTGGTGGTGCTAGTCAAGCCATTGACTTTCTTCTATCACAGGCAGCCATAGTCTCTTGCATAGGGACTGCAGTTGCAGAGTCATGGCCATGAACGGGCCTGTCCTCCTGGAGGAGCTCACTTGTCCTCCCCACTCTTCCCATGTCACCCTCCAGAAGGTGATTTGTGGCTTCTTGCCGCTTTGGATGCAGCTGTGCCGTAACTCTGTCCCCACTGTAACTCTGCCCACACCGTAACTTTGCTCAAACTATCTATGAATGGGTGCATGTTGCTGCTGGGGAGTAAGATCTAAAGTCGTCAGTGCACATTCATCGTTGCAAGCCTGCAACAGGTATTTTATATACACTGCTCAAAAAAATAAAGGGAACACAAAATAACACATCCTAGATCTGAATGAATTAAATATTCTTATCAAATACTTTGTTGTTTACATATATGAATGTGCTGACAACAAAATCACACACAAATTATTAATGGAAATCAAATGTATCAACCCATGGAGGTCTGGATTTGGATTTGGAGTTTTGCTCATTCCTCTTGCAGTACCTCTTAAGCTCCATCAGGTTGAATGGGAAGCGTCAGTGCACAGCCATTTTAAGATCTCTCCAGAGATGTTCAATCAAATTTAAATCTGAGCTCTGGCTGAGCCACTGAAGGACATTTACAGAGTTGTCCTGAAGCCACTCCTTTGACATCTTGGATGCAGGGGCATCTGAAGCACTGGAGCGCCATGCGGGGGGGGAGAAAGCCGCAGCCGTGGCAGGACAGCGGCCATCCACTGACAGTGGCTGTGACAAATTTTGTTTATTTTCTTGTGGCCATGTCACCCAAGTGCTTTTCAGTCTCCACCATTGCCTCTATAGATGTCCCCTCCCTCTGAGTCCACCTCTGGCCAAGAGAAGCAGTGATCTTTTTCACTGAACTTTACCCTCCCCCGACTGACCAATCACAACAGGAGCCCGGCCAGCTTCAGAAAGCCACTCACGTCACTTCCTGGTTCAGCATGCAGATGGAAACGCTGCTGGTTGCTTCTTCTCTTCTGCTCTTAGCCGGGCTCCTGCTGTGATAGCTCTGTCAGGGCAGAGTTCAGTAAAAAGTGCAGACTGCAGAGCAGATGGCTTCTGCCAGTAGGCTAACTAACACAACATTCTTCTGTCTTTTCCTGGTGTCAAGTGACATGGGGATCTGGAGATTGTCGAGGCAGCAGAGTGACCATTTCATGTATATGTCTCAGGTCTCTTCTTGCTCTGCCCTGCATCCCACTGACACTTGCTCAGACTCATTCAGCAGACTCTCCACCAAGCACACTCCTGCTCTTCCCTGCCTCCTGCTTCCTAGTGACTCAGCGGATGCATCACACGTACATGGACCTGATCTGTACAGCTTTCCACTGGCCTGAATATGCTGAAGTCACAGTGCACCAGTGGAAAGCTGTGCAATTCAGGTTCAATATATATATATAAGCCAAGGGATGAGCAGCACAAACCGGATTTTATGCAATACTATGCAAAGCATGCACGCAGCACTGGAGAACCCCAATCTCCATAAGAAATATATAAATACAGAGGGTGCTGCAGCACACAACAGGAAAACAGTGACAGGGGCTCTTGGTTACGCTTTAACGCGTTTAAGCTCACCAACTGCGCCAAAGTGTCCCCAATCTGGTGAGTCCTACTCTAACCAGGCAAAAATGCTAGCTTTTATCAGCGTTCTAGTGGGAACCATGCCAAAAGCCCAGGGGTCAGCTAAATGGGAGAAATGAAATTAAAAACACCTCACCTTCTACTAGCTACTAACTGAACTATGAGCACCGCTCATTTATATGCTTAACTGTGCTAGAGATGGGTGTGGTTATGCACGCTCACAGGGGAAAATAACATAAGGCAAGGGATGAGCAGCACAAACCGAATTTTATGCAATACTATGCAAACCATGACTCGTTGTAGGCCCAGCAAATTCCACGCCACCCAGAACCGGACCCCCCCCCCATCACCCTCTGGAGCAGCGCCCCCTGAAAACGACTGTGACCCACCTTGCCCACCGCAAGACTGCAACCCCCCTGGGGCCGTATAAACATCTTCTTGAGCCGTCATGACCCGGAGATATATCGCGATGTCCTTATGACTCGTGTCGAGGTCAGGTTGTACCGACATATGCTGATGAAACTGCTCGTCAAAACTTAGCCATGCCATGACCCCGTACATCCTATGCACTTCTCAAACCATGTCCAAATAACAAAATAATGCCGAACACTTTTTTGGCACTTTTTCCTCAGTGATACTTGCCATGATCATATAGGCTTGCAGCCAATTACAGAACAGCCTATAATGTGCTTTGCCAGGTCGGTTATTGAGATCGGTTTGTTTTTTCGCTATCTGCCTCCTCTATGTCATCGCCCCCGCCTGCGTTACTTCCCTCCAATCAGCGGGAGGGAAGGGACGCGGGCGGGCACGGTGACATAGAGGAGGCTGGGAGTGGCCACACTGACAGATGCAGAGGTAAACAGCCGACTTCGACTTGCTGTGTGTCGCTAGCTCGGCGTTTGATTTATAGGGGGCAAGCAGAGCACGGGGGGGGCCTGGGGGGAGCGGTATAGCAACAGAGGTTGGGCATTATATGGAGACCCGGTCTCTGTGTGCTGATAGCATTCCTAGAACCCACCCCGGGTTCTCTTTAACTCTATATATATATATATATATATGTACATATACATACTCTACAGTATGTTATTATTATTTAGTATTTTTATAGTGCCAATATCTTCTGCAGAACTAGATAGTTATAGTCATAGAAAACATACAGTCTAATTCCTACCATAGTCAAATATATCCATTGTATTCTAGGGCTAATTTAGGGGGAAGCCTGTTTACTTATCTGTATGGGAAGAAACCAGAGTGCCAGGAGAAAACCAACACAGACACGAGGATTTAAACAGGGAACCCAGCATTGCAAGGCAAGAATGCTATTCACTACACCACCATACTGCTACTCTTGTGCCAAAGGCTAGATACAAGAGTTTTAAAAAATGAGTTCCATTCTACATTAAAGAGGAAGGTTAGGATGCTGTTGGTCATGGGGTAGCTGATGCTGTTGATAAATGGCCTTGGGCGGTAAAAAGTACAAGTCCTCCCCTGGATGGAGCTGTCATAGTGTGTAGCTTTGAGTCAGTGAAGGATTGTGTGAGGAAAAGTGCTAGTGCCACAACTATGGACCTCATGGAATATATCAGTATATCAATTTTGCATGTTTGTCACACTTAAATGTTTCTGCTCATCAAACACCATTAACTATTAGTCAAAGATAACATCATTGAACACAAAATGCAGTTTTAAAATGATGGTTTTTATTATTTAGTGAGAAAAAAAACTCAAAATCTACATGGTCCTGTGTGAAAAAGAAATTGCCCCCTGAACCTAATAACTGGTTGGGCCACCCTTAGCAGCAATAACTGCAATCAAGCGTTTGCGATAACTTGCAACGAGTCTTTTACAGCGCTCTGGAGGAATTTTGGCCCACTCATCTTTGCAGAATTGTTGTAATTCAACTTTTTTTGAGGGTTTTCTAGCATGAACCGCCTTTTTAAGGTCATGCCACAACATCTCAATAGGATTCAGGTCAGGACTTTGACTAGGCCACTCCAAAGTCTTCATTTTGTTTTTCTTCAGCCATTCAGAGGTGGATTTGCTGGTGTGTTTTGGGTCATTGTCCTGCTGCAGCACCCAAGATCGCTTCAGCTTGAGTTTACAAACAGATGACCAGACATTCTCCTTCAGGATTTTTTGGTAGACAGTAGAATTCATGGTTCCATCTATCACAGCAAGCCTTCCAGGTCCTGAAGCAACAAAACAACCCCAGACCATCACACTATTACCACCATATTTTACTGTTGGTATGATGTTCTTTTGCTGAAATGCTGTGTTACTTCTACGCCAGATGTAACCTGGCCGCAAAAAGTTCAACTTCTACGCCAGATGTAACGCACCTTCCAAAAAGTTCAACTTTTGTCTCGTCGGTCCACAAGGTATTTTCTCAAAAGTCTTGGCAATCATTGAGATTTTTTTAGCAAAATTGAGACGAGCCTTAATGTTCTTTTTGCATAAAAGTGGTTTGCGCCTTGGATATCTGCCATGCAGGCCGTTTTTGCCCAGTCTCTTTCTTATGGTGGAGTCCTGAACACTGACCTTAATTGAGGCAAGTGAGGCCTGCAGTTCTTTAGATGTTGTCCTGTAGTCTTTTGTGGCCTCTCGGATGAGTTTTCTCTGCGCTCTTGGGGTAATTTTGGTCGGCCGGCCACTCCTGGGAAGGTTCATCACTGTTCCATGTACTTTGCCATTTGTGGATAATGGCTCTCACTGTGGTTCGCTGGAGTCCCTAAGCTTTAGAAATGGCTTTATAACCTTTACCAGACTGATAGATCTCAATTACTTTTGTTCTCATTTGTTCCTGAATTTCTTTGGATCTTGGCGTGATGTCTAGTTTTTGAGGTGCTTTTGGTCTACTTCTCTGCGTCAGATAGCCCCTATTTAAGTGATTTCTTGATTGAAACAGGTGTGGCAGTGATCAGGCCTGGGGGTGACTACAGAAATTGAACTCAGGTGTGATAAACCACAGTTAAGTTATTTTTTTAACAAGGGGGGCAATCACTTTTTCACACAGGGCCATGTAGGTTTGGAGTTTTTTTCCTCACTAAATAATAAAAAACATCATTTAAAACTGCATTTTGTGTTCAATTATGTTATCTTTGACTAATAGTTTATGGTTTTTGATGAGCAGAAACATTTAAGTGTGAAAAACATGCAAAAGAATAAGAAATCAGGAAGGGGGCAAATAGTTTTTCACACCACTGTATATAGATAGGTAGAAAAAAAACGTTTTGTAAGAAATAATACCTTTTAATGGCTAACTAATAGAGTTAAATGATGCAAGCTTTCTGGGATCTAGTATATTTATAGTTTATCTGGTATAAATAGGAATGTTAAAATCAACTGTGATAATGGTAGGGATTTCAGAGGACAGGAGCTTGAGAATCCATGCAGATAAGTGATAAAAGAAAACAGAAGCAGCGGCAGGAGTGCAGTATATAACTGTGGTTTCGAGGTTAGAGGGAGAGTATAGTCGGACTGCATAGACTTTAGAGGTCTGGAGAGAGAGACAAGGAATAAGAGGGAGTGGCTTAAAAGAGCATTTATCAGAAAGGAGAATGCCCACACCACCTTCATGTTCATTCCCGCTCCTAAGAGTATGACTAAAGTGGAACCTCCGTAAGAGAGGCCAGCAGATGTGACTGTGTCAGTAGTCAGACAAGTTACATTGACCCCAAAAAATGTGAAGGCATTAGAAGTGAAAAGATCATGGATAAAAGGGGAGTTTGTTACAGACTGTTTTAGTCTGTAATGTGAGTAAGAACAGTAAAACTGGTTTGGACAACAAATGAATAACTTGTAGGTGAAAGGGTTAATGTTGTGTTTCTTTATAGATCTCCGAAGATGACAAAAAATATATTGCCCTAGAGATGTTGCTGGCCATGGAATATATTCATTCCCAAAATGTACTACATCAAGATGTCAAGCCTGCGAATGTTCTAGTGAGTTGCCTCTAGATAATAGGGTTATTATTCGATTTTCGTTATTATTGGAGACAATGTGTTTATTATTTTTCATATCATAGGTTGAAGCAAGATCAAAAAAAGCTCTTCTAACAGACTGGGGGATGGCAAACGTTCGAGTGACCATTTGCACACAAATGTATGCGAAGATTGGACCATACGGAGGGACTAAGATGTACATGGCCCCCGAATGCACCATGGAAAATAAATCAGCAACCAAAATGTCCGACATGTGGTCAGTTGGAGCTACAATTGTTGAACTTTTCACTAAGCAAATGCCTTGGACTTCACTCCAAGAAATGTATCCTAATATGTTCATGAAACAAGCACCAAAATCATTAGCTTCAATGGATGGAAAACTCCCAATTGTAAAATCCTGCTTCTCTTATGATCCAAAGCAGCGACCAACAGCTGCCAATATGGTTGTTGCTATCAAAAATATGGAAGGCGTGGATCTTGCAAAACACTACGGCTTCACATGGTGATTAGGTTACTAGATATTATTATATGTAAGAATGATTTCCATATCTTCAGGCAAACATAATCTTCATGTGAAGGGAAACATTTTCAGTTTGTTTATGAGGAAGCATTTTTGAACACAGGTTTTTTTTTTCACTGGCGTTAATCCAAATGACCTCTTTCATAGTGGATACTGCATTTTACCTAATTTCAAACACACTGAGGCCTAATTTATTGAGAGGGTCCCTAAAATAAATATCAGAAATTATTCAGTGAACCTTTGTGGCCAAAATTTTAGAGACACCCCTTATTTGAAAGCAAAACTAGCGCAACAGACTTCCGGTTCCGGCGTCCGGGAGAAAGTTCGGAGGCAGCAGCGTTCCCCTAGAAAAGTGGTCTCCTTCTGCTCTAAAGAGCCTGACACAAACCGCCTGCAACTCGATCAGGCTGGTGATACTTGCATGGGACTCCAGGCGCACAAGGAACCGTCGGATGGATCGTTACATCACCCGCTCAGTAACGTAGGGAGATTATCACATGGCCGCGGCAGTCCCAAAGATGGCGGATAAAGAAAGGGAGGAGGATAGCGGAGGATAGGAGCTGTACTGGCCTGAATGTTCTGATACAGCAACGCCTGGGCAAGTAGACTATGATAAACTCACTAAAGATGTTGTTAACATGCTATCCCCTAACTTGTCAGTCATAATAGAAAAGTCAATATGCAGCACAATAGGGGACATTACATCTGAGCTGACATCTTGTGTGCACAGAGTATCTAATGCAAAACAGAGAATCTCTGCTTGTGAAGACGAGCTAAATAAAACTAACACTACATTGAATGAGGTACGTAGGCAGAATACTGACTATGCTATAAAATTGGATGATCTGGAGAACAGGTCCAGAAGAAATAATTTACACATAGGCCTCGATTCATAAAGCATTCCCACATGCGGATATGCTGAAAACGGCTCACTTTACCGACCACACAGCAAAATCTGTATTCATAAAGGCTTTTTCCGCATGAAAAGCCGACATTCGCGAGCAGAGTGATAAATCACTGCCTTGCGCGGTGATTATCATAACAAAAGTAACAAGTAGTCAATTCATAAAGATTAGAGGTAGCGGTATGCGGACGGGTATTACCGCTACCTCTGATGTGGCGAGAAGCGTGCGGAATCCGTTGCAGTGAATGGGACAGACCTCCCAAGCAGCTGCAGAGAGAACACCGCACGGAGGGATTCCGCCTGCTTCCCCTGTTTCCGCACGTCTCCCGACAGCCTAACGCCTGCCTACAGCGGAGTATCTCCGCACGTATATCACAAGTAGCTAAATTTTTATGAATTACCACCCTGAAGGCGGAAATACCGACAGCGGTGTTTCCCCGCTCGACTTTCCCCGCTCGCAGGCAGTTTTATGAATCGAGGCCATTGCAGTGAATGGGACAGACCTCCCAAGCAGCTGCAGAGAGAACACCGCACGGAGGGACTCCGCCTGCTTCTCCTGTTTCCGCATGTCTCCAGACAGCCTAACGCCTGCCTACAGCGGAATATCTCTGCACGCCTGTCACAACTAGCAACATTTTTATGAATTACCACCCTGAAGGCTGAAATACCGACAGCGGTGTTTCCCCGCTCGACGTTACCTTACCGACAGCACTTTTATGAATCGAGGCCATAGTGGGGGTTCCCGAGTCTGTAACTGCGGGGTTGTTGAAATAACTTTGTGAAACTACAATCCCTCAGCTTTTGGGCCTTTTTAACATCTGTAAAGTGGAGAGAGCTCACTTCGACAGGATTAGGCCCCTTTTACACTTAATCAGTTGCTTTCAGGTAAAACTGAAATAAAACCTGATTTTCAAAGGAATGCCCATGTTTTTCTTTTGCACCTTTCACACTTAACACATTTTAACTGAAATCTTCTTCCCAATGCACAGCTATGGAAAAAATGCATACCAAAGCGCACTAACGCGTACCAACGCATACTAACGCGCACTTACACATACCAACTGATTAAGTGTACAAAGGGCCTAAGTCTAACACTAGACCATGAGTTGTTATCGTGAAATACTTGGATTACAGCAAGAAGGTATCCATTTTAGGAGCTTACAAAACAAAGCGAGACAGTGTAATTCACAAAGGTAGGCAACTGCTCATTTTTCAAGATTTCTCAGCGGAGGTTAACAAGCAAAGAAAATTCTTCAGTGCCATTTTAAGTGACCTGTATGATCACAATATTAAGTTTGCTTTGCTATATTCAGCCATTTTGAAATAACAGATGAAAATAATAAGATCTTAGCCTCCGTGGAAGCGCATTCATAGCGCAAAACGGCTGTCAGGCACCTGTCCCCAGCACCCACCGCACCATCACACTCCACCAGATGGTATGTGATCCACTTTTTTAGCTACAAGAATTTTGTACTGCATTACTGTGCCCTGCTGTTGGAATAAAGCACCTGCAGTGCCAATTGCCTTCTCTTCTCTTCATTTCTGAAAATAATAAGACACACTTATATAGATCTCCAGTGGAAGCAAGAACCTATTTGAAAGCTTTAAAAGACATTGAGATCTCAAATGGAGTTCACTACTCTGTTAATAACCAAAGATCTCCAACCCAGAGGTGTCAACAAAATGGCGCCAGAGCAAGTACCAGCCCTGATTGTGAGCCAGCCGAATGACGCACTTTGCAATTTGTACCAGTGTAAACCAAGTGTCAGCCGGCCTCAGGTGAACATGGAATCACAGAGAATCCTAGTGGAGTGAGAGGTCCATCACACCACTCTGAGCAATCAAATGTGTAGCAAACGAATCTCCACAATGGACACAACCCTTCTTAGAATAAATATCCAATTTCTTTTATTGCATTTCTGTGCGGACGCAGCATACAAATAGCACAACGTTTTGGGCAGTGCGCCCTTTCTCAAGTGCTTACAGATTCTGGCTAACAATTACACATATACAGACAATTAACATCACGCCCCCCCTGGGGGCGGGTACCTCCTTAACAATCCTAATTAACCCTTTCCAGGGTAGAGAGCAGTAATGGAAAATGACAGAAAACACCTAAGGCTGAAACCCGCACAGAAATGCAATAAAAGAAATTGGATATTTTTCCTAAGAAGGGTTGAGTCCATTGTGGAGATTCGTTTGCTGCACTTTGCAATTTGACTACATTAAGACAGGGGGTCTACACATAACTAATGGTCATTCTTTCCTTTTGCTAAGAGGCTGGGAGGGGAGGATGTTGTGTGGTATTTGGAGGTGGTCCTACTGGGATAAAAGTGAAGTCCAAAACTCTGAGAAGAAGATTATTTTAGGGAATGAACAATAGGCTGATATTGTTCTTCCTGGTTTATAGTTCGGGTTCTGTTGACCCATGTTGTGAGGAAATGGCAGCAAGGGGGTTGCAGTAAGGAATTTTTTGATGTTAAGGATAAGCTCAGAACAAACATGTGAAATTTTCCACTGTTTTTATTGCTATAATGATCAGCCATGGTACGAATAGTTGCATGGAATGTGAAGGGGTTGAGATCCCCAGGCAAATGCTCTAGGGTTCCGAAGCATCTAAAGCGACTTAAAGCAGACATAACTCTTATTCAAGAACCTCACCTAATGATAAATCAGTTTACGTACATGCAGAGACCAGTCTCTGATGAAGCAGGGCTAGTCCCTGCGAAACAGCTGTCAGACTTGTCCTTTCGGGCCCATTCACACTTGTGCGTTTTCAGAGCGATTTCAGCTTTGCTGAAAATCGCTAGCGATTTGAAAAACGTGTGCACAATGAAAGTGTATGGAAATGTTCTCATCTAAGCATTTAGCGATTTGCTGAAATGCAAACGCGTTGCATGCAGCGTTTTCGGAGCGATTATGGAGCGATTAGCGATTCAATAAAAGTATTTGAATTGAACTAGAAATCGCAAAACGCTAATCGCTGGAAAAGCGCTCTCTATACAGTGAAAAATCGCTAGGAAAAACGCCAGAAAAACGCTCAGCGTTTTGCGTTAGCGTTTAGCGATTTCTAGTGTGAATGGGCCCTTCCCCCACTGCTGTAAGCTTTTTGTGTCAACCCAGCCACAATAAAGGGTATTTTAGCAGCTGTGCCCATCTCTTTCTTCTCTTCTGTTTTAAACTTAAAAATGGGTGGGGAAAAATATTACGATTGTAAACGTGCATGGTCCCAATCAGGATAATGCTAACTTTTACCAATCTTTAGACACTTACTTATTGAAAGGAACATACTCCCATCTAATTATGGGTGGGGATTTCAATTGTGTAGTCAATGTGATGGAAGATAGGAAAAATAAAGATACTTCTATACAGAGACCTAGAAAAAGGGACAAGATTATAGACACTATGATGAATACACATCAGCTCACAGACATCTGGAGATATCTGCACCCAGATGACAGGGAGTTTACGCACCACTCGCTGGTTCATTTTACCATGTCTCGGATTGATTATCTGTTAGTGAACAATTCAAATGTAAATTTCTGGCTTATGAGATACATGATCAGGTAATATCAGATCATAGCTTAGTTAGTGTGGATTTATCTGACTAAATACCAAGAGGATCAGATTATATTTGGAGATTTCCCTCTTCGTTATATGAAGACAAATCTCTCATGGCTCTTTTAAAGAGCTGGTGGTTCAACTATACCGAATTGAACTATCGTCATGTGGCAGATACCTCTTTGTTCTGGGAAGCGGGAAAGGCAGTCATGAGGGGGAAAAAAATGGCACATGCTGCTAGGCAAAAATGTCTCACTTTTGAAAAACATTCAGAAGCTGTAGAGAAAGTCAGGAAGGTTTACAATGTGTATAAGGCTTCCATGTCAAGACAAGATAGATTGGCTTGGCAAGAGCAAAAAAAATATATATATATGACTTTTGGCTAAAACGCAAAGAAATGTTCATCAGAGACAGACTACAAGCCAAATTTTTCCAATATGGTAACAAGTCAGGGAAATTGCTGGCTAGTTTAGTTAGGTTACACCCACATGGTGGTAAAACGCCGGTACTTCGAGATCATAATAATGTCCTCTGCTCACACCCTAGTGAGGTACTTGATGTATTCCAAACCTTCTATAAATCATTGTATGATAAACAGAAATATGATGAAAAGGTGGCATATGAGTTATTAGACCAACTGCACTTACAAAGGTTGTCAACAGAAGACATGAGTTTTCTCAATGTCCCGGTTATTGCACCTGAGATTTTGGGCATAATCAAAGGTTTAGCTAGTAATAAGGCTCCAGGCCCCGATGGTTTTTCACCAGAATTCTACAAGTTATTACAACAAGAACTCCCTGAAGTCCTCACTAAATTATATAACTCTATTCTACAGGAATGCACTCACTTAAAAACTGCTGATTTGGCTTACATTAAACTATTAGGGACCTTACCAATCCGGGCTTATATAGACCAATTTTTCTAATTAATCAGTACATTAATATTCCCTCAAAATTGATGGTGGATAGATTGGCAGTTTTGATGCCACAACTCATTTCATTAAACCATGTTGGTTTTATTAAAGGAAGGTCATCTGTGGTGAACATTACAAAAGTGATGCTCATAATGGAATAAGCGAGAGCGTACCCTGAAAAATACAAGGAGTGTGCCATCTTTAGTGTCGACATGGAAAAGACCTTCAACAACGTTAATAGAAAATGGTTAAATACAGACAGTATTAAAGAGAATGGACTTCGAGGGACAATTTTACACTCCATTTATGAAAACTCAAACTCGAAAATACATTTACCAGGTTATATATTGACAGCTTTTCCCTTGTATTTAGGCACGAGACAAGGTTGTACAACAAGAGGAGAGAGAGGAGAGGAGACCGGCACTGCAATCGACTTATTTATTCCATGCTGTAAAAGGTGCATACAAAGAGTCACATACTCAGTGCAAAATAGTAAACATACCAGGTGGATGAAGCAATGTGGGTGACGGTGGGTGCTGGGCACTGTGGGCCTCCAGTGCCCAGCACCCACCGTCACCCACATTGCTTCATCCACCTGGTATGTTTACTATTTTGCACTGAGTATGTGACTCTTTGTATGCACCTTTTACAGCATGGAATAAATAAGTCGATTGCAGTGCCGGTCTCCTCTCCTCTCTCTTCTCTTGTTGTACAGCATTACTATTTCCTATACCAGAGCACGCAATTGCAACCATGCTGTTTGAAGCATAGTGGTCCTGCCAGCTCCCCACTCAAGATTGTACACCTGCTGCAGTGCCAACCTGCACACCTTTTTTCGCTACAAGACAAGGTTGTCCTCTCTCGCCTCTTCTATTTGCTATTGAGATGGAACCAATATCAAGATTTCTGGCTAGCAAAATTAATGGGATGCCCCTGGAATTGCATAGGGTAACTCATGCATTATTCACAGATTACCTTATTAAATTCCTGGAGAATTCCAGGGAGCAATTAGGGGAGATTTGGGAATCTTTTCAAAATATTAACGATTTCACAGGGTTCAGAATTAACAAAAAGAAAAATCCAAACTTTTTTTTTCTGACCAAACATTCAGGGAGGGAATGGGTGAAGGACTTTGGGGTAATGGTGGCCTCTCGCAATATTAAATACTTGGGTATCTGTATAACAAGGGATCCTTCTACTTTATACGAAGAGAATTTTGTTAAATTAATTAACAAAATCATAACACAAATTCATTGTTGGAGAAACCTACCAGTAAATCTGATAGGGCGAGCATTTTTATTGAAAATTATTTAGTTTGGAAAACCATTATACCCAATGCAGAATATACCCATGCTTTTAGCGCATAAGGAGGTCAAGACGCTGCAGAGAGCCTTCACCAATTTCCTATGGAAAGGAAAAAAACACTGCATTGCCTTAAAAAAGTTGGAGTTGCCTAAGGAATGGGGAGGAGTAGTCATACCAAATAATATGCTATTAATCTTGCTTGCTTACTTAGCCATGTGAAAGACTGGATTGATACTACTAGTAGATTTTCAAATTATGCCTTGGAAGCTGTAGTTGCTGAACCCTGGATGCTAAAAGGTCTGCTACATACCAAACAGCAGAATTTACCCATGCGTATGAAACGCAACTTAATTATGAGAGACACCATCTTGGCCTGGAGAGAGGTCAGGAAGCTGTTAGGCCTGCCCTACAGAATATCTAAATACATCTCTCTGTGGGGTACTCCTGAGTTTCCTCCTACTATACAACACGCATTTTTTTTACAACTGGAAGAGCAGGGGATTGTGATGCTTGGTCATTTGTGTAACCTTAGAGACAAGAGATTGATGACATTTACAGAACTGAGATCCAAGTTTGGTATTCCAGCCACACACTTCCTATATTATGCTCAGATTGCTTCCTTCTGTTCTTCAGTTATTTAGGATTTAGATTCAATTCTGGAAGTAACAAAATTTGATAAATTAATAAAGCCAGGGAACTCAAATATAACTTTATCGAACCTCTATAAAGAAATGGGAACATGGCAGGCAGAAAAGATAGCACAGCAAGGGCTAAACAAGTGGGGGAATATCCTAAATGATATTGACGTCTCTGGGAAAATGCTACAAGGTATGACTATGGTCAGGAGTTCTATTACATACGAAGTTTGGAGTGAATCCCATTTACTATTTCTGCATAGACGAAAATATGATTTGATATCCGGTACAGAAATCCACCACCAATAGGTTATAAAGCACAGTGTCCGAAATGTCGACTAACAAATGCAGATCTGTTTCATTGTATGTGGGAATGTCCGGTAATCTCCTCTTTTTGGGACTCAGTGTGTAGACTGATTAAAAAATGTGTGGGAAAACGATTATTAAAGATCCACTTTTATTGTTGTTCAATTATTTTGATGGTAGTAATATAGACAGCCCTAGAGAGACTAGTGTTGATCGAACAGTGCTTGGCACTGTTCGTTATTCCCTGAACATTTGCCTGTTCGGGTTCGGGTCGAGCACAGCTGAGCACCGCATGGTGCTCAGCCGTGCTGTTAGGCCTCTGCTTATTGGCACGTTTGTAGGCAGCCAATAAGCGGCGACAATGCTTTTTCCACAGCTATGGTCACACAGCCTAGCTGGCTGTGACCATAGCTGTGATTGGCTGAGCGGGTCACGTGTGCGGGTATATAAATACCCAAACGTGCGGCTGGCTCCGCCATTCGCATTGGGGTTTAGCTTGGGGCAGATAGGAAACAGAGTTAGTGGTTAGGTCCAGCACTGCCAGCCAGGCCAAGCCACAGTGCCCTAGCCTCACCACCACTGCCAGCAGCAGCCACAGAGCCCCAGCTTCACCACTGCCAGCAGCAGCCACAGAGCCCTTGCCTCACCCACTGCCAGCAGCAGCCACAGTGCCCCAGCCTCACCACCACTGCCAGCAGCAGCCACAGAGCCCCAGCCTCACCACTGCCATCAGCAGCCACAGAGCCCCTGCCTCACCCACTGCCAGCAGCAGCCACAGAGCCCCTGCCTCACCACTGCCAGGCATTGGCAGCAGCCACAGTGCCCCAGCCTCACCACTGGCAGCAGCCACAGTGCCCATAAAGAAACCAGAGTTTATTGAATTGTACTGTTGCTTATTGTTGAAAAAAAAAAAAAAAACAGTACTTTCAGTGCCAGCTGGGAACAGTTGTGCCCATAAATTAAACACACTTTATTGCATTTTACTCTTGCTTAGTGTTGTATAAAAAAACAGTACTTTCAGTGCCAGTGCAAGTATAATTGGTGCACTGTTCTGCAAACATGAGTCCCTGCTTTTATTCTAAACCTAAGATCTATGTGTAAATTGCCCCCCCCCCCCACTATTTCCATCCCATTTTGCTGAAGTTTCCCTCATTTTGCAAGTTTTTTCAGGCATGCTCGTGTCCCCATTGCCTTCAATTAGGCTCGGTGTTTGGCCAAATATCCCGAACAACTGGACCATGTTCGGCCGAGCCGACCCTAGCCCGAATAACTGGGTGTTCGATCAACACTACTAGAGATGTGCCGAGTAGAGTGGTCCACGCGGTCATTATAGCAACTAGAAAAGTAATATTTAACAGATGATATATCCAACAACTCCACAAATTGGTGAATTGAAAAAAGAATTGAGATTTCTTTTTGAGAGAGCACATAAAACAAAATACACTAAACACTTTTTCTCTAGATGGAGGAAATGTATTACATTTTACTACACCAAACAGGAGATTGATGTAATCATGGAACTGTTCAAATACACGGAATGGTACTGTGGGGAGCAGTTGCATGGCACGTTGGGGAAAGTAGAATGCTCTCCTACTTAACTGAAAATTGGTGTTGGTTACATGTCTTCAGTATCTCTTTATAAAAAAAAATGGTTGATGAAAATAGGATGTTATTTTAAACTATTATGGTGCCTAGATAAGGATTTTTGCCTCCTTGCTGCTTATCCACTTAAGTTGGGGGGAATTGTTGGGGGAATGCTAGTTACGGGTGGGGAGGAATAAAAATTAAAAAAAAATCTCATTTGAGCTGTTCTTACTGATTTTGATATAAGGTTGTCATAAAGACGCATTTGTTACTGACTTTGAGATAAGATTGTCAAAAAGATATAATGGTTTGGCATTTAATCTATATATTTTGTATTGGAATGTGATGACCAAGATGTTAAACTGTTTTTGCTCTTCAATAAAGAATGGTTTAAAAAAAAAACTAGTACAACAATGATGTGGAGTGCAGAGTTGCTTTTATAAGGGACTCTCAGCATCGGACGACATCGTTATCACAGAAGTTAATGTCAAAATGGGTAAGACAAAAGATTTAAGTGAATTTGAATGAAGGATGATTGTCTGTGTGCAAAAAGAGCTGCTGCTAGCATCTCTGAAACAATTAATTTAATGAGCATATGGCTTGGACATCCATCTTTGGGTAAGCAGTTCTTACTTAATTTTTATTGTTTTAGTATTTTATAATTCTGGGCGCATTGCACTCCCCTGTATTACCATATGTCATTCTCCTGTGGAGGGCAGAGACAGTAGTCTCTATGTTTTATAGAGAGAATGACCATACTTTTGAGAGACCAGTCAACAACTCAAGTGCAGGATGGATGTTCCCCACATGCGCTGAAGGTGGTTGCTGTCTGGCAACCCTGGTGATGAGCGAAAATGCCAATATTCTTGTAAGGGCTAACAGAAGTACCGCCGCCGCGGTAAGCAACATGGCGGCAGTCTCTGCATCTCAGCTGGCGGTTTCCACCGCACAGTCATTTCCCAGCACAGTGCCTGTGTCGCAAGGCAGCAGGGACACCGCCGCCTCGGCCGGCAGCATGGCAGCGGTTCCTGCAACCCAGCAGGCAGCCTTTAACACACATTCACATTCTGACATTGTGCGTAGCCTCTCTGACACACAGAGGCTGAGGGTCAAGCGCGCGCACGCAAGGCGACAGGACCTTTATGCAAGTAGAAGGGCAGACAGCTGACCAGCCGGTAGGCTGACTCCAGCCGCCCTTCTGATTGGTTGAGTGAATGGGGTGGAGCTAAGGAGTGCTCCAAGTATATATAGACCCTGCCTGTCAGTTGATCCTTGTCTGCTGTTGCGAATACTATATGTGTTAGCTCTCAGACCAGAGTCATATCCCACAGTGTGCTAGAACCAGCAGGAGCTGGGGATCCACACTTAGTCAGATTCCTTGATAGCTTAAAGTACTAATTGAACTGTATTATTTGTTATGACCTCTTGCTAGCCTGACTACTCTCCTGTCTTCTGATTCTGTGTCGTTGCCTATCTGATCTAGTTCCCGAACTCTGCCTGTGACACTACTCTGATCTTGCCTCCAGCTACTGTACTGCCTCTGTCCGTGTGTTACCGAATCTGCCTGTCTGATTACTCTACCCTCAGCACTGGGTCTAGCCCAGGCTGAGGGGTTCTTGTTATTCCCGCTCCTCGGGAATATACTTCTGCAGTAAGGTCTGAATCACTACAGCTACACTGTGTTCAGCCTTCTCTTACTGCTGCAATAGCACCTCAGTCACGTCAGTCTTGGAGTGGCTATTGTTCAGTCGAGATTGTATCCAGTAGCAATCTTCGGCTGCAGTACTGCCTGAATCACCAACTCCCATCCAGGTGATTCATTGTCCTAGCCGGGATCTCCTACTGCCTAGTTGATCCTCGGCCGCAGTACTGTCTGAATCACCTCTCACACTCAGGTGATTCAATCTCCTTGCAGACTGTGATCTCCTAGCATTTGAGATCCTCGGCTGCAGTAGTATCTGAATCATTACTTGTGAATTACATTGATGCAGTCAGAGTCTCCTGCTCCTCAGGAGATCCTGATCTATTGCCTGTGCTCTTTGTATTACTGTTGCACCAAACACCCTACACGTATCAAGTACCTTGGTGGCGCTATATCAGTATTATTGGTGATTCTGCAGATCACCATATAATCAGATATAGCATCTGTATTAGTGGTGATACTGCAGATCACCAGTAATCAGAAAAGCTGTTGCTGACACCAATCGTTACAATTCTATTCTCATTCGTTTTCTACGAAAATAATGTTAAATTCGATTTTCAAGTGAAAATTCCATCAAAAATAAGGTTTAAACTTTATTTTTCGTGTTTTTTTCACAAATTTTTGAAGTAAAATAAAATTTTTGTAATTTCACTGAAAAAAGCTGCAGTAAAAATATACCTTTTTATGTAAAAAAATATTGTTTTTGCATTATTGCAGCAAAAATACATTTTTTTTCGTGTTTTTGCGAAAAGTTTAAAATTCAAGCACTTTTTCATGAAAATGTTCTCTAATCGAAAATAGGATTTTCGATGTGAAAATGATTTTGCTGAAAATTCGCAAGCAACACTGTTTGTGAGTACCTTTTTCTGGTATAACTTCTACTCCACATATGTTGACATACTACTACACTATATTGTATTCTTCTTCTTTGTGCTCTTTTTTTTCACAAAGGTTATTTGATCTGCTACTTTTAGGATTTTCCCACCCAACAGTATATCAGGTGTAGAGTGGCAGTTGGCAATTTTTTTTTTATTTTTTTTTTTTTTTAAATCAAGCGATACGGACTATTTTGTTTGAAAAAGGCTGGTGATCGAGAGAGGTGAAAGGTGAGTAGCACACATAGTCTGCAGCAACAGAAGGGCAACAACACGAAAAATAACAGCTGCATTCAATGCAGCTGTATCACAAAGCACATCCCAACGCACAACAAGATGAACTTTGCAAAGGATGGGCTTTAGCAGCAGGAGACCATCAAGAGTGCCTTTGGTATCACAGAAAAATAGGAAAATACACCTGTTATGCCTTGTCAGCCTGCTGGATCAGCCTCAAATTGGTTTAAGGAACCTCAATCAGAGTTTAACCTACTTCCATGGCCAGCTCAGTCCCCTGACCCCAATCCTATTGAGCATTTGTGGGACGAAGTTGAAAGATCACTTCAAAGCTTGGAAACACCACCAACCAATCTGACCCAACTTAGAGCTGCCATTTTGTCAGCATTGGCCAACATCCCTCAACAACAGTATCAGCATCTTGTTGAGTTCATGCTAAGAAGAATATTGTCTGCGGCCAGAGCTAAAGGACCAACTCATTATTAGAGGGTGCCTCTAATTTTCTGGATACTGTGTGTGTGCGTGTGTGTGTGTGTGTGTGTATACACATATCAATAGTTCAACTTTTGACTTGCTGTTGTAGGCTCCACCTACTTTCCAAAATATAAATCCCAGTCACCCAGTGACCAAGTGTGCCAAGTATGAGAACCCTGCTATTAACAGTATAAGAATGGCTGCAGTTTATATTTTCCCTGTGAAAATGTTTATTTGGCACCACCCACTTTTTGTAACCTTTACACACAGTCACTTAATGACCAAGTCTGTGATATTTGGCGTTCCTGACAGCAATAATGAGAGAATGGAATCGGTTTATTAAGCAAAGAAATCTGATTGGCTATTTTGGAACCACCCCCTACAGTGAATTTGAGGTTTGAGGCCTCTGCCATTAACAGTGTAAGAATGGCAGCAATTTAGCAACGGCGTGAGACACATGTTGGAGACACATGCAGAAGAGCCCGACCTGAAAGCCAGCCTGGCCAGGTCTGGTGCACCACCGGAGAAGACCGGGAGCCTGCGGAGCGGCGTCGAGGGCACGTCCTGCCTGCCACGGGCTGGAGGAAGTCCCAGGTAAGTGGGTTAGTATTTTTATTTTTTTAAATGTACCGTGGATTTACCCTTTAATAGGATGTGCGACCATATTAAAAATCTATCCTCCCACTTCCCTAATAGTACCCCAGTAAGTGCCCATATATAAAAAGGGAGACACCGAGAGTCCAATATAGAGTAGTATGTACAGGATAACGTGTAAATGATAAACAGTGAGATAAATATACTCACAAACAAGTGTTACCACTCAGGCAACCATTGTAAATGCAGGTGAGGAGATTAGACCTGTCCTCACTCAGGATTAAGATGTCGATCTCTGTAGATCGGAAAGGTAGGGGTAAGTCACCCCTCCACCAGGGGTGGACACAGTGTATTTGCTAGAGAACAGAGGCGCCAACAGGATAAAAAGTGATAAAAGTTTAAAATTGCTAGGGAGGTAGTGGTGGACTTACCTCCAGAAAGCAGACACGAACAACTGTCTGAATCAAACAATGGAATTTATTAAGATTACCCGAAGAAATGCAACGCGTTTCGCAGGCACAGCCGCTTTATCAGGCAATAGAATAGGGGACAAAAAACAGTAGCTCGGTAAAAACACGAATAGCGCCTCTGTTTTTTGTCCCCTATTGCATTGCCTGATGAAGCGGGCTGTGCCTGCGAAACGCGTTGCATTTCTTTGGGTACTCTTAATAAATTCAATTGTTTGATTCAGACAGTTGTTTGTGTCTGCTTTTTCGGAGGTAAGTCCACCACTGCCGCCCTAGCAATTTTTAAGTTTTTATCACTTTTTATCCTGTTGGCGCCCTTTATCCTGTTGTCGCCTCTGTTCTGTAGCAAATACCAATAAGTGCCCAGTATGGCAAAGCAGAATCCCCCACGACCTTTCCACCCCCACTCCTCCATACCCCCTGTAACTGGCACTGTTACACAAATCTCTCCTTTATTGGTCTGTTGCTTTCAATTTCCTAATAGGTGTATAAAATCCTTCTAACCCATTTGGCCCCCACCTTTAGTAAGAGGCCCAGTAATACAAACCTTCCCTCACAGCCTTACTTATATACCTACTTTAGAGCTTGGTCCTCTCCTACTAGCAGGTTAATGTGCAGCAGCATTCCTCTGCATCCTCCCGATGCATGTTGTGTGACGTTGGGGCCCATATGCAATTTACTTTTTCTACTCTGTTTTTTCCTAGGCCATATTCTTACACCTTGTTGATAAAAAGCCCTTTTAACCCCCTTGGCGGTCTGATTCTTTACGGATTTTAGGGTCTAAAAGCAGTGCAATGTTTTTGCACTATAGTGAGATTGCTGGCTGTCGTCATGACAACAGCCGGCGATCTCACCAGGGATAAG
The DNA here is from genome assembly GCF_040937935.1 of Hyperolius riggenbachi. Taxonomy (NCBI): domain Eukaryota; kingdom Metazoa; phylum Chordata; class Amphibia; order Anura; family Hyperoliidae; genus Hyperolius; species Hyperolius riggenbachi. The sequence goes on from NC_090652.1 coordinate 65,347,844, forward strand.
CAGAGCCTCCATGGAGAGGAAGAAGAATGGCAGCCAATGTCGGGATCCTCCGGGAGGTGAGAACGCCTGCTGCGTGCATTGCTCTGCATAGACCTCCCGGCGGCTACCACAAGTACTGCTCGGGGTTACCGCTCCTGGCATGTCCCCCCCCAAGCTCTACTCGTGTTTACCACTAAGGAGGTAAATCAGTAATCACCAGCAAGCAAAAAAATACTCAAACCAATTTTAATTGTATTTTTTCACCTACTTTTTGGTACTTTTAAAATAAAAAGTGCTGCAAAGTTGTTTTAAACAGAAGGTTAAAAAAAAATTCCCTAGGAGAAAACACCTGAAGAGGTATGATTGAAGAATGAAGAGGAGGAGAGGACCCAGCACTGGAATAAAAATTTGAACTCTGCTATTCAGATGGGGGGGCACTAAGCCCCTGGGCCTTCCTGCAAGGGCTATAGCTACGTCCTCACGTCAGACCTGACAACACATCACATCCTTGGATAGCTTCAAAACTGTTTGACATTTTTCTCTGTTATTTTGAATGTTATCATCAAAACAGCAGAACTACTCAAGAGGCCAAGTCCCTTTATGGGCTATAGTTCCAAGGAATAAGCAATTAAGCATATACAAGTAAATGTCAATGCAAATTCAAAGATAATTTAAAGGAGGATTGTCAGCCATAAAATCAAATTTCTGCTCCTCGTTTATGATGCAGCCTGGAACCTCACCCTGCATTAATCTTATCTCAGTCAGACTGGCTCTATTTGGTACACTGCAGATGAGAAGGAGGCTTGTCATCAGCCCTCCCACATTTCTGCTTCTCACTGATTGGCTGAGGGCAGTTCAGTGAGCTGCTGAATTCATATCTATGGTGTGCTCTCTCGTGTTTATAAAGCCAGCTAGCTATGACAGTGCAGTTTCTAGGAGAAAAAAAAAGTAAGGGAAGAAATGACATCAGGACTGGCTTTAGTCAGAGGGAATACAAAATGGAAACTGCCAGTAACATAGTTCTTTTTATTTACTGTACAAAATGCAACTGCCATCAAAACGTGGACAGTACAATATATTTGTTATGTAAGTAAAACAAGTATTTATCTTCTTCTATAATTTTTTTTTTCCTGGAATAGTATGGCTGTCCCTGCTGCTTTAAAGCATAGGACAGTGTTTAAGACATGTTTACATATGGGGGTGTAGCTAGAGACTATGGGGTCCCATAGCAAAAATGTTAATTGGGCCTTTAGATTCTGGCACGCTTGCGCAATGCCATCTGCCCCTACCGTATGGACATTTCCATTTCATGCAATGTACACTGTATATAGTCCATGGACACTGAGACAAAGTCAGAAGGTAGAGAAAAAATGAAAGTTAGTAGTGAACACATCAAGTACCACCTTGGCCCCCTCATCTCAAGGGCCCCATAGCAGATTCTATGGCTGCTATGGCTATTGCTACACTCCTGTTTACATATAATTATTAAATACTCCTTACAGATCTTAATCATAGATTAGGGAATACTTCACTAGAGGGGTAAATGTTACAATAATTTAATATGAAACATTATTTGCTTATAATATCTCTTCCGGAGATATTTAGTGGTATCTGAAAATACCTCAGTAAATCAAGTGTCAGTGTGTTTCAATAATATATAATATGCTTTCACCTACAATGTAAGAATGTTATTTGGATCCCTACATTGATCCCCACATTGACTTAAAGAGACGCTGAAGTCTCCTAAAAATCTTGTTTTTATTTTAAAAATATGTCTAACATTACTGTCCTACCTAAACTGCCGCATCCCCGCCGCTGAAATGTTACTAAATCCCCCCCAACTCCCCCCCCCGCAAAATCCACGACTTTCGTGGATTTTGCTGCTAGAGGAGGCAGAGCTATGATCCGGAGCTCTGCCTCTTTAAGCATCAATCAGACACGTATCTCTGCCCCTCTCAGTGAAGGAAGACTGAGAGGGGCGGGGGAGAGGCGGTGATCCGGGCTGACAGACGCGCTGAGAGGCAGAGCTTATAGCTTTGCCTCTCACGGAAGCACTGCCTGAATTGCCCCCCGGGGGATTTAGTTAGATTACAGTGGTGGGGATGCAGTCGGTCTAGGTAGGATAGTAATGTTAAACACATTTTTAAAATAAAAACAGTATTTTTACGAGACTTCAGAGTCTCTTTAAGCTAAAGAAAAATGTGGTTTAACAACACTAAGGCCTGGGGCCCACCAGAGATTGCAAGTCACTCTTGAAAACACTAGTGTTTTTTTAGAGCAAGTTTACTACTAAAAACAGCCTTTTCAAGAACAATTTTAGGGAATGCGGTTATGGCCCCTGCATTTTTGGCAAATACCAATGATTTGAGAAAGGCACTCCACAGGCTTCAAACTTGCGTTTGTTTATTGAGCAAAAGGCACATACATGTTACGGGTCACCTGACCCTTCCTCAAGTGTACCACCCACACAATCCACTTCCCCTTATATAGGACCGCCCTAAACAGGAAGTCCCACCCTAGTGCAACCATTTTCATTACTACATATACAATAATTTCTTATTTCCTATACAGGGCACTACTATACCGTCTACCCTGCAAAGATTAGTGGAGGGGTCATCAAAATTTCCCGCAGCATTGCTTCCCCAACAATTATTCTTTCCTGTAATAAATCACAAAAAGCATTTGTAACTCACATGTTCATTCAGGCCTCTCGGGCTCACACAATCCAATGCTCTTACCCACTCAACTTCTTTACGGAGCAATATCTTTTCTCTGTCACCCCCTCTTCGCAGGGGGGGGACAGAGTCTAGAACCATCCACCTCAACTGAGAAGCAGAATGTCCGGCCTGAATAAAATGTCGGCCCACAGGGGCATTCTGCTTCTGGTTGTCTCCCCCACATATACGCATCCGTGCTATTCTTGTAATTGTTGTTCCGCTATTATCCGAGGGGAATATTTATCTCATCCACATACTGGCCAGAGGATCCCAGTCAGGGGGTGTTTTAATTGCGATACAACGCACGTTGTGTATGCATTAAAATGCCCGTGCGGACTTGTATATGTGGGGGAGACAACCCGTAACGTGAAGGTTCGGATTCAAGAACACAAGCGCAGTATAGCAGAGGTGCGCAAATGCCTGGAAAAGGGGATTGAGAAGCAGAATGTCCCTGTGGGCCAACATTTTATTCAGGCCGGACATTCTGCTTCTCAGTTGAGGTGGATGGTTCTAGACTCTGTCTCCCCCCTGCGAAGAGGGGGTGACAGAGAAAAGATATTGCTCCGTAAAGAAGTTGAGTGGATAAGAGCATTGGATTGTGTGAGCCCGAGAGGCCTGAATGAACATGTGAGTTACAAATGCTTTTTGTGATTTATTACAGGAAAGAATAATTGTTGGGGAAGCAATGCTGCGGGAAATTTTGATGACCCCTCCACTAATCTTTGCAGGGTAGACGGTATAGTAGTGCCCTGTATAGGAAATAAGAAATTATTGTATATGTAGTAATGAAAATGGTTGCACTAGGGTGGGACTTCCTGTTTAGGGCGGTCCTATATAAGGGGAAGTGGATTGTGTGGGTGGTACACTTGAGGAAGGGTCAGGTGACCCGTAACATGTATGTGTCTTTTGCTCAATAAACAAACGCAAGTTTGAAGCCTGTGGAGTGCCTTTCTCAAATCATTGGAGTTTACAGTTTGCAGGAGTGGTGGACCTGCTGGGAAAGAGCACCGGCTCTAGCTACCTTAATCAGGTGAGCGCTAACTGAACCCCAAGGATACGATTGGATTTTTGGCAAATATCAATGGCTCCTGTTAAGTCACTGCCATGTGCTTTCATTAGTATAGCACTGGCAAATTAATTCGTAGAAAGCAGAAATCGCTGCTGAAACACCTTTAGTGGGTCCATAGGGTGCATAAACACATTCAATTTTGATTGGCCAATTGCTGACCACTTTTACCACTTCTATGTAGCATGAGGGCCAAAAGACTTTGAATTCTATGGGTAGATTGTGCAGATAAGCTCTCACACTGCATGGAAACGGTAAAATTGCATGTGTGTACCAGGCTATACTCATAATTACAATTGAATTCATATTTTATGTCTTTTCTCCATGATTATGTTTGGCTGAATTCAAGCTTAGCAAAATTATTCTCATATATGATAATGGCTGGTAACCTGGTTACCATGCAAAGCCATAGCGTTTTTCAAGATTCACACCTTTCATAGTTTTCATAGCAACAACCATGTCGGCGGCAGATGGTCGCTGCTTTGGTTCATAAGAAAAGCAGGATTTCAAAAGAGGCAGCTGTTTTAAATTCATTGAAGCTAATGATTGTGGTGGTCGTTTCAGGTTCATATTCTTAAAGATTTCTGTGCGTGTGTTCCAAGGTTTTTTCATAGTGAAAAGTTCAATGACTGTAGCTCCACCTGACCACATGTCGGACATTTTGCTTGCTGGCTTTTCTTGCATGAGGCATTCAGGGGCCATGTACGCAAGAGTCCCTCCCTGTTGTCCAATCTTCTCATACATATCTGGACAAATGGTTATTCGAATATTTGCCATTCCCCAATCCGTTAGAAGGGTTTTTTTTGTTCTTGCTTCAACCTATAAAAAAATGATACAGGTGATGTCTCCCAATACTATTGGAAATAAAATAACACATCTATAATCTATAGGCAGTGATGAACTTACTAGAATATTAGCAGGTTTAATATCTTGATGTATTATATTTTTGGAATGAATATATTGCAAGGCTTGCATCAACTCTAGGCCAACATATAATTTATCTTCCTCTGAGATCTATAAAAAGAAAAAGAAAAAAACAAACAATCAGTAATATCTAGCTTCTATTTTGCACCTCTGTTGGCCAGAGAGTATAATTAATTAATTTATGTATTTTTACTTGTCCAAACTAGTTCCACAAGACTCGAGAGGTAACAGGTGAATCACCTTAGAAAAGCACACAGAGGCAAAGGAAGCCCAAATGGTGTAGTATTGTCACTCAGTAGGCGAATATGAAGACATGAAGGGATACTCACAAGATTATGTTGCTTAATAGTCAACCAACCAAACTGGCATGCAGAAAAAATCCATCTCCACTCAGGTACTTTCAGGGGTTGGAGAGGGTTAATTTGGATAGCAGGGGTGGGGACTTCGAGAAGAAATGATTAGAACATGAAGTGAGATGGATCTTTAATTTGGGCACTAGAGAGCCCAAGGGGCTGAATTACAGATGGGATGTGAATCTGTTTGTGTGAACGCTGTCCGGGGCTCTAGTGTGATATCCAAGGATAGGTCTCTCTGGTACTTGTTGTAGTCTAAGCGAATGTTTCTATTTTTTCATTTTTATTCTCTATGATTATTGAAAATACTATGTTTGTACTTTGCTCATTTTAGGGATGGGTAAGGTGGGGTGGGGTAGTTATAATTAGGGATGGGACGAATCCACAATTTTTTCGAATCCGAATCCGAATCCGAATCTGAAAAGGTTCTCGAATATCTCGAACCTTTCGAATCCCGAATCTAACGAATCCTGCACATAAGAATTGTGCGATCCGTGGTATAGTTGCCCGCAGTATAGGTAGCGAGGTAAAGGTGCCTTCAGTATAGCTAGCTAGGTATGGGTGCCTTCAATATTGGTAGCTTTCAGTATAGGTAGCAAGGTATAGGGGCCTGCAGTATAGGTAGCAAGGTATATGGGCCTTCAGTATAGGTAGCAGGGTATATAGGCCTTCAGTATAGGTAGCAGGGTATATGGGCCTTCAGTATAGGTAGCAGGGTATATGGGCCTTCAGTATAGGTAGCAGGGTATATGGGCCTTCAGTATAGGTAGCAGGGTATATGGGCCTTCAGTATAGGTAGCAGGGTATATGGGCCTTCAGTATAGGTAGCAGGGTATATAGTCCTTCAGTATAGGTAGCAGGGTATATAGGCCTTCAGTATAGGTAGCAGGGTATATGGGCCTTCAGTATAGGTAGCAGGGTATATGGGCCTTCAGTATAGGTAGCAGGGTATATAGGCCTTCAGTATAGGTAGCAGGGTATATGGGCCTTCAGTATAGGTAGCAGGGTATATGGGCCTTCAGTATAGGTAACAGGGTATATAGAGGCCTTAATTATAGGTAGGTATGTAGGTAGGTATAGGGGCCTTTAGGTAGGTAAAGGAACCTTCAGTATAGGTAGCAGGGTATAGGGCCTTAAGTATAGGTAGGTATGTAGGTAGGTATAGGGGCCTTTAGGTAGGTAGGTATAGGGGCCTGTAGGTAGGTATAGGGGCCTTTAGGTAGGTAGGTATAGGGGCCTTTAGGTAGGTAGGTAGGTACGTATAGGGGGCCTTTAGGTAGGTATAGTGGCCTGTAGGTAGGTAGGTATAGTGGCCAGTAGGTAGGTAGGTATAGTGTCCTGTAGGTAGGTAGGTAGTTAAAGGGACCTTCAGTATAGGTAGCAGGGTATAGGGCCTTAAGTATAGGTAGGTAGGTATGTAGGTAGGTAGGTAGGTAGGTATAGTGGCCTGTAGGTAGGTAGGTATAGTCGCCAGTAGGTAGGTAGGTATAGTGTCCTGTAGGTAGGTAGGTAGTTAAAGGGACCTTCAGTATAGGTAGCAGGGTATAGGGCCTTAAGTATAGGTAGGTATGTAGGTAGGTAGGTATAGGGGCCTTTAGGTAGGTATAGGGGCCTTTAGGTAGGTAGGCACGTATAGGGGGCCTTTAGGTAGGTATAGGGGCCTTTAGGTAGGTAGGTAGGTAGGTATAGAGGCCTGTAGGTAGGTATAGGGGCCTTTAGGTAGGTAGGTAGGTATAGGGGCCTTTAGGTAGGTAGGTACGTATAGGGGGCCTTTAGGTAGGTAGGTACGTATAGGGGGCCTTTAGATAGGTATAGTGGCCTGTAGGTAGGTAGGTATAGTGGCCGGTAGGTAGGTATAGTGTCCTGTAGGTAGGTAGGTAGGTAGTTAAAGGGACCTTCAGTATAGGTAGCAGGGTATAGGGCCTTAAGTATAGGTAGATATGTAGGTAGGTAGGTATAGGGGCCTTTAGGTAGGTAGGTAGGTAGGTATAGGGGCCTTTAGGTAGGTAGGTAGGTACATATAGGGGGCCTTTAGGTAGGTATAGGGGCCTGTAGGTAGGTAGGGATAGTGGTAGGTAGGTACGTATCCTTTAGGTAGGTATAGGGGCCTGTAGGTAGGTAGGTATAGTGGCGGGTAGGTAGGTAGGTACATATAGGGGGCCTTTAGGGAGGTATAGAGGTAGGTAGGTAGGTAGGTAGGTAGGTAGGTAGGTGTAGGTGTCGCTCCCCCTCCCCCGCTCACCCCCACGGCCTCCTCCGTCCCCCGTGCCTGCATAAGTATCAACTCACCTGTCCAGTGGAGCGCAGAGCGGCAGACCTCCTCGTTACTTCTCGGTTCCCTCTAGCGGCCGGACCGGCTTTTACTGATGACGTCATTGTAAAAGCCGTCACTAGAGGGAACCAGGAAGTGAGCGAGAGGTCTGCCGCTCTGCGCTCCACTGGACAGGTAAGTTGATACAATGTATGCGGGCAGGCGGAGGAGGCGCGGGGCGGGCGGAGGAGACGCGGGGGGGGGGGGGGGCTCGGAGGAGGACGAGGACGAGTGCGAGCGGCGGATGCGCGGCGATGCAGCGTCGGGATTCGGCGGATTCGCAAAGTGGAAAATGGCGTCGGGATTCGAATCCACGAATCTCGAATATTTCCCAATATTCGAGGGATTCGTGGATTCGCCGGATTCGTCGTCCCATCCCTAGTTATAATACTATTTGTGAAATGGGTCGGGGTTCCTATGGAGTAATGGTTCTCCTGCCTATACCCCCTCCTTCTCTCTCTCATTTGCGCCTTTGCTTTTCTGGTTGTTCTTTCCAACCCTCCCCTCTCCTTTCCACCTGCCCCCGCCCTTCTTTTCTTCGCTTTGGGGGATACGTTAACTAAGAAGTAGTGGGCTGACCCCACTACTATTATGGTGTTTTTTTAAATGCATTTTAAATGTATGTATGTATGTTTATGTACAATATGCTGGAGTTCACTCCTCTTCCACCTGGGGTATTCCCCTTTAAATATGTTAGTCACCTGTGTAGGTGTGGTGGACAGGGGGGGGGGGGGGGTCTCTAGGTATTTAAGATCCATTGTGATGTATCCCATTAGCTATGACTAAGGATCCGGTAGGGTCAGAAATGCGTCAGCTTGCATGCTGTTCTATTTTTGCTATTTTTCTAAGATGATTCAATAAAAAGGACTGTTTTTACTCTATGGAAGGTGTGCGGAGGAATCTCTTTGATCATTTCCACTCAGGTACACCAAGTTCTTTTTTGGTTTTGGTCACTCTCTTTTGGAAAACATTTGGGGTTACCAGCTAAGTGGACCAAGCTGGGGCCCTAACACTCCTGTTTGGGAGGTGTATGATGCAAAGCGGGATGGGGCACCAAAGGATGGGGAAAAAAAGTCCCTAGGGTGAGTTATGATGGCATCATTTGTTATATGAACTCAGTAGCATATTTTGAGGGGTGCAGGCATGGCTAGTGCCATGGGCGCATAGCTGTGCTGCTCGCTGTCTCCTTATTGCTGCCTCAGATCAGCACTGCTGCTGTTCCCGCTGACTTCCTGTCAGACGCATCATTAGTGTGCATTGGGTGCAGGGGACGCACCACTTTTACCAGCGGGGAGGGGGGAAGTTGTAATAAGCTGCTACTTGTAAAATTAAATATACTGTTAGATCAGGTTGGAGCCTGATTTACATTTCCCTTCTGCTTGGAAATGTACAGCTTCAGCTCTGCGCACTGCTGAGCTGTTAACTCAGACAGAGGAACTGGAGGAATGTGAGCCCGTCCAGCTCCCCCCTCCATTGGGAAAATGAGGACGTGGGGGGAAGAGGAGAGAGAGAGAGAGAGAGAGAGAGAGAGAGAGAGAGAGAGAGAGAGAGAGAGAGAGAGAGAGAGAGAGGCGAGGGAGAGAAACAGACACACGTGCAATCGTACATGGGAGACAGCGTGACAGAATGCTGTGAGATGGAGGTGTTTATTTTATGTATGCATTGTGTGTGTAAATGGCTGCTTGCATGTGTGTACTGATGTATGGATCTGTGTGTGAATGGCTGCTTGTATGTGTGTGCTGATGTAATGTGTGTGCTGATGTATGGATCTGTGTGTGAATGGCTGCTTGTATGTGTGTGCTGAATGCTGATACATGGATCCGGCTGCTTGTATGTGTGTGCTGATGCATAGATCTGGCTGCTTGTATGTGTGTGCTTATGCATAAATCTGGCTGCTTGTATGTGTGTGCTTATGCATAGATCTGGCTGCTTGTATGTGTGTGCTGATGCATGGATCCCTGTGTGAATGGCTGCTTGTATGTGTGTGTGCTGATGCATTGATCCTTGTGTAAATTGCTGCTTGTATGTGTGTGTGCTGTATTTGTGCTGTATTTGACTATGCATAGTATAAATGTATGGTGTGTGTATGCATGTGTGTAAATGTATGTACACAAATTATATATTTATATACTTATATAGAGATGTTTTCCCCCTTTATGGGGCCACTCCCTCCTCCCTTGTATCCAGTGTTGCACGCCTCCTTTACCCCCCATATAGCATGGCGAATAAACCCCCATCCTCCCCTTCAGTAGCAAAGTGTGGTTAATATAATCATGGGCTCCCATGTGCCTGTACTTTACTGATAGCAAGTTGGCTGCAGTATCTGCTGATCTCTGCTACTTCCAGTATGTACAGTATAAGCTGTTATTCTGTGTCTGTACTGATAGTAAACTAGCTGCAGTGTGTGCTGATCTCTGCTACTTCCAGTATGTACTATATAAGCTGTTGCTCTGTGCCTGTACTGATAGTAAACCAGCTGCTGTGTGTACTGATCTCTGCAACCTCCAGTATGTACTGTATAAACTGTTACTCTGTGCCTGTAATGATCGTAAACCAGCTGCAGTGTGTGCTGATCTCTGCTACCCCCAATGTGTACAATATAAGCTATAACTTACCCAGACAACCATGAATGTGAGAAAGAGTGCTGTTTTTACTGGGGAGGTGGGCTCTGATCGTGTGTGTGTGGGGGGGGCGCAATTTCAGTGTTTGTCATAGGCTCTATTTTGCCCAGATATGCCTCTGTCTGCAATAAATTGCTAATAAATAAATCATATGAACAGAGGACACACTGGAAACTACATACTACCCAACATCTAAGATGAAAGACGTACATTACAAAAAGTGGACATCATTAAAATGCAAAATTAATGAAACCTTTTTACATACAGGAACCCTTAGCTGACTGATCAAAAAACATTCATTCATAAATAATCTAGATATAGATTACAATAGCCAAGTGTAGTACCATATACAGGGCACGGGAGTCTAGCACAGTGTACTGACCACAGGATACAGGCTGCAGATGCACAGTGGGTGGAAATCAGTGATGCTCAGATGCAGGTTGTGATCACGACTTGCCGTGATTCCATGACCATTTTTCAGTTATCCGCCACAGACATTCGTCGCCCTGGACCAATTTTCATTCACTAAAAGCCGCTTCGGCAGACCGTGAATGAACGCATTCACGCTCATGAAAACGGCGCAGAACTCGTGGTTAGGTCGTGAATAGCGGAAGTAGGTGGAAGTGACTTCCCTGGCCCAATCAGAGGCCCCCAGTCAGGCCCTAGCAACCAATCACAGGAGGGGAGGCTATGCCCTCCCCTCCTGCATATAAAGTGGCGGCCATGATGGAAAAGCTCCATCCTTGCTATATTCTTGTACTGAGAGGATCATCTCCAGGCCATTGTTGCATCAGCAAGCGCGTTTTCTGTGTCAAAACCCAACGTTTTTACTCCTAACAGTGCTCTTATATTGTACTTGTCAGTTGTATTTAGTTAGCTAGCCAGTGAGTCATTGCTGTAGTCAGTGTAGTCAGAGTGTACTGGTGATTAGTGTGTTTAGTGCAGGCAGGCAGGTTTAGAGTGCTCACTTGTATTTAGCTAGCCAGTCATACACTGCAGCTACTACTTACAGTTACAGACAGTCACACTGCCACTGCCAGTGCTGGTCATTCAGTAAGTTTTGTGAGTGACATTGTGTACTGTGCTCACTGCTCACTGGTATTAATCATCTCATTTTGCAGTGATTCATTAGCAACATGTCTGGCAGGGTTCGTGGGGATGTCAGGAAAGGGAGTTTCATTGCTTCAGCGACTTCTGGGACTGCTCCATGGCCAGGGAGAGGATGCCCAGCTGTATGGGGCCGTGGTACACTCTGCGTTCACACTGCCCGGGTCCACTGACGCATGTAATTTTTGGGGCAGCACTATTACACTGTGGTACTACAAGTGAGTTGCCACGGTCCTTCTGTGCTGCCAAACTGACCGTCCGCTTTGTCCTCCTGACTTAGTCACTACTAAAGTCTGCGTTTACATTGCCCAGGTCCACTGAGAACTCTGCTGTTATGTCATTGCTAATCGCTGCAAACCCCCCCCCCCCTCCCCCCAAATTACAAAAACTTCTCTGGGTCTTTTTGGTATCAGCCACTCATCCTCCTCCAGTGGTACCATCACCGCCAAGTGCCATTGGGACTCACCTTCACCTCTGTGATTGCTTAACGTGTATTTCCCTGTTTAAAACCACTTGTTATTACCAATGAATAGCCCCATTTAAAGTGTTGATTTCACTTTAAAATCCTTTTTCTTAAAAACAAAAAATTATTTTTGGAATTTTTTTTGTTTAAGTTGTAGCCCCTTATCACCTTGATAATCCATGCAATTTGGTGGATTTTAGCATGTATGAGGGCTTTGCTATTAACGTTAAAAGAAAATCTGGATCTGGCCGTGGATCCGGCCGTGATTGCCTAATTCACGACCGAAAGTCGGCACCGTGGCGTGGACGCATTTCATAATACGGAACCAATCACGCCGGAGGAGGATTTTTTTAACAACGGACGTGGTTGCGGATTCGTGGATCGTGACATCCGAGCACCACTAGTAGAGCTCTCCTGTTTTATCACACCCCAAGATCCCCAAGAGTTTGGTTAATCCCTCAGGCAGGCCAATTATCTTTTGGATTGTCTCTATGACCTTAAATCTGTCAAGATATATTGATAGCTTTCTAAAGGGTCTTATTAAAAATAGCATATCTTATGTTAAAGATGTAATTAATTTAATCAACGATGTGGAATAGGAAGATAGATGTGTCATCGCTTTATACTATAATGTAAGGGTCCCCAACCTTTTTGAGCCCGGAGCCCACTATCCCGACCAAAATGTTCTCTGGGGCCCCTGTATAAGAACTATAGCTGCCCCAGTATAGTTATTTAGGTAGTATAGTTACCCCAATATAGTTAGTATAGTTACCCCAGTATAGCTAGTACAGTTAGCCCAGTAAAGCTAGTACAGTTAGCCCAGTATTGCTAGTACAGTTAGCCCAGTATTGCTAGTACAGTTAGCACAGTATAGCTAGTACAGTTAGCCCAGTATAGCTAGTACAGTTAGCCCAGTATAGCTAGTACAGTTAGCCCAGTATAGCAAGTACAGTTAGCCCAGTATAGCAAGTACAGTTAGCCCAGAATAGCAAGTACAGTTAGCCCAGTATAGCTAGTACAGTTACCACAGTATAGCAAGTATATTTAGCCCAGTATAGCAAGTACAGTTAGCCCACAAGTACAGTTACCCCTGTATAGCTAGTACAGTTAGCCCAGTATAGCTAGTACAGTTAGCCCAGTATAGCAAGTACAGTTAGCCCAGTATAGCAAGTACAGTTACCACAGTATAGCTAGTACAGTTAGCCCAGTATAGCAAGTACAGTTAGCCCAGTATAGCAAGTACAGTTACCACAGTATAGCTAGTACAGTTAGCCCAGTTTAGCAAGTACAGTTAGCCCAGTATAGCAAGTACAGTTAGCCCAGTATAGAAAGTATAGTTAGCCCAGTATAGCAAGTACAGTTAGCCCAGTATAGCAAGTACAGTTAGCCCAGTATAGCAAGTATAGTTAGCCCAGTATAGCAAGTATAGTTAGCCCAGTATGGCAAGTACAGTTAGCCCAATATAACAAGTACAGTTACCACAGTATAGCAAGTACAGTTAGCCCAGTGTAGCAAGTACAGTTAGCCCAGTATAGCAAGTACAGTTACCACAGTATAGCAAGTATAGTTAGCCCAGTATAGCAAGTACAGTTACCACAGTATAGCAAGTATAGTTAGCCCAGTATAGCAAGTACAGTTAGCCCGGTATAGCTAGTACAGTTAGCCCGATGTAGCCAGTTGTTACCCCAGTATAGCTGCCCCAGTGTCGACAGTACAGTTAGCCCAGTGCAGCCAGTAGTTACCCCAGTATAGCTGCCCCAGTGTTGCTAGAAGAGGTGCCCTCTCCCCCCCCCCCCCCCCCACACGGCCGCCGCTCCTGTTACCTTATGAGCGGCCGTCGCTTCCTTTCTTATATTCCCCATAGCTCCTCTCCTCGTTGCAGACTTGCAGCATCTCGTATTACAGCAGCGCTTCCCGCGCGGCTGCTGTAAGGAAGGGAAGGAAGCAGGGCAGCGGCTTCCTGTAGCGGCGATTGCTGTTACCATGAGAACGTTGCCCCGCCTCCTTCCCTCCTTACAGCAGCTGCAAAGGAAGCGCTGCTGTAATAAGAAATGCTGCAAGCAGAGAAGGGCTGTGAGGAATATAAGGAAGGAAGCGGCCACCCGCTCATAAGGTAACAGGAGCGGCGGCCGGCAGGGGGGGGGTGGAGAGGGAGAAAGGTCAGATGGGAATGGAGAGGGAGAAAGGTCAGATCCGCCGCGGCCCCCCAGAAATCTGCCCACGGACCACCAGGGGGCCGCGGCCCCCAGGTTGGGGACCTCTCTGGTCCTTAAGGGGGCAGAGACTGCTGGTACAGAAGTGGTTAAATAGAATTTCACTATTTCAGCTCCCTTTGAAAGGTCCATTATAGTATAATGGACCTTTTAAAGGGAGCTGAAATAGTGAAATTCTATTTAACCACTTCTGTACCAGCAGTCTCTGCCCCCTTAAGGACCAGAGACTGCTGGTACCAAAGAATAGTGCCTCCCGACGAATTACAGCACATTCTCGCCACTGCCACCAGTCAAGCCGCTCCTCCATCCCCTCAGGGATCTCTCTTTGCTGTTGCTGTGGCGACAGAGCTTTGTCTTTCATTGGCTCCTGACACTGTCCATCAATGTATGCCAATATGATTGGCTTACAGATATAACAGGGTCAGGAGCCAATGAAATCGCCTCATGACTGGCTCACGCAGCTCGAGAGAGCAACATGATCGGCGGTAGCGGCAGTAGCGTGTGGTGAGATGATTGAAATCTACGCCCTGAAAGGTATAACATGACCAAAGCAGGGTGTAGATTTCAATTATCAAGGTCCGGAAGTGGTTAAAAAGGAATGGTTACATGTGTCTAGAGCAAGTACATCTACAGTGGGTTGCAAAAGTATTCGGCTCCCTTGAAGTTTTCCACATTTTGTCATATTACTGCCACAAACATTAATCAATTTTATTGGCATTCCACATGAAAGACCAATACAAAGTGGTGTACACATGAGAAGTGGAACGAAAATCATACATGATTCCAAACATTTTTACAAATAAATAACTGCAAAGTGGTGTGTGCATAATTATTCGGCCCCCTTTGATCTGAGTGCAGTCAGCATGGGCGTCCGCACATATGGCAAAATTGGGCATCTGCCCGACCCTGGCTGCCTGCTGCCCCCTCCTGGCCACGTGCCAGTGCAGCCAGCAGGAGGGGAGCAGCACAGAGAAGAGGGAGAGCTATGGGCACAGCGGGGAAGGGCGGATGTCTCCCCCCTTCCCTCACCTTAGGGGGCTCTCCCTCCCTCGCTCTCCCCTCCAGAACGAAGTGTGCAGCGGCTGGCAGCGGGCGGAACTTACCTCGTCTCGCTCCTGCGCCGGAAGTTCTGGTGCCAGACCAGACTAGCAGCTAATCCATCCGGCGCCTGCGACGAGACGAGGTAAGTTCCGCCCGCTGCCAGCCGCTGCACACTTCGTTCTGGAGGGGAGAGCGAGGGAGGGAGAGCCCTCTAAGGTGAGTGCCCATAGCTCTCCCTCTTCTCTGCGCTGCTCCCCTCCTGCTGGGGCACACCTGGCTACTTATTCTGGGGACATATACCCCTGCCTACATATACTGGGCACATATACACCTGGCTATATATACTGGGCACATATACCCCTGGCTACATATACTGGGCACATATACCCCTGACTACATATACTGGGCACATACACCCCTGACTACATATACTGGGCACATATACCCCTGGCTATATATACTAGGCACATATACCTCTGGCTACATATACTGGGAACATATACCCCTGACTACATATGCTGGGCACATATACCCCTGGGGACATATACCCCTGGCTCCATATACTAGGCACATATACCTCTGGCTACATATACTGGGGACACCTATACACCTGGCTACATATACTGGGCACATATACACCTGGCTTGGCTTCATATACTGGGCACATATACCTCTGGCTACATATACTGGGCACATATACCCCTGCCTACATATACTGGGCACATATACCCCTGGCTATACATACTGGGCACATATACCCCTGGCTATATATACTGGGCACATATCCCCCTGCCTACATATACTGGGCACATATACCCCTGGCTATATATACTGGGCACATGTACCCCTGCCTACATATACTGGGCACATATACCCCTGACTACATATACTGGGCACATATACCCCTGGCTATATATACTGGGACATATACACCTGCCTACATATACTGGGACATATACACCTGCATACTGGGACATATACACCTGCCTACATATACTGGGGACATATACACCTGCCTACATATACTGGGACATATACACCTGCCTACATATACTGGGACATATACACCCGCCTACATATACTGGGACATATACACCTGCCTACATATACTGGGCACATATCCCCCTGACTACATATACTGGGCACATATCCCCCTGACTACATATACTGGGCACATATACCCCTGACTATATATACTGGGCACATATACCCCTGCCTACATATACTGGGCACATATACCCCTGCCTACATATACTGGGCACATATACCTCTGGCTACATATACTGGGCACATATACCCTTGACTACATAAACTCGGCACATATACCCCTGGCTACATATACTGGGCACATATATCCCTGACTACATATAGTGGGCACATATACCCCTGACTACATATACTGGGGTCATCTATACCCCTGCCTACATATACTGGGCACATTTACCCCTGGCTACATATACTGGGCACATATACCCCTGCCTACATATACTGGGCACATATACCCCTGGCTACCTGTTCTGGGGACATCTCTACCCCTGGCTACCAGTTCTGGGGACATCTATACCGCTGGCCACCTATTCTGGGGACACCTATAGACCTGGGGCTACCTATTTTTGGGGAACCACTGCTGTCAGATTGAGTGTATTTTGGGGAACTGCTGCCAGGTGAGAGGTGTCTACCATATTAAGGGGGCATTCTGCCTATTTATGTGAAATGTTGTCTATTTATGTGCCTCATGACTGCTGAATTTGTCTTGTTGGGGGCCTCATGGTTACTGACTTTGTCTTGTTGGGGGCCTCATGATTTGTTGGGGGCCTCAAGATTGCTGAATTTTTCTTGTTGGGGGCCTCATGATTGCTGAATTTGTCTTGTTGGGGGCCTCATGATTGCTGAATTTGTCTTGTTGGGGGCCTCATAATTGCTGAGTTGGTCATGTTGGAGGCCTCATGATTGCTGAATTTTTCTTGATGGGGGGGCCTCATGATTGCTGAATTTGTCTTGTTGGGGGTCACATAATTGCTAACTGCGAGACTATGGAAAAAGCTGAATCATCATCATATGAGACAATAGCATTAAACTTACTTTTTCCGCTTTTTAAAACAGAAAATGAAACTGGGAGGTTCTAAAAAAATGAATACATTTTTCAGGAGTAGGATGGATGAAATTGTTTATCTTCACAGTCTATTTTCAACTTGGATTTTCCATAATGTTCATGTATGAGTTAAAACATTTGTATTTAGTTTTCAATCGCTGTTGGCACTTTGTGATAGTAAAGTGACTTTGCGGTTTGGACACTCGACCTTCAAAAGGTTCGCCACCACTGTCCTAATCTAATTTCCCACCATTGCTTAGTTCATGTAAACTTGTCTCCACCCACGACCACACCCACATTCTGGTTCATGACCACACCCCCTGGGAAATTTTCTACGGACGCCCATGGCAGTCAGTTGCCTATATACATTGCCTGATGAGTGCTAATGACTAAATAGAGTGCACCTGTGTGTAATCTAATGTCAGTACAAATACAGCTGCTCTGTGAGGGCCTCAGAGGTTGTCTAAGAGAATATTGGAAGCAACAACACTGTGAAGTCCAAAGAACACACAAGACAGGTCAGGGATCAAGTTATTGAGAAATTTAAAGCAGGCTTAGGCTACAAAAAGATTTCCAAAGCCTTGAACATCCCACGGAGCACTGTTCAAGTGATCATTCAGAAATGGAAGAAGTATGGCACAACTGTAAACCTACCAAGACAAGGCCATCCACCTAAACTCACAGGCCGAACAAGGAGAGCGCTGATCAGAAATGCAGTCAAGAGGCCCATGGTGACTCTGGATGAGCTGCAGAGATCTACAGCTCAGGTGGGAGACTCTGTCTATAGGAAAACTATTAGTCATGCACTGTACAAAGTTGGTCTTTATGGAAGAGTGGCAAGAAGAGAGGCATTGTTAACAGAGAGCATAAGAAGTCCTGTTTGCAGTTTGCCACAAGCCATGTGGGGGACACAGCAACCATGTGGAAGAAGGTGCTCTGGTCAGATGAGACCAAAATGGAACTTTTCGGCCAAAATGCAAAATGCTATGTGTGGCAGAAAACTAACATTGCACATCACTCTGAACACACCATCCTCACTGTCAAATATGGCGGTGGCAGCATCATGCTTGGGGGGTGCATCTCTTCAGCAGGGACAGGGAAGCTGGTCAGAGTTGATGGGAAGATGGATGGAGCCAAATACAGGGCAAACTTGGAAGAAAACCTCTTGGAGACTGCAAAAGACTTGAGACTGGGGCGGAGGTTCACCTTCCAGCAGGACAATGACCCTAAACATAAAGCCAGGGCAACAGTGGAATGGTTTAAAACAAAACATATCTATGTCTTAGAATGGCCCAGTCAAAGTCCAGATCTAAATCCAATCGAGAATCTGTGGCAAGATCTGAAAACTGCTGTTCACAAACGCTATCCATCTAATCTGACTGAGCTGGAGCTGTTTTGCAAAGAAGAATGGGCAAGGATTTCAGTCTCTAGATGTGCAAAGCTGAGACATACCCTAAAAGACTGGCAGCTGTAATTGCAGCAAAAGGTGGTTCTACAAAGTATTGACTCAGGGGGCCAAATAATTACGCACACCCCACTTTGCAGTTATTGATTTGTAAAAAATGTTTGGAATAATGTATGATTTTCGATCCACTTCTCACGTGTACACCACTTTATATTGGTCTTTCACGTGGAATTCCAATAAAATTGATGCATGTTTGTGGCAGTAATGTGACAAAATGTGGAAAACTTCAAGGGGGCCGAATACTTTTGCAACCCACTGTATATTGACGCATAACTATTTCTTGTTTTGGGATCAGTGCTATCTGCTCAGTATTTTTTTTTAGATAATATAATACTGATTGGGGGGGGGGGCGGTTTACAATCCCTTGGTCATTATCGCAATTGACTGAATGATAATGTTGGGTTTGGGTATCGATGTTTGCCATCGTAGTGACCCAGCTCCATTGCTAAATTGTGTGCTTGCCATGTTTCTGCAGAGGATGGACCAAACTATGTTTTGTTCGGTTTGATCACTGCTTGGCTGAATCTTTCAGGTGCTGACAACTAAGGTCTTTGAGATAGGTCTAGGTCTTTTTTCAGATAGGACGCAGGAGTAAATTTACACATTAAGGATGGCAATGTAAATACAGACTTGGTACAATTAGTCAGTTTAGTCCTGATCTTGTGGTTGAGGAGGACACCATCTTTACATTGTGCCTCTTTTTTACTGGGGGGTGTTTCTTCTTTTTTTTTTAATAGAACACTGTTCTTTGGGCATATTTTAAGCTTCCCTGTCTCTTCTGGTGCCTTTAGCCTACCAGAGAACATAATACATGCCAGAAAATTTCAGTCATTCACTTTAATGGTGTGTAGTGTTGGGACATCCCCAAATGTGTAGGGGCTCATTTAAGCCCAGTGTCCTTAAAGAGAATCTGTATTGTTAAAATCGCACAAAAGTAAACATACCAGTGCGTTAGGGGACATCTCCTATTACCCTCTGTCACAATTTCGCCGCTCCCCGCCGCATTAAAAGTGGTTAAAAACAGTTTTAAAAAGTTTGTTTATAAACAAACAAAATGGCCACCAAAACAGGAAGTAGGTTGATGTACAGCATGTCCACACATAGAAAATACATCCATACACAAGCAGGCTGTATACAGCATTCCTTTTGTATCTCAAGAGATCATTGTGTGTTTCTTTCCCCCTTCTGCTCTCATGCACTGAAGTTTCAGGCTGCTCTTTTCTTCTTGCAAACAGCTTTGCCCTTGTCTGTAATCCTCAGTATGTGAAAGCCCAGCCAGCTCAGAGGACGATTTATCCAGCTTGTAAAAGATAAGAGAGAAGAGAGAATCTTCCATAATCTAAATAACACACAGGCAGTGTGCAGAGAGGGGCCTGGAGGGGGGAGATTCATCACAGAACCACAACACTGAAGAACTTGGCAGCCTTCCAGACACAGGCCGACAAGTCTGACAGGGGAAAGATACATTGATTTATTACAGAGACTGTTATAGTAGAAAGTCCTGCAGTAAGCCAGAACACATTAGAGTAGCTTTTGGAACTTGTAAAGAGAGTCTGAAGCCTTATAAAATGTATCTTTTTATTTAACATTTATCTTCTGCACTATCACCATTGCTAAAACGCTGCATCCCCGGGCAGAAAGCTGTAATTAAACCCCACAAATCCCCGGGGCAAAATGCAGGGATTGCTTCCTGGTAGAGGCAGATCGTAGGGCTGTAGCTCTGCCTCTACTCATGTCAATCCCCGCTGATCGGCGCCTCTCCCCATCCCTCTCAGTCTTCTTTCACTGAGAGGGGCAGGTGAGAGGCAGAGATCAGTGGGGATTGATGCTAATGGAGGCAGAGCAACAGCGCTAAGCTCTGCCTTCCCCAGGCAGCAAAATCCACGACTTTGAAAGTCTTGGATTTTTGACCCGGGATTTGGATATTTAAATACAGTGTTCTGCCGCAGGGATGCTGCGTTTTAGCTAAGGTGATAGTGCAGAAGATAAATGTTAAATAAAAAGAGCAATTTTATAAGGCTTCAGACTCTCTTTAAAAAGAACTTGGTGAAAATTAAGCAATATGCCTTCAATCATACATTATTTACAGTAAATGATATCTTATTTCACTGGATCTGATTTCTCTTCCAGGAGTTTAATGTCTCATGAGGGTTGAATGTGAGGACAACCCACCTGTGTGTGTCCAAATGTGGTAATGGTCTCATGTATTCATATCTTACCCCAAATTACATGGCAATTCAACCATTTATGTCAGGGACAAAAGTATTGGATTTTATTTAGCTGCTAGTAGTGTTGGGCGAACAGTGTTCCCCACTGTTCGGGTTCTGCAGAACATCACCCTGTTCGGGTGATGTTCGCGTTCGGCCGAACACCTGATGGTGTTCGGCCTTTTAAGTTCGGGTTCGCCCCGAACTACTAAATGGCCGCCGAACAGGGCCCCTGTTCGGCCGAACAGGGCCATGTTCGGCCGAATACTGCCCCCCTATGGGGTCGCAGGCATAAGGGGGGAGCAAGCCCCGTTCGCGGGGGGGGGGGGGGGTCGGAAATTCCCCCCACCCCCTCCGCTAGCGCTCCCCCCTCTGCCCGCTTCCCCATACAAAAGTTTCAGGAAGTATCGGTCCGGTGGTAGTGGGTGGCTGGCAGTGGGCGGCACTGTGAAGTGAGTGACTGATGAGGAGGAGTCCGGAGAGTGACGCGTTGAGGGAGGCCGGGCAGCGGGCGGTTCAGCAGTAGTACCGTACTACTGCTGAACCGCCCGCTGCCCGGCCTCCCTCAACGCGTCACTCTCCGGACTCCTCCTCCTCAGTCACTCACTTCACAGTGCCGCCCACTGCCAGCCACCCACTACCACCGGACCGGTACTTCCTGAAACTTTTGTATGGGGAAGCGGGCAGAGGGGGGAGCGCTAGCGGAGGGGGTGGGGGGAATTTCCGACCCCCCCACGATCGGGGCATGCTCCCCCCTTATGCCTGCGACCCCATAGGGCCCCCAAAAGCGGGATGTTCGGGGAGTTCGGATTTCGGCCCGAACATGCCGAACATTGCGGCCATGTTCGGCGAACTTTCCCGAACCCGAACATCCAGGTGTTCGCTAGTGTTGGGCGAACAGTGTTCGCCACTGTTCGGGTTCTGCAGAACATCACCCTGTTCGGGTGATGTTCGAGTTCGGCCGAACATCTGATGGTGTTCGGCCAAACTGTTCGTCCATATGGCCGAACTAAGAGCGCATGGCCGAACGTTCCCCGAACGTTCGGCTAGCGCTGTGATTGGCCGAACGGGTCACGTGTAGTGTTGGGCGAACATCTAGATGTTCGGGTTCGGGCCGAATATGGTCGCGATGTTCGGGTGTTCGAGCCGAACTCCGAACATAATGGAAGTCAATGGGGACCCGAACTTTCGTGCTTTGTAAAGCCTCCTTACATGCTACATACCCCAAATTTACAGGGTATGTGCACCTTGGGAGTGGGTACAAGAGGAAAAAAAATTAGCAAAAAGAGCTTATAGTTTTTGAGAAAATCGATTTTAAAGTTTCAAAGGGAAAACTGTCTTTTAAATGCGGGAAATGTCTTTTTTCTTTGCACAGGTAGCATGCTTTTTGTCGGCATGCAGTCATAAATGTAATACAGATAAGAGGTTCCAGGAAAAGGGACCGGTAACGCTAACCCAGCAGCAGCACACGTGATGGAACAGGAGGAGGGCGGCGCAGGAGGAGAAGGCCACGCTTTGAGACACAACAACCCAGGCCTTGCATGAGGACAAGAAGCGTGCGGATAGCAATTTGCATTTTGTCGCCATGCAGTCATAAATGTAATACAGATGAGAGGTTCAATAAACAATAAACAGTAATTGGTGTTGTCCAGAATGCGCACAATGCGTGGGTCGCGTTCAATGCAGTCCTAGGCCGAAGAGGTCATAGCCTAGGGTCACAAAAACCTGTTTATTTGGGCAATTTCAATGGTAGCGAGTCTGACGTACATAAATCGCAGCAATGGCCGTTAGCAACGTCTGAATCTCACGAAATGTCTCATGCAGGTAGAAGACATATTGTTAGACTTGGGCTCCAAAGATGGGTTCCCTACATCTCTGCAAACCAGAGTTACAGGGCTCCAAATTTGGTAAAATCCCCTATAGGCTTTCATTGGGCCTCCTATTTACAGTTCCAAAATCTCACATCTTTTCAAAGGGCAATTGCTCAGCAGTGGCAAATTTTCTAGCATTGTAGGGACCCTTAGGGGGCACATAACTGGTGAGTTTCGGGCCCCTAGGCCAAAGAGGTCATATCCTAGGGTCACAAAAACCTGTTTATTTGGGCAATTTCAATGGTAGTTATGCTGACGTACATAAATTTCAGTCATGACCGTTAGCAACGTCTGAATTTCACGAAATGTCTCATGCAGGTAGAAGACATATTGGTAGACTTGGATTCCAAAGATGGGGTCCCTACATCTCTGCAAACCAGAGTTACAGGGCTCCAAATTTGGTAAAATCCCCCATAGGCTTTCATTGGGCCTCCTATTTACAGTTCCAAAATCTCACATCTTTTCAAAGGGCAATTGCTCAGCAGTGGCACATTTTCTAGCATTGTAGGGACCCTTAGGGGGAACATGACTGGTGAGTTTCGGGCCCCTAGGCCAAAGAGGTCATAGCCTAGGGTCACAAAAACCTGTTTATTTGGGCAATTTCAATGGTAGTTATGCTGACGTACATAAATCTCAGCCATGGCCGTTAGCAACGTCTGAATTTCACGAAATGTCTCATGCAGGTAGAAGACATATTGTTAGACTTGGATTCCAAAGATGGGGTCCCTACATCTCTGCAAACCAGAGTTACAGGGGTGCAGAATTGGTAAAATCCCCCATAGGCTTTCATTGCCTCCCTATTTCACTTTCCAAAATCTCACATCTTTTCAAAGGGCAATTGCTCAGCAGTGGCAAATTTTCTAGCATTGTAGGGACCCTTAGGGGGAACATGACTGGTGAGTTTCGGGCCCCTAGGCCAAAGAGGTCATAGCCTAGGGTCACAAAAACCTGTTTATTTGGGCAATTTCAATGGTAGTTATGCTGACGTACATAAATCTCAGCCATGGCCGTTAGCAACGTCTGAATTTCACGAAATGTCTCATGCAGGTACAAGACATATTGTTAGACTTGGATTCCAAAGATGGGGTCCCTACATCTCTGCAAACCAGAGTTACAGGGGTGCAAAATTGGTAAAATCCCCCATAGGCTTTCATTGCCTCCCTATTTCACTTTCCAAAATCTCACATCTTTTCAAAGGGCAATGGCTCAGCAGTACCAAATTTTCTAGCATTGTAGGGACTCTTAGGGGGATCATGACTGGTGAGTTTTGCCACTGCTGAGCCATTGCCCTTTGAAATGGTGTGAGATTTTGGAACGGTAAATAGTAGGCCCAATGAAAGTCTATGGGGGATTTTACCAATTTTGGAGCCCTGTAACTCTGGTTTGCAGAGATGTAGAGACCCCATCTTTGGAATCCAAGTCTAACAATATGTCTTCTACCTGCATGAGACATTTCGTGAGATTCAGACGTTGCTAACGGCCATTGCTGCGATTTATGTACGTCAGACTCGCCACCATTGAAATAGCCCAAATAAACAGGTTTTTGTGACCCTAGGCTATGACCTCTTCGGCCTAGGGGCCCAAAACTCACCAGTCATGTTCCCCCTAAGGGTCCCTACAATGCTAGAAAATTTGCCACTGCTGAGCAATTGCCCTTTGAAAAGATGTGAGATTTTGGAAAGTGAAATAGGGAGGCAATGAAAGCCTATGGGGGATTTTACCAATTTTGCACCCCTGTAACTCTGGTTTGCAGAGATGTAGGGACCCCATCTTTAGAATCCAAGTCTAACAATATGTCTTCTACCTGCATGAGACATTTCGTGAAATTCAGACGTTGCTAACGGCCATGGCTGAGATTTATGTACGTCAGCATAACTACCATTGAAATTGCCCAAATAAACAGGTTTTTGTGACCCTAGGCTATGACCTCTTTGGCCTAGGGGCCCGAAACTCACCAGTCATGTTCCCCCTAAGGGTCCCTACAATGCTAGAAAATTTGCCACTGCTGAGCAATTGCCCTTTGAAAAGATGTGAGATTTTGGAACTGTAAATAGGAGGCCCAATGAAAGCCTATGGGGGATTTTACCAAATTTGGAGCCTTGTAACTCTGGTTTGCAGAGATGTAGGGACCCCATCTTTGGAATCCAAGTCTAACAATATGTCTTCTACCTGCATGAGACATTTCGTGAAATTCAGACATTGCTAACGGCCATGGCTGAGATTTAGCCATGCATGGCGACAAAATGCAAATTGCTATCCGCACGCTTCTTGTACTCATGCAAGGCCTGTGTTGTTGTATCTCAAAGCGTGGCCTTCTCCTCCTGCGCCGCCCTCCTCCTGTTCCATCACGTGTGCTGCTGCTGGGTTAGCGTTACCGGTCCCTTTTCCTGGAACCTCTTATCTGTATTACATTTATGACTGCATGCCGACAAAAAGCATGCTACCTGTGCAAAGAAAACAGACATTTCCCGCATTTAAAAGACAGTTTTCCCTTTGAAACTTTAAAATCGATTTTCTCAGAAACTATAAGCTCTTTTTGCTAAAAAATTTTTTCCTCTTGTACCCACTCCCAAGGTGCACATACCCTGTAAATTTGGGGTATGTAGCATGTAAGGAGGCTTTACAAAGCACGAAAGTTCGGGTCCCCATTGACTTCCATTATGTTCGGAGTTCGGCTCGAACACCCGAACATCGCGGCCATGTTCGGCCTGTTCGGCCCGAACCCGAACATCTAGATGTTCGCCCAACACTAGTGTTCGCCCAACACTAGCTGCTAGTATAGCTGGCATAATTCTTTCTTGAAAATATTCACCCTAAATACATTGGGCCAGATTAATTCACTTTTTCTCTTAAGTTTTCTCCTAGGTGATATTTTCACATTATAAATAAAATGCCGTTTGAGCCACTAGCAAGCAAGAAAATAATTTTGACACCTACCTTTTCACCTACTTTTTGGTACTTTTTCAACTGCAGACGGCTGAATAGAGATGGCCCGAACTGTACCTGTGGACAGTTCCCGGCGAATTTCTGCTGTTCACATCTGTGGCTAACAGCGGACATTTTACATGTTTTGCCCACCCCATACATCATTATTGAGCTAAACTTTGACCCCTTACCTCACAGTTAGCAGACACATGGGAGCCAATCAGCTAGCACTCACACCCTATTAACCTCCTTGCCGGTTATCCCGAGCTCAGCTCGGGGTAACCTGCGCAGGAGGATTTCTCAGGCCCCGATGGGCCGATTTGCATAATTATTTTTTTTGTTACAAGCAGCTAGCACTTTGCTAGCTGCTTGTAACTTCCGATCGCTGCCGCTCGCCGCCGATCCGCCGCAATCCGCCGTGCCGAGCCGCCCCCCCCCCCCAGACCCCTGCGCAGCCTGGCCAATCAGGGCCAGGCAGCGCTGAGGGGTGGTTCGGGATTCCCTATGACATCCCGATGGTGTCGGTGACGTCATCCTGCCCCGTCGCTATGGGGGGAAGCCCAGCAGGAAATCCCGTTCTGAACGGGATTTCCTGCTTACTCCGATCGCCGGAAGCGATCGGAGTGGCTGAAGAGCTGCCCAGGGCTCGCTACATGATATAAAAAAAAAAAAATAAATAAAAAAAGTGCTGCGCTGCCTCCTTGCCGGGGGAATTAGACCGGCAAGGAGGTTAAAAAGCAGTTGCAATGGACATATAGGATTGGTTTTCTGCTGGCTGCTGTTAGTGAGAGCAGGGTCAGACTTTCTGCAGATAGTTAGGGAAAGCATTAGCTAGGCCTGTGTTCTTGTTCCTCACTTGCTGTGAAAGCACCACAAACAGCCCTTTTGAGGGCTAGTACATTAGTCTTGTGTTTTGTTTTGTTGTTTTTTGCGTGTGACACGTCACAGCCCATTGACACCCAGAGCTGTGCACACTACTGCTATTGCAGCCACATTAAGGTGCAGGCACAGAGTACCACTCCAGTGCATTATTTGTAGGAATATAATGTGATTTTCTGCCCTTTAGTGATTAAAAGCCAACTTTGTGTCAACTCTGTTCATGAACATTTGCGGAACTTCATAAAATTTGATGCTTGGGCCATCTCGGGCCATTTTAAACAGAAGATAAAAAATGATCTCCTGCGAGAAAACTTAGGAGAAAAAGTGAATTGTATCAGGCCCATTGTGGCATCCAGATTCTAGGAGTGAATTATTTTCAATCTCATTGCATAAAGAGAGCCCGAGGTAAGCACATATAATTAAATAAAAAAAACATGCTACCTGATCCTGGGTGCTGGGCGGATCAGGTAGCCCTCATCCCTGCCGCTCTGCTCCATTGGCCTGCTATGGCCGACTTTCACTTTTGTGACCTCTGGGGTGATGATACTGGAAGGAGAGAGAGATTCTATCCCAGCATGCAGGGAGGTGGGGGAGTGGCAGGGGGCATGGCCAGAGAGAGACAGCTGCCCAATGGCAGTTCTCTAAAGCCTGCAGGAATGCCCCTAGTGGGCATTTTGAGCAGGGAATCCCTCTCCTCCCATCCCTCTGAAATAATGACAATCATTGTCGCTAATTTCGGGGGGCTATAGCGTGGCGGTGGGGGGGGGGGCAGAGAGTGGCTTGGGGGGACACAGAGGCCTGTCATGTGACAGGGAACATGCCTCTGTGACCCATCTAACCCCCCTTGCACTGGTTCTCTTTAAAAATAAGCTTCCAAATGCTCTTTTCTTTCAATGTTGCATACAGTAGTTATTTGTTGTTTTCATTTGTTAATGGTTTAAAATATATAAAGCACACCTTTAAATTAGGAGACGGAGGCCGAATGGGATCAACACCTTGTTACTTATTATTCATACACTTCCCTCATGAATAATCTACAAGCACCATGCCAACAAATTACAGTCTACAAACACAAGTCAAAGAATTGGCTCTTTAAAACGGTACTGAAGATAGATTTAAAAAAAAAAAAACTGTTACACTTACCTGCGGCTTATGCAAGCCCCCAGCAGCTGTCCTGTTCCATGAGCCTCCGTTCTCCCGTCGCCAGCTACTACCGGGTTAGCCGTCAGGCCTAGAGTTGAGCCGAAATTTTTGTAATTTCGCACTACTATAATTACGCATGCGAAATTTGCGATTACGATGCAAAATTACGGTAGCGTAATTGCCATTAAAATCATAATTGAAAATACCGTAAGCGTAATTTTCAACGCGTAATTTCGCGTTTCGTTCATGCCGTAATTTCGCATTAAACACTACCGTAATTTCGCGTTAAACCGTAACGCTCCGTATAATATAAAAAAGCCGCCGACTTTAAGGGTTAATAGCAAAGCCCCCTTAAATGCTAAGAGCCTCAAATTTAGAGAATATATTAAGGAGATCAGGAGGAATAAGAGGAAAAATTTTTTTTTCAAAAAGACCTTATAGTTTTTGAGAAAATCGATGTTAAAGTTTCAAAGTAAAAATGTATACATTTAAAAACCCGCCGACTTTAACGGTTAATAGCAAAGCCTGCTTAAAGTTTAGGAACACCAAATTCCTAGGGTATATTAAGGGGATCAGTGGGAATAAGAGGAAAACATTTTTTTCAAAAAGACCTTATAGTTTTTGAGAAAATCGATTTTTAAGTTTCAAGGGCAAAAATGTCTTTTAAATGCGGAAAATGTCAGGTTTTTTTTGCACAGGTAACAATAGTGTATTATTTTCATAGATTCCCCCAAGTGGGAAGAGTTTTATATTCTCTAAATGTGAGGCTCTTAGCATTTAAGGGGGCTTTGCTATTAACCCTTAAAGTCGGCGGCTACCTAACATTGATCCATGCGTCAACTTTTCCGCTTGGGAGCATGGCCATACGCATTAATTTCATAATACCCACTGTAATGCGAAAATTACGCGAAAAATTACACTTATGCGAAATTTCGCGAAATCCTTCTTCATTACGATTATGTACTTACGGCCATAATCGTAATTACACTAATTACGCGAAATTTCGCGAAATCGTAATTACGTCATTTCGCTCATCTCTAGTCAGGCCACTGCGCTGTGCAGCTCCGGCCACGCATATCCTTCTTCGCGTTCCAGTCCGGAATAGCGCTATTGCAGACAGGAATGCATAAAAAAGGATATGCTTGGCAGGGCTGCGCTGGCCTCGACTTACAAGTCCAGGGACGGAACGGAACAGAGCGGCAGTGCGAGAACAGAGGCTCGTGGATGACCGGCATTGGACAGGATGGCTGATGGGTGCTTACAGAAACCGTAGGTAAGTGAAACAGTTTGTTTTAAATCTATCTTCAGTTCCACTTTAATGCATGTAGATATAAAAAATGTTTTGCTAATAAAGATTACTTTTTTATATCTACATGCACCCAAGACCCAATTTTTAACTTGTGTTGGTAATACGTTTTTAAATGTTCCCATTACAACTTTTACATACAAAAAGCAATGTATTGGTGATTATGGCTTACCTGTACTTTAGAGGAAGGACCGTGAAGTATTCTTTCCAAATTATCCCCATGAATATACTCATTTGCCAGCAGAATATGCGTGTCTGTTCTTGTGGCTGCCATGAGCTTCACTATATTGGGATGATGTAATCCCCTAAATAAGAAAATCAGAAAATAATGTTACACTTTTTTTTTTTTATTAGTTTCACAATTTAGCGATTAACCTTACAGTATTTAGAAATACTTGAATTGCAGCACAACTTTCACATCTAAAAACATGTTTTCCAGGTCAGCTCCATACAATGCATGGGATTTGGCAACCTGCTTCTGTGCACACATTGTGGACCATGTGCAAAAGCCTCATATTTTTTTGTCATGTCTCCATTATAACATGCCTCTCTTTATCATCTCAAAGGGCTTAAAGGAAAACCGAGGTGACATGTGGCATGATGAGATAGACATGTGTATGTACAGTGCCAAGTACATAAATAGCTATGCTGTGTTCCTTGTTTTCTTTCTCTGCCTGAAAGAGTTAAACATCAGGCACACAACTGACAGTCTCTGACTGTAGCATAACCCTCACTGATAAGTAATTACAGCCATAAAATACTTTCCTGTCCAATAAATGGCTTCCTGGAGCAGGAAAGAGATAAAAAAGGTCAATAATTCATAGATTTGAGCTCTGGCATACTTCACTGAAGGTGTCATTGAGTAGAGACAATAAAACAGGAAAACACTGACAATCATGTATACATAATTATTGTAAAAATTAAGCACTTTTGTTCATTGCATTATTTTCACTGGAGTTCCTCTTCAAGTTAGTAATGTTACTATCTGGGAGCCTTAAGAGAGCCATTTTGACTCCCTACCTGTTAAAGAGTAAAAACAAACAAAAAAAACAACACTTTGTTAAAGAGACACAAAGTAGAATGTAGTAAATTATTCAGGTTCCCCACTTTTGCATGAATTATCCTGGTTTCAGAATCAGAAACATTTCCTACATCAATATTTTGGTGTATTGGTATGTAACCCCACCCCCTCAGTGATGTCACAGCCTAGGCTGTTAAGATATGCAAAATTCTCCTCCCAGAGCATTCTGGGAGGCCAGGTATTATTTTTACTGGTTTTGGAGCTTTTAGTAAACAAACATTTCACAGAGATAACCTGACAGAACTAAAGTTCTAGTAGAAAAAGGCGGGCCGCTGCAACTCACCGATACTGTGCCTCATGGAAGTAGGAAAATAAAGTGCTAATGGGGAAGGATATCCCGCTACACCAGATGGCTGGGTTGCAATAGAAAACTTTATTCCGGCATCATAGTACATGCAGGTAAAAGCTACTAGAACTAAAAATGCTGTCACCTGTGATGAATTTCAGAATGTTGTAAATCAGTACGAGGAAAGATTTTACAGTGGGCCAACACTGACTAAATAATTTATAAAGTAATATTGTAAAATAAGCAATTTTATTTATTTTGTTAATTGCGCAAAAGGTGGATCAGCGCATCACCAGGCCGCCTCTGAATGGCGTACAATCAGAGGTGCGCCGAGCCCCCCCAGAAACTGCAAACGCACCTTGAACCCAAACAGAAGCTCTGCATATACACCAAAAGCAAGGCTGCTAAGTGGAAGCAGCTGACCAAAAATGAATTAAATTAGTACATGGCAAGGAAATGAACAGCGCCACTTAAAAACAGATAAGTGCCTACCTTGCACAATTTTCAATTTTCGATTTTATTTGGTAGCGCACCCAGGCTATGCATATGCATAGGTTAGGATTTAGTTAGAGTTAGGACCCCTCCCATAGGGGGATGACTTCTCCGCAGTGGAAGGGACGAGTACTTAAAGGGAACCTTAACCGGCGGGCAAAAATAAATTCACTTACCTGGGGGCTTTCTCAAGCCTCCTGCAGCCGTCCTGTGCCCGCGCCGGTCCTTCGGTGCCCTCCGGTCTCCCTCCGCCACTAAGTTTCGTTTTCGGCCGACCGCCAGTCGTCCTCCTGCAAAGCGTCCTCTTCTTCCGTATTCCTCGTCGTAAAGAGCCGTAAAGCGCGTCCGCATGACGCGTTTGGCGTCATGCGGACACGCTTTACGGCTCTTTACGACGGGGAATGCGGAAGAAGAGGACGCTTTGCCGGAGGACGACTGACGGTCGGCCGAAAACGAAACTTAGCGGCGGAGGGAGACCGGAGGGCACCGAGGGACCGGCGCGGGCACAGGACGGCTGCAGGAGGCTTGGGAAAGCCCCCAGGTAAGTGAATTTATTTTTGCCCGCCGGTTAAGGTTCCCTTTAACAAGTTGCATGCAAGCTGTTACAGGAAACCAACATCCTCCAGTGGTAGACAGGTTGTGTATGCTAGGTGTGTATTTTATCCCACAAGTGGGGCTTGCACTCTCTTGCAGGTTGGCACTTATTTGTTTTTAAGTAGCGCTGTTCATTTCTTTGCTATGTACTAATTTATTTTGTTATTTTCAGTACAGTTCCTTGTTGTGTTTCCCCCCCCCCCCCCATCTATCACTTCTTTCTTCTGTTATTTGTACTGGCCGCCAGCCCTCGCTGGATTACCACCACTTACCGTTGCTACTCATGTCTTCTTCTTAATATTATTTATTGTGAATACAGTTTGGAATTTTAAATATGGACAAATGACCTGATTCATGACCTTCATAAGACAAGCTGACACATCGTTGAATTCCAGCAGTTCTGGAGGTGTGGTTAGTTTTCAGGGACAACAAAGAGATGATTTACATATTCAGCAGTGATGAACTGTGGGACATTTCAGATAATCACTAGAGATGGCCGAACAGTTCGCTGGCGAACGCTTCCCGGCAAACTTCCGTGGTTCACGTTCGCGGAGAACCGGGTACTTTTCCGGAAGTTCGCTTCGCCCCCATAGTGCATCATTAGGGTCAACTTTGACCCTCTACATCACAGTCAGCAGGCACATTGTAGCCAATCAGGCTACACTCCCTCCTGGAGTTACTCCCCCCCCCCCCCTTATAAAAAGCAGGCTGAGTCAGGGATTTCACTCACTCGTGTGCCTGCATTAATTAGAGAAGGGAAAGCTGCAACAGACTCTCTCATAGGGAAAGCTTAGTTAGGCTCTTGTAGGCTTCTTAGCTTGCTCCTTGCTAATTTTTATTGCTAAGAAAGCACCCCACAACTGCTCTTTTGAGAGCTAATCTTGTTCTTGTGATCTATTTTTTTTTTGTGTGAGTGTCCCACTGACACTTGTGTTGCATAGACAGCCTTGATAATTCATACTGTGTGTGCCACTGCCAGGCCCAGCACATTCAGTGACTACCTGTGTGTGTGACAGGTGCACATTGTAATACCCATTACTGCATATACCTACCTGTTGTTCACTTCAGTGCACCCACCTACCTACGTGAGCTGATCGCACGCAGTGTCACTGTGCCAGGCCGCTACCTGTCTGTGTGTTACTGACAGGTGCACATTGTAATACCCATTACTGCATATACCTAACTGTTGTTCACTTCAGTGCACCCACCTACCTACGTGAGCTCAGCGGCAGCGCACGCAGTATGAAATACCACTCCGTGCATACCTGTTAACTGCACCTGTGTGACTGCACATTTTATTAGTCAAGTCATTGCATACCTTTCACTTCACCCCCCCCCCCCCCCAATATGGACAAAACAAAAGGCAGAGGCAGGCCACCTGGCAGGTCTGTTCGAGGTTGTGCTGTCGTGACCAAAGTACAGTGTTCAGAAGAAGGCACGTGCCATCAACCTCCAATATTGTCAGGACGTAGTTGACTATTTAACACAGAACACCTCATCTTTCTCAGCTTCCGCACTGAAGCGTGACATATCTTCCTCCTCCTGCTCTGATTCTGGCACCCCACTTAACACTCAGTCGCCGCCACCACCAAAGTGCCATCACCCCAGGGCTCATCGGTGTGAAAATTTTTTGTTTGTCTGCCTCAGATGAGAGCAATGCCATCTGTACTCTCTTCCACAGAAAATTGAGACGTGGAAAGACCAAGACCCGCGTAGAGACAACGACCTTACGAAGGCACATGATTACAAAACACAAACTGCAATGGGATGACCACCTGAGGAAAAGCAGCACACAAAAGCAAAGCCACACACCACAGTGGAAGATACCAGGCTGAAATTTTTTCTCAAAAAAGGCAATACCTAAACTGTACCATGATGTTGAAAAGCAAGTGGTGACATCTCTGGCACACAGCGTTGGGTCAAGGGTCCATCTGACCATGGATGCCTGGTCTGCAAAGCATGGTCAGGCCTGCCCGAAGACTAAGTCAGTCCCCACACACAGCATCACTGCCTGCACGCCATGTGACTGCCTGCCCCAAGGCTAAGTAAGTTCCCACACAGCATCTCTGCCTGCAGGCCGCTTGACTGCCTTCTCCGCCACCAAGAACAGGGTCCACCAGGACTCCAGGCAGATTCCTGAATTTTTAAGCCCCCTGCTAGCAGCGGCCGCTATAATAATTTTTTGGGTGCGTGTACATGTCTGCCTAATTTTTCTGGCTGCACTACGGCTGCAACAACAAAACAAAAGGCATGTACAGGTGTCAATTTCCCTTCGTGATCATTACCTTGCTGCGGTGAAGGGGCTTGCGTATCACAATGAAGCAATGGTCGTTGCTTCATTGTGGACAGACCAAATTCAATAAGCTGGACAATCACTGTTGTTCTGTCATTGAGCTACCTCAGCCTGGTCGACCATATGGGCTTGAAAACCGCTACCGCCTGCACTCTCGCCATGGTGTGCACCAGTCCAGCGTGCCGTCACAACACAAACAG
Organism: Hyperolius riggenbachi; assembly: GCF_040937935.1. Classification (NCBI taxonomy): domain Eukaryota; kingdom Metazoa; phylum Chordata; class Amphibia; order Anura; family Hyperoliidae; genus Hyperolius; species Hyperolius riggenbachi. The sequence continues at coordinate 65,381,473 of NC_090652.1, forward strand.
CTGTTTGCGGTGCGTTACACAGTGAGTTTGGTGTGTCAGTGTGTAGCAGTACTCTAATTACACTCCATGATTGATGTATACAGATGCAAGATGTTTTAAAGCACTTTAGGCCTCCAATTTAGCATCCAATGTGATTTCTGCCCTTAAAACGCTGCTTTGCATCAAATCCAGATTTTTTTCCCCGGGACTTTTGGCGTCTATCCCCACGTTCGCCTTCCCATTGAAGTCTATTGCGGTTTGCAAAAGTTTGCAAGTTTGCGAACGTCTGCGGAGGTTCACCCGGTTCGTGAACCTAAAATTGGAGGTTCGGGCCATTTCTAATAATCACTCCAATCTGAATAGTCGCAAATACTTTCTGTCTTAACCCTTTCGGGACCAAGGACGTTAGAGCTATGTCCTCTGTGTGGTTGCCTGCTGATGACAGGACATAGCTCTAATGTCCTTGAAGTCCTGCCACTCCCAACGCGATCATGCGCACCTGAGAGGGGAGCGTAAGCTGTCATATGACAGTCGACATCTCCCCCCACTGATCAGGAGCCATAGCGATTGGCTCCTGATCATGTGATCACTACGGACACCGCCGATCGTAGTGATCACTGAACCGCAGCGGTGGCTGAAGGAAGAAAACAATCCACTCATCTTCCTGAAGCTCCGCCGATGATCGTCACTCCCCCTCCGCTCTGCCTGGCATTCCTCCTTGCTCTTTCATTAAGTTTCGAGTCCCGGCTTAATGATGTCATCAAGCCGGGACCCGGAACTTAGCGGCAGTGCGAGGCTGCATGTCGGGGAGAGAGGAGGCGGGGAGAGCTGCTCATCGCAGGACCCAGGGGGTTGAGTAATTAAGGCTGCCTGTACTGGGAACACCTATTTATATGTGGGACTCAGCATGTGTCCACTGCTGAGCTGAGCTCATGGATAGATGGATGATAATGTGAGCCTACGGATCGTTTACATTTCTGGTAAGAACTTAGAACCAGGGTACATATACCAGCCTAACAAATTTCACCGCGGCATTAGGAACAGGGGTGCTCGGATAGTACTTTTTAAAATCCGAATTGATTCGGATCCGGATATTCAGATATCCAGATCCGGTTCGGATATCCGAATCTGACTTTTTAGATATCCGCGTGAACGTAGATATCCGGACGCATTATCCGCGGATATCCGACCTATTTGGATCAAAAAAACCGGAAGTGCCCTTTTAAATGCTTTAAAACCGTTTTGGAAGGTGAAAAACACCCCCCTCTCCCCTCTCCATGGATTTTGTCTTCCAGGGATTTGTAGGATGTCAAAAGCCAGCTCACACACATTGGCCAGGCATCGAACCCAGGTCAATTGCTTGGAAGGCAGCTGTGGTCACCACTATACTGCCACACAGTGAATGCTTTACTGTAGGAAAAAGTGGTGTTAAACTTCTTGGAGCAGACTTACTTCCTCCCTCCAAAAGACACATATACATCCCCATAAAATCATTTAGCAGCAACAATGTGCACAGTCTCTGTGGTGCAATTGGCTAGCGCACTTGTATGTTAACCGAAAGGGTGTTGGTTCAAACCCACACAGGGACGACCTTGCCTTTCGTGGTCAACAGTTGTTGTAGTAGCTATGTCCCTGCACAGAGTTGTGGCATTTTGCAGGGACGTAGTTACTGGTCCTGGCAGAGGGGAAGTGGTTTAGCCATAGACCCTGGACAAGCATGCAGCACATCAGGGTTCATATGCAATTTAGTTTTCTCCTATGGGATACTTTTCATATTCTCTTTAAAATAACTTTTAATCATTTTACAATTGAAAAAATACCTAAAAGTTGGTGAAAAGGACTTTCAGAATTAAGTATTGTTTTGCTTACTGGTGGTTTAAAAGGCATTTTATGACAAGGTGTGAAAATTTCACCTAGGAGAAAACTCAGGTGAAAAAATTAATTGCATATGAGCCCAGATATTTCTGACATTACTGTCAGATCTGACTGGATTAGCTGCATGCTTGTTTCTGGTGTTAGATTCTGACACTACTGCAGCCAAATAGACCAGAAGGGCTGCCAGACAACTGGTATTGGTTAAAAGGAAATAAATATAGCAGCCTCCACATACTCTCGCTACAGTTGTCCTTTAAAAATATGACACCTGTGAAAACAGAGAAATAATTTAAGAAATGGAGTCTGCTCCCTGGAGGGTAACCGAGCTGTGCGGAGAAGATCTGGGTATTTCGATCCTTTAATTAAACCTGGTCCGAGTAAAATTATTTAAAATTAGCACATGATTTACCTGCAAATGAATATTACATACTTACCTCATTGTTAGTTCCTCTCAGAAGCTCACCATTTTCTTCTAACAATGATTACTTCCAGTGCTAACTAAATTTAGTCATATTTGTGGTCAGATAGTGTACTGGTTAAAGGCTCTGTCTCTGGCACAGGAGACCAGGCTTCGAATCTTTGCTCTTCCTGTTCAGTAAGGCAGCACTTATTCAGCACTTTTTCAGTAAGTACTCAGCCCTAGTGGCTCCAGTTCTGACGCTTTAAGTTCACCAGGAGAAAAGCACGATATAAATTTACAAATTTGGGAAAAGAGGCGCCCCAGTATAAATAAAAGTTAAAAACCAACAAAATGAAATAACTGAGGTGGCTCACCTCAAGGAAGAGATCATTGCGTGAACAAATAAATGTTTATTTAGCACAGGCAACACGCTTCACGGGTCTAAGCCCACCTCCTAAGGCTAATAATAACAGTGCCGGTTTGCAAATACTAGCCAGCATAGGCATTGAGAGGCTCTCTATGCAGGCTAGTATTTGCACTGTTATTGGCCTGAGGAAGCGGGCTTAGACCCTTGAATCGCGTTGCCTGTGCATAATATACATTTCTTTGTTCACGCAAAGATCTCTTCCTTGTGGTAAGCCACCTCACTTTTTTCATTTTATTCGTTTTTAATTCAATTTTATTCATACTGGGGCGCCTCTTTTCCCAAGTTTGTGCTCAATTAACCTCCCCACTGTATCCATTGGAGAGGTCTATACAGACCACATATGGTCTCTACCATAGTGATGACCTGTCACTTTTACTTTAAGGAGAGCGACCACACCCAGGTCCGATTGGGCCACCCTGACTGAAGTCGGGTTCATTGTCTCCACCTGCTTCCTGTGGTTGGTTGTCCCTTTGCAACCAGCTTCTGTGAGTAGTATTTATATTTCATTCATAGACTCGATTGAGACATAATGCACTATTCTTTTGTCTCCTGTGTCCTTTTTCTCCAGTGTGTCAAGACACCCCCACCAGTGTACAAGTGTGACTTGTCTCTCTGGAAGCTAAAAGCCTTAGGGCCCTTTTCCACTATCCTGCGTTTTGCAATCTGAGTTTGATTGTGAACGGATCGCAAAGCGCAGGGTACAGTAAAACTCATGGAAACCACAGCGGCCATTTCCATTAGTGCAATCCGATTGCATCGTGATTTTGGCCCAAACGCAATCGTCGTCCTGCCTCGTTTTGTATGCGATTGAGCTCTACCATACTGAGTATAGTAGCTCAATCGCAGTCGCATTAGTGGAAATTGAATTGAAACACAATTGCGATGACAATTGCGATCGTGTTTTGAAAGTATTGAATGCAGGATTAGCATCTTTATCACTTAATACACTCAGACCAGTTGCTGTTGAAATTTGATTTTTATGGTGACAATACCGCTTTAAGGGCTCCAAGTCAATGGCACTTCCAGGGCACTTAGACCAGTGTGTCAGGGTCTATACATTACCATTTTGATTGGCCAATCACTGACTAATTTCATCACCCCCAGATGCCCATCCTCCCCCAGGAGAAATGAGTGTGGGTTACAGAGTAACCCTTATATATTTCCATAAAGAATTAAATGAAATAAAAACGCAACAATGAAAAAAGTTCATGATTAATCCTAATTAACCAGGAATGCTTAACTGTATCTTTAAAAATAAATTCTCACGCCAATATCATTGAAGATGATCCCACGCCAATATCCTCTAATTTGCGAACTTGATTGAAGATCTCCACTGCTCTGCGCACCCGCTGTCACACACCGCTGGTCCCCCCAGCTCTAGCTATACTAAGTATAGCTAGAGGCAAAATCATCTTTACATTTTGACTCCAAGGCTCCCATTTGGTCTAATAACAGACCAAAGAATATCCTCCTGATCCCCATTGGTCTGTTATTAGCCTTGGAGCCAAAATGTAAAGATACTTTTAGCTCTAGCTGTAGTTAGTATAGCTAGAGTCGCTCCGTCGTCCCCCTTGCGTGGCTTTCAGCTCTCTTCCCCGCACACCACATCTATCGCACCCACCCACACCATCACCCTGGAGCACCCATGGCACCTCAATATCGGTGTTCCTAGCATGTAAGGGGGCTTTGCTATTAACTGTTAAAGTCGGCAGCCGTTTGGCCCCAATTAGGGTTGTGCGCACACAAGCAAGTGAAAGAGGTACCGATATATAGTGCTTGTGGGACTTGCTTTACATTTAACCTTCTTCTCACATCCTTTTAAAGACATTTGAGCAAAGCAAATCATACATAAAAAAGAAGAAAAAACTTACATGCTGACTTGAATTTCATGGACTATATCCTTAATGTCTCCCGCCTTAACACACAAGATTTTCTTAACAGCAGCAGCTGTGCCTTGATAGGAGCCTTTGTGCACCGTCCCAAAGGCTCCAGCTCCAAGTATACAACTCTCATCAATCTGTATTTCTTCTCTGGGTACAAACTGCACTTGGAGTAATGGTGTCGCTGTACATAAAACAAATCCAATCATAAGTAATAAGTCATTTTCTTTCTTTCTTTTTTTTTCAAACTCAGCGTACATTCTGTACTGTACCCAACTCAGTCAAAACGTGCTTCATTGAGGCCCTCTTATGTTGGGTTCATTTTGCATCATCGTTTGATTAATTTTTATTGCTTAATATATTGCTTATTACTTAGTGTAGAAAAAATCCAAAGGATGAAATACATCAAAGGTCAATCTCCACACAAAAAGGAAACAATGCAGAAAAAAAGGAATAACATTATATATACAGTCAGTGGCGTTCCTACAATAGGGCGGCATGGAGCGCCCCGCACCGGGTGTCAGGCGCCCCAGGGGGTGTCATCAAGGCCTCCCACAGAGGCCTGTGCCGGACAGGAGGGGGGACGCAACACAGAATAGAGGGGTGGCAGGGAAAGCGGCGGGGAGGGGGGCCGGACCCCCCACCTCCCTCACCTGGGTCCCCTCCTTCTGGCGCTTCCCCCTCCTAATTAGTAGCAGTGACCGGACAGGAGCGGGCAGAGAGGACTTACTCACCTCCTCCCTGCGTTCCAGGCAATGGCGCACAGCGTCATCGTCACGTGACGCTGCTTTCCGCCTTCTCCACCGCCCACTGTGCTTCCTGATTGGCGGAAGCGCAGTGAGTGACAGAGAAGTCGGAGAGCAGCGTCACGTGACGATGACGCTGTGTGCCATCGCCAGGAGCAGGTAAGTCCTCTCTGCCCACTCCTGCCCGCTGCTGCTAATAAGAAGGGGGAAGCGCCAGAAGGAGGGGACCTAGGTGAGGGAGGTGGGGGGTCCGGCCCCCCTCCCTGCCACCCCTCCTTCCAAGCTTCCCCCATACCGGAGGCAACTTTACTAGCTATTCTGGGGGCAACTTTACTAGCTATTCTGGGGGCAACTTTACTAGCTATTCTGGGGGCAACTATATTACCTACTCTGGGGGCAACTATACTAGCTACTCTGGGGGCAACTATATTACCTACTCTGGGGGCAACTATATTACCTACTCTGGGGGCAACTATACTAGCTATTCTGGGGGTAACTATACTAGCTATTCTGGGGGCAACTATATTACCTACACTGGGGGCAACTATACTAGCTATTCTGGGTGTAACTATACTAGCTATTCTGGGGGCAACTATATTACCTACTCTGGGGGCAACTATATTACCTACTCTGGGGGCAACTATACTACCTACACTGGGGGCAACTATACTAGCTACTCTGGGGGCAACTATACTAGCTATTCTGGGGGTAACTATACTAGCTATTCTGGGGGCAACTATATTACCTACACTGGGGGCAACTATATTACCTACACTGGGGGCAACTATATTACCTAAACTGGGGGCAACTATATTACCTACACTGGGGGCAACTATACTAGCTATTCTGGGGGTAACTATACTAGCTATTCTGGGGGCAACTATATTACCTACACTGGGGGCAACTATACTAGCTATTCTGGGGGTAACTATACTAGCTATTCTGGGGGCAACTATTATACCTACACTGGGGGCAACTATTATATCTACACTGGGGGCAACTATATTACCTACACTGGGGGCAACTATATTACCTACACTGGGGACAACTATATTACCTACACTGGGGGCAATTATATTACCTACACTGGGGGCAACTATACTACCTACTCTGGGGGCAACTATACTACCTACACTGGGGGCAACTATACTAGCTACTCTGGGGGCAACTATATTACCTACACTGGGGGCAACTGTATTACCTACTCTGGGGGCAACTATACTAGCTATTCTGTATCAACTGTCCTGGCCAGGTCTGCTACATGATTGAAGTGTTTTCTGGCCAGGTTGGCCACATGATTGCATGTATTTTCTGGTCAAATCTTCCACATGATTGCATGTATTTTCTGGGCAAAGCTGCCGACATGATTGCACGTATTTTCTGGGCAAAGCTGCCGACATGATTGCACGTATTTTCTGGGGAAAGCTGCCGACACGATTGCACGTATTTTCTGGGCAAAGCTGCCGACATGATTGCACGTGTTTTTTGGTCAAATCTGCCGACACGATTGAACGTGTTTTCTGGTCAAATCTGCTCACATTACGTCTATTTTCTTGAGGAAACCTGCACAATTATGTGAATTTTCTGGGGAAAGGGTCACCAAAACTTGGGCCCACTGTCCCGAGGTTAGAATAATATTGAGGCTGCCATATTTATCTCCTTTTAAGCAATACCAGTTGCCTGGCTGCCATGCTGGTCCTTTGCCTCTAATTCTTTCAACCACAGACCCTGAACAAGCATGCAGCAGATCAGTGGTTTCTGACAATATTGTCAGAACTGACAAGATTAGCTGCATGCTTGTTTCTGGTGTAATTCAGTTCTACTGCAGCTAAATAGATCAGCTGGGCTGCCTATTGTTTAAAAGGAAATACATATGGCAGCCTCCATATCACTCTCATCACTTTAGGGGAGGGAGCCTACACCTGGCATTACCCGCCGTGTCGTGTTTAGCATGCCACAGTCGTTTTTTTTTTTTTATGGCGGGGGGGCGGGGGTGTCTTTTAATACCCAGCACCGGGTGTCAAATGCCCTAGGTACACCACTGTATACAGTATATATATATAAATATATATATATATATATATATATATATATATATATATATATATATATATATACACTACATTACAACATTCTGTCTCTGACTCGTCGACGAGTAATACCTCCACCATGGTGGCCAAAACATCTGTGACCAAGCACAGTAAAGTGCAAAACAATTGTTGAAAAGTGGGCTACTGTGTGTGGGACACCTGGACGGGTGATGTATCCTGGTTTTACTATCGCTTTGATACGTTTGCTGCAAAACTGTCACTGGCTTTACGTGGAGGCACAGGACTTGTGGATAACTTGAGCTTTGCAGTGGTTACTATGTATCTCAACTGAGGTTTTCAGTGCGGACAGTCAATTTCCTATTCGTTTTTTTTTTATCTGAGTGTTTAAAAGTGAGGCTGGTTTCAAAAACAGCAAAGATAAAAATTAATAGAGACCGCTTAGATAGGCCAAAACTATGAGTTGAGTGGGAAAACTCTTAAGAGGCAATTGGGCAGTAAGCAAGTGGAAATCACCCTGATAGAATGGGGGTAATGATCAGTAAAATATGCCCCCATAAGAACAATAGGGATGAGAAATAGTAGAAAAAAAATGCCTTAATAAGGAGGAGCCTTCGGTTGCCTGCAGACTACTTTCTGCTATGAATATCCTCTGTCTTGAAATCCTGCATTCGAGGGAAGAACTGAGTTTTGAGCAGCTACAGTACTTTATCTTACCTTCTCTTACTTTTTATCAACCCCATTGAAATAAAAACATTTTATTTTTGGTTGAACTTGATGGACAGATGTCTTTTTTTTCACCCAAACTATGTTACTATGTTACTATTTAAGTCAACGAGCGTGATAGAACACCTTCTAAAGAAAGTTCTAATTACTGCAAAAATGTATATCTTGTAAATGTTTTGTATTAGGTAAAAACTACAAGCTCCTCCCTGCAGCCTACCTTCTGCTGAAGTCTTCTTCTGACCTTGTTGGACCCCTCCATCTTCAACACCACATTTTTGTTTGAAATCTATAAGCAATGCAATTATCCCTATAGGGGGTAAAAAACATGGTTATTGTGCAGGACAGCACAGATTCATACCGTAATAGACACCTGCTACAAATTTATGAACACTCAGCAGGATAATGGTAGAAGGTTCTTGACAGCATAAATATATGGACAGACATGTAGCAGATGTAATTTAACCACTTCAGCCTACAGTGTTGTTCACCTTATGCATCCAAGCAACTTTCACCTTCCATTCATTCGCCAATAACTTTATAACTACTTATCACAATTAATTGATCTATATCTTGTTTTTTCTGCCACTAATTAGGCTTTCGTTGGGTGGTACATTTTGCTAAGAATTATTTTTTTATAAATCCATTTTAACAGGAAGATTAAGATAGAAATGGAAAAACATTCATTATTTCTCAGATTTTGGCCATTATAGTTTGAAATGAATACATGCTAACATAATTAAAACCTATGTATTTTATTTGCCCATTTATCCCAGTTATTACACCATTTAAATGATGTCCCTATCACAATTTATGGCACCAATATTTTATTTAGAAATAAAGGTGCATTTTTTCAATTTGAGTCCATCACTATTTACAAGCTTATAATTAAAAAAAATATAATAATACTAGTGTATAAGCCCCCTACCCAATATAGCTCCCTCCACAGTAGCCAGATGTTCCCTCAGTACAAGTGGAAACAGCAGGGTGCAACCTGGTAAGAACAGGATCACTAGTGAATGATCCTTACACTCCTCTGCCAGTAACAAAACCTGCCCCACCATCCATTCTGCTAGACTGACTCACATATAAGCCGCGGGGGTACCTTTTTCCAGCAATTTTTTTATGCTGAAACATTAGGCTTATACGCGAGTATATACAGTATGTGGTCTGTAACAGTAATCCACTTAGAATCAGCATCACTGAGCTCTTTTTATGCTTCTAGCAATCTTAACACCATCACCATTTTCAGTTCTGATTAATATTTATGTTTGTACTTTATTTGGGGGATCACCTTTAATTTGTTAGTGCACGAGTGAGTATGGCAATTGCTTGAAGTCCTGTTCCTGCAATCTTTAGAGCGACTCCCTAACTTCAAACTATTGTTATTTTTATAATAATTATTATTAACCAGCCGACCCGCAGCATAGCATACACCACATAATGGGGTAGAGGGCAGGAAGGGGTTATTGGGCACAGCGGCGGGGAGGGGGCTCAGACCCCCCCTCACCTGATTCCCCCATAAGCGCTCCCCCTCCAGCTTAAGCTCAGCAGGACCCCCCTCACCGAGGTCCCCATGTGCATTCTCCTTGCAGCTTAGGCTCAGCAGGTCCCTCATGTGCGCTCCCCCTGCAGCTTAAGCTCAGCAGGACACCCCCCTCCCTCACCTGGGTCCCCCATGTGTGCTCCCCCTCCAGCTTAAGCTCAGCAGGACCCCCCTCCCTCACCTGGGTCCCCATGTGCACTCCCCCTGCAGCTTAAGCTCAGCAGCACCCCCCTCACCTGGGTCCCCCATGTGCACTCCCCCTGCAGCTTAAGCTCAACAGAACCCCTCTCACCTGGGTCCCCCATGTGCACTCCTCCTCCAGCTTAAGCTCAGCAGGACACCCCCCTCCCTCACCTGGGTCCCCCATGTGTGCTCCCCCTCCAGCTTAAGCTCAGCAGGACCCCCCTCCCTCACCTGGGTCCCCCATGTGCGTTCCCCCTCCTGCTTAAGCTCAGCAGCAGCTGCCACTGTTAGTAAGAGGCAGCAGGCGGGGATGACTCGCCTCTTCCACGTTCCAGCGTGCGTTTCACTGTCATCACTTCCTGCAATGCTACCCACTGTATTGGAGTAATTTGCCATCTTAAAACAGAAGGAAATCTGCAATAATTTAGCTATAAGTGAACATTTGTGGTTACCCACAATGCACTGCTACTAAATATGCAAATTATCCCTTTTCACCCTTGGTAAGCCAAGCAATCATCCAGAACCACTGGTGTATAGCAAGCATATAGCTTTAAATTTTAAACAGTCATATCCTCCCCACATGTAGACAGCCTGTTTCAGACTTTTGGTCCTCATCAGTACTTGGCAGGGATTGATATGGCTGAAAAAATTCTATTCACCCTTCGCACTATCACATGCAAATGTTCAAACAAATGCATTCACAGATTCACGCATTGGTGTGACTATATGAGATAGGGCTTGGACCAGTACAACAGAGTAACCAAGCAGCTGAGGGTGACCCAAACCACTCGGAATGTATAAGGGGATAAAAGGGACCAAAAAGACCTCCTAATAAAAAAAACAAAGCTTGGTGTAATTTGCCTTCTTAAAACAGAAAGAAATCTGCAATAATTCAGCTATAAGTGAACATTTGTGGTTACCCACAACACACTGCTACTAAATATGCAAATTATCCCTTTTCACCCTTGGTAAGTCAAGCATCTAGAACCGCTGGTGTATCAGTGTTGTCCAGATCATGAATGATTCAGATCTTTGATCCGAATCCTTTTTGTGAGTCGAATCATCCGGATCATCACAGTGAATGATTTGGATCACATTGAAAGAAACAGGAAGTGCAGTGAAGAGTTAGGGATGGAGTGAGAGAGGCAACTCCTCCCAGCTGAGCTCACTGAGGAATCAGGTTACAGGCACCACAGGCAGCAACTCTTGGTTACAAAGTTAACTCCTTGTCTCACACGCCAAATATCACTGCTGGCAATGTGTACTACTACTCACACTAAATATCACTGCTGGCAATGTGTACTACTACTCACACTAAATATTACTGCTGGCAATGTGTACTACTACTGGAGCAGATTTTCAGAACAATTCTGGGCATGTTTAGAGACGTTTTCTAAACATGCCTAGCGGTTTTAGGAGCGTTTTCGGGTAGCAGATTACACATATTGTTACGGGCCCGTGCACACCTATAATCGCAAACCGCCGGCGATTACCACCGGCATTTTGCGGGAGTGATTTTCCCGCGATTATCACGGAAAAATCACTTGACACTGCGGCGGTTTTGGAGCGATCGTGATTAGCATGCTAAACGCAAATCTCTGGCACACTGCTGCATGAAAAATGTTTGCGGTTATCGCTAACCGCAAATGCAGCAGTGAGAACACTGCCATTTGCAACAATGTGTAGTGGTTTTTACTAAACCGCTAACGGTTTGCCATGAGTGGGAATCGCGCAATTCCCGCTCAGGTGTGAATGGGCCCTAAAAGCTGTTACTGAACAGCTTCTGTAACAAAAACGCCTGGCAAACTGTTCTGATGTAGCGTTTTCCAGAGCGGTTTGCATTTTTCCTATACTTTACTTTGAGGCAGAAATGCTTCTGCAAACCGCAAACGTGCTGCAGGACTCACTTTTGCGGTTTGCTAAAAACCTCAAACTGCTGGTGTGTACCATCCCATTGAAATTCATTAGCCAAGCGGTTTCACTGGTGGATGCGGTCGGCGGATCGCTCCTAAAAATAAATAAAGGCCATAAAATGTTGACTTAAAGGACTTCCGAGGCCAAAATCTGCAGAATCCATGGAGGACGCCCTCCGCGTCCTCAGCTCCGTAATGCCGTCAATCTAGACCTTTTAGTTCCCCCAGGGCTTGTCCCGACCCCACCGAACGGGTCGCATCCATTCCACCCCAAAGATGGCCGCCGCCTTGATCCGCGGCTGCGCAGTACGCTTTGCCGCGAGTGCGACTGCGCATGCCTTTTATCCATCTCCAGCCGCGCCTGACGTACACTTCAGGAGGATGCCGGGAACCACTACGCGGCTGGAGGCGGGCTAAAGGCTGCGCAGTCGCACTCGCTGCAAAGCGTACTGCGCAGCCGCGGATCAAGACAGCGGCCATCTTAGGGGTGGAATGGATGCGACCCATTCGGTGGGGTCGGGACAAGCCCTGGGGGAACTAAAAGGTCTAGATTGATGGCGGTAGGGAGCGGAGGACGGGGAGGACGTCCTCCGTGGATTCTGCAGATAAAAAGGTAAAGTGTCATTTTCGTTATTTTGGCCTCGGAAGTCCTTTAACTCTGGGGGGGATAAGGCCCCTTGCTTGCTAAACCTCTCTCTTTAGGTGGGAAAAGGTTATCTTATCATTCTGCACAAGTCTACATATCAGGTCTTTAAACAGAACTAAAAGTAAAATATATCAAAGAAGTTGACACATAGCTTGCTATACTGGTTTGCTATAATAACAGCCAGCCTTGAACTAAATGTACAGTGCAGGGAAAGTCCCATCCTGCTAGTCATTTCACCCTATCTGCTTCACTAGTAAAATGATCCAAAGATTCAATTCAAAGATCTGGATCTTTTCATTGACCCGGTTCAATTCATCTGGTTTATTGAAAAGATCTAAACTTCCCATCTCTATGGTGTATAGCAGATCTATTGCTTTAACTTTTACACAGTCATATCAAACCCACATGTGACAGCCTATTTCAGACTTTTTGTCCTCATCAGTATACAGCAGGGATTGATATGGTTGTATAATATAGGGCTTGGACCAGTACAACAGAGTAACCAAGCAGCTCGGGGTGATCCAAACTACTAAGAATGTATAGGGGATTAAAAAGGACCAAAAAGCCCTCCTACTAAAAAAAAAGCACAGCTTGGTGTAATTTGCCTACTTAAAACAGAACCAAATCTGCAATAATTCAGCTATAAGTGAACATTTGTGGTTACCCACAATGCACTGCTACTGAATATTTTATTTATTTATTTATTTATTTATTGTAGTTATAAAGCGCCAACATATTACGCAGCGCTGAACATTACTATAGGTTACAGACAATATTTAGGGGTGACATACAGCAATATGACAATACAGGAATACAAGAAAACCAGATCACACAGCACGGTATGAGTACCAGGTAATGCTTAGTCAGTCACTGGATGGAGCATGGAGATTAGGCAAGTTAGGTTCACTCAGATGCATAGCATGGGTTCACAGTAATGGAGGTGCAAGATCAGGTAGGACACAAAAGGAGGAGGACCCTGCCCAAAGGCTTACAATCTCGAGGGAGAGTTAAGGACACGAATGGTAGGGGACCAGAGTTCAGCTGTAGGTTTAGAGCACTTGTGAGGGGTAGTAGGCCAGAGTGAAAAGGTGAGTTTTGAGGGCTTTCTTGAAGATGTTGAAGGAGGGGGCTGCCCTAATGGGTGGAGGTAGGGAGTTCCATAGTGTTGGAGCAGCTCTTGAGAAGTCCTGGAGGCGTGCATGGGACTGGGTGATGCGGGGGGCGGTTAGGCGAAGTTCATTGGAAGAGCGGAGTGAGCGGCTAGGTGTGTACCTCTGAGTGAGATCGGAAATGTAGGTTGGACAGGTTTTGTGGACAGATTTGTAGGTCAGACACAGTATCTTGAATCTGATTCTGGACTGGATAGGAAGCCAGTGGAGGGATTCTAGGAGGGGATCTGCCGTGGTGGAGCGATGGGAGCAGTGGATAATTCTGACTGCCGCATTCATGATGGACTGCAGTGGGGCTGTTCGGGTCATAGGGAGACCAGACAGCAGGGCATTGCAGTAGTCAAGGCGGGAAATTATGAGGGCATGGATGAGGAGTTTGGTGGTGGCAGAGGTCAGGAAAGGGCGAATCTTACAGATGTTACGAAGGTGGAAGTTGCAGGACTTTGTGAGGTTTTGGATGTGGGAAGTGAAGGAGAGTGCGGAGTCCAGGGTGACACCCAGACAGCGGGCTTGAGAGGTAGGGCGAATGGTAGTGTGGTTAACAGTGAAATGCACATCTGGGAGGTTCATGGATGGCCGGGGTGGGAAGATCATAAATTCCGTTTTGTCTAGATTTAGTTTCAGGAACCTAGCGGACATCCAGGAGGAGATGGCTGATAGGCAGGAGGAGACCTTGTCCATGGTAGTGGTGGATTTGTCAGGGGTGTGGAGGTAGATCTGGGTGTCATCTGCATACAGATGATAGTTAAAACCCGTGGAGGAGATAACCTTGCCAATGGAGGATGTGTATAGGGTGAACAGTAGGGGGCCAAGGACCGAACCTTGGGGGACTCCCACCGAGAGGTGGTTGGGGGTGGACGAGGACTCATTGAAGGTGGTCGTGAAGGAGCGGTTGGAGAGGTAGGATGAAAGCCAGGACAGGGCGAGATCGTGAATGCCCAAGGACTGGAGGGACTGGAGGAGTAGGGGATGATCTACTGTGTCAAAAGCTGCTGACGGGTCAAGGAGGAGGAGAATGGAGTATTTACCTTCAGCTTTAGCTAAGGCAAGGTCATTGACCACTTTGGTGAGAGCAGTTTCGGTTGAGTGGGCAGGCCGAAATCCAGATTGGAGTGGGTCTAGCAGTGAGTTGGCATTGAGGTACTGGGTCAGGCGTTTGTGAATATGCAAATTATCCCTCTTCGCCCTTGGTTTGATATGACACTACTTCTTCTTCTTGCTTGGACCAGCCCCTTCTTCTTGCTTGGACCGGCCCTGGGGGCAGGGCGCTACTACTTCTTCTTGCTTGAAGGTTGAGGCACTTACTCTATTATATATATATAGATACTCTCTTGACATGCATATTTTAAAAGTTCAGACCCTTAGGTAACTAATGAAAAAATATATGTGGGTGTAGTTTACTATTTGGCCATAAAAAGGCCACGGTCAAAAAGTCCTGTAAGTGAACGATCTCGCTTCGAGGAACTAGGAAGAGGACAGGAAACTTTTTTTTTTTTTACAGGGATTTTATCTGATTGCCATCTGGAGTCGGGAAGGAATTTTTCCCTTTAGGGGCTAATTGGACCATGCCTTGTAAGAGTTTTTTTCCCTTCCTCTGGATCAACAGGGATATGTGAGGGAGCAGGCTGGTGTTGTACTTTATACTGGTTGAACTCGATGGACGTATGTCTTTTTTCAACCAAAATAACGATGTAACTATGTAACTGCGGCCTCTGATAAGAGACCGTCGTATTTTTCAGTAGGGGACTCAAATTGATGAATGGGAAGTATATTCCCATTCATTGATCGGGGGCTAATGGCAGGCGCGCATGCAGGAGGAGCGCGCCTCAGGCAGCAGGAGCAGCACAGTCTATCTGGATGGATATATATAATATACCGTATATGAAGTTGTACTGTACTTATTTCACAGGTTTTTTTTTAAAGAATTTTAGAAGTTTAAATTTGGTTTATAGTCCGTTTCCAATTTTAGGTTCCAGAAAGTTATTCTGGAATAAACATGACAAATGGTGAGGAGGAAATAAAAAATAAAAGCCAGTTGCCAGATTGTCTCCTATTTTTGATTGGATGATGAAAATATTGTTATTTGCTGTCTAAAAATAGACTTTCTGTAATCTCTGTTGACTTGTGATGAGTTAATCAGTTTATGACTCAAACAGCATTATTCCTTTCTGGGAGGGAACTTACCTTCTCCTAAAACCCTCTTCTGGGCCTGCCGGTGAATTTCTCGCTGCTGCTGATCCATTTGAGCTGTTGGGAGAAGGAAGGGTTACTGCTGTATGGTGTAGCAAAGATGCATATCATTATAAAACATACCCGCTGCTGGGAAAAAAATAATACATGTACATCAATACCCACTACAAGGGAAAGTTTTGCCACTTGCACTTTGTTGATATGTCTAACCCTAATAAAGCTGCAATACAAACAGTTCAGACCAACCTTTCTTTATTCTCAACAGATGTCAGCATTCCCATGCAATTCCTTGATTATATTTTATTATTATATACTAGCAGACCCAAGCCCATTTCAAAACAGGCTCTAAGTGTTATTTCACAGTACACATGCATGCGCACCCACCGATCGTGCACACGCGCGCACATGTCTGCCCGGCTCACTGTCCCCATCCTCTTGTCTCAGCGGCTGTCCGTGCTGCACACATGCACAGTAGCAAAAAGCACGGATCCAAGGACACAGAGACAGGAGCACGCAGGGACACCTGCATTTTATTATAGAGGATCCTTTTAAACCATGTCAGTTTCCTGGCGGTCCTGCTGATATCTGTAGCTGCACTCAAGGGTGTAGTTAAAACTCACTGGGCCCAGAACTAGATCATCCACAAGGCAAACCTAGGCAAGGTAGATCATCCACAAGGCAAACAATTTGCCTAATGCCTAGAGCCTGGGGAAGGTCTAGGGGCCAGGTGGAAGCTAGCCACCACCAAATCTTACGAAAAAATTCAGGTGACCATCAGGGGTGGGCCAAAACTGCTATCTTGCCTAGGGCCTCATTTCATCTTAATTCATTTCTGACTGGGTTCCATACCAATTGTTTCTGCCCCATCCAACTGCCAGTAGTATATGAGTCCCCCACCCAACTGTCCCCCAACTGCCTGTAGTCTAGGAGCCCCCCTCCTTTGCCCCTATAGTTTTCCCTGGCAGTCTATTGGTCCTTCTGTGCCAATATAGCTGTCCCTGGAAGTCTAACGTTACCTCTGTACTCCTATTGCTTTCCTTGGTGGGAAAGCGGCCCCCCTGTGCCACTATAGTTTAACCTTTTATTCCAGTGGTCCCCCTTTTTCCCTATAGCATTCTCTAGTAATCAATTTATCCCCCTGTGCCCCTATTATTTTAATTATTTATGTTTTTATTTTTTTATTTATAAAGTGCCAACATATTCCATGGCGCTGTACAAAATAGGAAAACAAACAAGGGGGTACATAATGATACAGACAATGATATACATCAAATAAGGACACTGGTACAAAATACAGAACTGGTGATTACAATGGCAGATGTAACATGATGACTAAAATGTATAACAGAGAGCAAGCTATTAAACAAATACACTTCCAAGACACAAAAGGGTGAGAGAGCCCTGCCCTTGCGAACTTACAATGGGAGGAAACAAGAGGTGGGGAAGTATACAGTATGCATACAGTCGGCGCATGATTAGTATATTTAGTAAGACGTAAAACTAGACGCAAGGTTGAACAGTAAATAGCCTGAGTTAGAGCATATGCTTGTTGGAAAAAGTTAGTTTTGAGGGAGCGTTTAAAGATTGCAAAGGTAGGAGAGTGATGGCTGTGCTGTGGAAGGGCATTCCAGAGGAGGGGTGAGGCACGTGAAAATTCTTGTATACGTGAATGTGAGGGGGTAATTCTAGAAGAGGATAAAAGAAGCCCCTATAGCTTTCCATGGTCCCCCTGTGCCCCTATAGTTTTACCTTGTAATTTAGTGGTACCCTTGTGCCCCTATAGCTTCAACAATATGTAGAGGAAAGCGGGTTGGCACTATGGTATGGCAATTGTGCTAGAGTAGCCTTCCAGGTACCCCGTTTCCAGCAAAGCGCGCTATGGTATAAGATGTATGCAGAGTGGCAGGAAAGGAAAACAAGCAAGGGAAACCGTCACTGCTAGTAAGCTGTGTTTATTCTTATCTTCATGCATAAAGTGTGCATACAAAAGCAAAGCTGACTTGCGTAATAAATAGAAAGTAGTTGAAGTGGGGTACCTGGTGGTGCGGTGGGTGCCGGGTCGTTTAAGCCTGACGGCCATTTCGCGCACGTCTGCGCGTCTACAGAGGCTGCAAGACGTGCGCGAAACGGCCGTCAGGCTTAAACGACCCAGCACCCACCGCACCACCAGGTACCCCACTTCAACTACTTTCTATTTATTACGCAAGTCAGCTTTGCTTTTGTATGCACACTTTATGCATGAAGATAAGAATAAACACAGCTTACTAGCAGTGCCGGTTTCCCTTGCTTGTTTTCCTTTCAGCAGAAATCAAACGCAATTTGGCCCACATTTCAGCAGAAATCAAACGCAATTTGGGCCACATTTCACCAGAAATCAAACGCAATTAGGGCACATTTTCAGCAGAAATCAAAAGCAAATAGGGCACATTTTCAGCAGAAATCAAACGCAATTAGGGCACATTTTCAGCAGAAATCAAATGCAATTTGGGCCACATTTCAGCAGAAATCAAACGCAATTTGGGCCACATTTCAGCAGAAAACAAATGCAATTTGGCCCACATTTCAGCAGAAATCAAACGCAATTTGGGCCACATTTCAGCAGAAATCAAACGCAATTTGGGCCA
This sequence comes from Hyperolius riggenbachi, assembly GCF_040937935.1. Classification (NCBI taxonomy): domain Eukaryota; kingdom Metazoa; phylum Chordata; class Amphibia; order Anura; family Hyperoliidae; genus Hyperolius; species Hyperolius riggenbachi. The sequence continues at coordinate 65,399,822 of NC_090652.1, forward strand.
CATTTCAGCAGAAAACAAATGCAATTTGGCCCACATTTCAGCAGAAATCAAACGCAATTTGGGCCACATTTCAGCAGAAATCAAACGCAATTAGGGCACATTTTCAGCAGAAATCAAACGCAATTTGGCCCACATTTCAGCAGAAATCAAACACAATTTGGGCCACATTTCAGCAGAAATCAAACGCAATTAGGGCACATTTTCAGCAGAAATCAAACACAATTTGGGCACATTTTCAGCAGATATCAAACGCAATTAGGACACAGTTCAGCAGAAATCAAACGCAATCAGTGGTGCTCAACAGAGCTCGAATATTCGAGTAGCTCGAATATTCGAGCTCTTTTTCAGCTATTCGAGCTCGGTATTCGAGCTCCGAATAGCTGCAGGTATTCGAATGGGCTATTCGAGTAAACTCGAATAGCCCATTCACTATTCGCGCTATTCGAGCAAACAGCGCTATTCGAGCTCGAATACCGAGCTCGAATAGCGTCATAGCCCAGATTGATGTCCTTTGAGCCAATCAGAGGGCTCCCAGGCCCTCTGACGGCAGCCAATCACAGAGGGGGACCCTGGCCAGCCCCTACCCTATAAATAGCGGCCGCCATGTTCCGTTTTTCCGTCCTTGCCTGACTTTGTACAGAGAGAGATCTGCTCCTTTGTGCTTTGGCTTAGCAAGAGCTCTATAGTGGTCAATTACCTAGCGTTTTTGCTCACATACACCTCCTATATACACCTATATTGTTGTTAGTTAGATAGACATTGTATTTTAGTTAGTAGCTTGTGTGTTACTAGAGACAGCCAGCTGCTGCAGGCAAGCTTACAGCTTTAGGCCTCAGGGCCTTGCCTGTGTGGGCAGCTGTCCTCCTGTCCTCTGTTACTTTATTTCTCATCTTATCTATACCAGTGTTTCTGCTGTCCTTTACTACTGATTGACTGTATTGTGTATTTATACTGTAACTGTACTAGGACACTCACTGTCACTGTTTGTTCATCATAGCTCCTGCGTGTGTGTGCGTGCACAGTACACACTCTATTCCCTTCTGATTACTACTGATTATTGTAATTTCTAGTTGTACTTACTGACTGTTACTACTTACTGTACTAGTAGGGACACTCAGTCACTGTTCATAGGCTACTAGCTCCTGCGTGTGTGTGTGCGTGCACTCACTGTCTGTAGTGTACACACACTCTATTTCCTTCTGATTACTACTGATTATTGTAATTTCTAGTTGTACTTACTGACTGTTACTACTTACTGTACTGTAGGGACACTCAGTCACTGTTCATAGGCTAGCTCCTGCGTGTGTGTGTGCGTGCACTCACTGTCTGTAGTGTACACACACTCTATTTCCTTCTGATTACTACTGATTATTGTAATTTCTAGTTGTACTTACTGACTGTTACTACTTACTGTACTGTAGGGACACTCAGTCACTGTTCATAGGCTAGCTCCTGCGTGTGTGTGTGCGTGCACTCACAGGGCCTGATTCACAAAGCGGTGCAAAGTGTTTGCACGCGCGTGAAAACCCCTTTATCACTCCTAAACTCAGTTTAGGCATGATAAGAAGAAACTCGCGCGAATTTTCCACGCGCAGGCGCACGCGCAGCACCCGGCGCTTCGCGCAAAGCACCCATTACGCCCTATGGGACTTTGCGCGCGCGCGTACGCGCGGTAGCTTCGCGCGAGTTAGAGCACAAAGCGGTGATAACTTTGCTAGTGCAAAGGTTATCACGTCTAAAGTCTTTTAGGCGTGATAACTGAGTTATCACCGCTTTGTGAATCAGGCCCACTGTCTGTAGTGTACACACGCTCTATTTCCTTCTGATTACTACTGATTATTGTAATTTCTAGTTGTACTTACTGACTGTTACTACTTACTGTACTAGTAGGGACACTCAGTCACTGTTCATAGGCTAGCTCTTGCGTGTGTGTGTGCGTGCACTCACTGTCTGTAGTGTACACACACTCTATTTCCTTCTGATTACTACTGATTATTGTAATTTCTAGTTGTACTTACTGACTGTTACTACTTACTGTACTAGTAGGGACACTCAGTCACTGTTCATAGGCTAGCTCCTGAGTGTGTGTGTGCGTGCACTCACTGTCTGTAGTGTACACACACTCTATTTCCTTCTGATTACTACTGATTATTGTAATTTCTAGTTAGTGTACTATTGGAAATACTCACTGTGTTCACTGTTCACACTTACTGATTACCAATACCGATTATTGTATTTTGTATTTGAACTGTACTAATCACATAGCGATCTAATCACTTAGTGATTAGTGTCACCTCACCCACCAACCCACTCCATTAAAGTACCCCACTTTTTCACCCACCCTTTTAAAAAACGTTTGTGTTTACGCCCAAAACATCTAAGATGTCTGGAAGTGGCAGCCAGCGCGGTTTGGCAAGGGGAAGGGCAGCAAGGGAATCAGGAGGAGAGGGAGCAGCATTGTGGCAAGCCGTGGCAGCGCCACCATGCACAGTTCCGCAGCAGCTGCGTCAGTAGCTAACATTCCTCCTATAGCCACTGGCCGTGGACGCCTTGGGCGCCGCCCAGCAGGAGCATCTGCAACTCACGCTGCAGAGACACAGCAGCAGCAGCGTGTAGCACCTGCTCCTATTTTCCTCCAGCCGGGTCGGAAACGTCTCATTGAGGAAAAGGATGCAGCCACTGTGGTGCAACTGATGACGGAGGATGAGCAGCCCGCCATCAGCTCTGCATCCGAGGCCTCCACCCTCACCACCACCACCACCACCCCTGTTCGCAGCAGCCGCCCAGCAGGGCCTGGGGAGGAGGCCAGTTCACCATCAGTCGCCGACCTGTCACTCAGCAGTCTTTTTACCCCAGGCACCATCAGGGTATTGTCTGCTGTTGTTGGCGATTTTGAGGAGGAGATGCTGATGGGCACTTTGGGGGAGGAGGGATTGGACAGGAAGACTGTGGCGACAGTCAAGCAGCCCATCCATGCATCAGGAGAGGAGTTTGGGGGGTCATCATCCCAGCAGGACATGTTTCAGAAGGGGGAGGATGATGATGACACGGTGACAGACAAAGACTGGGTGCCACCAGCTCCAGGGGATGTCGTCATCAGCAGCTCTGAGGAGGAGGAGGAGGATGCACTTGTGGGCCTTGCAAGGAGGCGCATCATTGCAAGCATTGGCAGCAGTAGGCAGGTCCCACAGCCTGCTGGTGTCTCAGGCTCAGCAGCAGCAGCAGCAGCAGCAGCATCTGCCAGTACCACCACCAGCCACACCCAAGCCCCCCCCCCCCCCCCCAACCACCACAGGGAGACAGGCAGCAGCGGCTCCAGGCCATAGGGGGTTGTTTTTGTCACCAATCTGGCGATTTTTCACCATGCCCACAGTGTACAGCAAGTACGCCACTTGCAACCACTGTCAGCGGAAGTTGAGCAGAGGTGCAGACCCCTTAAAGTTCAGCACCAGCTCGCTCATCAACCACCTTGCTGCTAAACATTTCCACCAGCATGAGGAGTTCCAGAGGCTGAAGGCATCTGGTGCTGGCAGTGGCACCACACCCATCACTGCACAGCCTTCAGCAGCAGCAGCAGCAACAGCAGCCACCCGCCCTCCTGCTCCTCCAGCAGCACCAGCAGGAGTGCAGAAACGCACTGCTCCTCCCCCCTCTGCAACTCCTGCCGCCGACATTGAGGCCTGTTCTGGCAGCCAGTCCTCAGTGGCCTCCTCTGCTGTGTCCGCTGATTCCCGTGCTAGCAAAAGGCCACGTCAGAGCCTTTTGAGCGAGTCCTTCCAGGGGGTGGTTAGGGCTCTGCCTCCCAGCAGCCGTCGCGTGCGGCAGCTGAACGGCTTGCTGGCACGGGCTATGTGCTCCCAACTCCTGCCGTACACACTCGTGCAGGAGGGGAGCGACATGCGTGCGCTGCTTGCTTGTGCAGCCCCAGACTGGCAGCTCCCCAGCAGACACTTTTTCGCCCGCAAGGCCATTCCTGCACTGCACCGCTTTGTGATGGCCAATGTGGAGCGAGGGCTGGAGCATGCGGTTGGTGAAAGGGTCCACGTCACCATGAACTCCTGGAGCAGCCACTTCGGGACAGGCCGCTACCTGTCCTTCACTGTCCACTGGGTCAGCTTGGTGGAAGGGGGTGAGGATGGGAGAGCAGCAGCGGGCACAGCAGCAGCAGCAACACAGTGGGTGGTGCCACCCCGCAGGGTCAGGGGAACTGCAGCAGGTTCCTCCGATCCTCTGCCATCCTCCGGCACACCTGGCCAAACCCCCCGCCTCAGCAGCAGCGTGAAGGCCCGCCACTGCCAAGCGCTGCTGCAGTTGGTCAGCCTTGGGAAGACCAAACTGACGGCAACCCATGTGTTGGCCAAACTCCAGGAGCAGGAGAGGATTTGGCTGACCCCCAGAGGCCTCAGAGTCGGAGAGGTGGTGGCCGACAATGGGGCCAATCTGGTTGCCGCAATTGACAGGGGAAACCTGACCCACATCCCCTATCTTGCCCACGTGCTGAACCTGGTGGTGCAGAAGTTCTTGCGCACCTACCAGGGGATGGGCGAACTGCTGGAAACGGCAAGGAACGTTGTGCGTCACTTCCGGCGCTCGGCTGCAGCCTGTGCGAGCCTGGAGGACGTGCAACAGGAGCTGGAGCAGCCACGCCATCGGCTGATCATTGACGTTCCAACTCGCTGGAACTCCACCCTGGCGATGTTGGAGCGTCTGGTTGAACAGAAGCACGCTGTCAACCAGTACCTTGCCCTGGCCACTGTTTCCGCCGCTCAGAGAAGGGACAAGACCAGCAACATCCCGTCCGTTGTCCCCGATGATGACTGGAGGCACATGCAGCAGGTGTGCTTAGTGCTGGCTCCCTTTCTGCAGGCCACTAACATGGTGAGCAGGGACCATGCTATGGTCTGCGAGTGGGTGCCCCTGGTTTGTCTGCTGAACAGGGCTCTCAATGCTTTTCTGGAACAGGGAGCGGCAGCCTTGGACCAGCAGGAGCGGCATGCAGCCGCACAGTCCACCTCTGAGGGGGAGGAGGAGGAGGACTTGGTGGAGGTCCCTGACCTTACTGCTGATGAGGGGGATCAGCACAGTGCAGCTGAGTTGGTGCGGGGGTGGAGAGAGGATGAGGCTGAGGAGGCAGAGGAGGAGGATGAGGACAGCACTGCCGTCGATGTGCCAGCACACGTGGCCCGCCTCTTCCCAATGGCAGCGCACATGCTGACGTGCTTGCGCAAGGACCCCAGGGTGATCCAGATGAAGCAGAGGGAGGACATCTGGATCAGCATGATGTTGGACCCACGCCTCAAGGGGAAGTTGAGCCAGTTCCTGCCTCCTGCAGGAGGAGACCCAGCGCAACAAATAAGGAGCTTGCAGCAGGCCCTTGTTGAGCGCTTGGAGGAAGCCTTCCCCCAGCCTTCCACCCCCACTGTTCAGCCAGCACAGAGGCAGCAGCAGGTGCCTGCATCCAGCAGCAAGCGCCCCACAGACCTGCTGTCTCTCAGCAACGTGCTCTACAGGACTGTAGAGGCTCCGGCAGCAGTGACTAGAGAGGAGATGCATGCAGCAGCATCCTCCTCCGGTCACAGCCAGCGCCTGACCCGCATGGTGGCTGACTACATGGGGTCTTACAGCGGGCTTGACAGCGATGCCCCTGTTGATCCCATGGAGTATTGGGTCAAGCGCCTGGAGATCTGGAGCGAGCTGGCGCAGTGCGCCCTGGAAGTGCTGTCCTGTCCTCCTTCCAGCGTGCTGTCCGAGCGCTGCTTCAGTGCAACTGGTGGCGTGGTCACCGAGAAACACTCACGTCTGTCTCACAAGTCTGTGGACAGACTGACGTTTCTCAAGATGAACCAGGCATGGGTGGAAGGCGAGTCCCTGGCCCCTGTTGTCGGCGAGAGGGGGACATGAACTGGCTACCGGAAGAACCACTGTTAATGTGCCTTACCACCCTTTACCACCTCCTGGCTCCTGCTCACTAAGCCAGCCTGGTTCACTTTGACTATTACGTCGCCTGCAGGCTGCAGCCACACATTTAACACCTACAGTGGGCTGCTGTGTACTGCCCTTCTGCTGTCTGTCTGTGTTTCCCACTGCCAGGGTACACAGCTGCCACCAGCTATTACGTCAAACAATAGCTATATCTGTCTGTGTAATTTGCTGTAAAAAAAAATAAAAATAAACCATAAACAAAAAAAAAGGTTTAATTTTTCTGAGGTGCCCGGGTTGAAAACTGTGTTGTCACAGTTGTGTATTGGAAACAATGTGGGCTGCACGACCGCTGTCCGGTGTTTATTTACGCCCTGGTATCACCGCTAGGTACCAGGGCTATTATGTCACGCTGCCTGCCTGCTGCCACACTCACACTACTCCTCCATTCCTCCTGCTGCTGCTGCTGCTGTCTGTCTGTGTTTCCCACTGCCAGGGTACACAGAATTACCTTCTGCTGCCACTCTGCCACCAGCCATTACGTCAAACAATAGCTGTTCACATTACTCCTCCATTCCTCCTGCTGCTGCTGCTGTCTGTCTGTGTTTCCCACTGCCAGGGTACACAGATTTACCTTCTGCTGCCACTCTGCCACCAGCTATTACGTCAAACAATAGCTATATCTGTGTAATTTGTTGTAAAAACAAAACAAAAAAAAACATTAAAAAAAAGGTTTAATTTTTCTGAGGTGCCCGGGTTGAAAACTGTGTTGTCCCAGTTGTGTATTGGACACGATGTGGGCTGCACGACCGCTGTCTGGGACCTCCTGTTGTGTTTATTTACGCCCTGGTATCACCGCTAGGTACCAGGGCTATTATGTCACGCTGCCTGCCTCATTGACTGCCTGCTGCCACACACTCATCCTCCTCCTCCTGCTGCTGAATTTACCTCCTGCTGTCTGTGTGTTTCCACTGCCAGGGAGCACATACAATGGCGCTTCCAACATGCGTGCGCCACCAGCTATTTATTACGCTCAAAAATAGCTGCATTTCTTTAAAAAAATATATATAAAAGAGAAATAAGTGAAGAAGAAGAAGACGATATAGAAGAAGAAGAAGATATAGAAAAAGAAGAAGAAGGAGAAGAAGAAGAAGGAGAAGAAGAAGAAGGAGAAGAAGAAGAAGAAGAAGAAGAAGAAGAAGAAGAAGAAGAAGAAGAAGAAGAAGAAGAAGAAGAAGAAGAAGAAGATATAGAAAAATAATACGAAGAAGAAGATATAGAAAAATAAGATATAGAAAAAGAAGATATAGAAGAAGAAGACGAAGAAGAAGAAGATGAAGAAGAAGAAGATGAAGAAGAAGATAAAGAAGATGAAGATGAAGAAGATGAAGAAGAAGAAGATGAAGAAGAAGAAGAAGAAGAAGAAGAAGATGAAGAAGAAGATGATGAAGAAGAAGATGAAGAAGAAGAAGACGATATAGAAGAAGAAGAAGAAGAAGAAGATATAGAAGAAGAAGCTATAGAAGAAGATATAGAAGAAGAAGATGAAGATGAAGAAGAAGAAGAAGAAGAAGATATAGAAGATAAAGAAGAAGAAGAAGTATATACAGTACTGAACAAAATTTTGGACACAACTTCTCTTTCCACCTTTTTTTTTTTTAAAGGAACATCCCCACATAATCACTTGCTGTTGTTACTTGGAAAAAAAGATGTTTCTTGCATCATTCACCCTCAAAACAAGTTTTGGAAGCTATTTAAGGCCAATTCGAATAGTCAGCTTGAATAATGAGCTCGAATACCGACTCGAATAGTGAGCTCGAAGTCCGAGGTCGAATCGAATAGTAAAGAATATTCGACTCGAATATTCGACCGAATTCGTATAATTTACTATTCGAATTCGACCAAACTCGAATTATAAAAAGGGGTATCCGAGCACCACTGAACGCAATTAGGGCACAGTTCAGCAGAAATCAAACGCAATTAGGGCACATTTTCAGCAGATATCAAACGCAGTTAGGGCTGCAAAAAGAAAAGAATTTACTCACCTGGCACTGGCAGAAGTCTTCTCTCCCCGTCTACCACCCGGCTCCTCAGGCGCGCAGTTCCCACGGAGCTCCCTCCCTCCTCCAATCTGATTGAATGCAGGGCTACGGGAAGATGGCCACCCGAAGCCCTGTACTGGAGAAATAAATAGTCTCCAGAGCAGGGCTTTGGCGGCGGCCATCTTCCCGTAGCCCTGCTCTGCTCTGCCAGCCCCGCGGGGCTGCGGGAAAACAGTAACGTCACGCCAATGTCACGGAGCCGCCGAGGCCCCTAAGACCTTGAGGCCCCAAGCGGCCGCTTGGTCTGCTTGGTGCCTCGCGGCGCCCCTGCCTCCATCCCAAATGAAAAGGGCCTGGAGGCTCTTTATTTTTTATCTCAAACGTAAATATGGAGGTCAAAAACACAAAAAGAGAGGAGGAGCGCTCTCTGGTGTATTAACTCATTTAATGTTGCTTCGCTCGCAAGGTAAAAATAAAACTTACAAAATATAAAAGATGATAAAGCTTATCACACTGTTAGTGTATATCACCGTGCTCCAGGAGATGGATAACACCTGCTCAGACGCCTCCGCTCTATGGCCAGTAGTAACGGGATTCGGGAATCCGATAGCGCCGGCGGGACCCGGAACATGGAAACAAGCTTGCAATTGTCCTGCACCTCACTGCGTCATGACGCGTTTCGGCGTTCCACGCCTTCGTCAGATGACGCAGAGGTGCAGGGAGGAGGCTAAATGCTCAGCCGGTTGCCAAGCAACCGGCCGTGTGTGTATTCATGCGCTGCGTGCTCAAGGGAAGGAGGCGTTGTCCTAGCAACCGGCCACGCTACTTCTCGGGGGACGGGATGCACCAGCCGTTACTACTACATAGCATGCAGCGAATCTCAACTTGTTAACTCGCTGCATGGAGAAGTGCGAGCGGGCAATTATACATCAATGCCAAACATATATATATGCTAATTTCACAATACATCCCTTTCATTAATACAAGATGGCTATACAACAACCGGACTTAAAATACGTGTAATACGCATATTACTGTATACTGTTGCCAATGATAAGCATATGCAAGAAAAATCTTTTCATACATATATATATACATAAATACACAAAGCTGGTCTAGAAGCGTGTGTGTGTGCATATGTACGCACACACACACACGCGCATGGCGCCATCTAGGGGAAAACTTTATGTCAATAGTAAAAATACATATTTGCAAACAGTTAAACTAATTGAATTAATTAATAAAATTAATGAATTAATGTGTATATGTATACCCGTGTCTAAAAATCTAGACCGTGTACACAACAATGCACTAAAATGGGGAATATGACCCCATTAAGTTAATGACATTATAACATAAAAATAATAAAACCTTTTAAAATTTATGTCTATATAGCAATTCAATGGATACCGAACCAAGTGTTTAGTAAGAGCACCAGCTTCAATAATGATGAAAAATAAATATTTTAGAATATAAATGATAATACAAAGTAAAAGTGAATGATAAATTGTGCATGTTGAATACTAAATTGATGGATGAATATTGCTCAATATCCTCCCGGATATTAATCTAAGTGCCCAACTGGCTTTAGTGTCAAGGGGGAACAGGGGATGGTAATGGAAAGGGGGAATACATCAAGAAGGAACCATACAGACTCAGGAGGCATTATAGATTCTGCACGTGGTCAAATGTATGTGGCTACTTCTAGCCCTTCATTGAGTCCTACTGGTGTCAAAGAATTTAGTTTGAATATCCAGTATGACTCACGTTCACAAAGCTTTCTAACTCTTAGACCTTTATTCAGGTTCTTGGTGATAATTTCAACCCCTAGTATTTTTAAACTGTCAGTTAGTCCCCCATGAGTTTCAGCGAAGTGTCTTGGAACGGCATGTTTAATGCATCCTTCTTGGATCTTCCTCTTGTGCTCACCTAAACGTTGTCGCAGGGGCCTGGTGGTCCTCCCTACGTAATATCTATTTTGGCATCCACAGGTTAACACATAAACTACAAAGGAAGAGCCACAATTAATAAAGTCTTTTACTTTGAGTGTTTCTCCATCTTTATCAGGAAATTCCGATACTCGATGTCGGATGAATGCACAGCACCCACATCTCTTCTTATTGCATCTAAAATTCCCTACCAATTGTGGAAAGAACATGGATGATGTGGCTTTTTCTTGTTTTTGATTTCTAATGTTACTTGGTGCCAACCTATTTTTGATTGATCGTGCCTTCTTAAATATCACTTCTGGTTTGGTTGGAAGCTCATTTTTTAGCCAGGGGTCTTGAAGGACTATATGCCAATTCTTATTCACAATATCCTTGATTTTCATTGCACTTTTATTATAAGTAGTTACAAATGAAGGTCCTCTATTAGTGCCTGTTTTGGTCATACTTTCTGGACAATAGTTCTCCTTTTTCTTTATTGTTTTCTTAACTTTTTCTTTACTCTTATATTTCTCGATCACTTCAGTGATATGCTTCTCCTTGTATCCTTTTTGTAAGAACTTATTGGCCAGTATTTTACTTTGTTCCTCGTAATCCTTATTCGTGGAGCAGTTTCTTCTCAGACGGCAGAATTGACTTCTTGGTATGTTTTGGATCCATCTTGGATGGTGACAGCTGGATACATGTAAATATGAGTTCCCGGCCGTGGGCTTAAAGTGTGTTTTTGATAAAATATGCTTGTTTGTATCATCGGTCATAAGTGTCAAATCTAAGAATACTATACTTTTCTTGTCTATTACATAAGTAAAACCTAAATTAAAACTATTGTTATTGCAATAGCCCAAAAAACTATGAAACTCTTCACTTGTACCATCCCAAATGATTAGGATATCATCAATAAATCTCGTGTTACAACCGGCTGAGCATTTAGCCTCCTCCCTGCACCTCTGCGTCATCTGACGAAGGCGTGGAACGCCGAAACGCGTCATGACGCAGTGAGGTGCAGGACAATTGCAAGCTTGTTTCCATGTTCCGGGTCCCGCCGGCGCTATCGGATTCCCGAATCCCGTTACTACTGGCCATAGAGCGGAGGCGTCTGAGCAGGTGTTATCCATCTCCTGGAGCACGGTGATATACACTAACAGTGTGATAAGCTTTATCATCTTTTATATTTTGTAAGTTTTATTTTTACCTTGCGAGCGAAGCAACATTAAATGAGTTAATACACCAGAGAGCGCTCCTCCTCTCTTTTTGTGTTTTTGTATTCCTACCAGTGTCCATACCTTGGTCCCAGGGTATTGTGGAGCAGCACCTGGTGGAAAACTTGTGTGTTCCGTGGATTTTACACTCGTTGGAGCGCAGTGGAATTGAGTGTGTTTGGTTTCTCTTTAAATATGGAGGTCAGCCTGGGCATGACGAATTTGTCTCAGACCTCAGGACAGTTACATCCTTTAAAGTACCTTGAATCTTGGAATCAAATATTGAGTAAAGCCCATGGTGGACTTAGTCTCCTGATGCTGCTTACTGTCTTTGGGGTCACTCCCTTTCCCCAGTACTGGTCATCTTCTCTCCCCACCATCTGAGAAGTTCATGCAAGCGACAGCAAGAAATTCTTATGCATGCAAACATTTGGAGCCACATCTGTACAGTGAAAAAATGTGCTTGTAGATGAGTAAGCACTTTTGCTGCGCATATGCAGTTCAGAACTCATACCTTTTCAGTTCTAAATTGCTTTGTACCACTTGGAGGAACTTCCGGGGGAGTATTACATGGAGGGATTTTCTTGAATACTTAGAGGATCAGAAATGGGGAGCGGGATGGGCCCCAAAGACTATGGAGGAGTTAATCTAGCCCACCATGGGCTTCATTCAACTGCCCCTCCCCTGAAAACCCCCCCGCCCCCGGACTTCCTAAACCCCCCCTACCCTAGACCCCCCCCCCCGATTCAGGGGTACTTTTGCTGCTTTATAATCTGGCTCTCTAAAATCTATGTTCTTTGTATCATACAGTAGGTATCAGTTTATGTTAAACTGTTTTATTATTCAAGAGAGCTTACCTGGAACCTGATCACCTTCAGTTTTTCGTTTAAAATCCATACACAAACCATGTATTTCTGTTGTAGAAAAAAATAGTATCACAGTAAAGGACAGCACAAATTCATATTAAAAAAAAAAAGAGACTTGCTAAGTATAACAAATAAACACACGTTAGCAGCTACTGCATTAGCCTCCTTGGCAGTTATTAAGAGTCGGGCTCTGGGTAGAAAAAAACAAGCCAGGAGCGGAAACCCTGAGCGTGACTTATGGTAGCCACTGGGAGGCTTGTGCATAGCGGGCGTTTTTGCTCACCTGCCCGGGGATCCAGAGACTGGCAGCCATTCTCCTTCCTGTCCTCGGATTCTCTGCATCCCTCTGGTGAGATCACCATTTGTCATCATGACGACAGCCGGCGATCACACTAGGTTACAGCGCCACCCAGAGGATGGGGGGAGAACTGCAGCACTGGATCCCAGGGAGGTGAGTAAGTGCTGGGGCTGCAGGCTCTTTAGCAACATGATTTTTCTTGGTTTTAGGGTCTAAAAGCCTGCAAAAAAATTGCACTGCTTTGCATTGATGATCATAATCAGCTAATCATGAGTATGCGAAATCACGCGTACATTTTCACAATTACATCTATACTTTATTACAAATTCGTAATCCAATGACTTTGTTTAATCATTCGCAACTGCGCATTAATTTTACGCGTAATTTATGCATAATTACGTGCCAACTTTGACGGTGAATAGCAAAGCCCCCATACATGCTATTGCTACCAAAATTGCTACATATGTTAAGAAGAATAGTGGGTACAACTCAAAAAAAACATTTTTCAAAAAGACCTTGCAGTTTTTGAGAAAGTCAATTTTAAAAATGCAAAGAAAAATGATTTTTAAACTTAGAAAAATTAGTCTTTGTTTTCTAAAAATAAGTTTTCTCAAAAACCAGAAGGTCTTTTTTACCTTGTATCCACTATTCTTCTTAGCATATGTGGCAATAGCTTTGTATGGGGGTTGTGCTATTCACCGCCAAACTCGGCACAAAATTATGTGTAAATTAGGTGTGAATTCATGCATAATTGCAAATGCTTACAATTACATCCGAAATGAATTATACTTTTCCCTGAAATTTTGCATTACGATTAGGATTCGTAATTGCGAATTATGATGCTTAATTATGCATAGGCGTAATTTCTGCTCATTACTACTTTTCGACTCTAAAATCTAGAAAAAATCATACTGTTGGGGGGGGGGGGGGGGGGAGGGGTTAAGAAAAAGTTGTAATTTGCACAACTTTGTCTAGCAGCCTATCTCTCTTTACAAAGAACAAACAAGAAGTTTGGCACGACTCACTTATCCAGCCTTCATGCTCAGCACGTCCTGGTGTCTCCATGGCTTTTATCGAAGCCCCAATTTACTGCTGTGCACAAATTAAGATCACATGGTAGCAGGGGGCATACCTGATAGGGCATGCATGGCTATACTAGAACCTGGGGGCACAAATGTCTACCAAACATTCCTGTTTTGGGGTGGAGGACGCACATGACTACTTCATACTACTGTCTGGAGGCTCGCATCTCAACCTAATTCTACTATCTGTAGGTAAAAATCTACCTAACACTTATATTAGGGGGCTAACATAGCTACTTAACACTACTATCTGGGAGCCTTTCATGGCAAATGCCACTGCTATTGTGTTACTCACATGGCTGCCTAATTCTATTAAGGGGCAATAAGGCTAGTAAGCTGCCTAATACTTCTATTGGGGGGGGGGGGGGTGTCAGGCATCGGCACTGCAAATTACTCCCCCTTAGTATTAGGGGGAACTTACCTACTCAATACTAATATCTAATAGAAGGAAAGGGGGTGCACATTACTATGTATAACTTATAGGTTTTGAAAGCTTGCAAGGAAGGATTCTAGTACAGTTATTCAATAAAGGTACATAACGACTTTTGAAGTTAATGTCTTCAAATTCTCCCCATGACTAACACTGGATCACATACAACTGTCTCAAAAATGGATAGCTCTGTATCCTATAGAGCCTTCCTGGACCTCTCTGTGTCTTCATTCCACTGCTGTCACCCGCATTGCAGGTATTCAACTACCTGGTCGAATACACATTTTTGGAACCACAGAAGGCTTGGAAAAACTTGTGCCCCTAAGTGCTCCCGAAGACCGGTGGCTCCATACTGTCAGTCTGGATGGACAGTCTGGAGCCTCCCATCTTCAGAAGCCCTCGGGGGACACAAGTGTTTTCAAAGCTTTGCTAGGGGTCATGGAAAATTTGAATGGAGAATAATGTTGAAACAGGAGGACACTGTGACAGAGGACACAGTGAGATGATCTTGAAGGCTCAATGACAGTGATCCTCAAACTAAGGCCTGTGGGCCAAATGCGGCCGCCTGAGGCTTTTTCACCACCCCCCCACTCTCAAAATCTATTAGTTATAGGCACAGTCCACTGCGTCTTTAAATATCTGCGACCCAAATATAGAATAGCATTGCTGGCATCCACATGGGTCCAATTGGACTGCAGGTTGTAACCTGGGTATGCCTTACTGTCTGTAGAAAAGATGTTCTTCGGGCACCACATGAATGGCTTCTTCTCCGGAGGAGTTCTCCTCTGTGTTGCAGGACATACCATCTATCTGCACATGCTGTGTTGGGGGACATACTATCGGGTTTGGTTAAATGGGAGACATAAGGGCTGCACATGATAACAGGTAATAGTTTAAGCTACCTAGAGTCAATGTAATGTTTTCTACATTTTATGTATACTCCGGCCCCCAGCCGTCTAAAGTATGTTAACCCGGCCCTTGACTGAAGAAGTTTGGGGACCACTGCTCTATGAGATCCAGAGCATCCCCTGATAGGTAAGTATCTGACTTTTTTTATTTTTTGCTTGCTTCACCATTGCTTTAAAAATGTCATTCTGTATACTACTATCATCTCTTCTGTAACTTCTGTAACTTTCTTTCTTCTTTTCTATTATGCACTTATATCCTGATTCCTGATCTGTGACATGACTGTGCCTTATACCCCAAGTTAAAGCTCTTCATTGTCATTGTGTAACATAACAAAATACATTTTCATGACAGCCCCAAGGTTCATATGAAGAACATTGGTGACAAAGGAAGAAATAGAGATGTTATACAGAGTATGCCAAAGATTTAAAATAGTTAAACATGTTGTGTATGGTGTTAAAGGACACCAGATGTGAATAAAGCCAGAGAAACAGGTGAGCAGGCATATGCTATCACCTGTCCTGATGCCCGCCACTCCCCCAGTTCTCCTCTCTTGCCGCCCTATCATACCTAAAAGCCCCCCCGGGACCCTCAGGCTTTATTGCGCAGGCACTGGCTGGGCACATCTCACAGCGCACGTCCATGGCCAGTAATGCTCTGCGCATACGTATGACATCATGCGCATGGCGTTATGTAGTGACATCATACGCATGCCCGGAGCACTCCCGGCCATGGGTGCATGCTGTAGGACCCCCCATTTCTCTAGCTTCATCTGGTATTCTTTAAGTGATTAGAAGCATAATTGCTATTGCACCCATGAATGAATAGTTTATTGCACATTAGCATTATGGCTTTTTGAACATGTTGAATAAAAAAAAGTCTCAAAGAAGATTCAGAGTTTACAAAGTTTATGGCAGATGGGGAAAGGCTGTTTTTTTCAGTCTGTTTGTGTGTATACAGATTGGAGAGCTAAAAAAAAAAAAAAACAGTTTCCAGGGTGATTGTTATCCTTGATAAATGTTTTTGGCTCTTCTCCTACAACAAGTCTTTTACAAGAGTTTCTTTACTAGCCTTGGTGCAGCTGTTGTACCAGGCAGTCATGCAGTGGATCAATACACTTCCTAAAGTACATCTTAACCAGCAGCTTCAGGGAAAGGTTAGAACTTCCTAGGTTTCTAAAAAAATTGAGGTGTTGTTGTGTTTTGCCAATTACGAATAAGTTGTGATTGTGTGATTGTGTTTTCTTGCCCCACCTCCTCGAACTTGCCCTCTGAATACAGGGGAATCAAAGCTATCTGCCTAAAAGAGATGAGCACAAATAGCTGTAATTTCACCTCATAGTTCACAATTACGATACAAAATTGTAATACGAAATATTGGAAAAAATTGTGAATAATTTTGCTTGTAACCAAAATCCGGAACCGTATTTTCTCAATAAAATGTAATTTTGTGCCGCCTTTTGCAGTTAACCCTCCTGGCGGTATAAAAAAATACGCCAGGAGGCAGCGCGGCAGTTTTTTTTAAATTTTTTTTTTCTATATCATGTAGCGAGCCCAGGGCTCGCTACATGATAGCCGCTGCTCAGCGGCATCCCCCCGCCCTCTTCGATCGCCTTCGGCGATCTCCGATCAGGAAATCCCGTTCAAAGAACGGGATTTCCTGGAGGGCTTCCCCCGTCGCCATGGCAATGGGCGGGATGACGTCACCGACGTCACTGACGTCGGGTCGTCATTGGGAGTCCCGGGCCACCCCTCGGCGCTGCCTGGCACTGATTGGCCAGGCAGCGCACGGGGTCTGGGGGGGGGGGGCGCGCGCCGCACCGTATAGCGGCGATCGGGCGCGCGGCGGCGGCGATCGGGGTGCTGGCGCAGCTAGCAAAGTGCTAGCTGCGTCCAGCAAAAAAAAAATTAAACAAATCGGCCCAGCAGGGCCTGAGCGGCACCCCCCGGCGGCTTACCCCGAACTACGTTCGGGGTTACCGCCAAGAAGGTTAATAGCAAAGCTCCTATACATGTTATTGTCAGCAAAATTGCTATGTATGTTAAGGGGAACAAGTAAAAAAAAATGAAAAAATAAAAAAAACTGAAGTTTTTGAGAAAATCAATTAAAAAATTCAAAGGGAAAAAAGGCTTTTAACTTGGTAAAATTGAATTTTGCTTAACCTCCCTGGCGGTATGTAAAGTGCGGCTGCGCAGCCACGGGAGGGTTTTTTTCCCTTTTTTTTTTTTTTAGCATGTAGCTAGCCTAGCGCTAGGCTAGCTACATGCTTCCCCCCTCCCTGCGACGTCCCCCCGTAGTGTCCAATCGCCGCCGGCGCCGCTTGCCCATAAGGAAATCCCGTTCTGAACGGGATTTCCTTGAGGGCTTCCCCCGTCGCCATGGCGATGATCAGAGTGACGTCATCAACGTTGCCAACGTCGTGACGTCACAGGGAACCCCGATCCACCCCATAGCGCAGCCTGGCGGCGATTGGCCAGGCTGTGCAAGGGGTATGCGGGGGGGCCCTGTATCGCGGCAGGTAGCGGTGCATCGGTGGCGGGCGGTGGCGATCAGACCAAACACGCAGCTATCAAAGTGCTAGCTGCGTGTTTGAAAAAAAAAATTATGTAAATCGGCCCAGCAGGGCCTGAGCGGCACTATCCGGCGGCTTACCCCGTGTCCAGCACGGGGTTACCGCTAAGGAGGTTAACAAAAATGTGTTTTGTCATGTTCCCACTATTCCTCTTAACATACATAGACATTTTGGTGACAATCTATGGGGCTTTAGTATTAAACACTAAAGTCGGCACAAAAATTATACAAAATTACAAACAAATTATGCAATATCAATTGAATTTATATATAATAAGTTAACGTGTGGCCATAATTGCAAAATGTGGGGTAATTATTAGTAGGTTATGATCACCACTATTACGTAAACTAGTACAGATCTCCGCATGGGGCAGGTTATGCTGGCATATGGTGATGGTGAGAGAGACCTTGGCCCATATGCAATTAACTTTTTCTGTGATATTTTTTAAGTGATATTTTCATACTTTATAAAATGCCTTTTAAATCACCAGCAAGCAAAAAAAAAAATACTTAAAATAGTTTGACAGTACTTTTAACCTACTTAATAGTACTTTTTTAATTGCAAAGTGCTGAAAAGTTCTTCTAAATAGAAGATGAAAAATTATCTCCTAGGAGAAAACTCAGGAGAAAGGGTTAATTGCCCATGAAAACTTGTTTTCATACACTGGGATGCCCGGATGCATGGGAAAATAAGAAGTACAGTGCTTCATGTCAAAGCTGACTATAAGCCGTTAGGTGACTTGTGCTGCAGTGAGTAGGGGCTGACAAATTATACAGGACCTCTGTCTTTTAGCACTTTGCTGGACTTTGTGAATCATTACAACAGGCAGCAGAGGTGGTCTCGGAAATTGTTTGTTATATGCTAATCCAGCAGATGTTAATTAGTGACACCTTCACTTGGATAGTATCTAAGGAAAACCCAACTTACTCTGCCCATTTAAGAGTGTCAAAGTTTGGCCATGGCAAAGATTTGGTTTCCTGTTCCAATTTTGAATGTATTATTGTTACACATCTCATAGCACTGTAGATCAGCTTGTTTTATAAAAAGTTATGAAAATGACAAATTTATAACAAAGGATAAGAGGGTCAAAGCAAAATGCATTTTCCCCCTGAAGCGATACTGAACTTGAGTGCTGGGGGATGTGGCCTGAGGCAGGATGAGTTAACTCTCCTATGTCAACACCTCTGGTTGCTGCTCTCCAAGCCTCTCTCCACCTACCCAACACATTTCATAGTGATGAGCACAAATTTTGCATAGACGTACTTCACATCAAAATTCACAATTACAATGTGAAATCCTAATGCAAAATTTTGGGAAAAATCTAAATTCATTTTGCCTGTAATTGTAATTATCCGTAATGTTGCATACATTTTTGCATAATTTTTCCGTAATTTTGTGCCAAATTTAGCGGTTAATAGAAAAATCCTATTGCCACCAAAAATGCTACATATGTTAAGGTGAATAGTGGATACAAATAAAATAAAAAGACCTTGAGAAAATAGATTTTAAAAGTGCAAAGGATTTTTCTTTTAAGGGCTCATTTCCACTATCGTGAAGCCGCATGCATCCAACGCATGCGGATTCGCACATGTAATGCAAGTGGATGGGCCTGTTTCCACTGTAGCGTTGTTGAGGTGCGGTTTTTTCAGCGGTGAAAAAACGCACAAAAGAGCCGCAGAATTCGCCTGCGAGTGGAATGCATGCGAATCGCATGCAAATCGCATGCAATGTATTAATAGGGAAGTCGCATGCGGTTTCCCCATGCGTTTTTTGCCGCAAATTCGCATGGGAATTCGCATAGGTTCCAATGTAAATTTACACAGGCAGTGACATGGTTAAAATTGCATATACCCTCACCTATGCGAATTCGCATGCGAATTCGCGGCAAAAAACGCATGGGGAATCGCATCCGCATGCAATTTCATCAGCGGTGGAATCCAGGCGATTCCGCACCGCAATAGTGGAAACAAGCCCTTACTGTTTTTTTCTGAGTTTAAAAACCTTTTTTCTTTCCATTCTCAAAAGCAAATTTCAAAAACTACAAGCGCTTTAAAAAAATAAATAATAATAATAATATTTTTTTGACTTGTACCCACTGTTCTCCTTAGCATTTGTAGCAATTTTGGTGGCAATAGCATGCATTTTCTATTAACCACTAAATTTGGCATAAAATTATGTGAAAATGTACGCAAAATTACAAATGATTGTATAAAATCAATTGAATTTACATATTGTAATTACATATAGGCATAATAGCGAAAATTAGGATCATTCCTTATGATCTTGCCTGCTCATCTTTATTTATCACCATTTTATGATTGCACTCGTCAATTGTGAAAACATTAATTATACCTTCCTTTGTTTTACCTGTGTTGTTGTTTTTTGTTTGTTTGTTTGTTTGTTTTTGTTAATTGTATCAGTTTATTTTTATTCTAACAACTTTGTTACTTTCTGAGAAGGAACTTACTTTCTAATAAAATCCTCTTCTCTTTCTGATGGCTTATTTCCTTGTCGACTTTTTTCACTGTTGGTAAAAGGTAAGGTTACTGTGACAGCACAGATGGATATCATTATTACTGACACCTACTAAAAAAACAATTACCCATCAAAACCAAGTGCGAGAGGATGTTTTTTTATCAGCTGTTCTTATAAATATCCAAAATTCATCCTATAAATATTTATTGAAGTATATTGGACCCCTGAATGCGAAACAGGAAGTTTGGGCGCCCGCTATTGGCAGAAACTTGGCTGTTTGCTATAGGCGCCATTATACATTGTGGTTATAGTGTCAAATTTTGTGGACACCCCACCCTAACATTATTGTAATTGCAGGGGGTCAGAGGGGGGCCATTAAGGTTAGGTATGTATGGGGTGTTTCTAAAGGTTAGGTATGGGGGGTGATTAAGTTTAGGCAGGTTTTTTTTTATTTTTTAAAGTGACTCTGTAACAAATTGTTCAGCCTTATTTCTTCTATCCTACAAGTTCCTATACCTGTTCTAATGTGGTCTGGATTACTGCAGCCTTTTCTAGTTGCACTGTCTCTGTAATATATCTAATCTTCTTTTCTTTGTCAAGCTTTGTCAACCCAGAGAGGAATGTGCTGCCTCTGCTGTGATAGGGAGAAGTTATGCATGCCCCCTGCAAGCTCTATGTGTGTGTGCTTTGTTTATCACAGACAGGTCTCTTGCTCACAGTTTCAGCTTGTCTGAGGGATGAGGGAGCTGCCCATGCTGAGAAACTGTGAGAATTCCTAACTGGAGTGCAGATAATTCACTATGCAATAAAAACGTGTAGTATACTGTAATCTCTCTCTCTCTCTCTCCTGGTTAGCGGCCATGTTTTTTGTTTGTAAACACTGCCTAAAACTGGTGATTAAAATCCAGGATCGCAGCAGGGAGCAGCAGAAAGGTAAAGAGGGATCCAGGAGATCACAGTGACTTGATTATTATGTTTTTTATTGTACAATTCGAACAGTACAGATTCTCTTTAAGAAACAATTTTATTGTATTTTTAAACAAGGTTACAATAAAACATACAAACACCCCGATGGTCTCTTGAGAGGCTCCCTATGCTACATGATTCCTGTCATTTGGCACTGTATTGGCCTGAGGAAGCGGGCTCATTTTTAAACTGGTTTTCCACCCCACCCTTTAGATTGTAAGCCTCCGGCAGGGCCCTCCTTCCTAACGTATCCAGCTTGATTATGCAATCTTACTCGCAACCACCCCTCTTGTAGACTCGAACAGTCTCTATTTTGACCTATGACACTATTGTTATCAAATCATTTACATGATCTTGTTTTGTTGTGAGTTTCCGTATGTTCTACCTGTATGTTAACCCATTTATCTATTGTGCAGCGCTGCGTAAGATGTTGGCGCTTTATAAATACAATAAATAATAATAATAATAATAAAAGCTTTTATTCAAATCAGGGCGCCTCTTTCCCTTATTGTGCATAGTTATACCCCGTACATGTTTGTCCGAGGGGTAGTGACAGAACACCCGTTGTTTTACCACGGTCAATGTTTTGTCCATCCTTTTTCATCTAAGAGAGCGACCGCAACCAGGTCCGTCCAGGACCACCCCGAGTGGAGTCGGGTTTATGGTCTCCACCTGCTTCCTGTGGTCGGTTGCCCCTTGCAACCCTCCTTTGTGAGTAGCCCTTTCAATCAATTGATTTCTTCACACACCTATTATTGACATACTGCACTATTGGGCTCCCTTTTTTGTCTCCTGTATTTTTTTCCATAGGGTGCCAAGACACCCCAACCATGATTGATCTCCCTGAGCCAGCCCACCCCAATCCCAAATATAAAAAGCGAAAGGATCACCATATGTAAAATAAAAAACTCACAGAATACAGAAACGTATATCATATGTTTATGTGGAATATCCTTAGCTTCTTCTTCCAGATTTTATAGAACTTCTTCAAGCCAATGGGAACCCGTTTTTTTTTTTTTTTTTTTTAAATAAAACCATTATTTTGTTGCTAATTAAAATCATAGTGGATTACCGTGTGTCCGGTTATCAGCCCCATATTCCTTTCCCCCGTTATCCAAGATGGCTGCTGACCTTTCCTTTATCGTCCGAGTCAGCAGCCTTCTCCTGCCTCCTAGTGCTTGTATTAGTGCGAGTATTGGCTCTGGAGAGCGCGAGCGTGCACGTCACAGCAGTGTGTGTTGGGAACGGAACAGCCGTGTGAAGTGCACCTTGCAACCAGGAAGAGATAACGTGAATACGTGCACGCTCTGTGAGGGAGACCACAGAGCTGCGCATTCATGCGAACGCGGACAGGAGGGCGGGGAACGGGGTGGAGAACAACACACGTCGGAGGAGTGACAGAGCAAGGGAAAGAAGCTCTGCCTCCTCTGAAAACATCACTTATTGGACCGAAACGTTCAGGAGATTAAATTAAGATTTATGCTCTAATAGACAGCAAGAAAAGGGGTAAGTAGGCACATCAGAAGAAAAAAAGAAAAAGCTGACAGGTCATCTATTAATATTATCTTTTATAAACCAGTTCCCAGTCACTTTAAAGGACCACTATTGCGAAAAAAAGTTGGCAGTTAAAATCTGACAGAACCGACAGGTTTGGGCCAGGCCATCTCCTCATGGGGTATTCTCAGGGTTTTCTTTGTTTTCAACAGCATTTCATGGACAGCAGTTTAACTGCCAAAATTGTAATATATCAGCCAGCCTCCCTACTCACTTGCACACTATTTTGTCAGTTAGACTCTGCAACTGCTGTTCAGGAAATGCTGTTGAAAACCAAGAAATCCTTGAGAATCCCCCATGAAGAAATGGATTGGCCTAAAACCTGTTGGTTCTGTCAGATTTTAACTGCCTACATTTTTGAGCGATAGTGGTCCTTTAAAAGATCCTCACCCTTCATACAGTGCTGCCCATAATTATTCATACCCCTGGCACATTTTGACTTAAAGTTACTTTTATTCAACCAGCAAGTCATTTTTTGATGGGAAATTACATAGGTGTCTCCCAAAAGATAATAGGACAATGTACAAGAGGCATTATTGAAAAAAAACAGCATTGATCATCTTTTATTTACATTTGAGCAAAACATGTCCATTCCAAAATGATCCATACCCTTCTCAATAATTAATAGAAAAGCCGTTATTGGCTATTATACCAATCACACACTTCTTATAATTGCAGGCCAGTGTTTTGCATGTCTCCACAGGTTTTTTTGCACATTCATCTTTAGTAATGAGCTCCAAATCTTTCAGGTTGGAGGGTCTTCTTGCCATCACCCTGATCTTTAGCTCCCTCCACAGATTCTCAATTGGATTCAAGTCAGGACGCTGGCAGGGCCACTCCAAAATGTTAATGTTGTTGTCTGCTAACCATTTCTTCACCACTTTTGTTGTGTGTTTTGGGTCATTGTCACGCTGAAATGTCCACTGGTGCCCAAGGTCAAGTTTCTCTGCAGACTGCCTGATGTTGAGAATCCTCATGTATTGCTCTTTTTTCATGATGCCGTTTGCTGTGATTAGGTTCCCTGGTCAACCCCCAAAGCATTAGGTTCCCACGACCATGATGTTGGAGATGGTGTTGAAAGCTTCTCTTTTTGTACACCAAATTCATCATTGTGACCAAACGATTCAATTTTTGTTTCATCTGACCATAACACAGAAGACTAGAAGTCTTATTCTTTGTCCAGATGAGCATTTGCAAAGGCCAAGCCAGCTTTTGTGTAGCTTATCTGGAGAAGTGGTGTCCTCCTTGGTCTGCATCTGCGGAACCCATCAGGGTGCACTGTCCGTTGGATTGTCTGCCTTCAGATATTTTTACCAGCAGAGCCCAGATTTATCAGGATGGCCTTGCTGGTTATCCTTGGATTTATTTTCACCTCTCTCACTATCCTCCCGGCCAGCACAGGTGTCGTTTTTGGCTTCCAACCACGTCCTCTGATTTTCCACAGTGCAGAACATCTTGTATTTTTTAAATAATACTTTGCACTGTAGCCACTGGAACTTGAAAACATTTAGAAATAGCCTTGTAGCCATTTCCTGACCCGTGAGCAGTCACAATGAGCAGCCGCAGGCCCTCCTCACTGAGCCCCTTTGTCTTAGCCATGACTGTCCACAAACCAACAGAGAGCTGCTGTTTTTCACCTGTTGAGTTTATTAAATCAGCTGTTTCCAATTATTCAGGGTAATTAGGATGCTTTAGAACAGCTTGGACTATTTGGAATGGTGTAAAACTTTGGATTTTCCCACAGACTGTAACAGTTTGTGAAGGGTATGAATAATTTTGGACTGGACACTTTTTGCTCAAATGCAAATAGAAGCTCAGAAATGTTTTTTTTCCCCCTCAATAATGCATCTTGTACATCGTCTTGTTATCTTTTGGGAGACACCTATGTCAATTTGTTAAAATCAGCCAGGAGTATGAATAATTATGGGCAGCACTGTAAATGTTTTTATAGATAGGCAGGTCTGTATTAGCAGAGGATTTGAGATCATTAATGGTCGGGGCTACCGGTTTCTTCCAAGCCAAAGCTATAGTCCTCCTGGCATAAAACAACAGCAATAGTTCCTTTCACTGAGCGTGGTATCACCGAAGTGATTAAGAAGCAGAGTCTCAGCTGTATAAGGTATTTGTGCACCGACAACATCTGCTAGGAGGTTGTGAACCTATGACCAGAAGAAGAGGAGCTCTGAGTCCTGGCAGTCCCAGAATATATGAAAAAAGCCGGTGTTGCCCACACCACACCTCCAGCACGCATCAGATGCACCCAGTTCCATCATGGATAATTTGTAGGGGGGTGAAATAAACTCTATAAGGATATTTCAGTGCACTGAGTTTATGTCGGGCTGCAATCGAAATCCTAAGAAAGTCCAAGACTATGCCTCCCAATCCTTCAAAGAGAGGCTTAGGGAGTCTCGTTGCCCTGCTTTAAGGGTTTTTTGAAATTCAACCGTCATGTGCGATATCAGAGTGCCATATAATTGTGATGGGATTCCCGTGAGCTCTAAATGCATCATCAACTGTTTGACATGAGTAGATTGGAGCAATATTGGTTCAGAGAGGAACTGGGTATCATATACGTGTGACGCAGCTGGAGGTACCGAGAGAACATGGAATTGTGGAGAGAGCACTGGGCTTTGAGGGCATTGCATGAAAGAAGACTATATCCCCCAACTATGTCCTTAAAGCGGAATATACCCCGTATTTTTCGGACTATAAGACGCTCCGGACTATAAGACGCACCCAAGTTTAGAGGACAAAAACCAGGGAAAAAAATAAATATACTAAACCTGGTGCATCTATGGTGCAGGGGCATCTTATTGACCTCTCCCCCCCCACCCAATTATGTTTCCCTTGAGCCGCTTGTGTCTTTCTGTGTCCCCCTGTGTCCCATCCCTGTGTGCAGTGTTCCCCTGTGTTCCATCCCTGTGTGTGGTGGTATCCCCTGCGGAGTCGCACCTAGATGTGCGGTGCGCCATCCATGTATGCAGTGTCCCTCTGTGTCCCATCCCTGTGAGGGTGTCCTCATGTCCCTGTGCGCTGTGGCATGTTACATCCACATGTACAGTGTCCCCTTGTGTCCCCATGTGTCCTATCCATGTTTGCAGTGTCCCATCCATGGGTTCCATGTCACTCTGTGTCACATGCCTGTGGGTGGTATCCTGTGTCAGATGTGTCCCTGTGTGCAGTGTCCCGTGTCTACAGTGTCCCTGTGTCCTGCATACCATACCTTCTCCCCGACTCCTCAGGCTGATGAGGAAGTAGCCATAGACAAATCAGGGAGGGGGGTGCTGCCCCAGACCACCACTTACAGCACTCAGGCTTCAAAAGAATGCTCTCACCAACTTGTAGTTCCTGCAGAACAATTCACCATCTGCTGCTATCCACCACATTCAACCTGGAAGCACAGCGTGGCAGTGCTAGATAAGCAGTCTAGTACAGCGGTGGAATGCACGCTAAATCCCCGTGGTGTGGTGAGTACAGGCCACTGAGGCTCCACCCACCTTGTGCAGTGATTGGCCGCAATGATGTAAGGCCATCACTGTTGCGCTGAAGCTCCGCCCACCTTGCGCAGTGATTGGCCCCAATGATGTAATGGCAGTCACTGTCGCACTGAAGCTCCACCCCTGATGTGCAGTGATTGGCCCTAGTGTTGAGCATCGTCCCGCCCGCGGGACTATCGCGCCCTGTAAGAAGAAGGATGCAGGAGAAGTAAGCACTGCAATTGGCAGTCTGGGGCAGCACCCCCCGCCTGATTGGTTGATGGCTATGGCTCATCATCAAAGCTGCTGGCTGCTTCCTGAGGAGCCAGGGAAGAAGTTAAGGTATACAAGATACACGGGACACCACACACAGGGACATCGGATGCTGACACAGCGACATTGGACAATGCACATGGGGACATCAAGTGCAAGGACACAGACAGCACACACAGGAACACGGGACTCTGCACACATGGAAAGGACTCTGCACACACAAAAGAGGGACAGGGA
Source organism: Hyperolius riggenbachi (assembly GCF_040937935.1). NCBI lineage: Eukaryota > Metazoa > Chordata > Amphibia > Anura > Hyperoliidae > Hyperolius > Hyperolius riggenbachi. The sequence continues at coordinate 65,426,063 of NC_090652.1, forward strand.
CGCCAGGCACAGAGGGACGAGGACAAACAGTCACTGGTCTGTACATTCAGACTATAAGACGCATTGACTTTTTCCCCCCACCTTTGGGGGAGAAAAAGTGCGTCTTATAGTCCAAAAAATACGGTAACCCTGCATTTCAACTTTGCTCTAAAACATTATTTACAGCATATTATATGCAACCAACATTTTTTTTTTACTAGACCAGCATTGGAAGGGTTACACACAGAGCTTTAACGTTCTGTGGAGAGAAATACAGACGCATCTGAAGTTTAGATAGATACATTTAAGTAAACACAATGTAACAAGTGTGGAATGTGACACACACACTCTGAGTGTGCAGGAGCTCCCGTACACAGAGAGAGAGTGAGTCACATTCCTCACTTGTTGCATTGTGTTTACTTAAATGTATCTATCTAAACTTCGGATGCGTCTGCATTTCTCTCCACGGAACTTTAAAGCTCTGTGTGTAACCCTACCAATGCTGGTCTAGTAAAAAAAAATGCTGGTTGCATATAATATGCTGTAAATAATGTTTTAGAGCAAAGTTGAAATGCAGAGTTATATTCCGCTTTAAGTTTAAGTTTACCCCTAAGTTTACCCCTATCTGCCCACACAGAGGGATCCAGGATCATGAGGAACTCTTTAAAGTGGACTTGGACTGTCCTGCACTCTTGCACAGTAGAGAAATTTACCCTGTATGTATTTAGAGAGTTTAGCCTGTTTAATTTCCCCTTATTTGTGTCTAATTACAAGTTGTAATTTGATCTCTCCTCTGTGTCACATGACTGCATGATTGCAGAGATGGCAGATAAGGTCATTTGATAGGACAGGCTGCTAATAGTGTTGGGCGAACACCTGGATGTTCGGGTTCGGGAAAGTTCGCCGAACATGGCCGCAATGTTCGGCATGTTCGGGCCGAACCCCGAACTCCCCGAACATCCCGCTTTTGGGGGCCCTATGGGGTCGCAGGCATAAGGGAGGAGCATGCCCCGATCGCGGGGGGGGGGGGTCGGAAATTCCCCCCACCCCCTCAGCTAGCGCTCCCCCCTCTGCCCGCTTCCCCATACAAAAGTTTCAGGAAGTACCGGTCCGGTGGTAGTGGGTGGCTGGCAGTGGGCGGCACTGTGAAGTGAGTGACTGAGGAGGAGGAGTCCGGAGAGTGACGCGTTGAGGGAGGCCGGGCAGCGGGCGGTTCAGCAGTAGTACGGTACTACTGCTGAACCGCCCGCTGCCCGGCCTCCCTCAACGCGTCACTCTCCGGACTCCTCCTCCTCAGTCACTCACTTCACAGTGCCGCCCACTGCCAGCCACCCACTACCACCGGACCGGTAATTCCTGAAACTTTTGTATGGGGAAGCGGGCAGAGGGGGGAGCGCTAGCGGAGGGGGTGGGGGGAATTTCCGACCCCCCCCCCCCCCCGCGATCGGGGCATGCTCCCCCCTTATGCCTGCGACCCCATAGGGGGGCAGTATTCGGCCGAACAGGGCCCTGTTCGGCGGCCAATTAGTAGTTCAGGGCGAACCCGAACTTAAAAGGCCGAACACCATCAGGTGTTCGGCCGAACTCGAACATCACCCGAACAGGGTGATGTTCTGCAGAACCCGAACAGTGGTGAACACTGTTCGCCCAACACTAGCTGCTAACAATATGTCTGCTTCCATTCATCAGGAAGTAAACAGTGCACATTTATTTTAGGATTTGTATGTGGAAATGCTTAGTGAATTGAGGCCATTGTTGTGGCATTTTCAATAAGGCTGTGTAGTTTTCTACATGCTAATAGCTACCTGTAATTTTTATTTATATTTTTTTTCCCTCAAAATTTAAAGTGACACTGAAGTGAAAAAAAAGTATGATATAATGAATTGGTTGTGTAGTACAGATAATTATTAGAACATTAGTAGCAAAGAAAATATTTTCATATTTTTATTTTCAGCTAGTTTTTTTTTTATATAATGTTGCATCATTCTCTAATATTTGCCGTTTACACATTACACTCAGCATTCAGGCTAGTTACATTTTTGAACTTTCCTCTGCAGAATAAAAAAATACAGTGACAGAGAGTTGAGATAATAAGCTTCAGAAGACTGAGCTCTTAAGCTTCCTGTACTGGAAACAATATTAGACTTATGTCTCTGCTCCTAATCTTGTATTTCTTAGCTGTACTACACATACAAATCATTATATCATACATTTATTTTACTTCAGATTCCCTTTAAATTTCACAATGAAAGAAAATAAAACATGACATTTACAAATCATGTAGAAAACTTGCATTGAAGTAAATTATGCAGTTGATATTTCCCTACTGTGGAAAATAATTTAACCTCTTGGGGACTGCAGGGCTAAACCCCCCAGTGACCAGGCCATTTTTAGTAAAATTGGCCACTGCAGCTTTAAGGCCAAGCTGCAGGGCCGCACAACACAGCACACAATGATCCCCCCCCCTTTTCTACCCACCAACAGAGCTCTCTGTTGGTGGGGTCTGATTGCTCCCCCCATGTTTATTTATTTTTTTTTTTAATAAATATTATTGTTGGTGTTTTTTAAAAAGAAAAACTGTTTCTTTAAATACCTTCCCTCCCTCCCTCCCCACAGCCAGCCAATTACGGCGATCGGCTGTCAGAGGCTTCTGCCTATGAGAGCCGATCGCTCTCTTGTGTCCCCAGTACAGCGCTGCTGCCAATCGCATCGCTGTACATGGAAATAGATGACAATCACGCCGTCTAACAGTCTCCCGAGTGGCAATAGCCGCTCGGAGACTGAAGGCGGGGCAGAGCTCCGTCCCCCCAAGCAGGAGATGCGAGCGCAGCCTGTGCGCGATCTCCTGCATTAGCTGGCCCCAGGTCTTTACGCCAATCTGAGTCAGGCGGTCCTGGGGCGTGACGCGGTCGGGAAGAGGTTAATGAAGACAAATTTTCATTTTTTTTTTTTAAGATAGTGACAAAACACTGTATAATATCTTTTTGCTGCTGTATAAACTTTAGGCATTCTATAATCTGTGTTGATTTGTGTTCATATTTCAGTGTGTTTTTATTTAAACAGTATTATTACCATTCTGGAATACAGCTGAGCCTACCTTCCGATTTAATCTTCTGATCCTGCTGGATTCCACCATGTTCAATTTTCATTGATTCTGTAAAATCCTTAATGAGAGTATGCATATCTGAAAAGGAAAAAGACAGTCTGGTTCACACTGTGAGTGACTGTGCTCAGTTTGCCAATTGCCAGCGATCGGCAAAGCGCTACAACAGTGTCACCCTATGAGGGTATTCTAACTGCAGCATTTTGATTTCAAGAAAATCGTGCTGCCTGTACCATTTTTAGAGTCATTTTTTTTTTTTAAGGAAAATTGTGTTTTGCAAAGTTCTAATAACTAAACACTTAGCGCCTGCGATTGCGTTTTTTAGTGTGAACTAGGCCTTACTGTACAAGATAACGTAGTCATATGTCATTATACACAATATTGCCACAACTATTGTGACACCTTTCCTAATGACAAATTCTGGTGTTCCCATTACTTCCACGGTCATACAGTAGGTGTATAAACTGGTTTGCATTACACGGTTTTTACCCCTTAATGGAGGTATCAGGCGAAATGTAAGAAAATAAAGAGCTACTTACCCGGATCTTCCTCCAGCCCCAAGCTCCCAGCATGTCCCTCGCAGTAGTTCTGCGCCTAGAGGTCGGCCTGACATCATCGCCGGGGACCAGGTTGTAGCTCCGGCGAACGGCTGTGGGCAGAGCTGCGGCGAGGGACATGCTGGGAGCTTCGGGCTGGAGGAAGCCCCGGGTAAGTAGCACTTATTTTCTTACATGTCGTCGGATAACTCCTTTAAGGTTCCTGACATTTTTGACACTTTAGCTATGTCATTTTGATACAGCAGTAACATCTTAATTACGTATGATCTTAGTGAAATACGTATTGTTTTTCTCAGTACAATCTAGGCTTTCTTTGGGTAATATTTTTCTCCCAAACTATTTTATTTTATAGTCATTTTATGGGGCAATTAGACTAATCAAGTCCGACTTCCTGAATATAAGTCCACCACTGTCTCTCATCTTAACCTGGTTTAAACTCATTTTACTCTACGCTGGTGCCTCTCTTACATTGTTAGGGGTAACGGTGCCTTTTTGGGCCATTGTACAGCCTTACACATTAAAACAAGTTCTGGTTCACCATGAGCTTGCTGGTTAGTCTGTACCCCTGGGTGTTTCAAGTCCTACTCCATAGAGCCACATTAACCTCCTTGCCGGTTATCCCGAGCTCAGCTCGGGGTAACCTGCGTAGGAGGATTTCTCAGGCCCCGCTGGGCGGATTTTCAAAAAACATTTTTATTGTACGCAGCTAGCACTTTGCTAGCTGCGTTCATTTCTCGATCGCCGCCGATTCACCGCAACCCACCGCGCCGCGCCTCCCCCCCTCCAGACCCCTTGCGCAGCCTGGCCAATCAGTGCCAGGCAGCGCTGAGGGGTGGATCGGGATTCCCTCTGACGTCCCGATGTCCATGACGACGGTGACGTCATCCCGCCCTGTCGCCATGGCGACAGGGGAAGCCCTTCAGGAAATCCCGCTCTGAACTGAATTTCCTGCTTGCAAAGATCACTGGCAGCGATCGAAGTAGGTAGGGGGATGCTGCTTGTCAGCGGCTATCATGTAGTTCGCTACATGATTTAAAAACATTTTCTTTCAAAAGTGCAGCGCCGCCCCCTTGCTGTCAGAATTGGAACGTCAAGGGGTTTAATCCATGCCATGCACTGATGAGCATCAATCAGTCTGAAACAGTTTGTATACATCATGTTGGATTATTTTGGCTCTGTACAATTAACAAGCTGACACCTCAGCGGATCTGGAGGTGTGCTTAGCTTCTAAGGGCAACAATGGTTGATTTTCATATTTCAGCAGTGATGCAGTGGGAGACTTCTCAAGCTCACTCCAACCTGAATTATTGCAAATACTTTCTGTTTTAGCTACTTGCCGACTGCTCCACGCCAATTGGCGTGAGCAGTGCGGCAGCCCCAGGAACGCTCCACGCCGATTGGTGTGAACGGCCGTCTATGGGGCTAGCAGAAGATCATGCACAGGCTGTGCGCACATCTCCTGCTTGGAAGGTGGAGCTCTGCTCCGCCTTCAGTCTCCCAACGGTGATCACCACTCGTAGACTGTTTGATGGCGAAACCGCCATCTATAAACATTGTGCAGCGCTGCGATCTGCAGCAGTGCTGTACTGGGGACAGCCGTGTGACACGGCTGTCCCCTCCATTACTGCGGAAGTGATCTGCTGTCATAGGCCTATGACAGCCACTCAAGCTGATTGGCTGGCGGGGGGAAGGAGGGAGGGAGCGGGGGAAAAAAATAAAGAAAAATATTTTAAAATAAAAATAATAAATATTTATTTTAAAAATAATAAACAGGGTGGAGAGCATTCAGACACCACTAACAGAGAGCTCTGTTGGTGGAGAGAATAGGGGGGAGGGGGGGTGTGATTACTTGTGTGCTGAGTTGTGCGGCGCAGCAGCTTGGCCATAAAACTGCATTGGCAAATTCCAAGAAAAAGGGCCTGGTCTTTAGGGGGGTTAACACTGTGGTCCTCAAAGCCAACAGTTGTTTTCCATAGCATTTTAGTAAGGGGGCTTTTTGGGCCATTGTAGCCCTTCACACACTCCAATCAGTTCTGCTTCACCATGAGCTCGCTGGTTAGTCAGTTCCTATTGTTAGGGGTGTTATCTTCTTTTTCTACACTACAGAGAGCGACTTCTTAACCTGAGTGTGGTCAAGCCTAATCTGCATAGATGCTTTCACAGTGGTTACCTTGGAGATAACCTACCTTTGTGAGTATTTTCCTCAAAAGTTTTAAGTGTACCCAAGGCGGATACAATCGGCACAAATGGGACACCGAGGCATGTTCCCATCTAAAGGACATACTTCTGTGTCCCTTCCACGCAGCTCTCCATGTCCCCTGTACCCTGCAACACCCACTGGATTGTAGGGATTGTAGGGATCTTGTTGTCAATCTTCAGCAGGAGAGGCACTCCTGCCCCTTCCTTGCCCATTAGGCCATTTTTCTGGCTCTCCCCTGCCTTTCACCCGCCCCCTTTTCCTCCTCTTACATCAGCCAACCACTTCTCACATTGGCCGTCCAGATCCTGAAGTGGCCAACTTATGCTGTAACCAGGCTAATACTGGAAATGTAAGAGTGAATAGCCTGAAAAAGAGTTATGAGTTATTGCAATTCTTCCTTAAGGTAATTCAAACCACTTACCTTCTTCTGGTTTATTCTTTCTATCCTGCTTTATTTCTCTCTCTTTAGCTCTTTTTTGCTCTAGATCCTTAAGCAAAGCATTCATATCTATAAGAGAAAAGGGACTTTACTTCACACATACACATAAATACACTCATCCTAGAGTAGATGCACTATAAGGACTTGTTCACATTAAGGCGCAGGCGGTTTTTCAAGTGCAGACGGTTTTCAAAATCGCCCACAAAATGCTTGCGCAATGAATCTCTATGAGAAGGTTCATATCAGCACGTTGCATCTGCTTTGCGGTCCGCAAAGCGGTGCCTGTACCTTTTTTGGGGCGTTTTTGCTACAATGGAAGGTATAGGAAAACCGCAAAACGCTCACAAAATCGTTTTCTGCGGTGACTCCGTAGTAAGAACTAGTGTTGGGCGAACATCTAGATGTTCGGGTTCGGGCCGAACAGGCCGAACATGGCCGCGATGTTCGGGTGTTCGACCCGAACTCCGAACATAATGGAAGTCAATGGGGACCCGAACTTTTGTGGTTTGTAAAGCCTCCTTACATGCCACATACCCCAAATTTACAGGGTATGTGCACCTTGGGAGTGGGTACAAGAGGAAAAAAAAAATTAGCAAAAAGAGCTTATAGTTTTTGAGAAAATCGATTTTAAAGTTTCAAAGGGAAAACTGTCTTTTAAATGCGGGAAATGTCTGTTTTCTTTGCACAGGTAACATGTTTTTTGTCGGCATGCAGTCATAAATGTAATACATATAAGAGGTTCCAGGAAAAGGGACCGGTAACGCTAACCCAGCAGCAGCACACGTGATGGAACAGGAGGAGGGTGGCGCAGGAGGAGAAGAAGGCCACGCTTTGTGAGACACAACAACCCCGGCCTTGCATGAGGGCAAGAAGCGTGCGGATAGCAGGCTTTGTACCGCCATGCAGTCATAAATGTAATAAAGATAAGTGGTTCAATAAACAGGGACCACGCGGCAACGCTAACCCAGCAGCAGCAGACGTGATGGAACAGGAGGAGGCGCAGGAGGAGAAGGCCACGCTTTGTGAGACACAACAACCCAGGCCTTGCATGAGGGCAAGAAGCGTGCGGATAGCATGCTTTGTACCGCCATGCAGTCATAAATGTAATAAAGATAAGTGGTTCAATAAACAGGGACCACGCGGCAACGCTAACCCAGCAGCAGCACACGTGATGGAACAGGAGGAGGGTGGCGCAGGAGGAGAAGAAGGCCACGCTTTGTGAGACACAACAACCCCGGCCTTGCATGAGGGCAAGAAGCGTGCGGATAGCAGGCTTTGTACCGCCATGCAGTCATAAATGTAATAAAGATAAGTGGTTCAATAAACAGGGACCACGCGGCAACGCTAACCCAGCAGCAGCAGACGTGATGGAACAGGAGGAGGCGCAGGAGGAGAAGGCCACGCTTTGTGAGACACAACAACCCAGGCCTTGCATGAGGGCAAGAAGCGTGCGGATAGCATGCTTTGTACCGCCATGCAGTCATAAATGTAATAAAGATAAGTGGTTCAATAAACAGGGACCACGCGGCAACGCTAACCCAGCAGCAGCAGACGTGATGGAACAGGAGCAGGCGCAGGAGGAGAAGGCCACGCTTTGTGAGACACAACAACCCAGGCCTTGCATGAGGGCAAGAAGCGTGCGGATAGCATGCTTTGTACCGCCATGCAGTCATAAATGTAATAAAGATAAGTGGTTCAATAAACAGGGACCACGCGGCAACGCTAACCCAGCAGCAGTAGACGTGATGGAACAGGAGCAGGCGCAGGAGGAGAAGGCCACGCTTTGTGAGACACAACAACCCAGGCCTTGCATGTGGACAAAAAGCGTGCGGATATAGCAGCAATGCTTTTTGCCGCCATGCAGTCATAAATGTAATACAGATGAGAGGTTCAATAAACAGGGCCCGGAAACGCAACACCATCCCAGATGTTCATTGGTCATGTTACTTGGTTGGGGTCCTGGAGTGTTGCGTAGTCATTTCCAATCCAGGATTGATTCATTTTAATTTGAGTCAGACGGTCTGCATTTTCTGTAGAGAGGCGGATACGCCGATCTGTGACGATGCCTCCGGCAGCACTGAAACAGCGTTCCGACATAACGCTGGCTGCCGGGCAAGCCAGCACCTCTATTGCGTACATTGCCAGTTCGTGCCAGGTGTCTAGCTTCGATACCCAATAGTTGAAGGGTGCAGATGGATGGTTCGACACAGCTACGCCATCTGACATGTAGTCCTTGACCATCTTCTCCAGGCGATCGGTGTTGGAGGTGGATCTGCACGCTTGCTGTTCAGTGGGCTGCGGCTGCATGGGTGTCAGAAAATTTTCCCACTCCAAGGACACTGCCGATACCATTCCCTTTTGGGTACTAGCTGCGGCTTGCGTTGTTTGCTGCCCTCCTGGTCGTCCTGGGTTTGCGGAAGTCAGTCTGTCTGCGTACAACTGGCTAGAGGAGGGGGAGGATGTCAATCTCCTCTCTAAAGTCTCCACAAGGGCCTGCTGGTATTCTTCCATTTTGACCTGTCTGACTCTTTCTTCAAGCAGTTTTGGAACATTGTGTTTGTACCGTGGATCCAGAAGGGTATAAACCCAGTAATTGGTGTTGTCCAGAATGCGCACAATGCGTGGGTCACGTTCAATGCAGTCTAGCATGAATTGAGCCATGTGTGCCAGAGTCCCACCAGAATCCTCATCATCCTCTTGTGAGCGTTGTGATAGTTGTTGTGATGCATCATAGTCGTCACCTTCCTCCTGGTCTGCTTCTGCTGACCATTCGCGTTGAATTGTGGAAGTCCAACGTGCACCGCTCTGGCCCTCGTCAGTGGTGGCATGAAATTCCTGCTCCAACTCCAGCTGTTCCTCCTCCTCTTCTTCGTCATAGCTGCTGGGGCCAGCGTTCCCTGAGGCGGATGGCCTGATGTTGGTACCATCACGCTGATCGTTTTCTCCTTCAGATTCCCCCAGTTGCATCATGACAGCTGTTTCCTTGATTTTTAACATCGACCTCTTCAGTAAACACAGCAGTGGTATGGTAATGCTGACTGAAGAGTTGTCACTGCTCACAAGCAACGTGGATTGCTCAAAATTTTGGAGGACTTGGCAGAGGTCCAACATGTTGGCCCAATCGGATCCACAGAAGCTTGGCAGCTGGCCGGATGCGCCTCGGTACTGCGCCGTCATGTACTGGACCACTGCACTCTTCTGCTCGCAAAAGCGGGCTAGCATGTGCAGCGTAGAATTCCAGCGCGTAGGGACATCACACAGCAAGCGATGGTGGGGGAGATTGAAGCGCTCCTGCATCTTGGCGAGTGCCCCCGAAGCAGTACTGGAATTTCTACAATGTTTGGACACTCGACGCACCTTCAACAGCAGATCGGGCACGCCTGGGTAAGTCCTCAGGAACCGCTGAACTACTAGGTTCATCACGTGCGCCAGGCAAGGGATGTGTGTCAGCTTAGCCAACCTTAAAGCGCGAATGAGATTACTCCCATTATCACACACAACCATGCCCGGTTTCAGGTCCAGCGGTGCCAGCCACAAATCCGTCTGTTCCTTTATTCCCCTCCAAATTTCCTCCCCTGTGTGCTGCTTATCCCCAAGGCAGATTAGCTTCAGCAACGCTTGCTGACGCATGCCAACAGCTGTGCTGCACTGCTTCCACGATCCTACTGCTGCTGGGTTAGCGTTTCCGGATGAGGTACAGCTTTGAGATGCGTTGGAGGAGAAGGAGTCAGAGAGGTAGGTGCTGCTGTTGTTATCCAGTGGGAGGGACGGCGGTGCAGCTGTTTGTGGCGTGTGCAACACCCGTGCCGTAGCAGGTGAGGAATCGCTGCCAGGCTCCACAAGGTTCACCCAGTGCGCGGTAAGGGAGATGTATCGACCCTGGCCGAACGCACTCGTCCAGGTGTCAGTGGTGAGGTGAACCTTGCAGGCAACGGCATTCTTCAAGCTTCGGGTTATTTTGCTGACCACGTGCTCATGCAACTCAGGCACTGCAGAGCGTGCAAAGTGGTAGCGGCTGGGAACCACGTAACGTGGGATGGCCACTGACATCATGCCCTTGAAGCTGTTTGTCTCCACCAATCGATATGGCAGCATTTCGCAGGCCAGAAGCTTGGCTATGCTGGCTGTTACTGCCACGGCCCGGGGGTCATTTGCTGGCAATTTCCTCTTGCGCTCAAACATCTCCGACACAGACAACTGAACCGTAGCGCTGCACACGGAAGGGCTGTTGGTTGTTGTGTTTGATGAACACTGGGAGACCTCAAGAGCACTACTCCGGAAAGTGACAGTGTCAGCGTCGTCTGATGTTTGTGAATGTTGTGAACCACGCAATGGCTGGGCTACTGCTGCTGCTGAGGCGGGTCTGGTGAACCCAAGGGAGGCAGTGTTGTTTCTGGTACCCTGTCCTGACGCGTTTGCCCAAAGAGTGGGATGTTTGGATAGCATGTGACGGCTCATGCTGGTGGTGGAGAGGTTGTTAATATTTTTCCCCCTGCTCAGGCGGGTCTTGCACACCTTGCAAATCGCCATGGTAACATCCTCAGTGCAGTCTTCAAAGAAAGCCCAGACTTTGGAGCACCTGCCTCCTTGCTGGCGATTTCTGTTTGCTCCTCTTTTGCCTCTCACTTGAACTTCCACGCTTGTGGTGCCTGAAATTGCGCGCCGCCTACCTTGTGGCACAAGGCGAACTTGTGCAGCAGTGTGTTCTTCAACAGACTCATCTGTGCTGCTGCTACGACGGCGATGTTCTCGTTCACAAACAAAATCTGGGTCTCTGTCCACATTGTCCATACCCTCCTCTTCCATCTCCTCAAACTCGTCATATGTCATTGTGGGCCACCGCCGTGGAGTAGAGCTCCCCACAACAACCTCTGCGCAGCACACTCCAACGTCGTCTTCCAGATCTTGTCGGCCGACCTCCTGCAATTGCAACCCCTCCTGCCCAAATTGCTCTGGGATTTGGGTTTCCGAGTCCTCTTCGGACTCGCCTTGTATTTCAGTGCGCGGTGCATTTCCCACAGTTAACGGTTGTGAATCCAGGCACAACATTTCTGGCTGTTCCTCCATTGACCTTTGAAAGGTGGAAGTTTGTTGGGCTGGGAATAGCTCCTGCGAATACCCCATTGTGTCCTGAGGTAATTCATCGGACTGGTTATCTGGCAGTTGTGTGCGTGGTGTCGCTGCCGGTTGTGTCAGCTTTGTGCCCACTGGCTCCTTGTAACTGGCTGAGGACTCGGACCTCGTGCGTGATGTGCTGGTGCTGCTTAACCCACTACTGGACGCTTGAGAGGTCATCCAAGTAATTATCTGGTCCTGTTCTTTTGGATTTGTGAGGGTTGTTGTCCTGGACAACATGGGCGGTATTGAGTGGGTTTTCTTGGGTGCTCCCCTGTGGCCTGTACGTGAACCGTCAGGGGAAACACCTCTTCCCTTGCCCCTCCCTCTTTCACCGGATTTCTTCCTCATTTCACTTATCCTTACAGTACACGCTGACTGGCAGCAGTACAGTGACAGTACAGAAATGCTATACAGTACCACTATTCCCAGCAGCGACACAGAGCACAATGCTATACAGTGACGGGTGAGCGGTGTACCACTATTCCCAGCAGACACAGAACAGTACACAGAATGCTATATAGTGTGGCTGAACGAGCGGTGTACCACTATTCCCAGCAGACACAGAACAGTACACAGAATGCTATATAGTGTGGCTGAACGAGCGGTGTACTACTGTTCCCAGCAGACACAGAACAGTACACAGAATGCTATATAGTGTGGCTGAACGAGCGGTGTACTACTGTTCCCAGCAGACACAGAACAGTACACAGAATGCTATATAGTGTGGCTGAACGAGCGGTGTACCACTATTCCCAGCAGACACAGAACAGTACACAGAATGCTATATAGTGTGGCTGAACGAGCGGTGTACTACTGTTCCCAGCAGACACAGAACAGTACACAGAATGCTATATAGTGTGGCTGAACGAGCGGTGTACTACTGTTCCCAGCAGACACAGAACAGTACACAGAATGCTATATAGTGTGGCTGAACGAGCGGTGTACTACTGTTCCCAGCAGACACAGAACAGTACACAGAATGCTATATAGTGTGGCTGAACGAGCGGTGTACTACTGTTCCCAGCAGACACAGAACAGTACACAGAATGCTATATAGTGTGGCTGAACGAGCGGTGTACCACTATTCCCAGCAGACACAGAACAGTACACAGAATGCTATATAGTGTGGCTGAACGAGCGGTGTACTACTGTTCCCAGCAGACACAGAACAGTACACAGAATGCTATATAGTGTGGCTGAACGAGCGGTGTACCACTATTCCCAGCAGACACAGAACAGTACACAGAATGCTATATAGTGTGGCTGAACGAGCGGTGTACTACTGTTCCCAGCAGACACAGAACAGTACACAGAATGCTATATAGTGTGGCTGAACGAGCGGTGTACCACTGTTCCCAGCAGACACAGAACAGTACACAGAATGCTATATAGTGTGGCTGAACGAGCGGTGTATTACTGTTCCCAGCAGACACAGAACAGTACACAGAATGCTATATAGTGTGGCTGAACGAGCGGTGTACTACTGTTCCCAGCAGACACAGAACAGTACACAGAATGCTATATAGTGTGGCTGAACGAGCGGTGTACTACTGTTCCCAGCAGACACAGAACAGTACACAGAATGCTATATAGTGTGGCTGAACGAGCGGTGTACTACTGTTCCCAGCAGAATCAGAGTGGCAGTAAACAATGGTATATAGTCTGGCTGAGCGGTGTACACAGAGTGTCAGTAAACAATGGTATATAGTCTGGCTGAGCGGTGTACACACAATGCTATATAGTCTGCTATATAGTGTCAGTAAACAATGGTATATAGTCTGGCTGAACGAGCGGTGTACTACTGTTCCCAGCAGACACAGAACAGTACACAGAATGCTATATAGTGTGGCTGAACGAGCGGTGTACCACTGTTCCCAGCAGACACAGAACAGTACACAGAATGCTATATAGTGTGGCTGAACGAGCGGTGTACCACTGTTCCCAGCAGACACAGAACAGTACACAGAATGCTATATAGTGTGGCTGAACGAGCGGTGTACTACTGTTCCCAGCAGACACAGAACAGTACACAGAATGCTATATAGTGTGGCTGAACGAGCGGTGTACTACTGTTCCCAGCAGACACAGAACAGTACACAGAATGCTATATAGTGTGGCTGAACGAGCGGTGTACTACTGTTCCCAGCAGACACAGAACAGTACACAGAATGCTATATAGTGTGGCTGAACGAGCGGTGTACTACTGTTCCCAGCAGACACAGAACAGTACACAGAATGCTATATAGTGTGGCTGAACGAGCGGTGTACTACTGTTCCCAGCAGACACAGAACAGTACACAGAATGCTATATAGTGTGGCTGAACGAGCGGTGTACTACTGTTCCCAGCAGACACAGAACAGTACACAGAATGCTATATAGTGTGGCTGAACGAGCGGTGTACTACTGTTCCCAGCAGCGACACACAATGACTGGGGGGGACCCTGGCTAGCGTGGCTGGAGCGCGAACTACCCTGCCTGCCTACCCAAAGCTAAACCCACAGACAAATGGCGGAGATATGACGTGGTTCGGGTATTTATTTACCCGAACCACGTGACAGTTCGGCCAATCAGAGCGCGTTCGGGTCCGAACCACGTGACCCGTTCGGCCAATCACAGCGCTAGCCGAACGTTCGGGGAACGTTCGGCCATGCGCTCTTAGTTCGGCCATATGGCCGAACGGTTTGGCCGAGCACCGTCAGGTGTTCGGCCGAACTCGAACATCACCCGAACAGGGTGATGTTCTGCAGAACCCGAACAGTGGCGAACACTGTTCGCCCAACACTAGTAAGAACCTATACAAAATTTGCAACCAGTCTCCCAACTTACATACTGGAAGTTGGACTGTGCCACTGATACTTTATCAGGAAGCTCTATAGCAGTGAGAGCAGTTTGCTCAAGCCCGCCCCCTCTCTGCCTGTGGTCTCCTTATCTGTGAGAGCATTCTGCTCAAGCCCGCCCCCCTCTCTGCCTGTGTTCTCCCTATCTGTACACAGAACGGCATCACAGAGAGCAGTGCCTGTGAAGAGGAAAGCAGCTCAGTAAATATAGATTTATTTATCTACCCAGCTAATTAGTGCTCTGGCTTAAGCTACACACTTATCTCTCCCCATCTGAGCCAGGAACATACAGGGACACTGCTCTACAATTATAATGACTGTACACAGATCAAATGCAGCAGCAGCAGCAGCAGCTGTGTTTGTATTTGGTTTTACATGAATAAGTGAAAGTAACTGTGCCTATGTGTATATACCTCCCAATTTTTTGATATGAGAAAGAGGGACACTTAAGCCATGCCCCTGCCACACCCATAATCACGCCCCCAACACACCCCTAGTCATGAATACCATAAAGATTTCATAAGAAAAAAATTGTTGTTTTATAACTCAAACCACACTGATCCTTTCTATCCTGGTTCATTGTCCTTCATATTAACATTTGAAAATTAGAAATATATCAATTTAAAACATGAGAATAAAGTTTAGAGTCAATCAAACATGTTTCAGTAGAGAGATACAAATATTTACATAGAAAGAGGGACAAATGAGGAGGAAAGAGGGGCAGAGGGACACGGCTCCTAAAGAGGGAAAGTCCCTCCAAAAGCGGTACAGTTGGGAGCTATGCATATATGTCCCTGCATACATTATTTGATGGAGAACTTTACACCCAGCGGCACTGACCCAGAAGCAGATGGCGGCCATCTTCGATTTTAGACAGGATAAAAATGAAAAATGAAATGAGCACAGGAGAGCAACACAAATCACAAGCATAGCCTGTATTTGGCATACACTTTCAGGGGGTATGTTTATTTTAAAGGTACCTGCTCATCTCAGCTTTCCTTTAAGCAAATATACTTATGTTTTCCATACGGGGATTAGTGACAATGAATAAAACTTAAAAAAAATCACTTCATTTGCTTTCTGCTGTTTTATAAGTAGGCTTTTGATAATGTATATTCATTTATGATAGTCATATCAGGTTATGTTAATAATAACAGCGTTATGACTTTGAGAGGAAACTTACCTTCCACAAACCTCTGTATCTGAATCTGCTGGACTTCTTGTGCATCCTGAAGTACTGGACCTGGAATATGTTTTTAAATGTTTAAAGAGACACTAAAGCGAAAAAAAAACCTATGATATTATGATTTATATGTGTAGTACAGATAAGAAATAAAACATTAAGATCAGATACATCAGTCTAATTGTTTCCAGTACAGGAAGAGTTAAGAAACTCCAGTTGTTATCTCTATACAAAAAAGCCATTATCTCTATGACTTTCAAAAGTCATGGAGAGGGCTGTTTTCTGACTTTTATTATCTCAACTGTTAGTTAAATATTTACTTTTCCTCTGGCAGAGGAGAGTTCATTAGTTCACAGACTGCTCTGAAAGAATCATTTTGAATGCTGAGTGTTGTGTAATCTGCACATATTAGAGAATGATGCAATGTTAGAAAAAACACTATATACTTGAAAATAAAAATATGAGAATATTTTCTTTGCTGCTAATCTTCTAGTAATTATTCATAGTACACAACCAATCCATTATATCATATATTTTTTTTCGCTTCAGTGTCTCTTTAACCCACAGAACTCAGATCTTATGACAGAACCCGAAATCTGGCCACTTCGGGTTCTGGACGGTCAAAGCTAGAAGTGGCCGTCACACAGCGGCCAATGTCAGAAATGGATTAGAATTCAGGCCGGCGTTGTTCATCTCCCCCAGCTATGGCTCCACATCCCGAGCACTGGCAGTTGGGGACACTCGCGTCCCCCCCTCCCCAGAGTCATTTGCTGCAGCAAGAATGCAGGGAAACTGAGACTCCTGCCGTTCATTCCTGCAGAGCGGGTGCTGGCAGAAGCAATGTCTGCAGCGTTCCCACTCTGCTTACCTTTTGCGATTAACTACTCGGGCAAGGGGGGGGGGGGTTGGCGAGTTTCCCTGGCTGCCAGAACTCCGGGGGAGGTGCCAGAGCCAGGGGAGATGAATGACACCAGCCTGAATTTGAATCTATTTAGCACATTGTCCACAGGGACACGGCCACTTCTAGCTTTGACCGGCCAGAGCCCGAAGTGGCCAGACTTTGGGTTCTGGCCGTAACATGTCCAAAAACACAACACTACAGATACAAAGAGTATATCAAGGGGTATTAAAAACACACACCGTGGGCACACCCTGGAGTTCAAATTTTACAGATGCCAAACAGATATCACAAAGTCTAGGAGGAATGACATGCCACAGCTGAACACAATAGCACACTAGCTGGCTGTGAGTCTGTGTGACAAACAAACTCCTCACCCTCAACCGCTCCATTCCTCCTAAATCAGGACAGCAGTGCCACCTCCTCCCTTCTGCTGTTCAAGTCAAATGAAACACTGCTGCTCTCCTCACTCCCCCCTCCTAGTCAGACTCCTCACACCGCATTCACAACAAGCTTTTCTTTTTTTTTTCCCCAATGATGACCTCTTCACCTCGCTCTCCTCTCACTTCTCCTCCTACTCTGACTGCATGCTGTTAGTGTAAACACAGTACAAATAATCTGCCCCTGTAATTTCTGCACCTGATGAAAATGTTTCACTTTGCTTCATGACGGGACCGGCTCTGAATATTGGGATCAGAAACAGCACATGACAACTTACCAATCCTCCGTTGAATTATTCCATTTATTTTCAACAGTTTTTCAGGATCTTTCTCATCTTCTTTGAAGAGGAACAGATCTCTGGCCAGTAATTCAATGCTGGGCTGATTTTTCAGTATTCTCTCTTCCTCTGCAGAGCTGCTGTCCATCACGTCGTCAACCACCACAATGACATTTTCCTTTCCTATAACCAGGAGAAAACAAAAACTATATTGGAGCTATAACTTCTCATAAATGTCATGTTTAGATACACTCTAGGAAGAATCTATAAAACAAAAGACACATTTTTAGATCTGTTATTTTAACATTTTTGATAAAACTCTATTTCTTACACTGCATGCACAGGCTGTGGCATATGAAATGTAAGAAAAAAAAACCTAAATCTGAAGTAAGAAGAATATGAAAGCTGCTATATTTATTTCCTTTTAAATAAAACCACTTGCCTGGCAGCCTGGCTGATCTCGATGTGATCTCAATCGATTGATGCAAAAATGACTGGCGAAAATTTGCAAGCAACACTGGTAGTTGGCTGTATTTTACCAACTAAGAACTGTGATTTATATAGCATGTATCATGTGCAGAACTGAGATTTTTTTTTAGGATTTATTGTGTTCTAAGTACATAGGGTGTGAGCACTTACATTACTGTACTGTATGTACAGGATCTTCTAAAAAAATTAGCATATTGTGATAAAGTTCATTATTTTCTATAATGTACTGATAAACATTAGAGTTTCATATATTTTAGATTCAAATACACACAACTGAAGTAGGTCAAGCCTTTTATTGTTTTAATATTGATGATTTTGGCATACAGCTCATGAAAACCCCAAATTCCTATCTCCACAAATTAGCATATTTCAACAATAAAAGAAAAGTGTTTTTAAAACAAAAAAAAGTCAACCTTCAAATAATTATGTTCAGTTACGCATTCAATACTTGGTCGGGAATCCTTTTGCAGAAATGACTGCTTCAATGCGGCGTGGCATGGAGGCAATCAGCCTGTGGCACTGCTCAGGTGTTATGGAGGCCCAGGATCATGGGCGTAACAATAGGCCCTGCAGCCCCTGCTCCCGACCAATAAAAGAAAAGTGTTTTTAAAACAAAAAAAAGTCAACCTTCAAATAATTATGTTCAGGCCGTTTTGTGGGGGCTGGAGGGGTGGCAGCATGAGGGGAAAGCCTTGGCCACAGTTGGCGGGGAGAGGGGAAATTCCCCCCCTCTCCCTGACCTCGGGGCTCTCCCCTGTGCACTCCCCTCCAGCTAGTTACAGTTTGGGCAGTGGGCAGCGGGCAGCGGCAGCAAGATACATACCTTTTCCCTTGCGTTCCACCGCATACTCCTTGCTCTAGCGGCTGACGTCACTTCTTTAAGACGGGCCCACAATGAAATTCTGTAGGGAGGCCCGGTGGGGCCTAGTTACGCCCCTGCCCAGGATGCTTCGATAGCGGCCTTAAGCTCATCCAGAGTGTTGGATCTTGCATCTCTCAACTTTCTCTTCACAATATCCCACAGATTCTCTATGGGGTTCAGGTCAGGAGAGTTGGCAGGCCAATTGAGCACAGTAATACCATGGTCAGTAAACCATTTACCAGTGGTTTTGGCACTGTAAGCAGGTGCCAGGTCGTGCTGAAAAATGAAATCTTCATTTCCATAAAGCTTTTCTGCAGATGGAAGCATGAACCCACTTTTGAACCAGAAACAGCAGCAGAAGCGCCTGACCTGGGCTACAGAGAAGCAGCACTGGACTGTTGCTCAGTGGTCCAAAGTACTTTTTTTGGATGAAAGCAACTTTTACATGTCATTTGGAAATCAAGGTGCCAGAGTCTGGAGGAAGACTGGGGAGAGGGAAATGCCAAAATGCCTGAAGTCCGGTGTCAAGTACCCACCGTCAGTGATGGTCTGGGGTGCCATGTCAGCTGCTGGAGTTGGTCCACTGTTTTTTATCAAGGGCAGGGTAAATGCAGCTAGCTATCAGGAGATTTTGGAGCACTTCATGCTTCCATCTGCTGAAAAGCTTTATGGAGATGAAGATTTCATTTTTCAGCATGACCTGGCACCTGCTCACAGTGCCAAAACCACTGGTAAATGGTTTACTGACCATGGTATTACTGTGCTCAATTGGCCTGCCAACTCCCCTGACCTGAACCCCATAGAGAATCTGTGCGATATTGTGAAGAGAAAGTTGAGAGACGCAAGACCCAACACTCTGGATGAGCTTAAGGCCGCTATCAAAGCATCCTGGGCCTCCATAACACCTGAGCAGTGCCACAGGCTGATTGCCTCCATGCCACGCTGCATTGAAGCAGTCATTTCTGCAAAAGGATTCCCGACCAAGTATTGAGTGCATAACTGAACATAATTATTTGAAGGTTTACTTTTTTTGTTTTAAAAACACTTTTCTTTTATTGGTCGGTTGAAATATGCTAATTTTTGTAGATGGGAATTTTGGGTTTTCATGAGCTGTATGCCAAAATCATCAATATTAAAACAATAAAAGGCTTGAACTACTTCAGTTGTGTGTAATGAATCTAAATTATATGAAAGTCTAATGTGTATCAGTACATTACAGAAAATAATGACCTTTATCACAATATGCTAATTTTTTGAGAAGATCCTGTACACAAGCTTGTTAGATTGTTAGGTAGCTAAACTGTTCTGTATTGCAAGCCACTGAGACAATTTTCACTTACATGATTTAGGCCTGTGTATGATTAATTACAACTAGGTACTTGTAGTAACTTTGATAGAATTGTGTGTACTTAGTTACTAGTTAGGCATTGTACTATTGCAGGGACACATATTGGCCCATATGTAATTTTTTATACCTAGGAGATAATTTTCATATTCTCTTTAAAATAACTTTTAAGCATTTTCCAATTACAAAAGTACCTAAACATTGCTGAAAAAGAACTACCAAAATAATTTTGTGAGAAAACGCGGAAAAGCCGCCGCGAGTACTCAAGGTAAGGCGGCTGATTCCGCGTTCAACAAGGCGGCGGATTCCGCATCCGACGCGGCGGTTTGCACGCATAGGCCTACATCTGTCCGCATGGCAGAACGCGGAGAAACCGCCGCATGCTCGGATAGCGGTGCGGCTGGTTCCGCGTCCTGCACAGCAGATACATTGCAAAACAGGTCTGGTGTGGCTGGGACTGATAGTCCACACAGGTTCAGAAGGACGCGCGCGCGCATTGAGAGGCAGAGCTTTGATGACAGGCAGAAGGGTGTCAGCTGACCAAGCCGGTCAGCTGACAATTTTACCACTTCCTATTGGTCCAGCACTTAGGGGAGGCGCTGGAGAGTGCTAGGATATATATACTAGGTGCTGGTCATTTCTCTGGTGTCTGCCGTTGCGATCACTACGGGGTAGCACTCAGACCTTTTGCTAAAATCTGTGTTGTTATTTCTCTGTTATACTTCAGACTAGTTCCAGGGTGTTGATGATCAAGGAACTCACACCCAAGACTAGGGAACTGTATTATCATTCTGTTATACTTCAGACTAGTTCCAGGGTGTTGATGATCAAGGAACTAACACCCAAGACAAGGGAACTGTATTATCATACTGTTATACTTCAGACTAGTTCCAGGGTGTTGATGATCAAGGAACTCACACCCAAGACTAGGGAACTGTATTACAACTCTGTTATATATCAGACTCGTTCCAGGGTGTTGATGATCACGGAGCTCACACCTAAAGAATAGGCATTGTTATTATTTGTTATGACTTCCTGCTTTCCTGACCACTCTCTTGCTCTCTGAATTGGTACTTCACTATATCTGATACTCTGTTGCCGAACTCTGCTTGTCCTTGGATTCCGATTCTGTCTCCTGTCTTTGTACCTGATCTGTCTGTCTATTGCCGACCTGGCCTGTCCGACCTCGAGAACTATTTCCCCTGTTGGGAGATAGTTCACAGACCTGTCAGTGACACTTCACCCCTGGTGTCACTCACACTCTGGTCCTTACCACTCTCAGCCTGGCTCCGCCCCTTGGGGAGCCTCAGGCCATTGGAAGGAATCTGTTCTTTAGGCAGTACCTCCTACTGCCTTGCACCCTCTGTACGGGTGCTCTCCTCAAAGTATTACTGTTGCACCAAACACTCAGATATTACTCAGGTGTCCAGAGGTTAGAGATATATCTGATTATCGGTGATACTGCAGATCATCTATAATCGGGTATATATCTGTATTCTCGGTGATACTGCAGATCACCGGTAATCAGACCCTCTCTGTGTTACACCGATCGTTACAAATTTTGAGTATTTTCTTGCTTTCTGGTAGTTTAAAAAGTATTTTATGACAAGTAGAGATGTCGCGAACATAGAGTTTTCCACTTCTGCAAATGTTCGCAAACATGCAAAGCCGGGGAACCGCCATGGACTTCAATGGGCAGGTGAATTTTAAAACCTACAAAGACCGTTTCTGGCCACAAAAGTGATGGAAAAGTTGTTTCAAGTGGTCTGACACCTGGACTGTGGCATGCCAGAGGGGGATCCATGCCAAAAGTCCCACCAAAAATTAAGTTTACCAGTTGACGGTAAGTCGAATTTTAATCAATAAAGGGCAGAAATCACATTACATTCCTACAAATAATGCACTTGAGTGGTACTGTGTGTGAAACTTAATGTAGCATCAATAGCAGTGGTGTGCACACAGCTCTGGGTATCAGTGGGCTGTGGAGTGTTACACACTAGAGATGTAGCAAACGGTTCGCCGGTGAACGGTTCCAGGCGAACTTTGGTGGTTCGCGTTCGCCTGCACCAGGCGAACTTTTGCGGAAGTTCGATTCGCCTCATAATGCACTATGAGGGTCAACTTTGACCCTCTGCATCACAGTCAGCAGGCACATTGTAGCCAATCTGGCTATACTAAGCCCTGGAGCCCCACCCCCCCTTATATAAGGCACGCTCCGGCGGCCATTAGCCTCACTCGTGTGCCTGCTAGAGACAGACTAGGGACAGCTGCTGCAGACTTGTTCTTCTAGGGACAGATTAGTTAGGTTATTGGCTGCTTAGCTTGCTCCTGGCTGATTGTTATTGCTTTTATAACACCCCTCAACAGCTCTTTTCAGAGCTTATTCTGTACTTTTTTTTCTGTGTGTCAAACTGACACTTTTGTTGCATACACAGCCTTGCTAATTCATAGTGTGTGTGCCACTGCCAGCAGCCCAGCACATTCAGTGACTACCTGTGTGTGTGACAGGGAGCTGCACATTGTACTACCTAGTACTGCATATACCCAGTACCTGTTGTGTTTACTAAACTCACCTCATCACTGCATATACCCAGCTTTATGTTGAGTGAACCCACCTCACTGCATCTAACTACCTGTTGTGTTGAGTGAACCAACCTCACTGCATCTAAGTACCTTTACTGTTCAGTGAACCCACCTCACTGCATCTAACTACCTGTTGTGTTGGGTGAACCCACCTCACTGCATCTAAGTACCTTTACTGTTCAGTGAACCCACCTCACTGCATCTAACTACCTGTTGTGTTGAGTGAACCCACCTCACTGCATCTAAGTACCTTTACTGTTCAGTGAACCCACCTCATTGCATCTAACTACCTGTTGTGTTGAGTGAACCCACCTCACTGCATCTAAGTACCTTTACTGTTCAGTAAACCCACCTCACTGCATCTAACTACCTGTTGTGTTGAGTGTACCCACCTCACTGCATCTAAGTACCTTTACTTTTCAGTGACCTCACTGCATCTAAGTACCTTTACTGTTCAGTGAACCCACCTCACTGCAGCTAACTACCTGTTGTGTTAAGTGAACCCACCTCACTGCATCTAAGTACCTTTACTGTTCAGTGAACCCACCTCACTGCATCTAACTACCTGTTGTGTTGAGTGAACCCACCTCACTGCATCTAAGTACCTTTACTGTTCAGTGAAAATACCTCACTGCATCTAACTACCTGTTGTGTTGAGTGAACCCACCTCACTGCATCTAAGTACCTTTACTGTTCAGTGAACCCACCTCACTGCATCTAACTACCTGTTGTGTTGAGTGAACCCACCTCACTGCATCTAAGTACCTTTACTGTTCAGTGAACCCACCTCACTGCATCTAACTACCTGTTGTGTTAAGTGAACCCACCTCACTGCATCTAAGTACCTTTACTGTTCAGTGAACCCACCTCACTGCATCTAACTACCTGTTGTGTTGAGTGAACCCACCTCACTGCATATAAGTACCTTTACTGTTCAGTGAACCCACCTCACTGCATCTAACTACCTGTTGTGTTGAGTGAACCCACCTCACTGCATCTAAGTACCTTTACTGTTCAGTGAACCCACCTCACTGCATCTAACTACCTGTTGTGTTGAGTGAACCCACCTCACTGCATCTAAGTACCTTTACAGTTCAGTGAACCCACCTCACTGCATCTAAGTACCTTTACTGTTCAGTGAACACATCTCACTGCATCTAACTACCTGCTGTGTTAAGTGAACCCACCTCATTGCATCTAAGTACCTTTACTGTTCAGTGAACCCACCTTACTGCATCTAACTACCTGTTGTGTTGAGTGAAACCACCTCACTGCATCTAAGTACCTTTACTGTTCAGTGAACCTTCAAATATATATAAACTTCGGCGCTGAATCATGGATGTCCACCACCAGAAACACCATAAAAATAAATGCGCTTACCAAATTGCTACAGAGGCTAGCCCCTGATGAAACTACGGCAGTGAAACCAGTCGGGTGAGGCGGACGTGTGGCTGGACGGCGTTCCATGATTGTTACATGCATTGCTGGTCGTAATGGAGAAAGCTACGCTTACGGATCATTACGCGTAATTTTACGCTATTACGCATTACGAAATTACGCTTACGGCATAGACATTCAATTTCGGTACATGTATATAATTACGCATAGCACTTACGCAATTACGCGTAAGTATACTGTAAGTCAGGTTGTTACGTTTTGGGCTTACACGTAAAATCCTACTAGCAATTAATGCGTAAGGTCATGCTGCCAAGCGGAAAAGTTGACGCATGGATCAATGTTAGGTAGCCGCCGACTTTAAGGGTTAATAGCAAAGCCCCGTTAAGTGCTAAGAGCCTCAAATTTGGAGAATATATTAAGGAGATCAGAAGGAATAAGAGGAAAAAAATTTTTTTCAAAAAGACCTTATAGTTTTTGAGAAAATCGATGTTAAAGTTTCAAAGGAAAAATATATACATTTAAAAACCCGCCGACTTTAACGGTTAATAGACAAGCCTGCTTAAAATTTAGGAACACCAAATTCACAGGGTATATTAAGGGGATCAGTGGGAATAAGAGGAAAAATTTTTTTTTCAAAAAGACCTTATAGTTTTTGAGAAAATCGATTTTTAAGTTTCAAGGGCGAAAATGTCTTTTAAATGCGGAAAATGTCAGTTTTTTTTGCACAGGTAACAATAGTGTTTTATTTTCATAGATTCCCCCAAGTGGGAAGAGTTTTACTTACTTCGTTCTGAGTGTGGGAAATATAAAAAAAAAACGACGTGGGGTCCCCCCTCCCAGACCTCTTTAACCCCTTGTCCCCCATGCAGACTGGGATAGCCAGAATGCGGAGCACCGGCCGCGTGCGGCTCCGCACCCTGACTATACCAGCCCGCATGGTCCATGGATTGGGGGGTCTCGGAAGGGGAGGGGCAGCCAAGCTTTCCCCTCCCCCTCCGAGCCCTTGTCCAATCCAAGGACAAGGGGCTCTTCTCCACCTCCGATGGGCGGTGGAGGTGGAGGCCGCGATTTCCTGGGGAGGGGTTCATGGTGGCATCTGGGAGTCCCCTTTAAAAAGGGGTCCCCCAGATGCCCACCCCCCTCCCAGGAGAAATGAGTATAGAGGTACTTGTAGTACCCCTTACCCATTTCCTTTAAGAGTTAAAAGTAAATAAACACACAAACACACAGAAAAAGTATTTTAATTGAACAAAAAACATAACCACGAAAAAAGTCCTTTAATATTCTTAATTAACCATTAATACTTACCTGTCCCTTTAAAAGCCAGTTCCCACGCAATATCCTCGGAAATATACTAATCAGTTACAATGTAACAAAGTTATTACAATGTAACAACTTTGTTACATTGTAACTACGCCGCACCCAACGTCACTCACCGCCGCCGCCGCCTCCGCGTCTGTGCTGCAGGACCCGACAGAGCTCTGAGCTATAGCTCAGAGCTCTCTAAGCATCTTTGTATTTGGGCTCCAAGGAGCCCCATTGGTCCTTAGCAGACCAATGGGGTTCCTTCTGATTTGAAGGAACCCCATTGGTCTGCTAAGGACCAATGGGGCTCCTTGGAGCCCAAATACAAAGATGCTTTCGAGAGCTCTGAGCTAATATAGCTCAGAGCTCTGTCGGGTGAAGGGACGCTAAGTCCCCGCCGTCTCCGCTGCCCTCCCCGCCTCTCCCACATGTCACCTATATACATGCTGGCACCCATGGGTGCCAGCATGTATATGAGTGACAGGTGTGGGCGGAGTGGACGGCGGGAGCCGGCGGGGACTAGCGTGTATGCGGCGGCCGGCGGGTGAGCGGCGAGTGACGTCGGGTGCGGTGGTGTTACAAAGTAACAAAGTTGTTACATTGTAATAACTTTGTTACATTGTAACTGATTAGTATATTTCCGAGGATACTGCGTGGGAACTGGCTTTTAAAGGGACAGGTAAGTATTAATGGTTAATTAAGAATATTAAAGGACTTTTTTCGTGGTTATGTTTTTTGTTCAATTAAAATACTTTTTCTGTGTGTTTGTGTGTTTATTTACTTTTAACTCTTAAAGGAAGTGGGTAAGGGGTACTACAAGTACCTCTATACTCATTTCTCCTGGGAGGGGGGTGGGCATCTAGGGGACCCCTTTTTAAAGGGGACTCCCAGATGCCACCATGAACCCCTCCCCAGGAAATTGCGGCCTCCACCTCCACCGCCCATCGGAGGTGGAGAAGAGCCCCTTGTCCTTGGATTGGACAAGGGCTCGGAGGGGGAGGGGAAAGCTTGGCTGCCCCTCCCCTTCCGAGACCCCCCAATCCATGGACCATGCGGGCTGGTATAGTCAGGGTGCGGAGCCCCACGCGGCCGGTGCTCCGCATTCTGGCTATCCCAGTCTGCATGGGGGACAAGGGGTTAAAGAGGTCTGGGAGGGGGGACCCCAGGTCGTTTTTTTTTAATATTTCCCACACTCAGAACGAAGTAAGTAAAACTCTTCCCACTTGGGGGAATCTATGAAAATAAAACACTATTGTTACCTGTGCAAAAAAAACTGACATTTTCCGCATTTAAAAGACATTTTCGCCCTTGAAACTTAAAAATCGATTTTCTCAAAAACTATAAAGTCTTTTTGAAAAAAAAATTTTTCCTCTTATTCCCACTGATCCCCTTAATATACCCTGTGAATTTGGTGTTCCTAAATTTTAAGCAGGCTTTGCTATTAACCGTTAAAGTCGGCGGGTTTTTAAATGTATATATTTTTCCTTTGAAAATTTAACATCGATTTTCTCAAAAACTATAAGGTCTTTTTGAAAAAAAAAATTTTCCTCTTATTCCTTCTGATCTCCTTAATATATTCTCCAAATGTGAGGCTCTTAGCACTTAAGGGGGCTTTGCTATTAACCCTTAAAGTCGGCGGCTTTTTTATATTATATGGGAGCGTAATATTACGCGATTACGGCAGACTGTGTAATTTCAATGGGAGTTTACTGTCTTACGCGTAATTTGTTACGCGTAAAACGTAACCCTACGGTCTACGCGTAATTAATTACGCGTAATACCGTAACCTTACACGTAACGCTTACGGTGCATTTGTAGTGAATTACGATGCGTAATTACGCTAATGCGTAATTTCGGCCCAGCACTGGTTACATGCTGTTATACACTGTGGGTCCCTGTGATAAGGGCCCAGATGTGAGTGATCCTTTTTAAAGTTGTTTTATGTGGATTTTATTGGATTTATATTAAAAACACCAAATGGATACGCTTAGATGAGCATATTGTTTCTTTGCATGTTTAATACGAAAACATTATAAATTTGAATCGCTCTGCTTGTGGAGAGGAGGCCGGCTATGAAGATACCTGCCGCTGACCTCATAACGCTTTGTTGCAGACCCTGTAATTAAGGTCTGTAGAAATTTGGTAAGCGCATTTATTTTTATGGTGTTTCTGGTGGTGGACATCCATGATTCAGCGCCGAAGTTTATATATATTTGAATGTTGACCTGGACGCTATACTGAAGTGTTGGACTTTGGCAGCTTTTTTCATACATTTTGTCCATCAGTAATTGTTTTTGGTTGCGCTGATATTTTTTGATTTTTTTTTTTGCATTTGTTCAGTGAACCTACCTCACTGCATCTAAGTACCTTTGCTGTTCAGTGAACCCAGCTTACTGCATCTAACTACCTGTTGTGTTGAGTGAACCCACCTCACTGCATCTAAGTACCTTTACTGTTTAGTGAACCCACCTCACTGCATCTAACTACCTGTTGTGTTGAGTGAACCCAGCTCACTGCATATACCTAGCATCCCCCCCGAGATGGACAAAATGGACAAACCAGGTAGAGGAAGAGGTAGAGGCAGACCAAAAGGAAGGCCACCCGGCACCGGCAGGTCTGTTCGAGGTGGTGTTGCTGTGATTTCGTGCGAACCTGTCCCAAAATACAGTGCTCAGAAGAAGGCACGTGCCATCACTTCCCAAAATTGTTCAGACGTGCTTGAGTTTTTAACACAGAACACCTCATCTCCCGCAGCCACCAGCGCTACAACAAGCACCACATCCGCTGCATTTAACACTTCGCAGAAGGTATTTGGTGGTGAGGAAATCACTGATTTACAGCCACTACTGCAACAACAAGAAGAAGGTGCAGGTACACCCAGGGCCGGGCCGAGGCAGAGGCTGGGAAGGCTGGGGCCTCTGAGCGCCGCCACCAGGGGGCGCATTTCTCTGTGCTATCCCCAGGCTCAGACTGAGCCGGTGTTCAGACGTAATAACCTACAGGAGCACCGGCGAAGTCCCGATGGAAGGTTCGGTAGGCCTTTTACGTCACCTGACACATGGCGTGGTGGGCCCCCTCTCCTCTCTGCCCATCTCTGTCTGAGCTAGCGGCAGAGTTTTCCCCGGCCAGTACTAATGCTTCTGGCACGGAGAATGTGCAGACCAGGCCCCTAAATGACGTCAGGAAGCAGCAGGAGAGTCATGTGACTCACAGGCACACAGATGCGCAGCTCTCAGCTGATCTCTGGAGACTGAGCAGAGCAGCGCGGATTTTGAATTGAGAAGCCAGGGAGAACTGGCCGGAGCGAGATGCTGGGCTGCCCGTGACATGCTGGAACAGCTCGTTAGGGAGATTATGTTGTGTCTGAAGCTGTGAGCGACAGAGCACAGAAAAAAGATAAGGAAACACCCCAGTGAGAGTGGAGCAGCGGAAAGAGTACAGAAGCAGAGAGGACAGCTTTCAATTACAGACGGAATGCAGGTGACAGAGACAGATGAAGAGATTAAGCTGGGAAAAGAAAGATTAACTCCTTGACAGCAGTCAGCAGAGAAGACAAACAGGAAGAAAACACAGATGGAGGAAAGTTGTAAAGATCATCTGTAGCAGAAAGTGTGCATTACAACTGGGCCAGAGTATAGAGACAGAAGGCTGGTGAGATCTCAATAATGTATTGTCAGAACTGTTTTGATTCACATGCATGCTTAAAGTAAACCAGAGACAAGTATTTGGCAGCGTTTTATACATACCTGGGGCTTCCTCCAGCCCCATCCGCACGGATCACTCCCACGCCGCCATCCTCAGCCTTCTCCCTCTTCGCTACCGGGTCCCATAAGTGTTCAGTTGCTGTCAGTTGGTGCATGCGCAGTGCGCTCCTCTGTCTCGCTCCCGTGTCTGGGAGCCTTCTACGCCTTCACAGCGCATGCACTGACTGGCCGCAACTGGCTGAAGTTCCGGGCCCCGTTACTGAAGAGGGAGAAGACTGAGGTGGGCAGCATGGGAGCGATCTGTGCCAATGGGGCTGGAGGAAGCCCCAGGTATGTATAAAACGCTGCCAAATACTTATCTCTGGTTTACTTTAAACTCACTAAAGATAGCTTAACTTATATTTAAATGTTTCTATGTAATGTGAATTTTTCTAAATAGGAAGTCTTCTGCAGCACTTTACAGAGTACATAATCATGTCACTGAGCTCACAATCTAATCCTGCCATAGTCATAGCTTAATGTCCTACCATATTATTATTATGTATTTATAGAGCATTGACATCTCCTGCAGCACATTACAGAGTACATAGTCATGTCACTGACTGTCCTCAGAGGAGCTTACAATCTAATCCTACCATAGTCATAGTCTAATGTCCACCATATTATTATGTATTTATAGAGCATTGACATCTACTGCAGCACATTACAGAGTACAGGTGACTGTAAAGGGGAAGGAGGGGGACCTCTATATCACTAGGTAATGCAGTCAGGAGCACAGCAGATCGGCCTACAGGGGGCTGGGAAAATCCTCAGGTCGCTGACACTAACCTAGCCCATACCTACACCTAACTGTAACACAGCTATTGTGCTGCCCCGTGCCCAAATTATAGGCTATGACTAATAATTTTAGAGTTTTGACATGGGCCCCTATAGTGGCACCCAAATGACCTACTTTGGGGGGGGGGCGCACTTTGGAAGCTCAGCCTCTGTTGCTGGGGAACCTTGTCCCGGCCCTGGGTACACCATCTCATACGTCTGAGTTAGGTGGCGATAGTATGGACGTGTGAGGAGGGGGATGATGAACCACCTGAAGTTGGTGCAGTTGAGGAGGTGTCTGAGGAAAGCGAAACTGGGCAGGAGGATTATGATGACGATTATACGGATGCCACGTATGTTCTCAGTAGAGGAGATGACCAGGGGGACAGTTCAGAGGGGGAGTCAGAGAGGAGTAGGAGGAGACGACGACTCCATTATAGAAGCAGAGGGAGCTCGTCCTCAGAAACAGCTGGGGGCAGTGTCCGGCGCCATGTATCGCCAGCTATGAACAGCCAGCCAACATGCCCTTCAACGTCAGCTGCTGATGCCACCGTAGCACCATCACCCCAGGGGGGCTATGCGGTTTGGAAATTTTTTAACATGTGTGTCTCAGATCGGAGCAAAGCCATCTGTTGTCTCTGCCAGCAAAAATTGAGCCATGGAAAGGCCAACTCTCATGTAGGGACAAGTGCCTTACAAAGGCACCTGGAGAGAAGGCACAAACATCTATGGCAAGAACACCTGAGGAAAAGCAGCACCCAAAAGACAAGCCACCCTCCTTCTCCTCTTCCTCCTTCAGGTCCTTCCACTTTCTCCTTTGCACCTTCACAGCCACCCTCCTCCACACCGCCTCTTCCCTTGAGCGGTTCCTTCTCCTCTGCCCACAGCAGTACCCAGCTGTCCGTGAAGGAAGTATTTGAACGTAAGAAGCAAATGTCTGCCAGTCACCCTCTTGCCCGGCCTCTGACAGCTGGCGTGGCGGAACTATTAGCTCGCCAGCTATTACCATACAAGTTGGTGGAGTCGGAGGCTTTCCGTAAGTTTGTGGCCATTGGTACACCACAGTGGAAGATACCAGGCCGCAATTATTTTTCACAAAAGGCCATAGCCAAACTGTACCATGCAGTTGAGAGGCAAGTGGCGTCATCTATTGCGAAGAGCGTTGGGTCAAGGGTCCACCTGACCACGGATGCCTGGTCTGCCAAGCACGGGCAGGGCCGCTACATTACGCACACAGCCCATTGGGTCAACCTGGTGACCGATGGCAGCAAGCAGGGAGTACGTGGCTGCGCAGCGGACCGACTTGTCACACCTCCACCGCTTGCAGGCAGGCCTCCAGCCACCTCCTCTCTGCCTGCTACCACCTCTTCGCTGTCGTCATACTCCTCCTCCTCCTCCTTGGCTGGTGTCGCAATCTCCTCTCCAGCTACACAGCCCTCGCACCCCAGGGCCTGTGCTGCATGCCAGGTATGACGGTGTCACGCAGTGTTGGACATGTCTTGCCTGAAAGCGGAGTGTGACACTGGAGCAGCTCTCCTGGCTGCTCTTAACAAACAGGTGGAGCAATGGCTGACCCCGCACAAGCTTGAGATCGGCAATGTGGTGTGTGACAACGGCAGCAATCTCATTTCTGCATTGAATTTGGGAAAGCTGACACACATA
This sequence comes from Hyperolius riggenbachi, assembly GCF_040937935.1. Taxonomy (NCBI): domain Eukaryota; kingdom Metazoa; phylum Chordata; class Amphibia; order Anura; family Hyperoliidae; genus Hyperolius; species Hyperolius riggenbachi. Next base: position 65,457,260 of record NC_090652.1, read on the forward strand.
CCCTGCATGGCACATGTGCTGAATCTGGTCGTGCAAAGATTTGTGTCCAAGTACCCAGGCTTAGAGGATGTCCTGAAGCAGGCCAGGAAGTTGTGTGGGCATTTCAGGCACTCTTACATGGCCATGGCACGCTTTGCGGACATTCAGCGTAGAAACAACTTGCCGGTGAGACGCCTGATTTGCGATAGCCACCCTGCTGATGTTCTCTCGCCTGCTAGACCAGGAGAAAGCCGTCACCCAGTACCTGTATTATTACAGTACAAGGACACAATCTGGGAGGATGTGGATGTTGTGGCCCAACAACTGGACACTGATGCAAAATGCATGCAGGGTCATGGAGCCCTTTGAGGAGGTGACCAAACTGGTGAGTCGCACTGAGGGCACCATCAGTGACTTGATCCCCTATGCCTACTTCCTGGAGCTTGCTGTGCGTAGAGTGGTGGATACAGCTGTGGAGGAGCGTGAGCGAGAACAGTTACGGCAGCAGGAGTCGTGGGAGCGATTTACATCCGAACCCGATGATTCCACAACACCTGCGGCAGCACAGAGGGGGAGGAGGAGGAGGAAGAAGAGGAGTTGTGTGGGGAAGGAGAGGAGTCAGACTCTGATGATGGTGATGAGGAAGGTGTTTCTGTAGAGGAGGAAGAGGCGGCGGAAGAAGAACAACCGCGGCAGCTGTCACAGGGGGCTTCTGCTGCTCCACATTCCCGTGGTATTGTTCGTGGCTGGGGGGAGGAAGAGGAGTTGCGTCCCATCACTGAGGAAGAGCAAGAGGAGATGGAGAGTACGTCTGCATCCAGCTTTGTGCAGATGGCCTCTTTCATGTTGTCCAGCCTGTTGAGGGACCCCCGTATCAAAAAACTCAAGGCGATTGACCTGTACTGGGTGGCCACGCTACTAGACCCTCGGTACAGGCACAAAGTGGCGGACCTGTTACCAACTCAACAGAAGGCGGAAAGGATGCAGCACTTGTAGAACAAGCTGTCGATGATGCTTTACAATGCGTTTAAGGGTGATGTGGCTGCACAACGCAATCAAGGTACCACTGGCAGTAACCCTCCTCCTCCCAAGTCCACGCAGGCAAGGACAGGATGCTCCAGCGATTTCAGGGTGATGTCGGACATGCGGACATTATTTAGTCCAACTCCTCACCATAGTCCTTCCGGATCCACCCTCCACCAATGCCTGGAGCGGCAGGTAGCCGACTACCTGGCCTTGAGTGTGGATGTAGACACTGCGAAAAGCGACAATGAACCCTTGGACTACTGGTTGCGCAGGCTTGACCTGTGGCCAGAGCTGTCCCAATTTGCCATCCAACTTCTCTCTTGCCCTGCCGCAAGCGTCCTGTCAGAAAGGACCTTCAGTGCAGCTGGAGGCATAGTCACTGAGAAGAAAAGTCGCCTAAGTCACGACAGTGTTCAGTACCTGACCTTTAGCAAAATGAATGAGGAATGGATCACGGAGGGCTACTGCATGACCGAAGACTAAGTCAGTCCCCACACACAGCATCTCTGCCTGCAGGCCGCTTGCTTTCTCCGCCACCACCAACAGTGTCCAGGATTCTAGGCGGATTCCTGAATTTTTAAGGCCGCTGCTAGCAGCGGCCGCTACTTTAATTTTTCTGGTGCGTGTACATGCCTGCCTAATTTTTCTGGCTGCACTGCGGGCAGCTGCAACAAAAAAACAAAAGGCATGTACATGTGCCCATCCCCCTTTGTGATCATTACCTTGCCGCGGTGAAGGGGCTTGCGTATCACAATGAAGCAATGACCGCCGGCTATTTGAGTGTCTCGGGTGGGGGTGGGACACAAAAGATAATAAGGTCGTTGCTTCATTGTGGTCAGACCAAATTTGATCAGCTGGACAGTCACTGTTGTTCTATCATTGAGCTACCACAGCCCGGCGACCATATGGGCTGGAAAACTGCCATGGCCTGCACTCTGGTCATGTTGCGCCCAGCACGGCCTTCTTTGCGGTGCGTTACACAGTGAGTTTGGTGTGTCAGTGTGAAGCAAAACTCTAATTACACTCCCTGATTGATGTATACACATGCAAGATGTTTTAAAGCACTTTAGGCCTGCAATTTAGCATTCAATGTGATTTCTGCCCTTAAAACGCTGTTTTGCGTCACATCCAGATTTTTCCCCGGGACTTTTGGCATGTATTCCACTCCGCCATGCCCCCCTCCAGGTGTTGGACCCCTTGAAACATCTTTTCCATCACTTTTGTGGCCAGCATATTTTTTTCTATTTTTCAAAGTTTGCATCCCCATTGAAGTCTATTACAGTTTGCGGACTTTTCCGCGAACCGAACCTTCCGCGAAGGTTCGCTAGCGGGGTTCGCAAACCGAAAATCGCAGGTTCGCGACATCTCTATTACACACAGAGGAATGCAATAGTACTATCAGAATACAGTGAAATAATAATGCACTGGAGTGGTTTTGTGCCTGCAACTTAATGTAGCAACAGCAATAGTGTGCACACAGCTCTGGGTGTCAGTGGGCTGTGGAGTGTACAAAAAAACAAAACACAGGAGATCAATGTACTGTTTGGGGTGCAATCACAGCAAGTAAGGAACAACAACACAGGTCTAGCTAATGCTTTCCCTACATATCTGCAGCAAGTCTGTCCCTGCTCTCACTAACAGTAACTAGCCAGCAGAGAATAATCCAATATGGCCACTGCAACTGCTTTTTTATAGGGGGTGGGGGGTCCAGGAGGGGATGCTGGCTAATTGATTGCCATGTGTCTGCTGACTGTGAGGTAAGGGGTCAACGTTCGCTGAGAACTCAAACAACGGAAATTCGCCGGGAACTATCTGCCAGCTAACTGTTCGGGCCGCCTCTAATGACAAGGTGTAAAAATATCACCTGGAAGAAAACTCAGGTGAAAAAGTCATTTGGATAATATATTTGCATGTATTGGGCTCTCGGTTTCCCTTCCTCTTCATTTGCATAAGGGCCTTTGTACTTTAACCAGCTGTACTGTGCTGATAAGATAACATAGAGAACTGTCATTCCTAAGCATACAATTACTCCTAGCCTAGGAGTTAAGCCCCATCTACACCATACAAATGTTTTGTCCGATTCAATTTGATTCGATTCATTGATTCGATTTGATTCAATCCGACATGTCAGTTCGGGATTCAATTCGATTCAATTTGCCATTGCATAATGATGGCAAATTGAATCGAATCCCGATCAAACATGGCAGATTGAATCGAATCGAATCAATGAATGGAATCAAATCAAATCGGACAAAAAATTGCATGGTGTAGATGGGGCTTAATGCCTGGTACACACCATGCAATTTCCCATCAGATAGATGGGTCGATAGATAATTTCCGAGAGATCTGATCGGTTTTCCGATCGTTTTTCCGATAGATTTTCTGATTACTTATTAGAAAAACGATCAGAAATCAGATCGGACCTGTCAGAAATTATCTATTCGACCCATCTATCTGACGGGACCCTGCATGGTGTGTACCAGGCTTAATTGTATGCTCATTTGGTACTTATTTACTAATTGTACAAGTCCAGCATAGCAGTTGTGCTATACTTAGGCATGAACGAAAATGTATACGAACTTTCAATGGTTCCACACATTTTTGGTGACCTAATTTCACCATGCCATGCTATGGGTATTCAGATGCACGCTACAGAAAACGGCAGCACCGGCAAGCAATTCACATGGCATGCTGGGGTCTGAACAGGCAGCGTTTCTCCATCCACCTCACATGCAGGGAAACACTGCATATTCAGATATACAGGAAAGGGGCCCTTACATATTCTCCCCCTCCTAGCCACTTTCAGGATGGTTTCATACTGTTATTGGCGTTAGCGATGCGTCGCACCCATCACACCGTATCACACCAATTACCGCGTTAGTAGACAATGTTCCCTGTCTGACCACCCACCAAACAGGAAGTGACGCATGCTTGCAGTCACTTCCTGCTTCGGGTATGCAGAAACATATTGTAAAAATACGCTTCTGCGCATGCACACTGCGACGTCGCACCGCCAACGTCGTTAAAGGACCCTGCGACGCCATAGACTAACATGAGTTCCGGGCCTCTGCAGATCGCCACAGATTCCGCATGGTAACATAGTTCGGCGTTAGCATTAAATTTGGCACTTCGGACGCAGTGTACCGCAACGTGGGAAGTATGAACTTCCCCATAGGGTTTCATTAGGCTGCGGTAGCAGTGTGACGAGTTGCCACACCACTCAGCGCCAGTGTGAAAGGACCCTTAGTGTGCTACTATGCTCTCAATACTTAAGGCTCCTTTTTAACTTGCACAGGAACCCTGTGTTGTGCTACCCTGTTTTATCACAAGGTAATGCAACGGCAATGCAAGGCAATGGGGCCTAGCACACTTACCACACTTGTCACATGCCGCTGCGCCGGAAGTGCAGGTTGGCCGCCGAGTCGCCGGAAAGTCAACAGCGCGTTACTGTCAGACTTCAGCAGTGAGACAGAGGCGATGGAAGTAACATAAGTCAATGGGCGAGGCAGAATTTTTAAAAATGTTGATGGTAGTGGTGCGGCGCATGCACAGAACAATGGGAATATGACGGGGAAAGCGGGAATTTTAGTGATATACTTTCTGTCCAGCAGGGAGTACATCACTGGGAGAGGGGCGCTTTGCATATGACCCTGTCAGTGTCCTCTGCCACATTTTGCGCGGTGTGGTGCGATGCAATGGGGGCAGAGGATCGCACCGCAAATTGCACCGCAAATAGGTGTAAAACCAGGATAAGTTGGGATGTACAAATTTAAAAAAGTGGCCTTAGTTCAATAGTTCAATTGTGATCGCGTGATTTTTAACTGTTTCAGACTTGTGTTGCTCACCACCATTTATGCACTCCTTACATTGAATAATATAAGGATCAGTTGCTATCTGGATATTTCCAAGTAAACCTGTGCGGGGGAGGGGGGGTCAATCTTACCTGTCTGACAACTTCTTCGTCCGTCCCTCGGCGCCTTCCACTATGCGCTCCACACGCGTCACATGATTACAAACACGTCCTACTCCAACCTGGAAGGAGGAAATTTTTAATCACGTGACCGCCGCTTGGACCGCATCGTAGGAAGCGGGGACGGATGAAGAAGACGTCAAACAGGTAAGATTGACCCCCCCTCCCCCACACAGGTTTACTGGGAGATATCCGGATAGAACTATCTTATACCTAATATTGCTTTCTGGAGAATAATATACATACTTTTTCACAAGTTATTGGTACCCCTTTTTAAAATTTGAGGCACCGTACCCCCCACCCCATGGATCCTCTGCATGGCTCTGCTGTCCTGCACCAGGGTTGCCAACGTATATTTTTTTTTTACGGACAAAAAATTCAGACACCCAAAATGTTCTGTGTCATCAGCACACTCTTTTAGTTGGGTGGGGCTAAACGGTGGACGTGGTTGCATTGTTACTGGCTGCAACAGGTTATTTCATACCTATCTGGTATTTTCAATTAGCAACCTCTCTGAAAAGTCTCTGGATGCAGTCATGTCCTTTTATTTGGAATCCAACAAATGCTTCTTGCGTGAAGTGAATGATACAGTGACATGTATGTGAATTGCACAAGGTCAGACATTTAAAATGCTTGATAAACATCCTAGTAAAATAAGTCTAGTGGTGGCCATACATGGTACAATTTTTTCATCCACTCTTACCACTTCTATGTAGTATAAGGGAACTGCCTAAATTATCCCTTCAGTAGATTCACTTAATTTACCCTTATACTAAATAGAAATGGTAAGATTGTATGAAAAAATGGTACCATGTATGGCCACCATAAAAATGACATCTGTAGTTTTAATTACCGTAACTACAGCTACAGCTAATTAACTACAACTTCCAAAGTTAAACAGCAGCAGGGAATAACTACAGGAGACAGTTATATAAAGTGTGTATGCAGCTTTACACTTAACATGCATACACAGGCTGTTGGTGTTTCCAGTCAGGGTGTAAGTAGCACTGTAAGAAATGAGCGCTGTACAAAGGTGTTGTTCTGGTATACAATAGTGAAGCACACTGTTCCTATAGGGATAGGGGACCACATGGCGGATAATGTGATGGCTTCTGGCAGGTGAGGTAAGCTATCTTTTAACTACTTTAGTACCAATCTAATTGAAATCTACGCCCTATTTTGGTGGTTACCTGGCTGGCAGGGCGTTGATTTCAATCAGCCTCTGCTGCACGCATCCGCCGTTCCAGTCGCTCCTGCCGATCTCACCGCTGAATCCCGACGTCTCTCACCGCAGCTCACTTGCTCTGCCTGTCTCTATGACGACAGAGCCCTGGGAGCTCATCAGGAGCCAATGAAATTGTCTATCAATGTAAGCAACTCCCATTGGCTTACATTGAATGACAGGGTCAGGAGCCAATGAAAGCGGCTCCTGACCGGCTCACAGGAATTCCGCCGTCATATAGACCACAGAGTGGGTGGCCAAGGTTCCTGACGTGCGGCAGTGACAGCGATTGCAGCGGGTATGTGCGGCAATTCGTCGGTATCCATCGAGGTTCCGCCGTTTCTTGTACCAGCGGTCTCTGGTCCTTAAAGGACACTCGAGGTGAAAATAAACTAATGAAATAAACGATTGTATCGATCTTCCTTCTTATAAAAATGACTTGTTAAGATATTACACAGTTTGATTTTATGTTTAAATCTACTTTTTAAGTTTTAACTGTTTTATTGTTTTTGCTCAATGACACATTCATTGAAGTATGCCAAAGCTAAAATCTATGAATTGTTGACCCTTTGTATCTCTTTCCTGCTCTCAGAAGCCATTTTCTGCTAGGAAAGTGTTTTATAGTTGGAATTTCTTATTAGTGAGGGTCACACTGTAGTCACTTCCTGTCTGGGACTGATTAAGCCACTTACATACCTGATATTTAACTCTTTCAGGCAGAGAAAGAAAACAAAAGGAACACAGCCTAGTTATGTGTGTGCTAGGCACTATACATACACATGTCTATCTCATCATGTCATATGTCACCTCAGGTATCCTTTAAAGGGGCAGAGACCTTCACCTACTTCACCTATTGCCAACCGTGTCCCGCCGATGGGCAGCCCAGGACCGCCTAACGCCGATCGGCGTAAAGTCCAGGGGCTTGCTTTTGCAGGGGATCGAGCGTGCGCCGCATGCGCATCTCCTGCTTGGTAGACGGAGCTCCTCGGGAGCAGCTCGGAGACTGTTAGACGGCAAAACAGAAAGCTCTGTTGATGGGGAGAAAAGGAGGAAGGGGGGAATCACTTGTGTGCTGTGTTGTGCGGCCCTGCAGTGAGGCCTTGAAGGGAACCTAAACTGAGAAGGATATGGATTTTTGCTTTTAAACTAATACCAGTTGCCTGACTCTCCTGCTGATCCTGTGTCTCTAATACTTTTAGCCACAGCCCCTGAACAAGCATGCAGATCAGATGCTCTGACTGAAGTCAGACTGGATTAGCTGCTTGCTTGTTTCAGGGTTGTGGCTCGATCACTACTGCAGCCAAATAGATCACCAGGACACCAGGCAACTGGTATTGTTTAAAAGGAAACATCCATATCCCTCTCAGTTAAGGTTCCCTTTAAAGCTGCAGTGGCCTATTTTACAAAAAATGTCCTGGTCTTTAGGTGGGCTTAACACTGTGGTTCTCAAGAGATTAACCTCTTGCGGACCGCGTCACGCCGATGGGCGTGGCCGCGGCGGCAGCCCCAGGACCGCCTAACGCCGATTGGCGTAAAGTCCTGGGGCTCTGTTTTGTAGGAGATCGCACGCAGGCTGCGCGCACCTCCTGCTTGGGGGGCGGAGCTCCGCCCCACCTTCAGTCTCCGATTGGCTATTGCCGCTCGGGAGACTGTTAGACGGCGTGATCGCCGTCTATTTACATGGTGCAGCGCTGCGATCAGCAGCAGCACTGCACTGGGGACAGCCGTGTGACACGGCTGTCCCCCTGGGGGACAAGAGAGCGATTGGCTCTCATAGGGTGAAGCCTATGAGAGCTGATTGCCATGATTGGCTGGCTGGGGGGAGGGAGGGTAGGGGTTTAAGGGGGGGAGGTTACCTGTATGCAAGGGTATGCACACAGGGTGTATGCATTAAGGAAGGAGAGTGGAAGGAAGGAGTGTGATCAGCACTGCTACAGCATGTACTCTATGGAGTATACAGTAAATCTATTGAGAGTATGAAACTATATAAACATATTGAATGGTCTTACCAAGGTGCCTGCTCAGGGCTCTGAGCTCATAGTAGTATAGGGAATCTGGGACTTCAGCTATGTTCATTTGGCCATGATTCACCGTGTGGTAGAGAATCGCAAACCGGCATTTTGACATCTCAGGTTTGAATAACCGGTGATCTCTGGATCCATAGACGCTGCACACATGTAACCATTTCCCAATATCAGATTTCTGCAAATGATCCATTAGCCACTGATAGTTATCTTTTGCGGACCTTGAAAAGATGCCGATAGCGTAGAGTGACATGTTTTGTTATGGGCGTATTGCTAGTAGGCTGGAAACAGAGTTATTTTCCGTGGGTGACTAATTCCATTAGCTGTTAACAAAAAAGAATGTATGTTAGAAAATGATAACACAGTCGCTTTAAGGAATCTTAACCACTTAAGGACCAACATATAAAATGGCCTTAAGGACCAGAGCGTTTTTTTTGGTTTTGACATGCTTTGTTTGAGTTTAGATATTTCAGTAAATTTTTGGTCTATCCAAACAAATGTGATATTGTTTTTTTCAGAACAAATAGGGCTTTTTATCTATACCACTTAATTATATTGATAATGGAATTTTATATGTTTTTTAAGAGAATTTATGCTAAAAAAAAGTAAAAAAATGTATATTGTCTGAAATTTTCAACCAAAAATATGTATATATGTTGAATTAAAACATAAATTCTTTTCAAAATGTATTCTGCCATATGTTTCTAATATAGATGTGCAAAAAAAATGAAAACTATTTACATCTTTGGTACATTGTAGAGACTGTGAAAAAAAGTGTAATTTTGCTTTTCAGTGAACAAAATCTACAATGCTTGTTTTCTGCGTTGTACATCACTTCTCTGAAGCACTAAGTCACTGAAATAGTAACATTCCCACCAAAATGACCCCATTCTGTAAACTAGACCTCCTGAGGTATCCATCGATGGGGGCATTGGTGATTTTGACTGCACAGATTATTGGTGGAAATTGATGGAATGTATAACGACAAAAAGAAAAAAATCATTTTTTTTTGTTCAGACATGTCAGTTTTTTCTGTTTTTTGCCAGACATGCTTTGAAGTATTGTAGAAATTCACCCCACAAATGATTCAGTAATTCCTTCTGAATAAAACGATACCAAATATGTGTGGCTAGACTATTGCTTTAGTCCAATACAGAGCTTAGAAGAAGTTGTCAATTATTAAACTTTCAAAGACCATAAATCACACGCTTGCATTTCCCAGCACAGCCTGCTTTTGATGAAGTCTGAGGTAAAAAGTCTGTCAAATTCCCGCCAAAATGACCCCATTCTGTAAACTAGACTTCCTGAGGTATCCATCGATGGGGGCATTGGTGATTTTGACTGCACAGATTATTGGTGGAAATTGATGGAATGTATAACGACAAAAAACAAATAATCATTTTTGTATTCAGACATGTCAGTTTTTTCTGTTTTTTGACAGACATGCTTTAAAGTATTGTAGAAATTCACCTCACAAATGATTCAGTAATTCCTTCTGAATAAAACGATACCAAATATGTGTGGCTAGACTATTGCTTTAGTCCAATACAGAGCTTAGAAGAAGTTGCCAATAATTGAACCTTCAAAGACCATAAATCACACGCTTGCATTTCCCAGCACAGCCCGCTTTTGATGAAGTCTGAGGTAAAAAGTCTGTCAAATTCCCGCCAAAATGACCCCATTCTGTAAACTAGACCTCCTGAGGTATCCATCGATGGGGGCATTGGTGATTTTGACTGCACAGATTATTGGTGGAAATTGATGGAATGTATAACGACAAAAAGAAAAAATCATTTTTTTATTCAGACATGTCAGTTTTTCTGTTTTGTGACAGACATGCTTTGAAGTATTGTAGAAATTCACCCCACAAATGATTCAGTAATTCCTTCTGAATAAAACGATACCAAATATGTGTGGCTAGACTATTGCTTTAGTCCAATACAGAGCTTAGAAGAAGTTGTCAATAATTGAACCTTCAAAGACCATAAATCACACGCTTGCATTTCCCAGCACAGCCCGCTTTTGATGAAGTCTGAGGTAAAAAGTCTGTCAAATTCCCGCCAAAATGACCCCATTCTGTAAACTAGACCTCCTGAGGTATCCATCGATGGGGGCATTGGTGATTTTGACTGCACAGATTATTGGTGGAAATTGATGGAATGTATAACGACAAAAAGAAAAAATCATTTTTTTATTCAGACATGTCAGTTTTTCTGTTTTGTGACAGACACGCTTTGAAGTATTGTAGAAATTCACCCCACAAATGATTCAGTAATTCCTTCTGAATAAAACGATACCACATATGTGTGGCTAGACTATTGCTTTAGTCCAATACAGTGCTTAGAAGAAGTTGTCAATTATTGAACCTTCAAAGACCATAAATCACACGCTTGCATTTTCCAATACAGCCCGCTTTTGATGAAGTCTGAGGTAAAGAGTCTGTCAAATTCTGTAAAATAGACCCCCTGAGGTATTCATCGATGGGGGCATTGATGATTTTGACTGCACAGATTATTGGTGGAAATTGAATAAAATAAATGAATTTTTCTTTTTGTCCTTATACATTCCATCAATTTCCACCAATAATATGTGCTGTCAAAATCATCAATGCCCCCACGGATGGATACTTCAGGGGGTCTAGTTTACAAAATGGGGTCATTTTGGTGGGAAATTGAGGGACTTTTTACCTCAGACTTAATTGAAAGCGGGCTGTGCTGAAAATTGCAAACGTGTGATTTATGGTCTTTGAAGGTTCAATAATTGACAACTTCTTCTCAGCACAGCTTTGAACTAAAGCAATAGTCTAGCCACGCATATGTGGTATTGTTTTATTCAGAAGGAATTACTGAATCATTTGTGGGGTGAATGCCTACAATACTTCAATTTGAATGGAATGTTTGGGAAGAAAAAATAAATGTAGCAATTTTTTGGGGGCGGGGGGTTTCAGTTGCTCCTTCTGAATAAAATTATATCGCCTATGTGTGGCTACTGGCGCTTTGTGTACCATAAATTTGAAGGACAATCCAAGTTAAAAATTTAGGCAGGTGTGGTACACTTTGAAACAGTCTTTCAAACAAAGTCCTGGTTTTTCGGGACATTCGGGGCAATGGTATCGTGTATCCGTCCTTATTTTTTGTTTAGTGCAGACCCTACACTTTTTCTGGGGGTATTGCTTTTTCCCCGTCTGTGGTATAATTTCTGGAACATGATATCCAGAAAGTCTCTCGACTGAATCAAATCTTCTGCCAGGGTGAGTTGCAGCTTTGGAAATGAGAGATTCAGCTATTTCCTCCTGGAATTCTAAATTGCTGAGAGGGTTTTTTGACATTTTGTATAGTATAAAGCTGTTGTAAATTCCCAACTGCAGCAAGTATAAGCCTAATTTTTTATACCAATATCTGGTTTTGCGTGCGGCCAGGTACGGCTTCATTGCCGCGTCATTGCGGTCTACACCACCCATATATTGGCTGTACTCATGAACACATTTAGGTTTCTCTTGTGCTCCAGTCCTGGGTGTTATGCTTTCAGGAGTATGTATGGTTGAAAGCATATATACGTCCCTTTTTCCCCTGTACTTCAGAGCCAGCATCTCTTCACTGCGGAGACCCTCAGATTCATCAGGTTTGAGGCGCTTGTTGACAAGGCTCTGAGGGAAGCCTTTGCGGTTGGATCTGATGGTACCGCAAGCTGGCGTGTTCTCTCTCGCTAAATGTTTGAATAGTGGGATGCTGGTGTAATAGTTGTCTAGGTACAGGTTGTATCCTTTGTTCAGGAGAGGGTGAATCAGATCCCAGACAACTTATATATATAAGGTGGGCACCCAGGTGGATCCAGCTGGCTGTCTTTTCCCTCGTACACTCGGAAAGCGCATGTAAAGCCAGTGCTGCTTTCACAAAGCTTATAAATTTTTATGCCATATCTGGCACGCTTGGAAGGGATGTATTGCTTTATCCTAAGTCGACCAGTGAAGTGTACCAGGGACTCGTCAATACTTATATTTTTTTCTGGCACGTATACCTCTGAAAATTTTTGCGATAGGTAGTCAATTAGGGGCCGAATTTTGTATAGGGGATCAATATTTGGATCTTCTCCGGTTTGGTACTGGGAATTGTCACTGAAATGGAGGAAGCGCAAGATGGTCAAATAACGTGTCCTCGACATTGTTTGCGAAAAAAATCCCCATATGTTGAATTGGTCTTTTCGACCAATACCGTTTTAGGTCTGGTTTTTTGGTAATGCCCATGTTTATTGTGAGGCCTAAAAATGTTTTTATTTCCTCCACTGTAGTGGGCCACCAGTTCTTAGGCCTTGCATAGCTGGATTGCGGTTTCTCAGCAATGTGTTGCTGAGCGTATAAGTTTGTTTGCTCAGCAATAGAGCCTAGGAGCTCATCAGTGATTATGAGTTCCATAAATTGAATTGGGGAGAGGTTAGCCGTTTGCACTTTAATTCCAGCCTGGGCTGTGAAAGGAGGAATTGAGGGTGCTTCTAGGTTGGCAGGCGACCACACGGGGTGAAGCAATTCCTCCGGTACGTCAGTGCGGCGACGTTTAGTAGAAGCGCTCTGTTGCCTGCGGCGTCTCTGTCTGGGTGTTGCGACACTCTCTTCCTGCTCCTGACTAGTGCTTGGCTGCTCTGGCATGGCTGTCTCAGAACTCTCAGTCTCCTCCACGTCCGATTCACTCGGTAGGGTGTCACTGTCAGGGATTGGCTCAAACTCTGAGTCTGAATCTTCAGGCTCTGATTCTTCAGAGTCTAATTCCTCACTGGATTCCCCAGACTGGCAGATCAGATCTACAATCTGCTGAGCAGTAAAAGATCTCTTCGCCATCACGTATATAGTGCAGGACACAATATAAAGGACACAATATACCCTAACAAGCCTGTATATGCACAGACAATATCAGACCCCACACTGACACTATATACGTAAGCGTATAAACCCTGAACCTATATGCCACCCTTTACACTAATGATATACAGCCCTATATACCCTACACTGTACACTAAACCCGATTTACCCTACACGATATACCCGACACTATATACTAAACCCTTTATATCCTACGCTATATACTAAAGCCTATATATACACCCTACACTATATACTAACCCCTATACACCCTACACTATATACTAACCCCTATATACCCTACTCTATATACTAATCCCTATATACCCTACACTATAAACTAAGCCCTATATACCCTACTCTATATACTAAACTATATACTAAACCCTAAATACCCTACACTATACCCTAAACACTATATACCCTGCCTATTATACTAACCCCTATCTAACTGCAGTAAAGCACAGTAAATAAAATCACAATCCAGTAAATATTATATATACTATATATATATATATATATATATATAGCTATATACTATATATATATATATATATATATATATATATATATATATATATATATATATATATATATATATATATAGCTAAAATCACAATCCAGTAAATATATATATATATATATATATAAAAATATATATATACTATATATATATATATAGTTATATACTATATATATAGCTATATGCTATATATATATAGCTATATATTCTATATATATATATATATATGGGTGGTTGGGAGGGGATCAAGGGATGAATTGGGGGGAGATCGGGATAAATAAATGTATCTAAAGTGTTATTTTTGTTAAAATCGCACAGCCTGTCACGGCTGCAGGCTGTGCGTCTCTCCCTGTCACAAAAGATCCTCACAGTGACAGGGAGAGGGAGGCGGAACGGCAACTATGTTGCCTTTAGGAGGGTGATCGCTGTGATTGGCTCACAGCGATCACACGGCAGGGAGCCAATCAGTGACGGCTCCTGCCGATACCCGGAAGCCTTAGCTGTCATAAGACAGCTAAGAGCTCCGGATTCCGTACAGACGATCGCGGCGGGGAGCGGCGGCGCCGGTGATAGAGATCTACGCCCTGCCAACTAGGAGCCCATCAAAACAGGGCGTAGATCTCTATCACCTTGGTCCTTAAGTGGTTAAAGAGACACTGAAGCGAAAAAAAATATATGATATAATGAATTGGTTGTGTACTATGAATAATTACTAGAAGATTAGCAGCAAAGAAAATATTCTCATATTTTTATTTTCAGGTATATAGTGTTTTTTCTAACATTGCATCATTCTATAATATGTGCAGGGCCGGATTTGTGCTTTTTGCCGCCCTAGGCCGACTATCACCAGCCGCCCCTGCCCCCCCTCCCTCCCCCCACCGACCAACAGCACCCCTCACACACGCACATAATTTATATGCACCTTTTCATCAGATTACATAATTTAATAACCACTATGCCCCTAGATAACAAAATAAGTAGTTATTAAGAAGTGTACCAGAGCTCAGTAAAAGGCAAAAATGTGTATATATACCTGGGGCTTCCTCCAGCTCCATACGCTCCAATCGGTCCCACGCCGC